>NC_090321.1:10000000-10633804 GCF_040869045.1 Eurosta solidaginis
TGAGCCAGCACCGCCTAGGAATTTAAGGAGTCATCTCCGTAAGCATTTTGAGGAAAACGGCACGTGAGAACTCAGCCGTATGAAGCAAAAAAACACAAGCAGGTCCTTGGTGAACTCCACAAACAGGCGCCGGAACTTTATGCCGGGAATTGCCCAGTGAATCCAGTACTCAGGGAACAGTACCCAAAACTTGCGCAAGAGGAACACATATTCCCCAGGTAAATGCGAGCCACTCTGGCTCAACTTCGTTCTGGACACTGTAAGAGGTTAAACTCTTATATATCCAGAATCAACCCCGATATACATAATGTATCTTCCGCTTGAAATGTGTCCCCACACGACACCAACCATCTCTTTAATTGTAATGTGGAACCAACGCCTCTAACACCCCTTTCAGTATGGTCCACCCCTGTCGAAACAGCAATATTCCTTGGACTCCCGTTAGAGGATATTGATGACAATTTGTGATCGCTCGCAGCTATTAGGTGGGGCGCAACATTGCTACAACAACAACAACTGAAAAACTTTATCGGTTTGCTACCAAAATACTATCGATTTGCAAAAAAAAATTATGCTTTAAAGAAGTATTCATATTTTATCGAGTATTTAACGATAACTAATCGAAAAGTTATCGATAAGCTATTAAAAATTTTAAGTTTTGATATCTTGATTTTATCAAACAAATATCGGTTTGTATGATTATTATTTTTATTTTTATTGCTTTTAAATATATGAAAACATTTCTTTGAAGAAATTTTTGATTATTACATAATTTGGGAAAAAGTTAAACAACGTGACATCAAGACGGACAAGGCGACAGTTGTTACGTCATGCCTTGACTGACGTGGCTGAATGCTTTTGTAACACTTCAACCATCGTAGGAGTGCCGAATCGAATCCAACTCACGGGAGAAAAGGCTTTGAAGAGATTTACAAGGTATAATCGAAACATCTGTCGCCTTGTCCGTCCTTTAAAAATTTTCCCAAATTAATAAATAAATTAAATATCGATTTGGTTTTCAAAAGATATAGAAAAAATTCGACGGTAGAATAATAAACGAACAGATAAACACAATTTCTAAAACAATATTAGAGCCTTTAAAACTTGTTTACAATAAACAAAGTAATCACACAGGTACCACAGACAAACACACAACAACAAATATATACAAAACAATTAACGCTTCAAAACAACAAACCCACAAAGGCCAATCGACTAAAATTACGGATTTTTACATGCCCCACTCAGCCACACAAATGGATCAGTAAAAACCACCCTCGGTTCTAAATGAACACACAGCACATACACATAACTAAATATACACAAGCATCAATTTTGACAATACCTGCTCATGTACTTACGAACTATAAATACTGCCCAAACGACAACAACAGATCAGAACGAAAATCGACACTGATGATGGCACAACGCCGAAACCGGTTTGTCTCAAAACCAAATTTGACAAGGGATGACGGAAAATCGTTCCAATATTTTTTTTTTTTTTGAACAATTGCCGATATATTTTCAATATAACATAGATGACACCTCTGTAACCCGTCTTAAATAAGCTGATAAGAAACTAATAAAAAACCGATCACTCAGCCACAGCAAGCCGTTAAGAATTCGACTGCTTAGTCGCCTAGGCAGATGTGACCCTTACGTACCAATACAAATCGTTCTTAGCACTAACTAATGTCACTCGGGTTCACCATGTAAGATAGACATATCCCCCATATCTTTTATACAGCTAAGTGACAGCTTTCGACTTTCACTAGTTTTGAATTTAAATGTCGAAAGAAATTCTTTCTAGGTCGTACCTACTTCATTAAATCGTATTATATGACATAGGCAGGGAAGCTTTTATGCTTCTTACGCATTATTATGTACAAATACGCGTTAAGCTTGGGAAGCTCATGACCAAATTTTCGTACTATGCACCCGTTGACTCCGAAGTGACTGTCCAGTAAAAATTTGCTTCTTGCATATTCAGAGGGGCGTTCCATCACGTTTCGACAACTACTATGGTTCCAAGCCATACATGAGGACAGGTTTGATGAATGACTTATATAATGCTATTTCTGCTTATGACAATCGATTGCCTAGCAAGCCTAAATGTAGTGCCTCAATTTGATTTTCGTATACGTTGACAGTGTAACGCTTAAAAATCGTACTGAAATTAAAGATGCAGATGTGTATTTCATACTGTCGAAGTTGTCTAATTTTCATTCTAAATTCAGTTGAACGTCTCGAGCTTCTCTGATGCATATAATTTTATTCTCTTAATACAACCCTCCAAATTAAGACCAGAGTGCTTAGAACTTGCAGAACAGAATACGCCTACAAACGCCAGGTATTATAACAGACTATTTCCGTGTCATTTGATTTAACTGTTGAAAATAGATTCCCCGCATCATTTTAGGGGTGTGAACTTCAATGCTTTAAGAATAACTTGGCTCCAAATGGCTCGTGATAGTTCTTCAATATCCCAACAGGTTTCGAAGGTTTTGCTTGCGGTTTTTATCAAAGCTATATATAAAACAGCATACAGATAAATCTTTGTTCTAAAAATGTTTCTTCGGAGTCGAGAAAGTGCTGATGTGCGTCGATTCTTTTATCATATGTGTTCTCCAGGACTTTACTTATTGTGAATATCTGGTTGGTAGAAGTTTTATTACATCTGCATGTGACATTTACAAGATCCAATCAGTCTCTCGACTAAAAGCTTTTTGCATCACACGTTAGAGAGAGCTCTCCGTGCACTACTAAGCAAGCTGCATCAGCCCTTATTGGTGCGGTTTGCAGATTGGCGTTCACTGTGAATTGTGGGGCGCACATTTATACTCCAATCTGGTGTTCCATGCTCGATATTTGTCATAAGATTATATGCATTCTTTTATGCCCACAGGCATCAACGACAATATCGAAATCTCCTTTCCACAATCCACATACCGATTACGTCTTTTTTTTAGTCACTGTAGTAGATGTCGAAAGGCAAGATTATCTACACATTCATAAGATGGTAGCGTTAGCTTTTGAACTCACGTGGACAATATAAAGTCGGGCAGCTGTAAAGTTTTTAACATAACATAAAACATTGGAAATGACGTCTAATCATAGTCCTTGAAGCGTTGACCATTATTGCCATCACGAAATGGAACCCTTATATATATTAACTAGTCTCTTCAAACTACTACAAGGAGAAGACATGTAGATCAATGCTGACTAGACCAAAATATTCAAATTGACATCCTTGTGCGGTCCTTCCCTTCTCAATACTCTGATTAACTTAACTAGTGCAAGTATTGGAGGCTTAGTAATGAAACCAATATTTTTGGAAGTTATAAGAGTTTGGTGTGACGATTTTCGATTTACCCACTTAACAATAAATCGGTGGAGATAAAAGCTGGAATCAATAGCGTCACATACTCAGCGGCTCAAAAGAAGCAAAACTTCTAGTAATGCTATGGGCTCTTTCAGTCAATGTAAAGTCCTCACGGACGAGCCAGTTCAAACTAACCTAAGCTCAGCGGCTCAAAAACAAAATATTTAAAAACCGACATTGCTTAAGCTTTACAGAGCTTTCGAATTTAAAAATTTAATTAAACTGGCAGTCGAATTTATATGGGATCACTGTTATTAGCAGTAGTAGTGATTTTGGTGAAGTAAATGAAAGCTCCAGGCAACACTTACAGCGCCTTAATCTCATTCAGACTCCCTTACTGTACTAATTCATTCTAATTCTTGCAAACAAAATTTATTTAAGTCCAACCAACTAAATTTCAATTTCAACTGGAATAAAAAGTTTTTAAAGGTTCTACATTACACTTAAAGTGCTCGAAAGCTTTCATGGAATCTTCACTCACTTTACGTGCATTATCATTGCATATTTTCACACCAAAACAACACAAAGTAAAAACAAAAGTAAACACTGCGAGAAAAAAATGAAAATTGCTTTGTACTTTTGAAATGCCAACCAAAGTTTTCCGGCTGTTTTTCACTCTAGCGGATTTGTAGAATTTCATTATTTTCGCTAAATTTTTTCGCACAACAGAGAAAAACATATAAAGAGACAGGCACAATAGACACAACAATAGCGCAGAGGCAGACGATATGATGAAAACAAGCAACAAAAAACAAAGGAACAAAAAATTTAAGTAACAGAAATAGAGTTTAGCGAAGTGGAGAGAAAAGGAAGCAAGTTGTCGGATGGCGTCCAGGAAAAATTTGAAGGTAGAGGTGGTAGAAAGAGGAAATACAAAATATAAGTTAAGAGCGAAACAACAAAAAGTGGAGCATGAATATAAATATAACAACAAGCAAAAAACTTGAACAGTTGAGGAGAAATGTGAAGAAAGAAAATCGTTGAGTATCTCTGGACGTAAGATGTCCTTAGCCGCTCTGGAGGAATTAAAAGTGGACAGTGGACAGTGGTTGTATATGATCAATTAAGCAAGAAAGGGGTGCATAAAAGCGCGTGGCTATAAAATTTGAAAGATCGTTTGCAAATCCCAAAATATTAGACTCACCAAGAGGTTTATATCCCCTAAGGCTCATGAAGGGTATATTTAAGTCATATACCTTGTCAGTAACAGCAAATGCAGAAACTTCGGGGTGCAGAAGGAAACGCTTATGCGCGTGTACTGCGCTGACGAGGTCAAGACTTGAGCTACAAGGGAAGGAAGAGTGGTTTGATCAGAAAGCAGAAATTTAACCAATTAGAAAACTTTTATTATTTGCCAAGAGGGCGAAGTGGTTTTATAACATAAGTTCTGGAAACAAATTGAGTTTTTTATACTCAGTTAAGCAGAGCTCACAGAGTATATAAAGTTTGATTGGATAACGGTTGGTTGTACAGGTATAAAGGAATCGAGATAGATATAGACTTCCATATATCAAAATCATCAGGATCGAAAAAAAATTTGATTGAGCCATGCCGTCCGTCCGTCCGTCCGTCCTTCCGTTAACACGATAACTTGAGTAAATTTTGAGGTATCTTGATGAAATTTGGTATGTAGGTTCCTGAGCACTCATCTCAGATCGCTATTTAAAATGAACGATATCGGACTATAACCACGCCCACTTTTTCGATATCGAAAATTTCGAAAAACCGAAAAAGTGCAATAATTCATTACCAAAGACAGATAAAGCGATGAAACTTGGTAGGTGAGTTGAACTTCTGACGCACAAAAGAAAATTAGTAAAATTTTGGACAACGGGCGTGGCACCGCTCACTTTTAAAATAAGGTAATTTAAAATTTTGGCAAGCTGTAATTTGGCAGTAGTTGAAGATATCTTGATGAAATTTGGCAGGAACGTTACTCCTATTACTATATGTGTGCTTAATAAAAATTATCAAAATCGGATAACGACCACGCCCACTTTAAAAAAAAAATTTTTTTAAGTAAAATTTTTAACAAAAAATTTAACATCTTTACAGTATATAAGTAAATTATGTTAACATTCAACTCCAATAATGATATGGTGCAACAAAATACAAAAATAAAAGAAAATTTCGAAATATCAAATTTAATTTGTCTATGATACTTTTAATGCCATAAGTCGAACAAAAATTTACCAATCCTTTTGATATTTGGTAGGGGCATAGATTTTGTGACGTTAACTGTTTTCTATGAAAAGGGGCGAAATCGGCTGAAGCCGCGCCCAGTTTTTATACACAATCGTCCGTCTGTCCTTCCGCATGGCCTTTAATACGATAACTTGAGCAAAAATCGACATATTTTTACTGAACTTAGTTCACGTACTTATCTGAACTCACTTTATCTTGGTATAAAAAATGAACGAAATCCGACTATGACCACGCCCACTTTTTCGATATCGAAAATTACGAAAAATGAAAAAAATGTCATAATTCTATGCCAAATACGAAAAAAGGGATGAAACATGGTAATTGGATTGGTTTATTGGCGCGAAATATAACTTTAGAAAAAACCCTGTAAAATGGTTTTGACACCTACCGTATTAAGTAGAAGAAAATGAAAAATTTCTGCAGGGCGAAACCAAAAGCCCTTGAAATCTTGGCAGGTATTACATATATAAATAAATTAGCGGTATCCAACAGATGACGTTCTGGGTCACCCTGGTCCACATTTGGGTCGATATCTGGAAAACTCCTTCACATATACAACTACCACCACTCCCTTTTAAAACTCTCATTAATACCTTTAATTTGATACCAATATCGTGCAAATACATTCTGGAGTCACCCCTGGTCCACCTTTATGGCGATATTTCGAAACGGCGTCCACCTATAGAACTAAGGCCCACTCCCTTTTAAAATACTCATCAACACCTTTCGTTTGATACCCATACTGTACAAACAAATTCTAGGGTCACCCCTGGTCCACCTTTATGGAGATATCTCGAAACGGCGTCCACCTATGGAACTAAGGATTACTCCCTTTTAAAATACTCATTAACACTTTTCATTTGATACCCATATCGTACAAACAAATTCTAGAGTCACCCCTGGTCCATCCTTATGGCGATATCCCTAAATGGCGTCCACCTATAGAACTATGGCCCACTCCCTCATAAAATACTCTTCAATGCCTTTCATTTGATACACATGTCATACAAACACATTCCAGGGTTTCCCTCGGTTCATTTTCCTACATGGTTATTTTCCCTTATGTTGTCACCATAGCTCTCAACTGAGTATGTAATGTTCTTTTACACCCGAACTTAACGTTCCTTACTTGTTACTGTGGCCATCATATAATAAATTTTATTTTTTATTTATTTATTATTATTTATTTATTTATTAAACATTTCTTAATGCATATTTTAAATAAATTACAATATTGAAAGAGCACATTCTATTACTCTATAGCATAAGAAAGGTATATGGCATTTTTTATATTAAATTTTTAAAATAGTATTAAATGCCAGTTCACATATTAAAATTCTTTTTCAGTGTGGGGTGTATAGTTTTTAATAATATTATAGAATAAACTCATAATAATTCAGATAATTAGTTAAGATTACGATAGAAAAACAATTGATAATTCGTTAATTAGTTAAGGTTCCGATAGAGAAACAGTTGATATAGTTAAAAAAGTTACATATGACTTACAACAACGTCCTCAGCAAGGCTTCTAGATCGTAGTGGCTAAAACTAATCAGATACATTTTTATTTTATTTTGAAATAGGTTAAGATTTCTTATAACTTGTACAGAAGTAGGGAGAGCGTTGAACATTTTGCACGACGTGTATGTATAAAAACTTCTGAAGTGAGATGTCCTAGCATGCGGGATTTGTACCGATGGAAGCAGATTGCTCCTAAGGTTGTAGACTTCAGACGGATAACTTTCTAAGTACCCCGATCTAATAAAGAACGTTTTTAGGACTTTAAATAAATATAGATGACGACATGGTAGTATATCTAGTCTCCTAAAGGATATCATAGCGTGAGACCTGTAGTTTGCGCCACATATGCGTCTTATAATTCCCTTTTGGAGTGTTACAATGGGTGACAACTTACTAGCCGAGGCGCCACCCCAGCAGGTAATCCCATATTGAAGTTTCGATTGGACTAGACCATAGTAAACAGCTTTTAGAGTGGACATAGTGCAACACTTTTTGAGACGATAGAAGTGACGGGTAGTGTACAGAAAGTAATGTTTTAGTTTCTGAATGTGTGCAGACCAATTTAAATGATTATCGATTATAATGCCTAGGTATTTGAAATTTTCAACAACATCAATCCTGAAGCAGTTATCACTGCATTTAACGTTGGTTGCAAATGAACTTTTCGTGCCATTCAAAGTGCACGCCATATGATGCATGTTAAAACGTGCGCATTCTGCTGAATGAAAAAAAAGATCACAAACCTCAAATTCTTTGGGAGCAATGCTAAAATACATCAACTTCATTTTGTTACTAACTAGTAGCTTGTGTAAAGCAAACCAAGTCCTCAGCATATGTACATCGTGGCTAATATCACATATTAGTTCGAAGTAACTCGTTGTACTATACGCAATGGCAAGATCATCTGCAAAGGCAGTCGTTTTGCCCTTCAATGGAATTGAAAAAATTGAATTAATATAAATGAGGAACAGTACCGGGCCAAGGACAGAGCCTTGGGGTACGCCCAGATTAACTTCCTGCAGGCTACTGTAGTAACTACCCACTTTAACTTTTTGTATTCTATTAGACAGATAAGATGTAAACCATTTGTACATAAAGCCACGAAAACCTGCACTATGTATTTTTTCCAGAAGTATATTCCTGTCTACCATATCAAAAGCTTTTGTTATGTCGACAAATAAACCAGCACAGTTACTTTTACTATCTAGAGCTTTGTACACCTTTGAACAGAAATCTAGTAGAGCGTCCTCTGTTGAGAGTCTGGATCGAAATCCGAATTGCATGGGGCTGAAAAAGTTCGATTTATCTAGAAAGTTCACAACTCTATTTTTAACCGCCTTTTCAAATACTTTGGAAATCGATGGGAGTAGAGATATGGGCCTGTAGTTACGTGCGTCCCTCTTATCCCCTTTTTTGAAGATCGGGATTACAATGGCACATTTAAGATCATCAGGAAAAACACCCTGAGTTATACTTTTATTGAATAAATATTTCAGTATATCTACTATATTGAGCGATATTTTTTTTAATAAACTATTTGAAATACCGTCATCGCCGCAAGAGCTAGAGTTGGTCAATGTTTTTATAATTTTAGCGATTTCGAAGCTGGATATGGGGTTAAAAAAGAAACTATTAGTTGCAACTTGGCATAAGGGTAGATTGGCTGCAAACTGACAATCACAAAGGGTTGAACTTGAATTACCAATCGAGGTAAAGTATGTATTAAATTTGTTAGCAACTTCTTCTGGGTCTGTAGTCAGCTGGCTGTCAGCACGTAGGGTAACTGGCTCGTGGCTCCCTACACTGTCCCGGTTTAGGAAACTGTGGATGACGCCCCATTCTTTTCTGGTATTGCCCAAAGCTGAGTTAAACTTGTTTTTAACAAATGTATCGCGCGTAGTGCGTATTGCTTTATTGGACTGATTGCTAATTTTATTGTAGCGAGAGCGAAGCTTCCTACAATTGGGATGCTTAGCACATTTTTTGCCTAACTTATTTTTGAACTTTATTTTCCTTAATAGATCTCGGGTAATCCAAGGTTTAAGCGGCAGAGCTTGTTTACGCTGACTCACATTAAGAGTGCAGTTATTGACATGCACTTTTAAAGTGTTTAAAAATACACCATAAGCCGCCGATACGTTACTTTCCGCGTACACGTCTGACCAATTTTCGAGAAGAAGCTTGTTATTCAGCATCGTAAAGTTTACCTTACAAATCGATTTACGAGCGCGGTTGATACTTGGTTTGCCTGACGTAATGCCAGTAAGCTGTATACCAGTCATCGTGTGATCGGTTACTTGCAAGTCCATATTAAGACTTGTACAATTTCTATTAGGGAGCGAGTTGAAACGACAAAACGCGTGGTCAATGCAAGTGCCTGAACTTGTTCGTGTTGGTTCATTTATGTAGGATTCCAAACCATTTACCGCCATTAAAGCCAAATATTCGTCGGTAATACTGGAACGATGCAAAATATCCAAATTGATGTCACCAAGAATAAAAAAATTAACCGATTTCGCATTTACCACTAAAGAGGAATATTCTTCAAGGAATAACGAGATAGGTACAGACTGAAGTCTGTATACCCCCAAGAAAACAAATAGTTCGCCTTTGATATTGATGGAAAGCTGTAACGTATCTGCACTTTGTAAGCTATTACTAACTGACGAGCAGTCAAAAGTATCGCGTACAAAAGCTGCAACACCTCCTGCACTGTAGCTGTCATTGGTATTTGTATAAAAGTTATAATTGGGGATTTTATAATCTCCTACTTCATACGAAAAAATCCATATTTCAGACAAAAATATAATATCTGGCTTTATACCTAACGCTTCTATATTACCAACGAATACATCAAAATTTTGTCTAAGACTACGTATATTTTGACGGATAACTAATAATTTGTTAGAATCAGTTGAGGGCGAGTTATTCAAAACATTATTGCTAGCAACGATTGGGTTATCATTAGGCAGAACATCTGAGAACATCTTTAAAAGTAAATATAAAAATTAAGAGAAGAGCTAAAATTAGATAGTTAACTATTAAATGCAAATCATCAAATGTTCTGATACTGATAACCTTCTCATTGTTGCCTTTTTTCATTAGGAAGCTAGATTTCCCTAACCATAAATATTTATATCGTTTCTCTTGTTTTAATTTATATGCCGCAGTAAACAAAGCTCGAGTTGATCGTGAGAGAGCATCGTTTATATATATTTTATTATTGTTGGAGTCATCAAATAGCTTTGCTGACAGCGAGCGCGCTTTTGCTTTTTTTGCGGTCATCACTCTCTTCTTGATTGAATTAGATGAGAAATGCACGCAAACTACGTCACGGGCACACGGAGAGTCATTATTACGTTTAATGCTTTTTACCACGCATTTGTCGATATCTGTAGGCGCGATTGTGACTCCTAATGTGTCCATAATAATTTTTTGTACACAATCTTCCGCACTGCTGCTGTACTGTTGTGGGATGCCAGTAATTTCAATTGCTTTCCCATAATCTCCCTGCTCTCTCTTTAATTCTTCTAATTCTTTTTAAATAAGAATGGATTCTGTCTTGCCTACGACAGTCGTCCATACAAACTATAACTTTTAATTTGCATATTGAGGGTAATTGCGATGACCCTCAATATGCAAATTAAAAGTTATAGTTTGTATGGACGACTGTCGTAGGCAAGACAGAATCCGTTCTTATTTAAAAACATGCGTTCTTTGCAGACAGTGTTCTGGCCGAAAATTGGTTTTCCTCCAATGAAAAGTTATCCCTTCCTCCGCCTGTAACCCTCTATCCCATCCCGTCTACGTTTTCTTTAATTTCTCTTTCTATTTGATGTCTCCTATTCACTTTTTCTCTTTTCCGTTCCGATTGTACTCCTCTCTTCTACAATTTAAGCTTTCATAAGCATAATCTAAAGTTTCCGAAGAAAGGAATTGTTATGTTAAGTTATGTTATGTTTTATTATTTTTATGTTTTGTTATTTTATTTTATGTAAGGTTGTGTTATGTTATGTTATGTATGTAATGCTATGCTATATAGTTTTCTGATATGTTATATTACGCTATGTTATGGTTTTTATTTTATGTAATTTTAGATTATCTTATGTTCTATCAAATTATGATGCTATTTTCTGATATTTTGTGCCATGTTAGGCCAGGTTATGTTTCTTTCTGATATGTTAAGTTATGTAATGCCATTTTAGGTTAAGATCAGTGGGCGTGCCTAATTCGTTTGGAAAGCCTTTCTTATCCTCCTCTTTCTTCGATATAGACCCAGCAGTGAAAAATTTTGTATAAAAATGGTCAACACTTCTCCGTAGTCTCCGACTTTATCACATCTCTAACAATGCATAATTTTAACAATACTTTCTGTATTTTAGGACATCCGCCTAGAAAAAATTTCATTACTCTGGAAGAAAGCAGGACTTCCCGATCACCGACCAGTAGATATTTATAGTATAGCCAAGCCCCAGGAAATTTTTAATTGATCAGCCGCTAGCAGCCTCATCCTTATACTTCCATTCAAAGGCACATCCAAATAAAAAAATTAAGAAAAAAAACCCCAGGAAGGTGAAGAAGTTGCAGTGACACTAAGAATGTGGGAAAAAGAGACAGAAGAGGAGAAAGCAGCCAGTCACGTTTGAATGACACCCTAACTTTCTGGCTGAGCGATTGCGGGACTTCAATGTGAGCTATACAGCCAACGTTGTCTGTCGAAACAGAGAAGCGGAAACGGAAACAAGAGCAGCAAAAAGAAATTGTGGCTGCAGCTTCACATTGCAAGCGTGCAACCGCAACAACAACAAACGAGTTTACAAGAGTCGAAGGTAAAAACAAAAAACAAAAAAGTACCAACAATACAACTACAGACAACGCAAACACGGTTAGCTACTACAATAAGAAGAGTGGCGGGTAAGAGAAAAAAGCGGGACGCAAAAAAATGCAGTTGCAAAAAAAAAAAAAAGTACACAACACATAGCGCACAATTGCGGCAGCTGCAATCTGCGTGTATTTCAAGTGATAAACGTTTAAAAGATTTTCAAGTGTGCGACAACAAAATCAGCAAATGGTGAATAGTATGGACGAGCAGGATAATGTAGTGTGAAAAGATACTGAAGAAAGGTACCTCCTCCTGCACTGGAGTGTAGATGGAATGGCTGCGAATAAGTGCAGTTCTCCGTTGTGATGGATTAACTGCTTCTTGAGCTGTCCTTGTTCGAAATACTTACATTTTTTGAAGGTATTCCCATAGCCCAATGATAGTTGCAAGCCAGCTTATGGATGTCAGCTCTAAATCGAAACTTTGAATGAGAGGATATTGAAACAGAAAATGAGATGGAGAGGAGGAAAGAGAACGAGAACGAAATTGAGAAGGAGAGAGAAAGATCGAGGGAACGGGAGTAGCCGGAGAAGAGCGCCGGGAAATGACTGAGAAATATATAAATTATTGATATATTTTTTGCTGAACGTGAGTAATCGCACGGCTCAAAATCACGGTGTTAAACTTCAACGGATCTAATTACATGATCAACGGTCCAACGAAGCCTCCATTTTCCCTGCCAAACACTTCACTGTCGATCGTTGGTACCAAATAAGCTTGTAATCAGGCTTAGAATCACAAGGTGCTATCTTAGTAAGATGCGAAGTCCATCTAAACTCTTTTCATAAATAACGGCATTCGGTTGCACGGAAACGCCAACGTGAATTCCAAAACCATTCTAATCTAAGCATAAACAATTCGCTGCATCGTGCTCCGACCCTTAAGACATCATCATATATATACTACATTTTGGCAATTAAGGGCTTTCACCAACCTTTTCTGAACACCAGGGTACCCTGCATCACAATTAAGGGATTTGATTACAATAAGGCATTCAAGAACAAACTTAATTGGCAACTTTCTAACGAAGAGACCGCACTACACCCCATTATATTCAACTATGTACAGATTATAAATAACTTTTCCTGCTCCCCGCGGTACAGTTATAGACGGCCGTGATACACAACGTCTACATTGCTCCCTGTTGAGTAATACACAACTCTGGCCAGAAATCGTCGAGAAGTGAAACGTTGTTTCTTCTTTTATTACGTGCTTGACAAGATGTTGTTGTGATATACTGTGTTACGTTATATGATATTCATTAATGTTTTCTTTTATGTTAATTTATGTTATGTTGTTATTGTTGTAGCGATAAGGACACTCCTCGAAGGCCTTGGGGACTGCTATCAATGTTGTTGGTCCTTTGCCGGATCCAGGTCGGGTACGTTCAGGTACCAAGCCCGACTATCTCGGGAACGATTTGTTATGACCACATGCAACCTTCTAGGCCATTCCGCCCTCCTACCCCCTAGATCAATGAGGAGCTTGGAGTCGCCAGAGCCTTGGCTGTTAATGAAACAGGATTCGCCACGTATAGGTGAGGTTGACAATTGGGTTTGGAGAACCTATATATTGCGCTGGCAACCCGAAAGGGTTCACACCCCGGGCAAAGCAACATCAAAATTTTAGAAATAAGGTTCTTCAATTAGGAGAAAATTTTTCTAAGCGTTGTCGCCCGCGACAGTGTTTGGAAAGCACTCCGAGTGTATTTCTGCCATGAAAAGCTCTCAATGAAAACTCATCTGCCTCGCAGATGCCGTTCGGAGTCGTCATGAAACAAGCAGGTCCCGTCCCGCCAATTTGTAGGAAAAATTAAAAAGGAGCACGACGCAAATTGGAAGAGAAGCTCGGCCTAAAATCTCTTCGGAGGTTATGGAGCCTTAAATTTATTTATTTTTTAACCTGAAATGGTTGCGCTACACAACCCCATGAATCTATTTGGTATTTTAGTCGTTTCTAACGGCAGGCATACCTACCGCGGGTATAGTCTACCCCCCTAACCCGCTGTCGTTTTTTATTGCGTGATGTAATGTTGGCTGTATTAACTGTTATTTTATATGCTATGCTATTCTATATTATGTTGTGTTATGTTGTTTGACGTAAATACTATTTTATGTCATATTATGCTATGTTGTGTTATATTATATTACGTTAATCTATGTTGTTACGTTAATCTATCTTATGTTATGTTGCGTGAAAATTATTCTATGATAAGTTATGCCATTTTATGTTATTTTGTGTAATGTTATGTATTATATTTTGTTAATCTTTGTCATGTTATGTTATGTTACGCGTGCATCTTTTTGCTATGGTGTGCAGTTTTTGTGTTGTATGTTTTTTATGTTATACTATTTTATTTTATGTTGACTTATGTTTGATGATTTTTAATGTTATGTAGCTTAATGTTATATTTGGTATGGTATTTTATGTTATGTTTTGTTAAGTTGTGTTATGTAATACAATGTTATGTTATATTATGTTATATTAACTTACGTTATGTTGTGTTGTGCTTTGTGTTATGTTTTATTACCCGTTATTTCATGTAATTTTATTTTCAATAATACAATGTTATTTAAATATACATATTTACTTTTCTCTTAATCACCTGTCAGAGAAGGTGTAAGACAGTTACGAAAAGTGACAGTTTCACGCTACTGATTTCATGATTACGACCAAACTAATCAGAACATGGTGATGCAGTTGAGATCTAAAGTTGTACCAAAATCTTTAAGTCTGACCTATATAAATGTACGTATTTAAAGTAACCATTAATTACAGTTGGACGTCAATTAAATCGAAAGCAGCAGCGATTTTAGAGCAATCTATGACTGAGACTGTTCAGAATGAGTTCTAAAATTCATTATATTGAAGTACTGCATATAGATAGATGAAAGAGTTATGCCGTCGGTTAATTCAACATTTTCACTCTAGTGCCGAGCTAGTGTGATTTTGTGCTGGGGATCTTTTTCCTTATGCAAATAAACATAAGTTTTTTAGCTGTTTGTGTTTAAGCTTATCCATACTTACGACAATGACAATATTCTTTGTATACGGAAAATCAAATGTCTTGTTTATCTACCTTAATCCAACTATTCTAGGTGCCAAATGACAAGCCAAACATGCATATTTTCCAAGCCCTACATATACACACAAAATTTGGTACGAGCATATAAAGTTAAGATAGAATCATATCACTTTGTCCGAGAAAGCAAATCTCATGTAAAAGAGTCATTTTTCAAACAACAAAAAACAAACAATCTTAGATGTGAGTACGGCGCACAGTGGTGTTGTTGTCAAATTTGTGAAGTGCTGTGAAGAAAAAAAAAAACAAAATATGTTTGGCAAAATACAATGGCACTAAAAAATTATCCAGATATGCTTTAAAATTGCAACACTGTAGTTCATCTGCATAAAGTCAGGCAGCTAATGAAAATTTGTCAGCTAAGCTTTACTGTTTTCTCTTGTATTTTTTTGCTGCTTTGCTGTTACATTTTTTTTAACGATTTATTGCGTTTGTTTTTATCGTAACTCAAAGATGTGAACCAAACAACAGCATGGCATTATGCTGGTTCATTGACTACCAAGCGCTTGAATTACGAAAAAAAAAAAAAAAAAACCAACTGTCAATATAGATACAACTTTGAGGCACTCACATTGGACTCATTGCTATATGAGCTTTACAAAAATATATATACAGTGCTACGAAGAATCGAAGGTAAACGTCCCAATCTCAATTAAAGCGAAAAGATATTAATAAAAAAAATTATCGTTAAACGGTTTTATTGAAAACAATACTTACATTAAGTAATAATACTACCAAAAGCTGGAAAATAATTAGGTAGCTCATCACACTCCTCACCAATCTAGCGCGTTGATCACACAATTAAGTAATAATATTAGTAAGACCAACTGTACCTTAATCAGGTTATGCTACGCCTAAATTTTTTACAAATTTCACGCGCCCAACGCTTTTATTTATTTATTTATTTATTTATTATAACTTAATGTAAGTATTGTTTTCAATAAAACCATTTAATTTAAACATTTTTTTTTTATTATTTTATTTTCAAGTTTTTAGTCTTTATTTAATTGCCTAATATTTCTCTTTCTATTAAGTTCATTTAGTGACTACAAGGACTCTTTCCTGACAATTTGTTACAATCTCAGTCCTCAATACATAATCCTTCGAAAGACTTTACTCCACTCCAAATGTTCCAAATATGAGCCAAGTCGGAGCATAAATACGATTCTTCTGAATATCTCGATCCTTGCGCCACCTAGAGGGGATTTTTTCCATAGGTCGCTTTCTATTCATGTATGTATTATGTATTCCAAATATGAGCCAAATCGGATCATAAATGCGATTTTTTGAAATATTTATATCCATGCGCCACTTACCGGAGCTTTTTTTATTATTGCATTGTCATCCAGTTCATAACTATATTCCAAGTTTGAAGCTTGTAGCTTATCGGGAAGTTATTTAAATTTCAATTACAAAATTATGTTCGCTGCACAGAGTCAAGCTAAATAATATCGTTTATAAAGCGTATACAACAGCGCGGGCTGCCAAATTTCTAAGAACATGTGCAAATCTTACGACGTGAGACTGACAAAGTTGCTCATATCTCCAAAGGGCATACCAATTGCACAGTGCCTTCTGGCGTCACACGCTTATTAGTTAGGCTTTGTCAGTAACAGTATGTGTGAGAAGTGGCAATCTGCATTAAGAAGTGGTTGAACATGTTCTCCGTTCATGTCCTGCACTCGCAGGGTCAAGGCGTTAGCTTCTAAGAGCAGAAATACTGCCAGATCTCAAATCAGCAATTATCTATATCCTAGAAAACTTCTTGTATTTGCCAAAAGGACGAAGTTATTCTATAACGCCAGTCTTGGTTCCAATATGTGATATTCCCGTTTCATCGTCATACAAATTCTCGAAACACCAGTTCAACTTGACTCAACCCTTATCGAGAACATGCAATTTGCTCTTTTCCACCTACTACCCTTATCTGTTGTATTGCGTTACTGCTTCCAACATCCATAATCGCTCGAGACAAATGTGTTTATAATTTTTTTTGTTTCCGCTTTGTACACAGCTTTCACTTGTGCTCAATCAATTGGCCATTGAAGACTTGATCCTTTGCCTTGTTTTCTCTATCAAAGCGCGTTGCTTTTTACATTTTTCATGGCTTTTAAAAACCTCACGCTACATTCAATCATATCATCTCTTACTTACTCTTTGTTCGTCTATCGTTTTGTCGGTGTTTATACGCTTATTTGGTTTTTTTGAAATCACATCTAACATTTTTTGTTTTTGTTCAGTTGAAGTTACCATAATTCACATCGACTTGCATACCTTCCTTGTTTTTCTTATTTACCTTAACTCATTTCAGCTCACCCATAATTTTTCCACCTTTAATTTCTAACACCCTCTTATCTGCTGTATTTCAAATATCAGTCAAGTGACTCTTGCTGCATCAGCTTTCGTGTTCCACCTGCTCACTGCCCAGAGCTTTTGCGCTCATCGCTGCACAAGCAAAAAAAAAAATTGTAGTAAAAAACAAAGAAACGTGTTGCACTTTAATTCTTCTTTTGCAAGTCAGTTTCCCTGAGGCATCGATGGCACCCTACCTTGCTATCGGATTCACCTTTCTTGCCTTTCTTTTTTTTTTGTCTGTTGCCCACAATCCATTACTGCTTTGACTCATAAGTTGTTTCATTGTGTGTGTGTATCTGAGTGTGTGTCTAACCGTCTGTGCACCGCTTCGACTTGTCTCTAGTTTTATTACCTTTGAAAAGTGCTGTGCCCTTTGTTGTTGCAACTTTAGTTGTTTTCTTTACACTTTTTTTGTTATTTTTATTATCTTTGCTGCACTTTTTTGCATAGATTCTATTGCCTTACACTTTGTTGTTATTGCTGTGTTTAATTTTTCATACTCAGTTGAGCAGAGCTCACAGAGTATATTAACTTTGATTGGATAACGGTTGGTTGTACAGGTATAAAAGAATCGGGATAGATATAGACTTCCATATATCAAAATCATCTGTATCGAAAAAAAATTTGATTGAGCCATGTCCGTCCGTATGTCCGTTAACACGATTACTTGAGTAATTTTTGAGGTATCTTGATGAAATTTTGTATGTAGGTTCCTGGGCACTCATCTCAGAACGTTACTCCTATTACTATATTTATGCTTAATAAAAATTAGCAAAATCGGAGAACGCCCACGCCCACTTTTAAAAAAAATTTGTTTTTTAAGTCAAATTTTAACAAAAAATTTAATATCTTTAGAATATATAAGTAAATTATGTCAACATTCAACTCCAGTAATGATATGGTTCAACAAAATAACAAAATAAGAGAAAATTTCAAAATGGGCGTGGCTCCGCCCTTTTTCATTTCATTTGTCTAGGCTCCTTTTAATGCCATAAGCCGAACACAAATTTACCAATCCTTATGAAATTTGGTACGGGCTTAGATTCTAGGACGGTAACTATTTTCTGTGAAAAAGGGCGAAATCGGTTGAAGCTACGCCCAGTTTTTATACACAGTCGACCGTCTGTCCTTCCGCTCGGCCGTTAACACGATAACTTGGGCAAAAATCGATATATCTTTACTAAACTCAGTTCACGTACTTATCTGAACTCACTTTGTATTGGTATAAAAAATGGCCGAAATCCGACTATGACCACGCCCACTTTTTCGGTATCGAAAATTACGAAAATTGCCATAATTCTATACCAAACACGAAAAAAAGGATCGTGGTATTACATTTATAAATAAATTAGCGGTACCCGACAGATGATGTTCTGGGTCACCCTGGTCCACATTTTGGTCGATATCTTGAAAACGCCTATACAACTGAGGACCTCTCCCTTTTAAAACCCTCAATAACACCTTTCATTTGATACCCATATCGTACAAACACATTCTAGAGCCACCCCTGGTCCACCTTTATGGTGATATCTCGAAAAGGCGTCCACCTATAGAACTAAGGCCAACTACGTTTTAAATAATCATTAACACCTTTCATTTGATACCCATAGCGTACAAACGCATTCTAGAGTCACCTCTGGTCCACCTTTATGGCGGTATCTCGAAAAGGCGACCACCTATAGAACTAAGGCCCACTCCCTTTTAAAATACTCATTAACACCTTTCATTTGATACCCATTTCGTACAAACACATTCTAGAGTCACCCCTGCTTCACCTTTATGGCGATATCCCGAAATGACGTCCACCTATAGAACTATGGCCCACTCCCTTTTAAAATGCTCTTTAACACCTTCCATTTGATACCCATGTCATACAAACACATTCTAGGGTTACCCTAGGTTCATTTTCCTACATGGTGATTTCCCCTTTTTTTTTTCTCTCCAAAGCTCTCAGCTGAGTATGTAATGTTCGATTACACCCGAACTTAGCCTTCCTTACTTGTTTGCATAGTTTCTATTGCTTTACACTTTGTTTTTATTGCTGTGTTTTATTTTGTTTTTTTTTTTTGTTTTTGTAAATCTGTTTGTTTTTATGTTTTATAATATGTTTACTATTTCGTTGTTGCTTTTTTTGTAGGTTCGTTCGCTTGTTTTACTTATGTTGTTCATTTCGTTGTCTTTATGTTTCAAGTTTCACACTATAAGCTTGTCCCTTGCTTTTTTATTTCCTTGTTTAATTTTGTTGTTGTTTTCGTTGTTCTTTGTTAGATTAGTATGGATTCCGGTCGTGTTCGTTGATATCAGCTTGTTATTATTATTATTTTTTTTGTATTTGTTGTAAAGATGCATGTCTTCTATATCTGATTTGGTGTTGTTCTTTCTGCTACTCGATGTCTAAGCTCTTGCTTTGATTGTTTTTGTTTATATCTGTTATAGAAACCCTAATAATATATTTATTTCTCTGTCCGTTACTTCGAAAATATCATGAGAGACATTTGCTTGGTAATTATTTGTTGTTTTTATTATTAAAATTTAATCTTTTCGGCTTTGTTAATTTTCATTTCCATTTTTTTCCTGTTATTAAAAGGCGTCTTTACCTTCTCCAGGCGTTATCCTCTTCGTTAATTGGTTTACTACATTTGAAAAGTCTTCCCTAACACTTGCATACCATCCTGGTCAACTTATTTTTCCATTTATTTTTCTTATCTCTCTTATTCCATTCTACTTCTTACTCCAACTCCCACATTCCAACACGCCTTCTCACCTTCACACCCACTATCACTCTCACTCTCACCATCTGGCTATGTCAACCGTGGAGTGAATTACGTGTTATCGCCAGAAAGCGCTCCCGCATTTTTTCGCCTCCGAAAACACTTTATCACCAAAGGCGATGGATATTCTGTCCTTAGTCCAGCTCGTTAGGGACTCTACGATAGACCATAGCTAACCTACACTGGCAGGTTACAATTTTTGAATGCTCCTCCCATTTCACCCGCTTGTGTTTATCCACAAGCTATCTGATGCGTTGGTTTATGTCTCTTATTTGAAGTCGCCAAGGCCAAATTTAAAAGAATGTTCCGCTAGCAGACATGGTCTAGTCAAAATACCAATCATGAGCCTGCAGTTCTTTCTTTTTATTGATAAGATTAAACGCACATACATATACACAATTCCTAGTAGAATAAAATACTTTTGAATATTCATTTAAAGTCCGTCATTTCAAATTTACATACCTACATAAACTTCCTCTTATATAACAAGTGTACTTTTTATTATCCTTATTATCTCTGAATTGTAGATTATTAATCTCCTACACCACTGCCCTTCGAAGTTTAAGTTGTTATTTATACCCGATAGTTTATCCAAATTGATCTTTAAATTCACTCATTGGTATAGTAGTACTAAAGTATTTCGATATTTCTTCAATTACCGTTCTTCCATCCCTGCGAGCGTTTATGCGTTGTGAACGACCTTGAAGTGCCATAAATCTTTACGGTATTTTTTTTCTGTTTTTTGGATTAGCTCTTTATTTGTCATGAACTTCTGGCAGCCATTCTTTTAACTTGTCATATCGTTTCTTGTACGCATATCAATACTTTTAGGGGTAACGTGTTAATGTTCTCGTCCTTGCAGCAAAAGATCCCATTAGGAATTTGCTATATAGGAAAAAAACTAAAATCTTTTACAAATTTCTACTCATCTGCATAAAACGTTAGATGCCCTTTCGTTTGGTAGTCGCTGAACGCGTAGCGTGGCGTGACATGACGTGGTCAGAGGCTATAGTTTTGAGCGTACGAAAACATACGTGCATACGTGTTACCTCTTTGCTTGTTAATCAACGACTAGTCCACTACCATTACTATGTTTTCAATCTTACAGCACAGCTACAGTCGGTAACCACTATTTTAGATTCTGTAAATAGTTAGCAGTGTATTTACCTATGCGATGGTTCACGAGGTAGGTCACATTAAAGATGAAAATATTACAGAACAAATGTACATATGCAAAACGATTTCCCTCCGGCAGTTCTTAGAAAAGCTTCCAAGCAATGCACAATGTTAGTCCGCTTACTGAAAACAGTCCTATAGAGGCGGGCCACTCGACTTACTCAGCTTAAAATAATTTCTCGCCGGGTATTTTGGGTTCTTGCCTATATTTGAGTAAATTCATATTTCCGATTTCATATCATTATTTCGCTGCGAATTTCACTACTTTTTTTTGGCATATGTAGAATTCCAACTAACAAAAACCACGTCACGCCACATTGGCGACGCAGAATATCACAGAAATGAAAACGAAAAACTGAAAATATGCATTCACGTATGTAAAAGATAAAAAGAGACGAGATGATAAGGAAAAAATCCAGTAAATGTGTGGAGACTCGGGCCCGTAAGATACACCAAATGTCCGCAAACTTGAGTAACTGCGTGTAAGAGCGTAGAGTCATTCTTGTTGCATACTCCCGATTATTGGCTATATGCCGATGTGGGTTTACAATCAAGTTTGAGCTGAGGTAGTGCCATGCGGTAAAATGACAGGCGCCAGTAAAGTTGTAAAAACAAAAAAAAATAACAAAAAATATAGGCAAAAATCGCAAAGTGAAAGTCAAAGGACGCCAAGTGAGCGAGCAAATAAGGTGAAGGACAAATAAAGATTGCGCGTCATAAAAAAGAAATGCTGTTGTAAACCAGTACGACAAATAACAACAAGAATAGTTCCATGAACAAATAACAGCAGGAAACGAAGACAATCGCGTGATAACTGTAAAACCAACGGCAATTACTGTATTTAAGATAATGACAAATAAACGGAATGAATTTTGGATTATTAGATAAGTAATAATTCAAGCACTGGGAAGTACAAAACAAAACTACTCATTCCCGCATCTTCCACGTATGCATGTGTGAAAAAAGATTGTTAGAAAGTTAAAAAGAACAGAGAGGAAAGTGAGATAGTATACAAAAAATTGCAGTTTGGTTATTGTAGACAATTATTTTGTAAATAAATTTAAGTCTGACAAGATTGATTGAAAGCTTCCACAAGTGGAACCTATGTGAAAGGAATGTGGATGTAATGTAAATTACATGAAGTATATTTGAAAAAACACGTTTTTTTTATTATATAACATTTCAAAGGCTCCGTAAAAAGAGCTATGTGGAACGTATGTTTCAAACTAATCGAACTTTTCTAGAAATACATTTTCTGTTAAGACAAAATAAAGAACTTAATAACTGAAATTTTTTTTTTTAAATATATGTAAAACATGCGTAGTTATTTCCAGAGAAAAGTTCTTCTCTCTACGCATTGACGATGGCGAGTACCGAAGAAGATTTAATGATGAGCTGTACGAGCTATACGCAGACAGCAACATAGTCTAGCGAATTAAAACGCAGCGGCTGCGCTGGCTAGGCCATGTTATGCGAATGAAAGATGATGCTCCGGCCAAGAAAGTGTTTCTATCGGAACCCGCCTATGGAAGCAGAGTTAGAGGGCGGCCCCCTCTCCGTTGGAAGTACCAGGTGGAAAATGATTTAAACTCCCTTCGTGTGACCAATTGGCGCCGGTTGGCGGAGCGAAGGAGCGACTGGCGCGCCTTGTTGGATGGCCATAACCGTTTAGACGGTTAAACGCCAATTAAGTAAAGTAAGTAAGTGCGCCAAATTTATGTATATACAAAATTTTAGATTTTCTGAAAAAAATGTTTTGTGGAACGTATCTGGAATACCATTGAATAGTTTTAGGCATACATTTTCTATAAAGCTATAAGTATGAACTTAATATCTGCAAATTGTTTTTCGTTATATGGAAAAAATAAGGAAGAATTAAAAGAGTTTATGTGTGGAACGTATTTGGAACTTAAAAAAGTATTTGCCAGGCAGTAATTTTTGCGTACTTATTTAGATAAACATTGTTTCAGTTTAATTGTAGATTGTATGTGAAATTGATTTGAAATGGTTTGAAGTGTCTAGCAATATTTTTAACGGTAAAAGATTGTTTTTAAAATATTCACTGACTTGACCCTCACAATTTATTGCTTGACATATTTCCTGTCCGCTAACTTATAGTTCCCCCGGATTTCTATATGCACACATGTATAAATAAATTAGATATGGGTGCCACTTTGGTCCATTTTAGCCAAAAAAGGAACATTTTTGTTCAGTTTTGGTTCGCTGCTTTGTTTTCTTAGGTGTGAGGTAGTTCAACTCTATTTTTCAAAATTTTCTGTCTTAACTTGCGGTGTTCTGTGTTGAAGTAGCAGATATTTTCAAAACTGTGATTTATATTAAGAAGAGAGTAACATTTATAAATATATCTCTCATTGGGAAAAAGCAAATTATTACTTTAGAAACCCTTAGAGGTAAACAACATCAAAAGGGTGAGCCCCACGTCGGTCGCCAATTTTTTTTAGAACAGCTTAAGCGGTTTTGCTGGTAGCGACTTATTATCGCGCCGCGAGAGCGAAAAACTAATCACTGAATATTTGTAAGACAGTACTGGTGGCCAACTGGTACCTTGTACTAACTTCTACGTATTTAGTGTTCTTCAAACATTTCTCCTTTGACTCAATTTCTTTTAATTCATACGGTTCTTCAACTTTGGTCGTTTTCTATCAAAACGGCTCTTATAGCACTTATTTTGTTCATTATTGCTTAGAATTTGACAAATATAAGTCCGTTTTTATCTTTTGGCGTTTGTTAACGATATTTGGTCCATAATATGACGTGGTGTGGAAACCATGGTAGATGTGTTCACTTTTATAGTGTGATCGATTAAAAAGTGTCATGTTGGCTAGTGACGCAAATTATATCAATAATATCAACTTTGATTTTATTTAGGCAGGTGTGGGCCAACAATTGAAGGCGAATCGAAAAAAAGATTTGAAGATAAGCGATTTATTAAAATTATAAAAAAAGTCTGAGTTAGACTTCTTTATCTTGCGAGATCTAATTTTCCCCAAAACACAAAAAAATAAATAAAAAATAAAAAATAAAATAAAAGTATAAACTTTTTTCACGTTTATTATTCTTTTGCTGAAAGAAATAATACAAAAATATTATGAAAACAGTCGCAAATCTCACTGACACTACATGTATGTACATATGTAAAACATATTGATAACATAAAAGTTGGAGACGATTGTTTGTAGGCAATCCACTCATGTTCTGTAAGCGGAAACCTCAAAATACATAATTAACAAGAAGACCCGGCAGACGTTGTCCTGCCCTAAATTTGGCCTATCTGTATACATTTTAATAAGCTTTTTCCGTCTGACTCTGCTCTCCCCCTCTCTTCACTTTTTCCTAATCCTTTTATTCACTCCTCCCTCCGTCTTTTTCGCTTCATCTATTTCCATCTTCGTCTCATTCTATCTCTTTCTCAATCTCCTTCTCTCCTTTCTCTTCTCTCAATTCCTTCTAATTCTTCTGCACCCCTTATTGCCTGTCCCAGAGGGTGGTATGTATTTTATTCCAGTCCCAGTCGCAGTCCCACTCCGAGTCTCAGTCCCAGTTCTAGTCCTAATCCCAGTCCCAGTCCGTCTCTAAATAATATATTACTCTGTACTAAAGCACTCATCAACAGCTTTCATTTGATATCCATATTGTATAAACACTGCCTAGGCATTCACTGGCCCACGTTTTGGCCTATATCTCGAGACCCTAGTCACCCAGGGGTATGAAAATTACCCTCTACTAAAGCACTTATCAACAGTTTTCATTTGTTATCCATATTCTATAAACACATTCTAGGGGTACTCGGGTCCACGTTTCGGCCTTCTCGAGAACATGTACGTCGATCGCAACCAAACCTATGTAGTAACCACCACGTGAGGTTTACGCAACTTGTGTAAAAGTTTGAACAAAATCGACCGACGCATCTCTTCAAACACCGGCGACCAACTGACACACATTTTGGCCTTTCTTTATATATATATAGATTTTTATTTTTCACACTTCACTATATTATTAAAACGAAATGCAGATTTTCGTTGCTTCGGCTTAAGAACTGCACATGGAACAACTAAAGACTCTCCTGAATTAAAAAAAGATGTCACAGTACCTCTAAATCGCGGGCCCCCTCCGAACCCCCCCCCCCCCCCTCACCCTCTCGCGGGCCTGGTGATGTGCTATACTTGACATCATTCGCTATAATAATTTTTATTGATAAGCACGTTGTTTAATTAAACACCAACCAATTACACGGAAGTATATCCGCACCCCTAAAAATGTGAGTGCCGGTGCATATACGTAACATTTTATTATTACGTATAATTAATTAAAAAAAGTTGCAATAAAATAATATTGCGACTATAAACTGAGATATAACCTATCCTATATTTCAAGCTAGACCAAACTACATACATGGTGCAAAACAAATTCAAAATCGGTTTAGTAGTTTAGGAGTCCATCGCGGTTAAACATAGTGACACGTGATTAAGATTAATTTATTAGTAAAGTTTTGCGTGTGCTTTGTGTTTCTTCAATAAGACATTAAGTAAGTTCAAGATATTCAACTGCAAACAGTAAATCAAATTTGTATAGCTTTTGCAATTCTGAAAATGAACAAACTTATTCCGCATTGCCCGTGGGTTCTACAGTATACATATATGTACGTATCTACTGCTTCCGATTAAAACACACTTGTTGGCCTTTCGCCTTATTTATGACCGACAAATTAGCCCCAAAATGTGATCCAAATACGTTCTACATACGTTCCACATGTAATCCACAAACGATACGCATGCCTACCACATGCCTTCTACAGTGAACCTACTTATTTGGAGTTTTACAAAACACTATCTCGGCTCTGGTGTGTCCGTATGAAAATTTCTTCATAAAAACGCTCGTAAAATTTAAATTGTCTTAACTAAGAGCGGAGAAACCAATTGGTAAACCGAATTCAACATGCATTGCTCTTTTTCCTGGCCCTTTTTTAATTTCTTACAACAAAAAGCTTCTTAGCTTACAGTTCAATTACATACATTCCAATAATTTTCTCCTTCACTTTTAAACGCCTTTTTTCTCCGTCGACTTATATTAATGTACCGATTCAGTGTTAAAAAGGTCTCTACCTAGCAATGCAACAATTTATTGACCGAAGAGTTATTGCTCACACACATGCACACACAAATGCAAATAAATTGTAAATGATAGTCCTACATAAGCTCCAGCTGTTCATGCTCATGTTGCATGAATAGGAAATTGAATATTTCTACTGTTTTTTATTTATTTATCACAAAGTCCACATCGCACAGCATAAATCAGAAATAGTCAGCTGATATTGGAGAAGCTGTGTAGGCAAGGGGGTGTCAGCGCAAAAATATGCAGATAACTGATTATATGAGGATTGAAGGAAGTTGCATCATTGCTGCAAGCAAGTGAAAGTGGAGTGAAAAGTCAAAGGCAAGAGTGAGGAAGTGTGCAAGAAAGAAGTTAAGACGTGGCTGGAAAAAGACAGTCTTTCAGTGAGTGAAAAAAAAAAAATAAAAATAAAGGTAAGAAAATGTAAATTGAAGATTGTGTACTGTGGATTGAAAAGGTAGCCCACGGCGCGATAAGCCAAGTCAATGCAACGGTGGAAGAAAATACATTTTGTACGGCACTTAAAAGAGACATTATTGTAGCGGTGAAAGCTGCTACAGGAACAAGAAGTACAACAAAAAAGGCAGCTAGATACGCACAGAAGCTGTGATAAAATAACTATGGGAACAAAATAAGAAAAAAAGAGAAACTTATAAAAATAGAGCGAACTTAACCAGAAGACAGTTTAGGCAACTGCCTTTGGGGCCCAATCATTGGTGCAAATAAAATCGCATGGTCTCTTTGCCGTTCTCAGAGTACATTTGTCTTGAAATGTTGATTCCGACATTTTAAAGATGAGTTAACATTTTAGTCATTTAAAGGAAAGTGAAGATTTTGGGTATGAATTCCCATCTGATTCATCTTCAAGGGTAGTCGCTGTGCCAGGGTCTCCTCTAAAGCGAACTTACGCAATGTGGACTAGCAAAGAGCAAAGCCTAATATTTGCCTGCAGCAGTAATCACCAAAATTAAAAATATGCTAGTAAGAAGAAAATCATGGTAGTGGTGATGTTATAGTCGTTGATTAACGAAGAACGAGGCTAGGCGTATACACGCATGTTAATACATAAAAATGAATTCGTAAATATGCTATACAAATGTGACTCTATTGCTTGGATCTAAAAACAATACAACAACTTGCATATAGGATTTGTTTGCAAAACATGTTTCTTGATAGACCCTTTCGTTGTTGCTACTCTGCTTAATCAGCAGCTACTAAAGGAACGAGAATACTAATATGTATGAAGAAGTAAGCGCGAATAAATATTTCACTAGCAGACCACCTTTTGTCTATAAACTCGACAGGTCTGGGTATACTGGGTAGCCGAAATGAGGTTGATGATGTCTAGGTATGAATGGCTGGATGACTCTCGAGAGGCTTTAGACAAGAGGAAAATCCTAACAGATTCCGTAGCCAAACTCAATTTTTTCTTCGGCTGTATACCAAACACTTTCTGCTTTCTTGTCAGAGCTTTTATGAAGAACTCTCTGATAAAAAAAAAAAAATAAGGATTGGATTGGGTGATTGGAAGAACAAGAGCTTTCTCTTAGTGCCTTGAGAATATGAAATTATAAACTACAGTCTGGAGACCAAACCAGCACCAGGAAAATCACAAAAACCACTGTAAAACTTATAAAAATTCTTTTATTGCAGCTGTAAGAATAAGGGTGCCATAAAATGTATTGTGTAAATGCCCTACTCCGGATTCGCAGAATCCTTAAGCATTCTATAGCGCTTTTCAGCAGAGATTCCAGCTTTAATTTCTGAGGGAACAGCCACTGTGGCTTAAGGTTTAATTGATGGTTTGTCCTAGAAAGTGTGGGCCAAGACCCGCCACATAAGCTCTCATTGAGCCGCGTCAAGTGAAAATATCCAACGCTACGGCGTAATCAGCTTTACCTAACGCCACAGTACAAGTAACTGTATCCCATTCACTTCATTCGTAATCCCGACTGCCGCTTGGAGAACATTACAGTAATCGACCTGATTAGATTTCCGGCTTGTATGAAGCTTTCAATCTTGGTGCATATTAAAGGATTAAATATATTTTTGGAAAAGGTGTCCCTGATTAGTACATGGACTAGGAGGTCGAACATTAGAAATACGTCCCTGGACATGTACAACAATAAATTCGAAATATCAACAACAGCTGCTACTTTAATGTAATCAACACCATCTCCATTGGTTGCACGCTTTAACTAACACAAACGCGCAATAACAAAATCAACTTAACATGAAGCAAACCACCGTTATAACAACGCGAGTCATATTCCGGAAATAGCAAGGGAAGAGAAGCAGCATGCAACACAATGTTGCAACATGAAACTAAGCAACAAGCAAAGAAAAATTGTGCAGCAACAGCTGTGTGAATAAGAAAGAGGGAGGCATGAGAGGTGGCAATAGAAAAGGAGAAAGGGTGAAAGAGGTAGAACGATATCAAAAGACAGAAAATCGCATTTTTGTAGGTGGCAAAACTCTGTGCGGTAGAAAAATTCAGCTACTCTGTACTCTGCTATTTTGGCTTGAGTAGCGGAAGGAAACTTGATAGGGATAAGCTTAGAGCTATGACAAAAACAACAACAACAACAAAAGCAATGTATGCTAACAGATAAAGTGACTGAATTAGTATGAGTAGCTAAGGAGCAACAACAAAAGCTGTGACAATGCAACAGCATAAAAACAACAACACAAGCTGCATCGTAGACACATTAACGGTGATAACAATAAAAGTAGAGAGCATTAAAATTTAGCTCGCTGGTAATGAAAATAAATCACATTTAAGTGCGAAGAGAAGTAAAAACGAGTATACAACTTGAGATTTTGATAAAAGAAAGGATTTGGTACTCTTCTTGTCTTCTTTTTCATTGGCAATTTAAACAAAAAATAAAAGCTCAATGGAAAAACATGAGCGATCTATTACTGGAGGGCAGCAGAACCTCTTTTGTACAGTGGAGTTGGATTATTAGCGTGAAACACTAACATGGATGGCTCTTACCTGAAATGATTCTTCTAGAAAATATTCACATGCATCAGACTCTGACTCTGAATAGTGGTTGCAAATGCAACTTATCGTCCCGACAAGGTAAAAATTGGATTTTCTATTATATTTAAGAAATAGTGTCTCAATTTTGCAATATTAGCAGTTCATTTCCTTGAATGCGGCATTGTAGCGGAACGGACCTCCAATTGTCGAGCCAAAATACGTAAGAATATATTTGTTTAATTGAATTTATTTTCTTCTTTTGTTTAAGGCGCCAACTCTTACCAGAAGTACTTTGGAACGGTCCAAAAAGATTCAGTGGACTGCGAACTTCCACCTCTACAAAACGTTTCCAAACTAGGTGGGTTCATGTGAAAAAGATGCATAAGAAATTCGAGAACTGTCGCCTAGCATCAGGTAATTACAAGATTTGTGTAATTTCAGCTGTTGGTATCAGATTTCAGTCGATCCACAGTAGATCTATTCAAGAGAAGTTTGAAAGCCGTAATCGCACTTCATCATAAATGCCTAAGCGAGTTTGGCCATTTGGTACAAGTCACAGCAGCTTCTCCTGTCACGCATTATCTGACGTCAATTGGTAGCACCTGGGGTCTACTTAGGTCAAGTCTTCATCTGCCTGCCTCGGCGAACTCAGTGGAGTGCTCGCCGTTGGCATGGCAGACAGGATCATAAATTTTCCGGAAAAATTTTCTCTCGAACACTCAAAGAGCTATCCCATCTTTTTCCGACGACCCCGTCATTGGTTCCCAGCTATACAAAAGAACAGGTATTATGAGTGACTTCTACAGCGTGACTTTTGTTCGTCGAGAGGCGACTTTACTTTTCAATTACCTACTCAGTGCAAAGTGGAACTTGCTTGCAAGAGTCTGATTTTTAAGCTGACATTGGTTTTGCTGTTAAGGCTGGATCCCAAATCGGTGACATCCTTCATAATCGCGAATTTATATCTGTCAACAGTGTCGTGGTCTCCAAGGCGCGTGATCGTACTAGGCTTCTCATTTTAAGTTTGGCATGAGTGCTGCTTTCTTACGAAAACTTAAAGGAACCTCAGAGTTTATATGCTCTTAAATTACAATTTATTTAAGATGATAAAAGTTTGAATACTGGGAGATGTTGATAAAAATACTTGGATTTTTATTGTGACTATGCTTGGGTGTACAAGTACTTGGCCCCCTTATATCGAGTTTCAGCTATTAAAGGAAGTATTTGAAAAAGTTCCACATTCGATCCACGCACAACTGGTATCCAGTATTAGACTTTTTTGGCAATAGAGTATTTTTATACTATTTAGAGCCTTATATTTTCAAGTTCCACATTCGTTCCACACACGTAACTTGGTTTACAATTTTTTTTTATATCAAAATGAAATTTTTTTGGCAGCTCAATACATTTAAATAGGAGACAGAAAGCTAAAATAGTTTCTGAAAGTTTTTTACTTTCCTATCACTGCAGCAATATGAGAGACATTCACGCAAAACGATAGTTTCGCAATACAGGTTTAAAGACTTGTTGTTGTAGTGATTAGACATATCCTGAAAGTTTTGGGGAGTGCTATCGATGTTTATGGTACTGTGTTGGATATGGATCCGGCACGTTCTAGTAACAACCACCATTTAGGTACTAGCCACACCATCTCGGGAACGATGTAATATGCCCACATTGATCTATCTAGGCCATCCCGCCCCAGCCCATCAGAAACAGGGGATCGCACCAAATATGTATATGATACATTCAAATTTGTTACAGGCGAGGTCATGCTTGACAATTGGGTTGCGGAAGCTGTGAACGGCGCTTACCGATCTCTTGAATCCCAGTACAATGACTTCTTCCGAACTGGTGCTTATAGGACGCGGAGCGGGACTGTGGGTTCCCACACTTGTACGACCATCTGTTAAGAGTGAGATGCACATATTTATATTAATCGGTCAAAGGCAGGATTCCGACCTTTATGTTAAAACAAGTAATATATTGTTTAGATGTACTCCTCATACGATACACATAGCGTCCAAACATAGGTGATGTCAAAATTCCACTTTTAATATCAAATACATCTTTCGGCGCAATACAGTGTGACTTCTTTTTAAGTTTTCTATATATTCCAAACCATTTTTTTTTGTCCTAAACACTCAAATTATATTACTTGAATATTTCAGACCAAAGCCCCTTTACACCAATTTTCCCTATCTAATATACGTCATAAGATAAAATAAGAGTCACATTAGGAAATCTGCTCAGGTAAGAATTTGACGAGACCTCAATTAACCTACAAAGTTTTCATTTCCTTTAAAATCGGTTCCCATAACCACAATCTAGCTTCTTCCTTGCGTTTTCATTAAACTACAAAAGACCTCTTTTAAATAAATTTCACTTAAGCTCCACAGTTTAATCTTGGCTGAAATTCAATATTGTATAGCATTTTAAATACGATTTACATAAGATCCACACAAATTCCATATATATTCTATATTAGAAATACGCCTCAACTCAACGTAGCCAGCCAATAAGCTCTAAGGCTCTAATACTATTTTCACACAGACGGCTTATTGAATAATAAAGGCAGTTTTCTACATTAAGACGCTTATTGAGCTCAATCTTCCCTACAAAATTCGAATCAATAATTATTTCATTAGTAGCTAATCGAATGCCTAATGAAGTCAAAAGCACAATGCAACTCTGTTGGCCGCGTTCCGCTTCTTAGTTTTTGGTGTGTTCAGTGCTTAAAAATGTCATTTGTCAAAGCAAATGCCATTGTCTGCATGGCGGAACGATACAAGGTGGCAGCATCGAACAGCTGATTATAACTTTTTTATTTGATTTGATACATCAACTACCGGCGCAGTACGATTTTGACATTTGTCCATCGAATTTACAAGTACATGAAATTTTTTTTGTTTGTAGGTATGTCACCATGCTCCCACCTTGTATCGTTCCGCCATGATTGTCTGTCTCATCCTTCATACTAATCGAGCAGTTACTTCTGTGTGAAAGCAAAAAATTTACGATTTCATTAGCAGGTGAAATGAGATCATTAAGATTCTGTGTGAAAACAGTATAAACCAAAGCAAATTTTCTTACAGTTCCACTTACCTTCCACAAAAAAAATTATGTGTCTATCTCTTTGTGTACAATTATTAACGAATTTTTTGTATACCTTTCATGAACATGAAATGGTATCTCAACTTTGGTCCGATGTTTGTAACGTTGACAAATATAGAAGATAGACTCCCCATTAAGTATACCGAATTGATCAGGGCGACGAACTGAGTTGATATAGCCATGTCCGTCTGTCCGTCCGTCCGTCTGTCCGTCCGTCTGTCTGTCTGTTTGGACGCAAACTAGTACCTCAAATTTTGATATATCTCATTGAAATTTGGCACAAGGATGTACTTTTGTATTATATTAGACATTCGTCGGATCCGGTAGGATCGGACCACTATAACATATATCTCCCATACAACCGATCGTTCAGCTAAGACGATGTTGGTCATCCCTGCCGCAATTTAGAAAGTATAAACGTGAAACTCGGTGATATATATTCTAAGATATCATAGAGATATCCTGAAAAAATCACTTTGATCGGAGCTATATATAGTATATATCCCATACAACCGATCGTTCAGAGAGAAAGATTTTTGGCAATTTCTCCTTTAGTTTCCAATATAAAAACGTGAAACTTGGTGATATATATTCTAATATATCATAGAAGACAGTCCCGTCCTTATTTGTTTTCATTTTAACTACTTATACATGAACGTTATATTTAACCAACTATTTGAGTATTCGCATACCTTCTTCCTTTTCTTTACGAATCCTTCTTCTTTTTAACACTTGATTACTTCTATTTAGCGCTAAGTGCTTAAATTAAGTGCGTCGATTTGATGATGTATTGCACACGAGCTTGAACGTAAACGTATATATTTACATGTTTACATACACACGTATTTGCATATGTAAATGTATTCACTTTCATGTCTCTAATGTGTGGGCCACGCTTACTTGAGAAATGCATTACCGAGCCATATGCAAAATCACTTTATCGCTACCATTTGCTGCTGTCGCTGCTGCAACTGCATGGCTGCTTCTTCAGGCCATGTTATGCGTTGCTGGTTATGTGGCAGCTTAAAATTCTATTGAAAATTCAACGCAGCATATGCACACACCCAAATGCACGTGTACAAATAAGCATAGGCAAAAGTAAGCTCATATCATTGCCAAATTACATTAAACGTAACGCTTGGCATTTACTGCTAATATGTTGCTCACCCACACATCAACCTGCCACTCACATATAAAGTCAAAAGCCTGCGAACTCATCTCATGCTTTCTCGCATGTAAATCGTCAGTGGTACACTCGATAGCTTCGTGGAGCTTCGCAAAACTATTCGGCTTTCAGTTCAGCAAGCACTCTATCAGTTTTAGCTTGTGCTTTAAGCAGTAAGTAAAAATCTAATGCGTGAATGCTATGTTCAAACATTCCCCATATAAAACAGTGGTCATGGCTTTGTTAGTTTAAGTAAAATCATTAAGATGGTAGTGGTTTAGTAGTTGATAAAAAAGCAACGAGGTAGGACGTAGGTACACATGTTTGCTAACACTCAAAAACTATGCAATACAAATATTATTTTATGGCTTCAGTCTAAAAAAAATTATAACAAAATATATTGCTGATATTTAACTATTAAAACATCATGCGCGTAGGCGTTTGCTTGCAAAATATCTGTTTGGAAACGCGAAAATAAACAATAGCCTCCTCTGGCGCTGCTACTCTGCTTGTTCAGCAAATACTAAACGAAAGAGAATAGTAAAGTATGTGAAGTGAGCGCGAATAATAATTTCACTAACTGACGACCACTGATGTAAACAAATACTACTACAACAAAAAAGTTGCGTTTTCATTGGAAGCTCTGCCGGCCTTGTGCACCACTGTTCTATAAACGAATACATATACTTATGTAAGTATTAAGTGCCATTGGCGTTTTGACATGTAAAACTAACAAGCAACAAAAACACAACAACCCGTGGGACGTAAAACAAATGTTAACTACCCATGTAGATGGTGCCCCTGCAGAGAAAAGGGTATAGAATCAAAATTGATTTATACACTTTTTCAAACATTTTACGAAAATTTGTAGCAATTTAGCAGAAACTTTCATAATTTAGGTCTGAAGTTTTCGAATATGTACAGTTTTATTTCAGTATGCTTCAGTTGAACAAAGTGCACTTTCGAAGTCTCTCAAAGTTGATCTGATTTTCGAAACTTATTTTTGGTTTTTGACAATCTTTGAAACTAGATCTTAAAAAGTTTTCTAAGATTGTAAGCATTTTAGAACATATATCGCAATATAAAAAAAAAAACTTGAGATCGAAAACCCCTGACATTTTTATTTATTTATTTTTTCTTCATTCCAAACGCAACAAAAAAATTCTCGTCGTTTTCAAATACTTCTGGAGTGTTTTTGAAATCGTATTTGAAATTATTTTAAATGGATTTTTTACAATAAACAAGAGATCTACACTAAATAAACAATTTTAGAAATATCTTCATATTTGCCATCCCATTTTTGTGGGCACAGAAGCGTTATATGTACATAAGCCTAATGCCGAACTTACAATGAATCCCTCGAATCACACCTCAATAAACACATCTTATATGATAGTAATGTAAAACCGAGTGCAAAGTTTTTTAAAATGAACTGAAAACAAATTCAGTGAAAGCTTTATTTCCTACATGGTTGCAAAGGTTGAGTGGCGCTAAGCGACGCTTTAATTTAATGAGCGAAATGAAGTACACCAGTAATAGTTGTTACTTTTTTGTATGTGTGTTATTATATAAATGTACAGGCCAAAAAAAATACACCTTATATAAATCTTATTTTTTGAGATTTTCAGGCTTACAGTACGACCTCTGACGTAGCGCGAGAGTAGAAACCAAACTTGTTGGGCTTAAATTCCACGCCGCTACATATTTATTGCAGACGATTTTGTTTCGAATGCTTTTTCTTCTTTTCGTATCTCGAAATATTGATCTGATACATTCCGGAAATTAGCACCAAATACCAACCCATCTCGGCAACGATTTGATATGATCACGTTGAACATTCTAGGTATTTGGATTCCAGTCACCTCTTTCGACATACATTTAAAGAGAACTGTGCAGCCTGCATTCAGTAGTTTCTAATCTGGCAGCTTATGGGATAAGCAGTAGCGTTCCTTAATGAAGCAGTTATTACTTTGGGGGACCTGATGTCCTATAATGTATTCACATTGGATTGCTTTCTTCGTTAAAAAAAAGGTTTGATCTCAGACACCAGTGTAAGAAACGAACGAAGGGATTACTTCCTGTAAATTTACATAAAATGTGGCATCTGAAATAAGCTTTTCGAAGAGCTTTTTCATAGTACACACTGCCGCGGAGGTAGTTTGGGTAAAATTTGATAGACCTAGAGTGATACTTTCAGAAGCCCATATTACAAAATTATTATGAAACAGTATAGATAAAATTATGTATCAACTTAATTTAAAGCTAAACTGTGGCCATTGCACTAGTTCCTGACAATCGTTGAACTATCCAGCAGCTAATCGTAGTACTAAGCTCCGAAATAGCAGAAAACTAATGCATTAAGTGACGGAACTTTTTTCATTTCTGTCTACTTGCAGTGCATTTAATCGACACTATTATCATTCTGCTTCCCTACGAAATGGTAATTTCTCCGGTTTATAGAGCATTTAAATGCGTTCTTAACTGATTTATTCGTAAAAGGTTCTGAAATTGTCGCTGCCTTTTGTCCTGCTCTGCATCAAATCATCACCATTTCGGAGGTAATCATTTTGCTGCAGGGTAAGAAAAAGGTCTTACGTCATTAGCGGCAAAAAAAAGCACACAAATTTTACTTATATTTAAGATAGCGTGCCGGTTTACTCTTTGGAGCAAAAACTCTTGTTCTGCTGTCTACCCTCCGTCACTCTAATATGTTTTTAGCAGTGGTGCACAAAACCAGCAGAGCACAGCTTCAAACAAAAACGTTAAATCTTTTGTGGAAGTATGTGTGTATAAAGAGAATAATGAAAAAAAGTTCAGCAGAGAATTCACGCACGAGATGTTTCATGCTTGGAGTTCAAGCGAAAAGTGATGCTCTGCTTGCTCAGCTGAATCTCAGTTGTTATGCTGAACCGACATATAGGTGAACGCCGAATAAATTTCCGAAGCTATTGAGGGTATCTCTGGTTTATAGTGTGTTTTTGAAAAGCGGTGACATGACTGCGAAAGCCTATGCACTTGTAATTTTTGGCTGCAATATAGCCTACACTAGCTGTCATACAACCAAGCTGCATGGCGCCATACTCCTCATATCCTACAATCAATTATCAGATTTTTTGTGGGCTGTGATAAGGTGTAGGTGTAGTTTTATTGAAAACGGGCATACTAATACCATTGCAGGTACTTTCACAAGTACAACTAGCACACATACAGACTCATACTCTTGGTGTTCAATTCGGGCAATATGTTTCTATCGATATTTCAAGTTAAAAATTCTCCTGGCATCTCATTATAATTTTTTGCCGCCATTAAAATGAATAAAGCTATAAATAAGCAACATATGCACGCCTAAAATATGCTACAAATATTGAAAGTGACTTATTCAACTTAAGCCAGCTCAACCGATATGTTCATTTAGAATATGTCCTCCAGATTATCAAGTGAAATGCCCTTTGGGAGTATTTGATTGAAAAAGCCATATATCGTATTTTCCTAGAATTTTCTACACATCAGATATGCTTGCATTAAGTAGGACCCAACTTATATACATAGTTCCCATTTAGGTTTGTACTGAGTCTAAAACTGTGATGGTATTCTTGCATATTTCGGAATAGACTACATTATTAATATGATCTGAGCGCATACGGATATTACACTATCAATGCATCAGCTGTTTTATGTGCTACCGAAATATCATCCATAATTTCAGTTTTGGTGTGTAAAGAGTTATCCTACATCAGTTCTGAAAATTCTTGTTCTAAAGCTGGCCGGCTACGTCTACTGCATTCTAACTATTGTGGATAACCGGAAGCACAATTTATAACATCCAACTTTATTGTATGTATGCAAAGAAATACACCAAAGAAGTGAATTACTATGCGCCTAAAATTATGCAACACTTTCCGCAGCTACCACATCAATTCTACCTCAACGCAGCCTATCACCACAGAGGATAAAGCATCAGCCATTTTTCTATCTAAATCATCAATTTCGATTATTTAATGCATTTAATTTGCTTTCATTACAACAATTAGTTAAAAGCATATAATGAGTTAATTTCCCCTATTCAACATGCATACAAATATATATAGCATACTTAAAGGCGCCTATCTTTGGCTACTTGTCTACGGGCCGTGACAACATATTGCAGTGTGCATATGGTACTTCACCTAATTAAAAGCGTGCGGCAAGAAGCCTTGTAGGCGTGAGTAGCACTCTAATGGTCGTGTGGACATAGAAGCCGTGGAAACTGAACAGCAAGAAGAAGAAGAAGAACAAATAAAAATAAAAATCTGTGCAACAACATTAACTACATTTGATGTTGCTGCATATATAAAGTTGGCAACAGCTTGGGGGTACTTGAGTAGTTGTGGCAAAGAGGTTTATATGGGCAATTGTGTAGTGTAAGTAGCAGGCATTATTGTTATTTTTGCATTTTGTTAGTGTTGTTGATGGCCACAAATAAGCGAAACTAAGCGGTTTTCCGCTTGCAACAACTCATTACAAATGGTGATTGTGACGCAACTTTGTACGTTCTATAGCCATGAGGCAGTTTTTAGTAGGTGTGACAACAACAATAATGGCCGAAAAACTTACAAGTACAAGAACGACCGGTACATTCATATATGCAACAATAAATTTATGGTGAAAAACAAACACAATAATAAAAAAAAGCGTATAAGTGCAAGCACTTGACGGGCATATTACGCGACATTTCAACTGTCGTTATTGTTGTTTCTACCCCTCCTAGTACTCTACCTTTTGTAATCGTTTTCGTTATTTTGCTGCGAAAGCTTTTTTTTTTAAAGTTTAGTAAGGTAGGTGAACTAGGCTTACAAGAACACAAATCCCTGCCCATAGCAAAAACCCATCAGAGCGAATGGGTTCTGCCTCTACGTAGTTATTATGAGAGAGGATCCCAAAACTCGAGGAAGTTTATTTAAACATGTTACGGAAAGCGAAATTCTACAACTTTTACGCCCAACATTGGGTACTCACTAGCTTAGAAGACGGACTAAGTTTGCGAAGCAGATCTCTAAAGCTGGTCAAGAATAATAAGAAGAGCACTATAGATTCCCATGGGTGAAATGAGCTTATTTTGAATAAAAAATTTTAAAAGGCTTTTAGTAGGTAGCGCAAGGTAAGATTAAGTGTTAACAACTCCCGCATTGGAAGCTCACTTGCATAACATGAAGCTACTTAGAGCTTAGAAAACCGCCAGTTCTGTCAAATATTGACAGTAAATCATGAAGTGTCTCGATGATGCCATCTGGTCATCCTCCATGCCGATGTAGCAAAATGTTGAGTGGTATCACATGTACTCCCATAATACAATGACTCATCAAAACCCCAATTACCATTTATAGATGAGCCTGGCTGTATCCAATAATTTAAACAGAAGACAGTAAACACAAATCCAACATTATCAGTGATTTGCAACAGATGGCTCAACGCTGGTACTACATATATATGGTTGGTAATGAGGAATAGAAGCGCAGCGTGCCTAAAGCAAACTGACGATGAAGGCTTAGCAACCCTCGAAAGGGATTTATCTGCGCAGCTTTGTCTGACAAATTGTATATCTTCTATTCCAAAAATAAAAAATAATTTTTCAATTATAGGAAATTAAAAAAAAAAAACAATAGTTATCATAAAAATTATATTTCGGGCCTTGAGATCGAATCGAACCTTGATACCTGGAAGCTATCAATTTCGGGCCAAAACGATTTCGTAAAATAGCTGACTCGAAGCCCATCTTTAGGGAAGCAGATCTTTGGTGGCCAGGGGTTCTCCATATTATCTACAGTCATCTCAGTTCGGTTTATATGTACTCATGTGACAAAATAGTTCGACGCAACTGCAAGCGAGGCAAGCTTCCCCATGTCACTCTCGATCGCACCACATTTAAACTTAATAGCCGCTTCGCTATCGGGGTAGCTGTTACCGTTTCTAACCGTAGAAGCACTGGACAGCATTCCATCCACCGCATTCTTAGTTGCAGCTACATACGCTTGGAAGACGATGTAGTAATAGGACAACTTAAACTTGCTGCTTGCTTTGAGCTTCTGACAGAAAACCCCTCCTCCAAACTTCCCGTCTTACTTCGACCCATCCGTGAAACAGTTATCCAGTTCACTGCCCCATATTAAAATCAGTTCCCCCCATTTTTTGGTAAGTAATTGTCCCTCTTGTCTGGGGTTAAGGTTGGTAGTCGATGTGACGAAGACCGACCTGACTGCAGGTTCTTTGCTCGCAACATCGGCCGGATGTATGTTCAGCATTATATTCAATGGTTGTTATTTTAAAAGCACTGCTGATACCGACTAGCGCCGTACGCTGTACTTCCACTATCATTTTTGTAATATTCCGCATGTTAAGTGCGTTTGACCAGGCCATTACCCCGTAGAGTAATATCGGCTGAACTAAAAGGCAACCGAGGCCATCTTCCATATTTGATCCCCATGGCAGTTTCTTTTCTAATATAACTCGCAGATATGTACTTAATCCTATGAAACAAATGTCGGGTACCTGATTAGGGTTCCTTCATTTGGTCGTCAAACAAATTCTGATAACACTATGGACACATTCAGTCTATGTGAGGTCTTTGTTGACCAGCCCTTTTAGCCCAACCTAACCCTATGTAAAAGCACCAAAGTTCCCCTGGCAATGATTGCCAGCTCATCCGCATATCAGCCACTGTCTCCTTGCTATACCAGAATCATAAAGCCATCAAAAAAGTATTAATAACTCAAATTAAAGTACTTTGGTTGTTGTTTAATGCCGCGTTTTTGGTTATATTACACATTTTACGTAGCATTTAGGTTAAAAAACAAGAAAAATAACTACAAAACCAAATTTATATGTACATAAATATATGATACCAAAAATTGTAATTGTCAAACTTTTCATATCTGCTTTGTTACTTTTAGCATCCCTCACTGCCTCTTTGTAATTTTGCCTTTAGTGCGTTACATTGCCAATTTTATGACCCAAAACGTTCAGTGTAATGGCATGATGATGGCAGTAATACATCAATCACACACACTGACGTAGCACTACATACATGTGAATATGCGTTTCGCTGTGTTGCATGCAACAAGCGGTGTGGCAAAGTGCATCAGTCATGTGCTAGCATATCGTTTTCTTGCAACAGATTGCAACAGCAAATCATAAAATTTTACTCTCTTTCTTACCAAAAATTTTATAGTTTTTATGTGTGTGTGTGTGATGCTTTGCTGTTACTTCTTATTCTTCTCTTTGCTACTCACTTTCTTCTGAAGCTCAATTTGTTCGTTATTTTTGACAATTTGGTTTTTTGTGTATTTGTTTGTTGTAGTTGTTGCGCTGATGTGTCGTAAATTTTTTTCATAGTAAGAAAATTGTGTTAACTTTTTTACCCTGTAGTTTTTCTTCTTTTATCTCCACTTTGTTCCGCATTTTTCACCTTCTAATTCCTCACTGTTTTACTGCCCTTGCCTCTTTTCGCCCACACGGCCATTCCTATTGCTTTTTATTCTGTTTTTTATACCTTATATTTCCTCTGCACGCCTTTTGATTTCTCTGATACTTTTCTTCTTTTTTCGCTGCTTTAGTCTTTATGTTTTTTTCGTTTTTTGCTTTTACATTTTTTTATGGGCTTTCTCTTTTTTTTAATTTTTCCAATTTTCCTTCTTAAATTTTCCGTCGCTGTTTCCCGTTGTTTACTTTTATATCGTCCACTGTCAATTGTTGCTCACTCTCCTTTGTCTTTTACCTTTGCTAAGCTAACTTATATTCTTCACATTCTGATTCTCATATCTCTTTCTCTGGCCTGTTATACTCTTCTTACATTCGCCTTCTTTTTTTTCTTCTTTGTTTACTAGGTCTTCTGGTTAACTTTTTTGTTTTTATTTCATTCTTCATTTCGTTTTATTTCCATCTTTCATCCTTGCATATTTTTAGGTTTTTACTTATTCTCCTTCTCTTTTACTTCCCATAGTACAAAGGGTGCTTTTGGTTTTGAATTTCTTTAATATCCACATCTTTTGCATTTGTTTTCTTCTTCTTTTTCGTATCTTTTTTCATTTTAATTTTTTATGATTGTTTTCGTTTATCGTTTTTCATAACATGTTTTCTTCAATTCTTGATTTTTTCTTATTTTCTCTTTTATTGGACCGTTTATTTTCTCTAAGCTCTTTTTGAATTTTTTCAACTTTTTTCGTTTTGATTCCTCCTTCTTTGTCTTTGTGTTTGTTTTCTTTTGCTTTTAATTCCACCTTTTATTTTCTTCTGCTGTTTCTTTCGTAATTTATTCTCTTCGAGTTTCTGTTCATTTTTCTCTAGTTGTCTCAGTTTTGTTATGCTATCTTGTTCTTTTTTCCTATTTTGCCTCTCTATTTCTTATTTACAGTTTTTTTTATTTTGTTTGTCTTTATTTTTTTAGTCCTTTCTCTTTTCTTAATATATTTCACATCACCATTTTCTTCAAATATTTTCCTTCCTCCAACTTTTTTGTTTTTCTTTTGTGGCTCTAAGACTAAGTGAGTTCAACATGTGGAAGTATAGAATACGGGCACGCGAAGATGATAAGATGACATGGAAAGGGCATGATTAAATGAGATTATAACGGTTATAATTTCCGACACCTACTATTCTATACTAGGTGCAGAACATAAGGTAGCCTTAAAAGGAGCAATGGGAGGAAGGCAGATAGTAGTAGAGGCTTTATAATCTACATAGATAACTCAAAAAATGTAGAAAGAAGCTCGAATGTACTTTAGGAATCTGCTGGTAAATCGGTTGTACCGACTTCCTGACTTTTATAGGGCATCTCATTGTATCCCTATACTGAAGGAAATGAATTTGTATATAGGCTGTCCAGGAAAATTTCGGAAATGGACATAAGCGAGACTAACATCTCCGTACGACCAATGCTGGGTTAACAACTGAGAAAAATCGGATATCTTATATTGAGGTAACGGTCTTGCTCTGAACAAAGAAATGTGCAGTGATAGTGCTAACGTGTATCATCACAAGTCATTGTGCAATCGCACCGATACTCTGACATAGGGGCACATACCAACACCCTCTACCGAACCTGTAAAGATGAGGATATCTATTCATTACGTATTCTGCCGATGTCCAGGACTGAAGACAACATGATTCCGGGAGCACGATTTTTCTACAGTCTGGCAGAGTTTCGCTCTTACTTTAGCTCACCAGAGAAAGTCAGTGATTCGCTAAGAACTACTATGAAGTAATCTGGTTGAACGAATATCACGTGACCAGGCACTAAATGAGGGCATTCACAGTGAACAAAAATTTCTTCGAGTGGAAGTGTGGGAAGATCCTATGCACACCTTCTCAACCTTATCTAATCTGTATCCTTACTTATAGCTTCTACCTCTTATTTTTTTTCTATTTCCAATTCTCTCTTGAACTTCTTCTATTCACTCCTTTTACCCATATCTAGCCCTTAAGTTACTTCTTGCGGCATTTATTTTGTATTTATTGTTGTTGTTTACCACACTTACTGTTGCATGAAATGAAAAATCATGTCACTTCTTTTATTTATAGCACATGCAACACGCTTTTTACTGCTTATTGCTTTTTTCTTGCTTTTGGCAGGCAATACTTAACTTCATGCTTAGTTGCGATCATCAAGTGAAAAAGCCGATACAAAAAATCAACCAACATAACACGAAACATTTGATTGTATGATGTTTTACAACAAATATAAGACACATGTGAAATGCTACAAGTAAGTCCAGCTAAAAACTCTTCATACAGTTGATTTCAAAACTTTAGATCTATTGCGAAAATCTGTTAAATCACGCATGACTCAGGCAGGTAGCGTACTTTTTAAAATGATGTGATCAAGGAAGCTGACTTAAAGCCAGCACTATGCCCTCAGCCTAAAAACGATTTTAGGAGAAATGTACGTACTATAGCAACCGCCAATAAGCAACAGGGTTCATAAAAGGTTCATGTGCTACCCTACTTAAGTTGAACTCGCTGATCAATAAAGACCTCACATACACTGAATGTGCTCAACGTTTACCAGAATTTGTTTGACAACCAAATTGAAAACCCCAATTAGGCATCAGGATTTATGTTTAAGAATAACTCCGTGCTCTTGGCAAATACAAGAAAATTTCTAGGACCTAGCTTAATAACTGCCCCGAGACCTGGAACCTCTGTCACCATGGGTAGCTGTAGCCTTGACTTATCGAGTGCAAGGTACGAACACAGAACATACTCAACCCTTTCTTTCTGCAGCTCGTACTTCCTACTTCCGCTGTTACTGCCTAATGCCGGCAGAGCTTCGAATATAAAGGAAACTTGTTTGTAGTAGTATGTGTTTACGTGCAGAATGTTTGAGCATAGGATAGACGCATGAGATGTTTACTGCTTGAAGCATTGTGAATGATAACTAAGTGTGATATCTTCTGCATAGACGTCAAAATTCCAAAGTGATTGGATCACCTGATTTGTATTTGACTATCGCTGTCACATTCTGTATCTCTTTCTATCAGCCGCTGAAGATAGGCGCCGTCATATTGAACACCCTGTCAAAACGCTAAAAACTAGCCATATTGAACATCCTGTCAGGCATTTGACAGATAAGATACCACACTTAATTATCATTCACAATGGCTTGAAGTACAAGCTACAACTGACTGACTGCTTGCTAACTAGAATCTCTGTCGGTGCGCTCACATAACACGCAGCTGAAATCCGAATACCTTTCCGAAGCTCTACGAGGCTCTCGGGTGCAACACTGTTCAAAATATTCAATACGATTTAGAAGTCATCGTTGATGAGCTTTTGCTTTCTGCGGCATAAAACACCACGCAGTACATAGAAGAAACCAAAATAGATAACAGCCACAGGCTTAATTTCAATTTTTATTTTGCGATTCATTGTGGTTAGCTTTTATTTTACCGTTATGCATCGAAAAAAAGCTGTGGTAAGCATTGATGTTGCAATTTTGTGATAGCTATTGATTTCTTTAATGTTGTTATTGTTAGTGTTTTTATACTCAGTTGAGCAGAGCTCACACAGTGTATTAATTTTGATTGGGTAACGGTTGGTTGTACAGGTATAAAAGAATCGGGATAGATATAGACTTCCATATATCAAAATCATCAGTATCAAAAAAAAAAAAATTTGATTGAGCCATGTCCGTCCGTCCGTCCGTCTGTCCCTCTGTCCGTTAACACTATAACTTGAGTAAATTTGAGGTATCTTGATGAAATTTGGTACGTAGGTTCATGCGCACTCATCTCAGATCGCTATTTAAAATGAACGATATCGTATTATAACCACGCCCACTTTTTCGATATCGAAAATTTCGAAAAACCGAAAAAATGCGATAATTCATTGCCAAAGACGGATAAAGCGATGAAATTTGGCAGGGGAGTTGACCTTATGACGCAGAATAGAAAGCTAGGAAAGTTTTGGACAATGGGCGTGGCACCGCGCACTTTTAAAAGAAGGTAATTTAAAAGTTGAATATCTTTACTGTATATAAGTAAATTATGTCAACTTTCAACTCCAGTAATGATATGGTGCAACAAAATACAAAAATAAAAGAAAATTTCAAAATGGGCGTGGCTCCACCCTTTTTCATTTAGTTTATTTAGAATACTTTTAATGCCATAAGTAGAACAAAAATTTACCAATCCTTCTGAAATTTGGTAGGGGCATAGATTCTATGACGGTAACGGTTTTCTGTGAATATGGGCGAAATCTGTTTAAGCCACGCCGAGTTTTAATACACAGTCGACCGTCTGTCCTTCCGCTCGGCCCTTGAGACGATAACTCGAGCAAAAACCGATATATCTTTACTAAACTTAGTCCACGTACTTATCTGAACTCACTTTATCTTGTTGTAAAAAATGGCCGAAATCCGACTATATGTACGCTCACTTTTTCGATATCCAAAATTGCGAAAAATGAAAAAAATGCCATAATTCTATACCAAATACGAAAAAAGGGATGAAACATGTTAATTTGATTGGTTTATTGACGCCAAATATAACTTTATAAAAAAGTTTGGAAAATTTTTTTTCTTAAGTAGAAGAAAATGAAAAATTTCTGCTGGGCGAATTCAAAAGCTCTTGGAATCTTTGCAGGAATACTGTTCGTGGTATTACATATACAAATAAATTAGCGGTACCAGACAGATGATGTTCTGCGTCACCCTGGTCCACATTTGGTCGATATCTCGAAAACGCCTTCACATATACAACTAAGGGCCACTCCCTTTTAAAACCCTAATTAGTGCCTTTAATTTGATACCCATATCATACGAACACATTCTAGAGTCACCCCTGGTCCACCTTTATGGCGGTATCCCGAAATGGCGTCCACCTATAGAACTATGGCCTACTCCCTTTTAAAATACTCTTTAATACCTTCCATTTGATACCATGTCATACAAACATATTCCAGGGTTAGCCTAGGTTTATTTTCCTACATGGTGATTTTCCCTTATTTTGTCTCCAAAGCTCTCAGCTGAGTATGTAGTGTTCGGTTACACCCGAACTTAACCTTCCTTACTTGCTAATGTTGCATTTGGTATCATTTCATGTCCAACCACAATTTCTGAGAGTCATTACGCGATCCCAAAGCCACACAAAGCAAAATATGAGGGCGCAGCATGCGTAATGCAGTGCTTAGTACGTAAGCTTCTAAAAAAAAGTTTTGTTGCGTAAAGGGAAGCTGCTGCATGGAGATTGCAGTATTGGAGCAAGCCATAGGTTGCGCTGTGATTTTTTGTTTCCCTAGGCGCTTAATTTAAAATTTTTTGTGTGTTGTGATTATTGTACCTATTTAAATTGAGCGCTTTGAGCGCAACAATAAAAGGCAAGCATGCTAACAAATTGAACTGAAAAAAGTAGCGTATACCCTCTTATATAATTTGCATCTCAGACCGACACTAAGACTAACAATGTGCCAATTGATCGAGAGCAGCCAACTTGTTCTATTTAGTTCCGGAGAGTGGTATAGAAGATGCTGCACTTTCTCCTCTTCGTTCTCAATACAACTGCGTTAAAGGCATCCCTCGTAAGATTCGATATCCATCCTAGCGGCTGAGTATCCATCAAAAAGTGACTAGTAAGAGCTCTTATCAGGTACGATAGCCTGACTGTTTTTTATCATAGGAAAGCCAAACCAGTCTTGGTGGCTTGCATGTTGGAAGCACTAACCGGAGTATATTTTCGTTGCTTATAGTGTTTGTGCTAATAGGGATATTAAAAGCGTCCATAGATATACTCACTGAATCATTTTCGGTAAGGATGTATATGGCCGTACACTACCTGGCCAGCTTATCAGCTCCACAGTTGCCTTCAATATCCCTGTGCCCAGATTAAAGTGCTAGGCCATCTCATTGAGAGATCTGCTCATCCAGCGATGGACTTTGTGTCTTCGACACATGATTTCAAGGCCTTTAGCAGCACCGCATATTGCCTAAATCTCATCTTAATATGCGCTACAATGGTAGGGAAGCTGAAAAGAGTTATCTAGTCCTGCGTCCGTTGTAAAGATAAAAGCATACATATATTCACTTTGTGCGCAAAATTGTTTTAAATTATTTAGAGCTCGCCCAGGGATTGAAGTGAAATCACAACTTCACCAGAAACAAAAAATTTCCGTCTTTTCGAGAAGAATTTTGTCGGCTATCGATACCGGCAAGCTATGCTATTATTCGCTTATTATCAATTCAAAGAGAAATCGATAACTTTCTGATCACAAATCGATTGATTTTCGATCAAATATTAATGTTTTTTATGAAAGATCGATATCTTTCCAACTATTAATGAATAACTTTTTTAAAATATATCGATAACGTTTCGATAGTAAATCGATAACTTTTCTAAAGTAAATACATAACTATTTTATAACAAATCCTTATTTTTCTGATCACCAATCGACAACATATCTAAACATAATCGATAACTTTTCGTTAATAAGTCGATAAAATGTCAATAGCGAATCGATGACATCTGGACAACAATTCAATAACTTTTCCTAAAATACATCGATATTTTTTGATGCCATATCGATAACAAACCGAAATTTTTTCGATGTAATATATAACGATATCTGTTTAGTAGCAAATCGTTCGCTTTTATAAAAAAATCGATAAATTTTTGATGAAAAATCGATAACTTCTCGAAATCAAATTGGCGATTTGCTTGATATCATATCAAAACATTTTGATAGATAATCGATTCTACACGCAACACCTTGATGTTAATTTGCTTGCTTATGTGTTGTTATTTCTGAGTTAAAGTTCTTTGCAAACCCTTTAAGGATTTACCAAATAATGTTGAGCAACACCACCAGTTCCGTAAATACTGGCAAAGACCACTCCAAGCATTTCGAAACCAAATGAGGCTTCAGGTAAGTAATTCAATAGTAAAGTCCTCTCCCTGGATGAAGCACGCTCGCAGTCTTGGAGGGTATTGAGTAAAGATGAGTGTATTCAAGAAAAAAGTTCTCCCGATGATGTTTTTTCGGTCCGAGAATGCAATGCTGATAGCGAATGATTTTTAATGATCACCTGTACGAACTACAATCTCTTGACAATTGTCAGAGAATTTTGGTGGCGAAAGCCTTATATAAGTTTGATAGTTAGCTCGAACAAACGAACAAATAAAAACTGAAAGTAATCAATTCTTATATGTTTTTGCGTGTGTATGATGTTGTATATAGACAACAAACAGCTGATTGTCGATTATTGCAACAGCAATTATGCCAAATCAAACAGGCATTACAAGAGCTACAACGACTACCTACAACAACAAGCAACAAACGCCAGCAACAAGAAACAATCAACTAAATTACGTTTGCTTCATTAATGTTGTTGACATAACTGGAGTATCTACATATCTATGTTGCGTTAACTAAATTGTTACTTTTGCTACCGTGTTTGTAGTTTCGCTGTTTTTGTTATTGTTATTTTGTCTGTCACACTTTTTTGTGGGCTATCGTCATTTCTTCCAATCAACTGTATGCGCATATACGAAGTGATGGTGACTTTTAACAATCAGCATCTCCGAAAACTACCAGACAACCAGAGTAGCAAGAGCACCAAATGGAATGACAGCAACTTAAAATACAACAACTAAAACTGACATCACAACAATAACAACCAGAGCTGTAATTGCAACAAAAAGTGTATCAATAATAACAACATTAATGAAGCCGCAATTCGCATGCAACGTAATTTGCTTTCGCTCTTTTCTCGATTCGAAAAACACAATAACAACAAAAAGAACCAGTTGTCCCAATGCGATGTTTGTTGCCTGCCTGCTTTTCGATTGGTGACATAATTTGCTTTGCACTGCATGATTGATGACCGTACATTTTGTTGACTGATGGACACCAACGAGAGTTGCATATGCGTTTTGTTGTGGTTGCTGTTATTGTTGTATTTTGTTTTGGTTATTCACGTTTATTTTTCGCGCTTGTTAATGTTTGCTGGGCGCTTTTTTCAGTAGTTTTTGTTACTGATTTTTCTGCTAGAGTTCGATGAGATGTTCAGCTAATGAGGCGCAAATGTCAAGAGATGTTTTATGCCGACTCCGAACACCCTAGCTGTCGCGTGGGGGAAATACGCTACGCATGTCGTTGTTGATTATAGTTATGTTAACACTTAACCTATTACAATATCCAGACCTTAAATGAACCAGAGTGACAAGCGACTCCATGTGAAGTCAGGCTTCCTCTATTAAAATGTTGGGTATCGAACCCTGATAACGGCGTTGACAGCTGACTTTTTATACTCAACGTGCTTTGCACACAGAGTATATTATTTGATTGGATAACGGTTGGTTGTACAGGTACAAAAGAATCGAGATAGGTATAGACTTCCATATATCAAAATCATCAGTATCGAAAAAAAATTTGATTGAGCCATGTCCCTCCGTCCGTCAGCCCGTTAACACGATAACTTGAGTAAATATTGACATACATATCTTCACCAAATTTGTTGCGCGAGCTTATCTGGACCCAGAATAGATTGGTATTGAAAATGAGCGAAATCGGATGATAACCACGCCCACTTTTTATATATATAACATTTTGGCAAAAAAAAAGCTGATTATTTAGTAAATAATACACCTAGAATGCTGAAATTTGACATGTGGACTGATATGGAGACTCTTTATAAAAATGGGTGGTGTGGCACCGCCCACTTGTGATAAAATAAATTTTACAAATATTATTAATCACAAATCAAAAATCGTTAAACCTATCGTAACAAAATTCAGCAGAGAGGGAATGTTTTGAAGAAAAATTAACGAAATCGGTTAAAGACCAAGCCCACCTTTATATAAAAGATTTTTAAAAGGGTCGTGGACGAATAAAATAAGCTATATCTTTGCGAAAAAGAGTTGTATATCAATGGAATTTCATTTCCCAAGTGGATTTATAACAATAAATAGGAAAAACTTCAATTTTATAAAAATGGGCGTGGCTCAGCCCCTTTTAAAACTAAGTAATTTTCTATATTTCGGGAGCCATAACTCGAAGAAGAATTAACGGATCGTAATAAAACTGGGCACAAAAATTTTCCCAATAGCAGGAAATATTTCTAGAAAAAATGGACGAGATCGGTTAAAGACCACGGCAACTTATATTAAGAACAAGTTTAAAAGGGTAGTAGACTAGAATAATAAGCTATAACCTAGCAAATATAATTTTGAGTCAATAATATTTCACTTATCAAATCTTATTGTAAGAGAAAATGGAGAGACATTTTCTTTTAAACGGGCTGTGCCACGTGTTATGTAAAAAAGTAATTTATCTGAAATGAAATGTACAATTGAAGCTCACGCTGAGTATATAATGTTCGGCTACACCCGAACTAAGACACCTTTACTTGTTTAGATTAAATTCCTTTATTCTTGGATTCTAAATATCAACATAGTGCCTACGGAGATGAAATTTTTCCAGTAGGCTTGGCGCTTCTATGGGTCGTCTTTGCGATTCACCAATCTAAGCAACCCGTTCAATACAGCCTGACTGTAGCGTTAGTAGAACGAACAGTCGCTTAATTTTAAGATACGCTATTCCGTTTTATAAGGATGCGGTTAAATTTATTCACCTTGAGAAGCGTCAACTCTCTGGGAAACTTATACGGAATTAAATATTTTCAGTTTAAGCTTGGTTGCCAACCAAAGGGTACTTTTGGGCACCTAATAAGACAATTCCTCTGCCATCGATCCAATATAAGACTCATAGAATTTATCATCGTAAAAATGCTTGTGAATGAGCTGGAACCGTGGACATCAATGCTGATGCATGAGCTAGAACTATGGGTACTTTCAATTCAGGACAAGCAGAGTGGTAAGAGATGAAGCAATACTTGTTTCTCCTTCTAATATTCGTTGAATACTCTACTTTTGTTATCGCTGTGATTAATATAAAAAACTGAAACATGCAGAGCCTTTAAAGAATGGTTATTATGATAATCCAAAGATAGGACCAGGAAATATATTGCTGAGAGATTTGGACAGAACAGAGGAAAATTAGTGTAGCTCAATATTTGTATCCCCACCGCTAAGTAATAGTTGAATTTGTTCTAGTTTCTTAACCGAATTCGCCGGGGAGTAACCTAGAGGCATTTGGGCCGCATTCGATTCTGCATATGACGAAGATTGCAATTGAACTCAAAACACGGAGTTCGAGGAACAAGACAATTTCGGGGCAAAGCATTTAATTGCAAGATTATTTCATGCAACCCACTGTGCCTCATACTGTCCGTCCTCCTGACACTGAAAGTCAGTAACTATCTACAAATATGCTATTTTGAGTCATGATGGAATATTGAAATGAAGGTTTACGAGCTATTTTATAATGTGAAGATCCGATGCTCGTTAGAGGCTTGTGCGTTTTGGTTGCAACTAGATTTTGTTCTGAGTATAAAATGATTTTGTTCAGCGAAAAGTCAATATAATATATAAAAAATAATTCTAGAAGAAAGCGGTCCCGTTTGTTCCTATGAGTAGGCAGCGGGGAAGCTTTGTATGTAGATCTTATTGTGATAAATTAAACTTGGTCCTTCCGACATCAAATAGAGTCATACATCTTTGCTATAAATAAATAAGCCGGATACATACCTCAATAAAAACCTCTAGGGTGGAGAGTACACTACTTCAGTATTCATGGTTAAATAATCAAAACCTTTTAGGATGAGTTTCTTTCCTATTCTGCTTAGTGAAACCGCCTGTGGTCCCATAATGTACTCATAGCATATACAGGCTGTCTGAACATTGCAGCAACGCCATTATTCCTCCCCCCGGGTTGTTGGGCTTAGAATATACCCGCGGTAAGTATGCCTGTCGTAAGAGCCGACTAAAATACCAAATTGATTCAAGGGATTGTGTAGCGTAACCCTTTCAAGAGGTTTCCAGCGCAATATAGAGCTTCTCCAACCCAATTGCCAACCTCACCTACCCGTGGCGACTTCTGTTTCATTGACAGTCGATGCTATGGCGACCCTGAACTCCTGATGCATCTAGGGGGTGGGAGGGAGTATGGCCTAGAAGGTGTCGTTAGGTCGTACCAAATTGTTGCCGAGATGGTCGGGCTAGTAAATTTATGGAGCTTGTTACCGGAACGTACCGGATCTGCATCCGGCAAAGGACCATAAGTATCGATAATACTTCTAAGGCCTTCGGGGACTGTCCTTATCGCTACAACAACAACACCGGCAACAACAATTATTCCTTATTTTTCGAGCCATCATCTTTACCATGACAAAGCTTCAAATAATCAGTGTCTACTGGGTAGAAATCTATACTTCCTAGTTTGGCCTCTGTCACTATATCATTAAATGTAAGAAAATGATTTAGCTGTAATTATCAGTTACACAACTGACTATTTGGCGGTGGTCCGTTTAAATGAGAAAAATAATATATTCCATACAATAGTACATACCAACAAACAAAAATAAATACTATAGCAAAAATAAAACGATAACTTTTTTATTACAGCAATTAGCCAAAGGAAAGGCTACTTGGCTGAGCATACATTAGGGTGGACAGATTGTTTGGAGCGGTTTTTTTTCGAAATCATTTTGGTAGAATAAGATTTTTTATAGATTCTGATGTTATGATTTACCTAAGAGATAGTTTTACAGTTAGATGCACAATATTGAACGATGTCCCGAAACATCTGCTCGTGGAAGGGGCGAAAGATGCAGTGAGTGGACATAAAACAAATCAGAATAAAACAAGTAAAGGTGTCTTAGTTCAGGTGTAACCGAACATTATATACTCAGCGTGAGTTTCAATTGTACATTTCATTTCAGATAAATTACTTTTTAGATAACACGAGGCACCGTCCGTTTAAAAAAATGTCTCTCCATTTCCTCTTACAATAAGATTTGATAAGTGAAATATCATTGATTCAAACCTATTTTTTGCTAAGTTATAGCTTATTATTCTAGTCTGCGACCCTCTTAAATTTGTTTTATATCTAAGTTGCCGTGGTCCTTAACCGATCCCGTCCATTCTTACAAGAAATATTTTCTGCTATGGGGAAAATATGCGTACACAATTTCATTACGATCCGTTAATTTTTCTTCAAGTTATGGCTCTCGAACCATAGAAAATTGCTTAGTCATAAAAGGGGCGGGGCCACACTCATTTTCAAAAATTTTAGTTTTTTTCACTTTATAATGTTATAAATCCACAAGTTAAATGAAATATCATTGATATAAAGCTCTTTTTTGCAAAGATATAATTTATTTTATTCGTCCACGACCCTTTTAAAAATCTTTTATATAAACGTGGGCGTGGTCCTCAACCAATTTCGTTATTTTTTCTTCAAAATATTCCCTATAGTAAAGGCAACCTCTCTGCCGAATTTTGTTACGATAGGTTTAACGATTTTTGATTTATGATTAATAATATTTGTAAAATTGATTTTATGACAAGTGGGCGGTGCCACGCCCATTTTAAAAAAATTTTCCAATTTTTATCTATAGTCTCAATATCAGCCCACACGTCAAATTTCAACATTCTAGGTGTATTATTTACTAAATAATCAGGTTTTTTGTGTTTTCTAAAATGTTATATATATAAAAAGTGGGCGTGGTTATCATCCGATTGCGCTCATTTTCAATACCAATCCAGAGGGGATGAAACAGCAACACCACAACCGTAAACGTGACCATAACCGTAACCGAAACTGCAACCATATCCCTATAAGTAACCATAATACAAGCAGTTGTGTTAACCGGTATCATAATCGCAGACTTAACCGATCCCGTAACCGTAACAGTAATCTGAACAGGCAATGTAAACATAACCGACAACGTTACTTTAACCAGCAACGTAACCTTAATCGACACGGGATCCATAATCGTTACTCTAACCAAAACTTTATTCATAATCGTAACCACATTCGTCGCCTTAACTGTCACTCTAACTGTAACTTAAACGCTGTCACAGATGTTACCATAATAAAAACTATAACCGTAACTATCACCGTAACCAAAGTTTCTCTCAAGAACCGACTGGTCAGCCTGCAACGCCTACAAAGAGAGTGTAATCTCACTGTACGTCGACGGGTCCAAAATTGCCGGCGATGTTGGTGAGGGATTTTTCTCTGAACAGCTAACAATCGAAATATCTATACATCTTTCAAACTCAGCCAGTATTTTCCAATAAGGGATACTATGTGTAGTGAAAGCCCATCTTTTCGGTTAGGAAATAGGGTGAAGTGCTTAAAGGCAATCGCTTTTTTAGTGGCAACGGCGTTGAGTGCTGTCTTGACGGATTTACGTTTTAAGTATGCATTTTGGGAGGTAGAACGGTTATCTATATTCATGTTATTGCCAATGTGCGTATCCAAGATCTTTCCAGGGTTTCTTCGAGAAAGGATGTAAGCTTTATTGCCTTGCAATTATTAGGCTTTATTGGTGAAGCTGCCCTCCTTTAGGTGTGAAGACTATCTTTGCCTCGGATCATCTTTTACCATAACAGGTATATGACAAAGCTTTAGGCAGGGCTTAACATGTGTGAGACTCTGGGGCATAGCATTTCAATTTCGTTTTGTAGTTCGGAGGAAAATAAATTATCGATTCCAGAGGTCGAACATTTGATAGCCCTTTCGATCTTGTGAGTGTTGATTTACGACTATATTACTATATTTTATGGTTGCAGTAAAGATCAGGATTGTGATTGTTGATGTAACACTTACGGTTATGGTTAAAGCTGTAGGTATAGTTTCAGTAATGGCTACACAAATTACAACCACATCAGGACGGAACAAGTTTCACAAAATATTTAGCTGTAGGGTAATTTTGTTTCACAGAATTTTCTGTAGAATACAAATTTTCATATTTAGGTTTGTTTGTTTAATGATGTGTTCAATTTATACTTATTATTTAAGAATTCATGCTCATAATAAGTAAATATTCAATTATTATATTTTCTAAGAGAAACTGAAAGGAAGGATAGGAAAGCTTACTGGCATATTGCGATGGTATTATTCGATGCGATGCTATGGTGAATATTCTATTATTATAAGTCGGTGTTAAGCTCATGAATTCTTAAATAATATAAAAATTTTCAGATAGCATTATCGCAAAAAAAATTGGCTACCCTTATGGTTTTTAATATGTACATGTATATGTAACAAGCAAAAACTGAGTGACCAAGAGCTTTCAACCATTCATTTAGTTGTTTGACGGCAATCAATATTAGTTGCACCTTCACCAGGCGACGCGATTTTGCAACTAAACGTGCTTGACGTCAAATCAAGGAATGTGGTTTTCCTCTTTTCCCAACCATTCTTATTTACTTTTACAATGAAGTAAGTTTCGTCATAATCATTGTTTTCTTTTTTTTCATTTCAACTGATTTTCACTTTTCTTTACTTTTTGTTGCTACACATCGCAATTTTCATGCTCGAAATTATGCATTTTTATACTCAGCTGTGCAGAGCTCACAGAGTATATTAACCTTGTTCACATAACGGTAATCCATAACGGCATAAACTAGTCGAGATAGATATAGACTTCAATATAACAAAATGATTTGGGCGAAAAAAGAAACTCATTTAGCCATGTCGGTCCGTCCGTCCGCCCGTAAACAAAAAAATTTGTTTAAAGTAAAATTTTAACAAAAAATTTTATATCTTTACAGTATAAAAGTAAATTATGTCAACATTCAACTCCAGTAATGATATGGTGCAACGAAATACAAAAATAAAAGAAAATTTCAAAATGGGCGTGGTTCTGCCCATTTTCATATAATTCGTCTAGTATACTTTTAATGCCATAAGTCGAACAAAAATTTACCAATCCTTGTGAAATTTTGTAGAGGCATGGATTCTATGACGATAACTGTTTTCCGTGAAAATAGGTGAAATCGGGTGAAGCCACGCCCAGTTTTTATACACAGTCGACCGTCTGTCCTTCCGTTCGGCCGTTAACACGATAACTTGAGCAAAAATCGACATATCTTTACTAAATTTAGTTCACGTACTTACCTTAACTCACTTTATCTTGGTATAAAAATGGCCGAAATCCGACTATGACCACGTCCACTTTTTCGATATCGAAAATTACGAAAAACGAAAAAATGCCATAATTCTATACCAAATATGAAAAAAGAGATGAAACATGGTAATTGGATTGGTTTATTGGCGCAAAATATAACTTTAGAAAAACTTTATAAAATGGTTGTGACACCTACCATATTAAATAGAAGAAAACGAAAAAGTTCTGCTGGGCGAAATCAAAAGCCCTTGGAATATTGGCAGGAGTACTGTTCGTGATATTACATATACAAAAAATTAGCGGTACCCGACAGATGATGTTCTGGTCTCACTGGTCCACATTTTGGTCGATATCTCGAAAACAGCTTCACATATACAACTAAGGGCCACTCCCTTTTAAAACCCTCATTAGTACCTTTAATTTGATGCCCATATCGTACAAACACATTCTAGAGTCACCCCTGGTCCACCTTTATGACGATATCTCGAAAAGGCGTCCACCTATGGAACTAAGGCCCACTCCCTTTTAAAATATTCATTAACACTTTTCATTTGATACCCATATCGTACGAACACATTCCAGGGTTACCTTAGGTTCATTTTGCTAAATGGTCATTTTCCTTTATTTTGTCTCCAAAGCTCTCAGCTGATTATATAATGTTCGGTTACACACGAACTTGGCCTTCCTTACTTGTTTCTTTTTTCTTTCTTTTGCTTGAATGTTGTAATTTGTGGCAATAATAACTGTATATGCGCGCGCCCACTTCTCTAAATTGCTGTTTACCAATTCCCCACTATGCACGCCATACAATGTAGGTAAGTGTAGATATGTTTGTTTGTGTGTATGAGTAGAGCGTCATCAGTAAGTCATAATTTCATAACATCTAACCTCAATGTTTGATTTCTGACCGATGCCGTCGTAAAAGAGACCTGCCAACGGCTAGCCAACAAGCGATTACAGACTGCTGCATAAAACTGCACTAAAACTGCCTGAACTAGCGTTGCACGAAGAAAAACAATAGCAACAACAGTGTTACAAAGAAAATTTGATGTTTACTCCATTTTCACTCAATGTGCGCACGCCTTATGGCACGTTTTTTTAATATTGTTTAAATTGTTTTCTTTTTTCAGTGCTTTGAGTAATTTCTTTTGTGCTGATTTTATTTTTCGCTATGGTTGTGTTGACTTTTTTAAATTTACTTTCTTGCTTATTTATCGCTATTGTTGGTTTGAAAAAATTAAAATGTAATAAATAATTATCGCAGGCCATATTGCGATATCGACAAAAAAAATATTCAAACAAGTGAGCAATGTTTGTAGTGCCGATTATTGTCAGCTGGTAAGTAAGCCACGTCTTTCTTTTCTTATACATGCAATATTACAGTGCTACTTGGTCTCTGAGTAGCGCAAACGTTATCGTAACTACAGCCGTAAACGCAATAATCAGCGTATTAGTAACTGTAACGCAAGCCGTTTTGGTAATCAGTATCATAATCGCAATCTAACAGACTTCTTTGCTGTAACCGTAATCACAACCGTAACCGTAAACGCATTAATTACCCTATAAGTAGCCATCATACAAGAAGTTATAACAACCCGTATACTAATCGCAATCATAATCGACACCGCAACCATAACCGTAGTAATAGTCTTAGGCAATAACCCAAACATAACCGACAACGTAACTTTAACCAGCAACGTAACCTAAATCGACAAAGTATCCGTAATTGTAACCCTAACCAAAACCTTAGGCATAACCGTAACCTTAACCGTCACTCTAACTGTAACTTTATCGCTGCCATGGATGTTTCCGTAACAAGATCCATAACCGTAACAATTTCCGTAACCAAGGTTTCTCTCAAGAACCTATTGGTTACCCTGCAACGCTAACAAAGAGAGTGTAATTTTACTCTATACCGACGAATCCAAAATTGCGTGCGGCCTTGGTGAGTCGCAACATCTATACGTCTTCAAAACTTAGCCAGTATCTTTCAAAAAGGGATACTAGGTATAGCGAATGCCTGTCTTTTCTTTAGAGAATTGGGTAAGCGACGGTGACATACGTATATACTCATACAACCAGGCAGCGCCCAAAGCACTAGATTCACCATATACGTTTTCTAAAACCGTCAAAAGTTAAGAGAGGGCGTTACCGGAAGCAGCAAACCGTGCGCTCATCATGCTCACTAGGGAACTCGATTACAAGAACATCGAGGGCAAAGAAAAAGCTGATTAACTAGCAAAGGCCGGTGCACATGTTAAGGGGAGAGGAGGATACAGGCATAGGAGGAGAGGGTAAGAAGAGGGAAGGATGGAAATAGGGAGAAAGAGGACATAAGAAGAGTGTTAGAGCTAAAGGGCAAATATAATTATAGAGAAAGAGGAAATGTTAGAGAAAAACGGGAGAGAATAAGTAGTTAAAAGATAGTAAAGAATAAATGGGAGAAAGGACAGTATTAGATTTGTGGACTGATATACGAAATAAGTTCATCTACGGCAGCAATGCGCCGAGTGAGTAACATAATCGCTGCTGCTTTGCGTGAATCAATCGCGTGGTGGCCACCGTGGTGTGATGGTAGCGTGCTCCGCCTACCACACCGTATGCCCTGGGTTCGCACCCCGGGCAAAGCAACATCAAAATTTTAGAAATAAGGTTTTTTAATTAGAAGGGAATTTTTCTAAGCGTGGTCGCCCCTCGGCAGTGCTTGGCAAGCGCTCCGGGTGTATTTCTGCCATGAAAAACTCTCAGTGAAAACTCATCTGTCTTGCAGATAACGTTCGGAGTCGGCATAAAACATGCAGATCCCGTCCGGCCAATTTGTAGGGGAAATCAAGAGGAGCACGACGCAAATTGGAAGAGAAGATCGGCCTTAGATCTCTTCAGAGGTTATCGCGCCTTACATTTATTTTTTTATTTTATTTAATCGCGTGGTAACCAGAAAGGCCGTTTTGCTCACAGCAGTCCAACACTGTATGTGTCTTCACATTAAGGGAACTAAATTTATAATGTAATGTGTAAAGAGAGTCATTTACTAACAAAACGAGGTAATGAAAATTAAGAGTCCCGCGTTTTCCAATTATGTGGGATAGTGTGGACAGAAGAGATCCTCCTCTTTTCTACGCTTATGCAAACTCTTCTTCAAACTACCGTGGTGGTAATTTAGCCCTTTTCTCGATTATTCCCAACGTTCTTGCCACCTAATTATCATTGTGACCTTGCAGCTTTTTTTGCATCTTCAGATTATCACGCGATGCCAGTGACATACAGGTCGGTCATTTCATGCCGCGTATAATATTATATAGCTTGTTACGTTGGATAACAGCTACGGGTAGTTCGCCATGCCCACCGCTGTTGGGAATTATAAACATCAGGGCTCCACTAGCTTCAGAAACTTTCTTTCCTACCGCTCTGAAGTGCTTCTTGAAAGTTAATTTTGAGTCAATATTTACACCTTATTACGTCAATCAAGGCTTAGAATGTATTTAATAATCACCTATAGTTAGAACTTACTCATCGACAACCTGCTTTAAGCTCACCCAACCTACTTCGAATCTCTTTTGTAGGCGCTTACTGACACTATTCTCTAGTATTTGCTATCGAATCCAGCATACAAAGTAGCCTGTATGAGCATGGCTGGTCGCGGGCATCTTACTAATTTTAAGCAAAAGGAGCAGTCTTTACCGTTTCCATGAGCGTATCAAGCGGAAAAGACTCCTTTGACGTTGAAGAGATCAGTAAATATTGGTCTTCTAGAACTTATCGCTACTTGTAAAGCTATATTTGGTACTCCATCGGAAACTGGGTACTTATTATCGGCCACTCTATGTGTTACCTATAGTAGTAACTCCTGCTCTATTATCCATGTGATTTCTATATCGTCGGTGCCCTCGCTTTGATAAGTGCAGTAATCTTGTGCCAGAAAAAGAGTTCCGAAAATTGTTCTCATTAGTATCGGCCTTGAAGTTTGCGCTGATTTCTATCTTTAAGTTTTAGCCGTTACGGGTTTGTAAGGGTCAAGTTCAGCCCTATCCATTAGTTTCTTGAAGTATGCTGTTGTTGTTGTTGTAGCGATAAGTACACTCCCGGAAGGCCTTGGGGAGTGTTATCGAGTTGATAGTCCTTTCCCGGATGCCAAACGATTTGTTATGACCACATTCGATGTTCTAGACCATACCGCCCTCCCACCCCCTAGATCCATGAGGATTTCGGGGTCGCCAGAGCCTCGGCTGTTAATGAAACAGGATTCGCTTCGGATAGGTGAGGTTGACAATTGGGTTTGAGAAGCTATGTATTGCGCTGGCAACCTGAAAGGGCTGCGCTACACAAACCCCTTGAATCCGGTATTTTAGTCGCCTCTTACGACAGGCATACCTACCGCGGGTATATTCTAACCCCCCAACCCGCTGGCGGGTGAAGTATACCCGCTTGCACTTTATTCTAACATTTTAAGCGCTATTCTTTCGACTATGTAGATACTGTGTAGCTCGTCATATCGTGGTGTAGTGCGTGCCCGCTGTGCCCGTCGTCACTTTTAATAGCTCATTACCAATCTAAGCGTGAGCAAGTAATGTGACAAGATGTGGTTTACACCGCACTAGACTAATAACCCAATAATTTACTAATTCGTGTGCATATTTGTGCTTCTCTTCTTTTCCTCTTGTTCGTCGTCTTTCACTTCGGTTGTTTGAATAACCCAAATATTCGCGTCTGCGTTGAAATTCATTTCATTGTATTGCGTTATGAGTTTGTATGTTTTTGCTTTTTTTTTTTTTTTTGTTTTCTTTCATTCATTTTTTCCACATTTTTGCTAGCTGCATTGCGCTATTTAATTTATGATTATTATTTATAAATATACATACAAACAAACATATTTATTGCATATTAACATAACACTTAACGCAGTCAATTTTCGCACGCGACGATGCGCAAACATTTGCAATACACTTTTGGACAGACGGACATATTACAAATACAAGAGGAGGAGGTATGAGTGCTTCTACAACAACAACAACAAGGAGGAGTCATGCAACATTATACCAAAATTGACTGCACACAAATAATAATCAGTCATGCAACATGCCACCAAATATTGATAGTTGCAATGAGTTTTTAAAATCTCAGCATTTACTATTTTGGTAAAGGTGAAGAAGACAAAAAAAAATTATATATCGGATGAAAAATTGTTGCAATTGGTATTAAATTTTATTTTTTCTTCATTACAATTTTTTCTTTTTCTTTTTACTTTATTTTCTTTTAAACGTTAACCGATTTTATCGCTTATTTGTTGTTATTTTTGTGCGCCGAACCGGTCAGAAAACGTGTGCAATAAGTTTTTGTTAAATTACGTTTATTAGTGGGAATTAAAATTTTATATGTAAGCTTGAAATTATTTAGTGCAACAATTTCGAAATTTATACTTTTTTAATTAGATTCATTAAAAGGATGTTTACAGAGCAGCAAAAGTTTCGCTAGGTGGTGCTGAAAGCAAAAGTTGCTTTGAATGCGACAAAGAAGTGCTGAGTGGCGATGTTCGTATCATTGATCTTCTCCAGGGTTTGATGCATAGTGTGAGTCTGCTTGAGCGATTCCCGCCACGTAAAGCCACACTCCAATGAAACCGAACAAAATGCTTAAGATAAAATGACAGCGCTTCACCAATGACGACAACTGCAAATGTTCAAATGTAATGATTAAGTGCAGTCGAGGGAGATCTCATGGCCAAGGTAGAGGTGGATGGTTGGCGCAAGGGTGCTCAAATGGTGGAGGAGGCGATATATGTGTACACAGATAGTTCCAAAGTAGTGGACGGAGTAGCGTCTGCGGTATACTGTGCTGATCCGGCAATAAACAGATTCTACAGACTGCCAGATTAGTGTAGCATTTTCCAAGCGGAAATATTAGATGTAATCAAAGCAGTATAAACACTAGAATAGAATAGCTTAATATGCAACCGTGTTAACTTTTATACTGACAGTCAAGCAGCAATAAAGCAAAATATCGCATAGCACAGCATCTAAATGCGTGTAAGCAGTCTCTGGAGAGAATCGGGACAGGGAGAAGCATATATCTATAGTGGGTCCCAGGGCGGGGTTGTAAAGTGTCGAAGATTGTGAGTAGGTCTTACAACCTTAGACTAACAAAGTTGCTACTATCATTAAAAAGAGAGGACTATAGAACCATGGCGACTATACTGACTGGACACTGCCTTCTGGCGTAATATGCCCTTAAACTAGGCTTGGCCATTGATAGCAGCTTTAGGAAGTGCGGGTTGGAGGAGGAAACGATCGAGCAGGTTTTGGGCTCGTATCCTGCTCCTGACTCCAGTTATTAGGAGTCATACAGCTTTCACATCTAGTAGCAGCAAGTGGCTTAAATCCTAGAAAGCTTCTAGTATTTGCCAAGAGGACGGTGTTATTTTATAACATAGGTCCTGGTTTTTGATAGGGGTTTTTAGCTTGGGAGTTAAAACAAACTTCTTGTAACACTACTAACTCATTCAGTATATGTGAGGTACTCATGGACCGGCCAGTTCAACCTAACCTAACTTAAGTGCATTCATCTAGAATGTCCATTTCTTTAATGCGATTGGTGCCGTTATCCGGCTGGTGGATATCCTGGTGAAGGCAAAATCTGACAACACCGCCACCCAAGAAATTCGATGAACAAAAAAGGGCGAGAAAACTATCAACAAATTTGGTATTTATTGGAGTGGTCATGAAAAAAGCGTAGTTTCGCTGGTGGATTCTTGGTGAGGGAGAGACTTTGTCGCCAAGTACTGACGTCCACGCCTATGGCCGAAGGTTTCATAGCTATCAGAATAAAGCTTAATTTTTTTTTATATATCGAACGCACATACGAGCCATGATGTATATAAAAGTTGTGCTTAGCGACTTCAACACCAGGATGTGAAAGTTCAGTCTCTATAACGAAACCACTCCTAAGGGACTGGGGCGAGTTAACTTCGCTGAAACTGAAAAAAAAACGATACTATATATAGGCTATAAGGCTACCGTAAAATCAAAAGCAATGGAAAGATAGTGGGCGCTCCCGCAAGTTTAAAAGGGAAGCAATACGTCTTTACGGGAAGAAAAAAATAGAGGCACAAAACGTGAGTGCAGGGAGTTTGAGCAGTAAGCCACTAAGAATAATGCCCGAAAATTTAATCGAAATATTCGACGATAGACGGAAGGTTGTAAGCCCGGGCAAACTGCCCGATGTCAAAAGAGAATTTAGATATACTTCTAAATGAAGAGAACGATGAAACGCCCAGGAAATATGATGAATTCACAATCGATGATTACAGAATTATGTCTCCCACCTGATTATGACCAAGCCAGAAGAGCAACAACCAGATTAGCAAACAGCAGGGCCGCGGGCGTTGGTGGAGTGCTCTCGGAGCTAATCCAATACTGTTGCGAGGATTTGGTAAGCAACATGCATTAAATTCTATGCGAGATATGGTCAGATGAGTGTGTGCCCGACAATTGGAATCTAATGGTGTTTTCTTTTCTACACGAAAATGTCGCCTTCACGCCAACCCTTCAAAAAGTTGTGTTCTGTTGTAAAATCAGCTTAGCCTCAATAGAGGGCATCATTATCTTTTCTCAACAACCTACCCCTAAAAATGGCGAAAAATGCAACATTACTTGCCCTCACTGCCATTGATGGTGCAGAAAACAGCCCTGTCAATTAGCTGATGAATCACACGAAGCTGAATCGAATGCTATGGATCAAACGAAGCTGAAGCGAATGCTATATATGTATGTACATATGTGTCGCATCATGCCTCACTCAAAAGCAATTTGCGATCACAGTTGAAAGCGAACAAACACACGAACTGCATTTTTTTGTAAAAATGGTTACAATTTTTGTTCTTTTCAAGTCATGCAGGGTGGCACTGAACATTTTAGTGGCGACATTTTGGTGTAGAAAAGAAATCACCATAAGTGTTCTTTGCCCAGACCACAAGAAGGGAGATCCTACAAACTGCGCCAACTAACGAGGAATAAGCCTTCTTAGTATCGCAAGTTCTGTTTACTCCAAATTAGAAAAAGAAACGTAAAAGACATGTTTGTAGTGAATGAGGACAAAATGAAAAACCTGCTGTCATCAAGCAAAGCGTTAGCGCTTTTGCGTTTTGGCAACCATACCACGTAAAATTATGCGTTTATTTGGGAACCCGCATTAACGTAAACAATATCAGTTTTGAAACCAAGCAAAGAATCACTCTTAACAATAAAAAATTCTTTGGACTAGATAGGCAATTTAAAATTAAGGTGCTCTCTTGGCAAACGAAAATAACGCTATACTAGTCACTTATCGCCCCCGTTCTGCTATATAGTGCAAAAGCATGGACCACGGTAATACAAGGTGGCTCTTCTTTCCTGAAAGATTTGCGAACCTCTACGCGTTGGCGAGGGCGATTACCAAGGATGAAGCGATGGTACAGCGAATTTTAGCACACCACCAGGCTTGGTCATGTTAAGCGAATGAAAGATGATATTGCGGCTAAGAAATTTTTTTTATCTAGACCCGCCTTTGGAAGCAAGAGAAGAGGGCGGCCCCAACTTCGCTGCGAGTACCAGTTGAAAAACGATTAAAATTTAGTTGGTGTGACCAATTGGTGCCACTTAACCCAACAAAGGAGCCACTGGCGCGCCTCGTTGACGGCCATAACCGTTTAAACCACTAAGCGTAGTAAGAAAGTTTATATATCAAAGGGACACCGTTTAATTTTTTATGTGGAAGAAAATCTGAACTCCCTTCGAAAAAAAAAAATAATTGTCAAAAAACGAGTTTTTATAGACCCATAACTTGTACTTGGTTAGATTGGAGTTGAATTGAGCTATAAAACTGCATACTCAAAAAAATTCATAGAAATAAAAAAAAAAACTTACATCTAACTTTCTGCAAAATTTTCTCGATTTTTTCAAGAATTTTTTTGAGATTGGCTTGCAAACTTTCAGTAACAAAATTTGTTGAAGTATTTGCCTAAATATAGAAAAAAAAATCTAATGGCGAAATTTTATAAAAAATTGCCACTGCTATTTTGCTGTTCGCTATTGTAAATATTTGCATCATGAAAAATTGTTTTTGTATCTTGTTTAGATAACTCTTTATCTATGCATCAATATCATACACTATCACGCACATTTGAGCGCTTACAAAAATGTGCCGTTATAAAGTCCTATAATGCACATAAGTGTGCTTAGATATACACGTGAATATTTATACAATGACAATGCATATTGTTACATCAGAAGCCATGCAAATGAAAATAACACATTTTAGCTGTCAGTTGCAATAATTTCATATATCAATGTACATTTCTCTCTAATATATGTATGTATGTCGTATCCACAACAATCACCACAACACAAAACAACAAAAATAACAAACAATAAAAACTTTAAACTGTTGCTTGTTGTTGTTGGCAAAAGACAGATTCAAATATACTAAATATGTTTTTAAAATGACAATGTAAAAATTCAAATTGCTTCATTGTAATGCTAAATTTTTAGTACCAAATAAATAACTACCTCATCGATGTTAGATATTAAATATATTTTTTATATGAAGGACAAAACCAAAGTGGAAAGCAATGATGTATATTGGACCGATTTTCCGTCATCCCTTGTCAAATTTGGTTTCGAGACAAACACATTTCATGTTAACCAAAGCAACACAAACCGCACAGTTGAAGCGACAAACTTTGTAAGCTCACCTTGCAAAATAAGTGAGGGGATAAAGTTTGGAAAATGGTAAAACTGCAGATGTACAATACAACAAAGTATTAGAAATATATATGTGAATATTTTGTAAAAACTAAAAAAGATCAATATTCGAAAAAATTTCATTTTGATGGACATCACCCTATCCATATTACTGTAGAGCTCTGAACTGTGAGAAAAAACACTTCGGGCGAAGCATCGCTTTAAGCGTTCTACGTCTGTATGGCAAAAAGCCGCTCTGAGAGTAGCCTCCGCTTAGCGCACTGTATCAAGATTAACCGTAGAAGTGAAACAATACCCATCGACCTTTTAGGCTGTAAAGAGGGAGGTTATGGCAAGCAAAAGTCAGGCGCATGAAAGCCGCTAGCAAACAGTGCTGGGAAGAAAGGTTTAGGCTGTAGCAAGAACGATGGATAAACGAAAAATGAAGCTGATGAACAGTGAAACTAATATCAGATGTTGAAGCATTGAACACCAGAAGCTTGGGTGAGATAAATTACTGTGTTATCCAAATGCTCTCTTTACATGAATACTTCAAAAATACCTGCTCAGAATAATAAGGATTTGTGGACGCGAGTGCGAAGTTGTATTTCGAACTGAAAAAACTTGTTTCTAAAATTTTGATGCTGTTTTGCATAGGGAGAGAGCCCAGGGTCTTCGTGTGGTAGGCGGAGCACGCCGTTGTTAACCCTAATTATTTAGTAGAAATTAAATAGCCCATTGGCCGCCAGAATTATATGATAAAAACCAAAGTCCAAAAGTAACCTTCTAGCTTGAAATTCACATGAAGACACTTATCTACTGCTAATGCGTGAATAAAAAAAAAAATTTTACAATTCCTTCACTGGCCACACTTAGAAAAATATATTTGGTATACAAAATTATTTATGTGAATTACGCTGAAAAAGGTCGACCGAACAACCATTTTAAACGGTTAAGATGCAAATATGGCCAAGTCTGATCTCGAAGAACTAAGGTTTTCAAAAGTGAAATTTAGACTCAAAATACTATATTTCTATTTTCTAAAAGCGAAAAAAGGTTCATTTTTGATTTTTCAATAAACAAAGAGAGGCAGGCTTAAGTTCCGAGACTTGAAGATAAAGTCGTCTTGAGAAAATGAAATCCACTCGGAGGCCGAGTGTAAAAATTCAGTTAAACACGCTTATATTATATTATTACTGTATTTTCGTATGCATGCAACTCGTCTGTACCAAATAATAATAACAAGTGTTACGTATACGCACCGGTACCCTTTTTACAGGTGCACAGATGAGTGTGCATTAGGCCTGGCCGATTTGAGGGGAGGCAAAAAAATCGCCCATTGCTCTGTGAAAATCATATTCTAGGGATCAAAATGAGAAAATTTGCTGAAGGAACCAACGAATTCTGATGTCCCCCTCCCCTTTGGGTCGTAGGGGCAAATTTTGAAAAATCCCACTTTGAAATGCCTATGTTTTTTTCTTTTTGGAGTTTATTTTTCTCTTTAGAAATTTATTTAGTCAGAACATATGTAAATGAAAGAATGAATTTAACTTAGTAATAGAAAATAAATTAAAAAACATTATTAGAAATTAGCGTTTTTACAATCCCCTTTTAAAACCAAGGCATCACTGTGATGCATTTGCATGTCGTAAACATAGTTGTGTAGGTTTTTTATTCAACCGTTTTAAAAAATGAAGGTGACACAATTGCAGATCGTAAAATTGCTTGTGTTGTTTTTTTTAAGCCACCAAAAGACACAGCAGGTAGAATTGAAATTGCCCCTACCCAAAAGTTCGACCCAAAGGGGGGGACATCAGAATTCGTTTTAGAGGTATGGTTCGTTCGGCAAAGTTTCATATTTTGATCCCTAGAATACGATTTTCACAGAGCAATGAGCGATTTTTAAATTGACCCGCCCTAGTGTACATGTAATTGGTTTCTTCTCCCTAAAACAACGTGCTGATTGAATTTTTTACGCAGATTTTTTACAGTCCTTTTGCCAGTAATTAAAGGCCTCTTAAGATGTTTCTTTTCATGCGTTTACATACATATAAGCCAGCATAAGGTAGCGTGTACTCCATTTGCTTTACTACATATGTTTGCGTGTATCTACCCACCTCATTTCCGCTCATTATCATTTACACTTTGCACATTTTCATAGTGAAATTGAATTAATTTAAATAATTACATGGCTCGTTGCTGCACTAATTAAGCGTCTACCGCCAGTTTATTTAGCAGTGTCCTTTGTTTGTGTGCGTGTTAGTAAGAAGTGATCACAGAAATACACACACACACAACATGCATGAACAAAACAATATAGGCGAGCACATTTGGTGCAGATAAATTAACATTAATGCATTATCCGGCAATTTGTGTATTTATTTAATAGATTGCATTGCAAAGAAATTGAACATATCCAAAAGCGTTTGAAAATAACATACATACATTTACATACACGCTCGCACCACCTTATGCATGTAAATACAAATGTACGGCCCAGCATTAAGTTTGAAGATAGTTCTTTTGTGCTTTCGCCTCTTTAAAATCATAAATGAAAGTTTAGCAAAGTTTAGACAACGCTTCTAAAGCTGCAAGCAAATTTCAAGATGCAGAAGTTCATTATAAAACCAATTTAAAGTGTATTATAACTGGTTTGAAAGTAGACAATAAAGGAGTTAATAGTATCTAGTTGAGTTCGCTACAGTTCCTATTCAAAAAAGTTGCCGCTTATTACTTTAATATTCAATATTTATATTTCTGCCAATTGTATATATAATAACAATTTATTTCTTGGAATGATAATATTTTTTTTTATCATTTTTATTCTTTTTTTTTATAGCATCTTGCAACATTGATGACAAAGTCATATAATGCGGTAAAGCAGTTGTTGCTTTGGAAGACAAAGTCATATCTATACACAATAAACGGACACAATGATACACAAAAGCGCAAATATAAATGCATAAAATATTTATAAATAACAACACATGCATGCATCAAAATGCGTACAAGTAAAGACAAATAGAGTAGGAGACATTGTTGAGCAATTGAAGTCAATTTACTTATGTGTGTGGGAAGCCATGACGTTTACATGCTACGCACAAACATATATAAACACATTTTGTATTGGCTATAGGTGACTTGAAACTATAATAACTGTGTTTGTGTGTGTATGCATAAGCTAAGTGACAAGACAGCACATTTCCTCATTGTACATTGCTGAATCATATCAGCGAGTGGGTATTATTGTTATTATATGTACTTTGAGTTATGGTTGCCGCTTTGCCTACTTTAATTGTACCAAATTATAAATTAAAAAGATATGTTTTTTAAGGTATACCTTCCTACTCCTTAAGAGAAGAATAAACCATATAATAGCAATAAAAATAATAATAACAATGATGTGGCATTCATCTGTTCTGATGTGATGTGGTGACCTATGATCTTGTCTCAACAAATTTGATGTCAAACCGATCTTATACGGTTTATTGTTGTTTCATTTACAGTAAACTGTGTGATGAAATTTAATTTTTGTGGTTGTGCTCAATACTAACTCATAAAACAAAATTCATTAAAAGACGCTAATAATATGATTTAACATTAATTTGATCTGTTCTGATGTAGTGACGTGTTATCTAATCTAACCAAGACTTTATGATGTCAAACTGATCTCATACGACGTGATACACAGAAAACTTTTTGATGCAAATAAATTTTGTGATATGAAATCAACAGACATCACCTTTAAAAAAATGTTTAAATATGTATTAAATATATGTAAATTGTTTCTTTGGAAACACATGCCTTTCTTACCAAAATTCATTTAAAAACGTAAATAATGTGATATGACATGGATTTTATATGATTTGGTGATTTACGGGCTAAGTTTGATGTACACTATTTATTGATAAACTCGGGCATTTCATAAATGCAGCTTTTACAATGTTTGGTCACATCGTGGTCACATCATAATTATATCATGCAGATTTGTGCAGCCCTAATGGCTTGCTTTATGTGGCTTGGTGTAGGCTTTATTGTACAGGTATATGAAATGATATACCTATGATATCTGTTAAGACCACATTAGACTAAATAGCCAAAACAGACAACAACAAATCATAACTTGTGTGATCAATTTGATCCGCTGATATCACATCACAAAATTTGAATTTGTACAAAATATTTTCTGTGATTTACATTTTCTTCTGTTTTGTGGTGAGAACAGTTTTTAGTGGTACGCAGATAAAAATTGCGCAAAAATTATATCCAACCATCATATCATATCACTTCACATTGTTGTGATCACTATGATCCATTCTTATCTTATCACAATACTTTAATTTCATCAAAATGTTTTTTATAAATAAACTAGAAAACCCGGCAGACGTTGTCCTGCCCTAAATTTGGCTTATCTTCATACATTTTAATAAGCTTTTGCCGTCTGACTGTGCCCTCCCCCATCTTCACTTTTTCCTAATCCTTTTATTCACTCCTCTCTCCGTCTTTTTCGCTTCATCTATCTCCATCTTCGTCTCATTTTATCTCTTTCTCAATCTCCTTCTCTCTTTTCTCTTCTCTCAATTCCTTCTCATACTTCTGCATCCCTTATTTCCTGTCCCAGAGGGTGGTATGTATTTTATTCTAGTCCCAGTCCCAGTCCCACTCCGAGTCTCAGTCCCATTCCTAGCCCTAATCCCAGTCCCAGTCCGTCTCTGGATAATATATTACTTTGTACTAAAGCGCTCATCAACAGCTTTCATTTGATATCCATATTGTATAAACACTGTCTAGACATTCACTGGCCTATGTTTTGGCCTATATCTCGAGACCCTAATCACCCAGGGGTATGAAAATTACCCTCTACTAAAGCACTCATCAACAGCTTTCATTTGTTATCCATATTCTATAAACACATTCTAGTGGTACTCGGGTCCACACTTCGGACTATATCTCGAGACCCTGTACGTCGATTGCAACCAAACTTATGTAGTAACAACCGCGTGAGGTTTACGCAACTTGTGTGAAAGTTTGAACAAAATCAACCAGCGCATCTCTTCAAACACCGGCGACCAACTAACACACATTTTAGCCTTTCTTTTTATATATATAGATTTTTTTTTTCACACTTCACTTTAATATTAAAACGAAATGCAGATTTTCGTTGCTTTTGAAATTCGTCTTAAAAATTATACATTGAACAACTAAAGACTCTCCTGAATTAAAAAAAACCTCATAGTACCTCTAAATCGCGGGCCTCCTTAGAAACCCCCTCCCCCCTTCCACCCTATCGACGGGCCTGGTTATGTGCTATACTTGATATCATTCGCTATAATATTTTTTATTGAAAAGCAGGTTGTTTAATTAAACACCAAGCAATTACACGGAAGTATATCCGCACCACCTGAAAATATGAGTGCCACTGCGTATACGTAACATTTTATTATTACGAATAAACAAATAAAAAAAAATTGCAATAAAATAATTTTGCGACTATAAACTGAGATATAACCTATCCTGTCTTTCAAGTTAGATCAAACTACGCACGGGGTGCAAAATAAATTCAAAATCGGTTCAGTAGTATAGGAGTCCATCGCGGCCAAAAATTTTGTGACACGTGTTTTTTATATATTTAGATTAAGATAACATACCACACGGTATCATGGTCTGAAATTATTTTTTTGAAATTTATATGTACCCAACTTTTCATCGTGAATAAATATATTACTAAAAAATTTACTACCACCATACAGTAGAAAAAAGTATCAAGTTTGACACAATTCCACCAAAACGGCAGCCGTGCTCTACGAAAACGCAGAAGAGTAGTGATGCACAAGAACCGACGGACAGACTTTCAGACTACATATCAAAGGAAATGCCAGACAACAGGCACATTTGAAATAGTGGGCAATGAAGTGTGAATTTGAAGAGAATGAAGAGAGATAGGAAGAATTTGAGAAGGAATGAAATAGGGTGAGTTGGTTAAGCTCAGTCAAGCAGGCGCGCAGACGAAAAGTAATATGCATATTCAAATAACTTCGAATGCATGTAGGAGTAAACTTTGTTGTTGCACTTACTTATTGTTGTTGTTTACTTACTTGAAGAATGAGCAATCCTTTTCGGCATGTCATTGGAGATAATAACTCAAAAGCAAGTGGTTTGAGGATGAGTAAGCATACTTAGAAGCGTGAATGCGCTTCTAAAGGAATGTTAATTTGTTTGCAATGCAACACTGTTGCCCACACGCATATGCACATACACACTTGTATGAGATTCAGACTGAAGTCGAAATATTGAAAAAAAAGGACGTGTGGCACTCGGGGACTGCCGCGGTAAAGCTATTGCATATTATCAACTTATGCAATTATAATATTTATGCAACATTTTGTTTTCTTTGATATTAATTCAAGTTTTGTCTTTGATATTAATTCAAGTTAACCTTTTTAAGCGTGGTGACCGATAAGAAAACAAATTTTTTACTTTTATTGAATAAATGAGAAGTTAATATTTCACTTTCACTTTAACTTTAACTTTATTTTTAACTTTAACTTTAACTCTCACTTTAACTTTAACATTCACTTTAACTTTAACTTTAACTTTATTTTTAACTTTAACTTTAACTTTAATATTCACTTTAACTTTAACTTTAAATTTAACTTTAACTTTAACTACAACTTTAACTTTAACGTCAACTTTAACTTTAACTTTACTTTAACTTTAACTTTTACTTTAACTTTAACTTTAGCTTTAACTTTAACTTTAAATTTAACTTTAACTTTAACTGTAACTTTAACTTTAAATTTAACTTTAACTTTAACCTTAACTTCAACTTTACCTTTAACTTTAAATTTAACTTTCATTTTAGCTTTAACTTTATTTTTAACTTTAACTTTAACTTTAACCTTAACTTTAACTTTAACTTTAACATTATCTTTAACTTTAACTTTAACTTTAAATTTAACTTTAACTTTAACTTTAACTTTAACTTTAACTTTAACTTTCACTTTAACTTTATTTTTAACTTCAACTTTCGCTTTAACTTTAACATTCACTTTAACTTTAACTTTATGATCCGGGGTGGGCGTCAGCTTAGCACCTGCTAACAAGCCAACCTAATATAAACGCACGCATTGAATTTGCTGCGTGAAAACCTAACTCGATTTCCAATTTTTGTTCTGCGTGACATTTAGATTTGACGTTTGCACACATGCTTTACATTGTCGCAACGCGTGCTTATTTGGGTTAAGGCAAAAAACGCCGGTTACTTGCGTGCGCTAAAAAAACGCAGTGCAGTTTTATTAGGTTGTCTTGTAAGCGACCATATATGTATACGATAAGCGATAGCACAATGGCTACTTCGTGAAAATCAACGACAGCTCTTTTAGTTTGATTTCGATGGTCGTACGTTGAGGAAGTGTCGCACGCGCGCTTAAAACAGAGTACCAAAGAGTGCGTGTGACACGTGCTCACCGTTCAAGCATTGAAATCAAACTAAATAAATAATTGATATTGCTTTCGTGCTCGCTGCGCGTTCGTGTTTACTAACACATTCTCAGTTTCGTAACCGTGTAAATGTAGTGGTGCCCACCGCTGTTTATGATAGAGATCCAATTTTATGTATTTGGCCTGTTGCTAACACCAAACCTTTACGAACCTTTTCCAACCTTTTCGAACCTTTTCGAGCCTTTTTGGATCTTTTTTGACAAATATCCGTTACGGTTTTGTTTTATTTAGTCGTCAAGCCCGCGATAAAATCTATGCAATAGCTTAATAAAAACAAAATAAAATACACATCCAAGTGTTTTATTTAAGAAAACCCGGCCTTGAGCTCAACCAAAAATTTTAGTTTTTTTATGTTTAAGAATAAAGAGAAAGCTGAAGGCTTACAAAAAATAGTAATGACAGATATTTTTACTTTGCTATATAAGAGATAATGAAAGCAAGTTTTGTAAAAAAGAAACGAAATACCTGATTGACAAAGGGTTGATCCACTGCTTAACTTAGATATCCCAAATGGCACTCAAAGTCAAACAAGAAGCCAACCTCTGATAAGCGAGAAAGGCAAAAATAGGCGATAACAGAAATGGTAATGCGGGGTGGGGAATTGAAGCTGTCGAAACATCCAAGAGTACATTGAGCTCCACATCCTCAAATTTGTTTCAACTTCGTATTAGTGGAGATGAGTCTATTACCATCATTTAGCAAGAAGTGAGCCCCAGCGAAAAGCAAACCCAGCATACCTGACAGGTACTTATTTTGGACTTCTACCAGCCTATGCTCAAAAGCTGAGGCTTTTCGACTCCACAAGGGTTGTCATCCTCTTCTAAAGCAATGGCACAGCGTCCATCGCATAACACGTTACCCAATAAGCAACAGAGGCGCTACATAGTTTATCTTCCTTTTATAACTGCAAGCTGTCAACTTCATGCCAAGCATAGCTTAAACTGGAATACTCTACCATAAAGTCTCAATCTAAAGATATGCTAACACAAGATCAAGATTTTTATGTTTGCTCAACGTTGCGCTCTTCTTCCGGAGTGTAAATGGGGATTAGCGTATCAGCTGTACTACCAAAAATAGTATTTTTAATTTCTAAAGAAGTATATGTTCCGGTCTAAATTTTCTTATAGCGATAATCAGACTCTCCGAAGTTTTATAGGTATTGGTGGCTTCTTGCCACATACTAATCCGGTACATTCCGGTATATGGAATTATTAAGGTACTAGCCCGACCATATCGTAAACAATTTGATAAGACGACGGCGAACTGTCTATGTCATACAACGCACTGCTTCCGCAAGAAGGATCGTAGGCACTATCTTGGTGGGTTTTCCCTCCTTTTCAGCATCTTCTGACTCACAAATTCCAGTTTTCCATTCCGTGGTTTGTCGTTTACAACAATCTGTTTTACAATACTCTGCTTCTGCTACTAAAAAATGAAAACGAAGGGGCTAGGAACATCTCTTTCCTTGAGCAAAATAAATAAATGAGTAAATAAACAAAGTGTTAAAGCATAGGCACGGATTGAGGCCAAGGCTTCTCCAACCATCCAGCATTGGCACTTACTAATATATATATGATTGTTGCTTACATCCGGATTGGAGACCAGGTCTCTTCATCAGTACAAACTAAAAATGTAACGAGAGAAATAAAAATATTTAAAAAATAAATAAAAGTTAAAAAACGAAAACAAAAATTTGTTAATTAAAACAAAACTATATTGAGAGGTCTTTGACAAGATAGGCGTTACTAACAGGAAACCACGGATTGATGCATGTCCTTTTTCAACCGTCCAAAAAATGCGGTACACTTTTGATTTATGGTGCGAATGGCAAAGTGACCCCAACAGATGTAGGGCCTACCGCTCAACCCATCTCCCGATTCAATACTTACCGGTATTACCGAGGGGGCGGTACTTCGGCAGTAGTGTGTTTAGTGCGGTAAAGTTCTGCAAAGTCCTTGAGGCAAATTTGGTAATCATAACTATATAGGCCTCTGAGCACAGGTAAATTCAACCGTAACAGACAATTCCACTTTGTATGCTACTAAATTTCTTTACATTACGCTCTCTGAATCCTCTGTATATTAGCGAACTCCCTGTTTTGAACTAATCCGATTTAGTGCCATAATAACTGTGACGTGGCTGTCAATGGAACATGTTGAATATATACTACATACACAGTGATATCGGTAAGTGCTCATGAAATCTAAATCCATACATAATTATATGCAGAGACTTAGCTTTAGAGAAGCAAAAAGCTATGTACAAAATTGAAGCATACACACAGGCGCACTTGAACTCATGGAGGCATACGTATGAGTCTCCCAACTTCTTGCTGCTCATATACAGTCGAACTAACTTGATTCATATATTCTTTGCATGCTCTTTATTATCCATCTCGTTTTTCATCACTGTTTGCTTTTTGCTTTTGTTGTTGTTTTGCTGTATGAGTTTATTATCGTTTTTGTTATTTTCATGATTAAGTATTGTATTGTTGAAACGTTTGTATGCACAAATGATTTTAATTTTTCTAATTGATAAAGTTCTTTTGCAAACATACTCACACACATGATTCACATAACCATTCAAAGATCCCTGTAGACAAACGAACTAGTTGTTAAGTACTTCAAAACTTATACGAAAGCAATTGTCGAATAGTCTCGTCTGATATGAAAGGGGAAAATTGTATTTTTACTAGCCCTGAAGGCAAAATCGCTAGTTAAAAACTGGTGCGCTTCTGGTGCAAGCAGAACGAGGCGTAAAGGCAGAAAGAGGCACAGTTCTCATAGTGGAAGTTCCTTAGGCTCTCAGTTCATCAAATACATGGTAAATATGGCATATGAATTAGAGAAAATCTAGCCTTAATCGAACTAGTACTTATAAGGACGTTGGGTCTAGTTCTGAAATTCTCACCACCCAATATTCATTAAAAATTTTGAATAATCTATTTGTATGAATTTCATACTTTTCCTGACACTTTTTTCGTCAGTCGTCATAAGCAACTGGTATGCTTTTGAATTAGTTGGTTGTTTGACTGCTGGGATGCGATAACACTTTCACACATACCTGCAAGCGCTTTTGTATTGAAACTTTTTCTTTGTGCTATCAACGTCATTCAAAAATTGCTCACATCCACTTCACTTCCTTTATATTTATTATATTTAGCTTCCTCTTTCTAAATAAATATGAATGTGTGCGATTGAATTGTTTGTGTAATTCATAATTAAGTGAGTTTTCTTCTTGTTGATTATAAAGATAAGCATATACTTACTATAATTACATAAATTTAAGTCGGTTTATTATAGTTGTTGAAAGCTTGTATAATTAATACTTTAAAATTTTTGTACAGCAGCAAACACGAAAATAGCAGCGTAAAGTTTTGTCAACTTTCGTCAACAAAATATTTATTTTTTTTTAATTTTTGGGGAGCGGAAATATCTTGGCATAAGACCTAGCTATTGTCTACAGACGCGACTTCACTCAAATCTCCTTCGACCTGATACATGTAGCATTGCTAGAGATTTCCCAATGGGCCACCCGAAGCGGGCCCACCGTCCATTCTGTTAAAGTTGAGCTTGCCTTAGATACAAAACGATACAAAGCACCGAAGCCTGACAGATAAAGCAAACTTTCTAGGTGTAGGACTAGACAAAAAGCTGAACTCTAAGCCAAAGAAAACATACATTGTATTATATACGTCTGAAAGAGCCTTAGGAAAAAAAATTGGGACTCGCCCTTAAGTTTATGCAGATGTTATTTATACAAAGATTATCCGACTCATATTGCTGTATGTTATAGTGGACAGCCTTGAACAAGGACTTAAGCTCAAACTTTTTGATTAAAGTCCACAGATCTAGATTTATCAGCATCTGCGGTGCTTTGGGAATAAAGCCCTGCTAAACTCTTCAGATCATTCCTGACGTCCTACCATTGGACCGAACTGGTGACGGAGCAGCGGCAACGCCAGCCTTGCGTTTAAAGGAGGTATCCAATTATATTGCAGACGAAAACGCTAGGCAGGATACGACCAGGCAGATTCACTTCATCTGCAGCTGCCCGGCGCTAATATGCGCAAGGCAGCAATACATAAATAACTCGGTAGGTTTATCCCCTACACCCTCAATAGGGATAACATTTCCACACTTGTAGGGCACTGCCTCATAGGTAAGTATGCAAAAAGGTTGGGTGCGCCTTATCGTTGTGGCTGCAGGAGTTGTAGAGAGGGTGAAGAAGTTGGGTCACCTCATCTGCAACTGACCGGCGCTAAGATGCGCGAGGCAGCGCTTTGTGGGAGCTCCATTTCTGAATAATCTGCGCCAGATCGTGAAGTATGACATTAAGAAATTTAGTAGCATTTGTCAGGAACTCAAAATGACTCGAAGAGTACGAAGATACCTCTTTCGAGGTATCATAACTGGCCTAATTTCACTCACTGGCCTAAGTATGCTCTCGGGCATTCACTTCTACTTAAGCAAGTTTTCGGCAATTAAGGAGAGAACTTTTATAAAACGCTTTCGAAAATTCGAGGAAATTTGGAATTTTTTTTTTTTTTTTGAACAGTTTCAGTTTCAAAATTAAGATGAGGTTTTTCTAAAATTATCGAAGGTAAAAGAAAAATTATGAAAGATTATATATATAATACTTCTATATTGCTTATAGAGAATGCTCTAAATGTATTTTGAATTCGAAAAAAAAAAACAAGACAGCCTGTAAAGTTTCTGATTATAGCAGCATAAATGTGACAAGAAAAAATTTAAATTTAGGTACATTCTGTAATTGAATACAAAAACAAAAACGTTTAAACAGCAATATATCGGCACTCTGATGTTTGGGAATGTACCCAGACTTTTGTAGCAATATAGAATTATTACATATATGTGAACGAAATTTGATAAAAATTTACACTGTTATTTTCATTTTTGTGTATATATTTATTCAACCAAAAACCTTAAAAGCATAAATATATTTCTTGAGTACTTTAAGAGGGCCAGGATTTAATACGACTGTAATCTAACTCCTCAACTAGAGAATGCTCGTTAGAGGCAGAAGCAATAAAAAAGGCCTTTATATGATAAGAGCAGTGTATAACCTCAGAGGCGCCCAATGTTGGGATATATTCGATCTGGATAAAGCTTAGGTGGGGCTCCATATTGATTGGACTATATAAAACCGTTTCGTATTTGTTTGAAAACAAAACATTTCTTTAAAAATACAAATGATTCTGCAGTCAAAATTTCAAACCTTTATTTTCACTTTTGTTCTACATTTTATTAAATTGTACCACTTACTTGAAAATTTTTAATTCACCTTATTACTTTATTTAAATAGGTTCGCTTTTGTTCTCACCACAGTCGTGAAATTAATTATGCGCCTTTCAGAGACAATAAAACAGGTCAGTTGCATTCACTTTTTCATCTCCACTTTACTCTCATCCTTCCTAAATAATATCCTGCACTTTATTACCTTTTTTGATGGCGGCGCCGTTTTCACAGTTTCTGTGTCAATTGACTAGAGCGGACTTTTCACGGACGTTTTGAATAGCATAGAATAGCACAGATGAAAGATATGAAAACGTAAAGGGCAAAATCAATTTGGGAATTAGGCATAGCATTGAAATTATAGCGACAAGTAGAGCAGGTCATAAAGTGTACAAATATGTGAATATATTCTATTACAAGTGGTCTTGGCATAAATATTTAAAGCATAAAATAAAGTAAAGAAATAAATTTAATTATTGTAAATTGGTGTAAGAAATCGCATATAGTCAATGTTACTCGAAATGAGATCAGCTGTTTTGCTGGGCTCCAGTGTTTGAATTTCCTATGATTATATAGGGTTGAGACTTTGCGATACCCAGGGCAGTTTTGGAATATTTCTACGATCCTAATAGTAACCGTAACAGTAACCGTAAAAGTGACCGTAATGATAAAAGCTACCGTAACGGTAAAAGTGACTGTAACAGTAAAACCGACCGTAACGGTTAAAGTGACCCTAACGGTAAAAATTACCGTAACGGTAGAAGTGATCGTAACGGCAAAAGTGACCGTAACGGTAAAAATAACCATAACGGTAAAAATGACCGTAATCGTAAAAGTGAACGTAATCGTAATAATAACCGTAAGAGTGACCGTAACCATAACATTGACCTAAGTTGACCGTAACCATAAGAGTAAACGTAACCATTAGAGCAAGCGTATGCGTAAAAGTAACCGTGGACATAATTGTAACCGTAACAGCAACACTAACCGTAGCAACAACCATGAACGGAGCCGTAACGTATGTATCTATAAACGTAACCATAACAGTAAAGGTAAAGGAAGGTCAAAACCGAAGCCGAAGCCATGAGCGGATGAGTTGTCGGTTTGTTATCGACGTGTTTTATTCGTTTCTTTTCGACGAGATATTGGTTTAATGTTGGTGTGCTATCGGTAATGTAAAGACGAGTTACCGATTTGTTATCGAAGTGTTGAAAGCTTGCTATCGATCATGGTTGAGGTATGGAAATTGTATTTTTATCGAAAAATTAGTGATGTACTATCGATTTGAAAAGATATCGCTTGTTAATTGTAAAGATATCGTTATGTTTTAAAAAATCCATCGATTTGTTATCGAAAAGCTGTTGATTGCCAATCGAGAAGTCGATATATTATGGTACCGGCTTGTTATCGATTTACCGTCGAAAAATTGTCGATTTTTTATCAAAAGCTATTAATATGTTATCAAAAATTTATTGCTTTAATATCGAAAAATATTCAGTTTACTATAAAGAAGCTGTGACAGTTTACCAATTAATTATCGAAAAGTAATTGATTATTTAACTTAAAGTTATCGTTGTGTAATCAAAAAGTTAAAGCTTTCTTATAAAAAATTATGGATTTGAGTGGGAGTGATATCAGTTTGCTATCGAAAAGTCATCGGTCAAAAATTCATCAACTTTTATCGAAAATTTATCGAGTTGTTATCGGAGTGTTACCGATATATTATCAAGGACTCACTGGTTTGTTATAAAACAGATGCCGCGTCAACTTATTTCCGTTGCATGTCTAATCTCTTTCACATATAATTTTGTTATTTTTTTTCTTCCAATACTCAGACAAACCCAAAATTTTATTTATTTGCAGTTTTTCTTCCCTTATGCATTCATTGCATGCCACTTAAGCATTGCCACATGAACCTGGTGCTCCTAAGCAAATATCAAATAACTACCGCCTTTTAACAATTTTGCTTAATGTGTACAATGGCAGCTACGGCAAAAGGAAATAGAAAGCTTGTGGAAACATAAAATGACTCGGTCATATGTATGCTTTTATGTGAAACTTTTAACGATCACGTTTCCGATTGCAAGACAATTTCTCAAAAGCATAAGTGTGTATGAATTTTCTTAATACATAAAGAAGGGCAGGCAGTAATATGCATGTGACTTTTTTTATTTTGTATTACTAAGTACACATGAGCAAGTGTGATGTGAATAGTTTACAGGTTGAAGAAGTTTTTTCATTGTATCAATGACTATAACAATCTTCATGGGTCATGCAATTAGTCCTAGAAATATATATATTAGACTGGGTCGATTTGTTAACCGATATCGCGCCATCGATTTTGATTGTATAATTTTGATGTATACCCTGTCCGACCCAAAATGTTCGCTAAAAACGTTGGCGATAACAGTTTTTTGAAAAATATATTTTTTTTTTTTAAACTGTTATCGACAACGTGTTTAGCGAGCATTTTTGGGTCGGACAGGGTATACATATGAAAATCATTTTAGTAGGTCATGAAAAAGACCTTAAAAATCGAAGTAAAAAAAAAGTCAAAAAAATGAAATTTCGCAGGCTCGAAAATTATTTTTTTGGTTATGCGTAGTGGAACTCTTTTTCCTGAGCCCAAATCCTATCGAAAGATCGGTGGCGCGATATCGGTTAACTTTCGTCTATACAAATCGACGCACCCTAATATATATACTCGTAACTATGCAAGCATGAGTAGAAAGAAAATTACTATGAATCTGTATACACAACTATAGATTGTCATATGACATTAAACCACATGATGTCAAATTTTGATCATTCCATATGATATGATATCATAAAAGAGAAGATCGCAACATATTTGAAATTTTTTGATAAGCTTAAGTTATTCTTTTCCTCTGCAAGATATATCTATCTAAACAAAGCTATGTAATATTTTTTCGAACTAAAAATCCACAGTAATATAAACATAACAACAGTATATTGCTTCGAAAGCAGATGATATTTTCTGAGATTTGGTCACATGACGCTAAACCTTACTTAAATTTTTGACTATTATTATTAGATCGATATAAGATTCAGCAGCCTCGATATTATCATATTATATCAGATTAAAAAAATAATATCAAAACAAATAAAATGCAATTCCACCGTAGCCTAGCACATCGCGCCCGATATTGGAATTAACTTTCTGGTAATAAATGAGATCATATATGATTTTACCGAATTAGTTTCTCATTGCAATTAAATCACATGATAACAAGTATGGGTACATCAAATCTTGTCAGTCAAATGCCATACAATAAATCATATCACTTCAAATCTTCAGAAATGACATCAACTCAGACATATTAAATCAAATGATATAGAATTAAGTTTTATCACATCATGCTATATTAAAACCACTTTGAATATAATTGGATTATAATAGTTAAGATTCGATAATACGACATACATATTTTATCAAATAATAACGGTTTAGATCAAATATGGTAAGAACTGTAGATCTACGAAATTATTCAATAGTACGTTTAAAAATATATAAAATTGATCTGTTGATCAAATTTTGAAACGACTTCTCTGAGTCTCAAGTCGCGAGTATCAATTTCAAATCACATTCATGGCAGAGGTGTTATTGGTAACGCAATTTGAAGTTTGTTTCATGCAAACAAATTTGTATGCGCTTTCGACTCATTCGTGATATGGAAAAAGAAAAACATAAAAAAATTTTCTAACGTGCTTCTCCAATTACTAACTTTAGCCCTCAATGCAATCTTAAGTGCTGCCTAGGGTACATAATTCAAGGTAGCGTGCCAAATCACTTCATCGGCGCACAAATAGAAGTGAAGCAGGCGCATCTTTATCTGCAGTACAAGTGGGTGATACAAAAAAGGCATATGTACATATACTTGCGTGTATACAGCAGCGAACAGAAAAATAGCACTATCAAATATTTTGATTTAAGTTTTTTTTTTCATATTCGGTATTTAAAAAAAAAAAACTTCTATTAACTTGAACCGCGCAAAACAATCTCAAAATAGTTCGTTAAAATTTTACAAAAATTTTTAACTTTTTTTAGTCAATAGGTCCCCCCATTTTGCATCGAGTTTTGATAGTTTTTATTTCAAAGCATCCATATAAAATGGGAATAAACTGAAATATGGAATTTTGAAAAAAAATTGCCACTGTCATTCTTCTATTCGCTGCCGTATGTTGCGTTTGCTTATGAGATTGCACCAAACATAGCTTTGTGCAGTCTGTGCGGCTATAGATACTATGGAACATCGCCTAAAGTGAGTATGATATGATTTCATTACACACTCAAATATACATAGAAGAATCATAGGAATTGTGTAACGCCAACTGTATGAAGCGAAGAAGCAAAATTACTTCATTTTCACGCGTACAAACTTTTTAGTCCTCTCACATTCCCTTCTAATCATGTCATACAAACGAAAGGTAAACGATAAAGTTTCAAAACTCTGCTTCTATTGAACTCACTATCGAGCATAATAATTTTTACAATTTACACTCGTTTGCTAACCTTACAAGAGCATCCACGTATTCATGCATGCCTCCCTGCGCGAAATCAAACACATATTCAATTAGATCAGCATGTATTGCCTTTCTGTGTCCCACTTAAGATCAATCTATTTGACAACTAACTATAAACTAACTTTTTATAGTAAAAAAGTAGTTAACTAACATTTCGTTTGCATTATTTGCCCTTTAGTTTAAGTTAGATTATTTCAATCGAGAAAAGTCACACCGTAAAAATATAAAAACAAATGGATTGTGTCGTTTTACCCATAATTTTTTCAACTGGGTATGAATGGCAAAAGTTCAGTTGAGTACATTCGTCGCATCTACTATTACACAGTTCACGCCTCTAGCCGCACCATCTTCCTTGTTTCTTAGAAATTTACGTTTCTATTATTTTCACCTGTTCTCTTCTGTTAATATCACGCTCCAACCCATGCGCCATACAAACTTACTTCATAAATTTTCTTCTTTTTTTCTTTGTGTATTACAGTTTTTTCTGTGTTCATTGGGTTTTGTCGATTGGAAAATTTGACCGGAAGTTAAAAATAAGTTGAAATTATATTCGCGCTCTAACACAAACGCATGAGGACTTAAAATGATAGTGCGCACATTTCTACAAATTTAGTTTTATATTTATTGCATTTTACTTTCGTATGTTTTTACTTTTAAAGTAAGTGAATGTAAGTACAAAAGCTTCGAAAGTATAGTTTTTCTAATATGCAATACAATTCATGCTTTACAAAAAAGTTACCGCATAGCAACATTAAGGTTACGAAAGTGTCAATATGTATGAGCTTTCATTTCCATGAACAGCTTTTAGCTATATTTTTTTCAAATAAGCGAAATTCAGTGGGTAATTCGCCAAAGTACTTCTAATTTTAACAACAAGGAAAAATTTTGACTGAATTGAGACTTGCTTCAAAGTCACAAACTGCACTTTGCTCGTGCTCCTTTACGCTGGCAATCCCTGCACGAATTTAAATCTCGATTGTAAGAGTAACTCATATCAGCTACCCTGTGAGCGGCTATTCTTTTTCTATTGACCCTTTTCGTAGTGGATGTTAACCTCGAAACAACGTTATTAGTGATGCAGAAAAGGGACGACCCAAAACTGAGATCAGATTTCATGTAGACTATATTACAGTAGTTTGTAGCGTCTCGAAGCATAGCATAGGATATATTTTCAAATCATGTGTGGCCAAAATGCTAAATCTGTGGCAGGTAGGCTACAACCCACAATGATGACACGATAACCAGGGATTCAAGGGTTTTTTTAAACGCATTAGCTTCACAGATTTCCAAACCCAACTGTAGACCTTAGCTATCCGAGGCGAATCCTGTTACAAATATAAATTTATCACATGCATACTTAGTATGCGATGCTCTGGCGACGCTTAGCTCTTCATGGATCTAGGGGTGCTGGAAGGATCAACGTGGTCATACTGAATCTTTCATATGATGGTCGGACTAGTACCTGAATTGTGTCTATTACCGGATTGTCCCGAATCAATATCCAACATAGATAACGCTCCCAAAAACATAGCGGAGTGTCATTATCGCTACTAAAAGAACAACAAGAAGATACAGCAAAAATGTAAATGAGGAACAGAGAGGGACTGTATAAGGTGTAGCTATATGGCAGGTTGTGGCATAGATTACCGCACTCAGAAATGTCTTCCAGGCGAAGGTGTATGGTGTAGCCTGCTGCAAAAATATTATGAGCTTTGTCGACAGCCAAGCGAGTTTAAACTCAAGCTTAGACTTAAAGCAATAAGGACTGAAATGGTGTAAATGTATTGAAACTCTTTAACATCTTTAACCAATACCAATAAAGATCTCTTGGGTTATTCGGGCATAGCAATATCGAATAAAATGAGATTGCTGATGATATCGCCAGATATAAGAGGAAGAGACGATCTATACTATCTTCATAGGTCGGATAAAACCTCGATTTGTTAGGCCAATAAACCAAAATCCCAAATCCCGTTGCTTCAGCGCGGCTCAGCTTTTTCAAAGCATGTTTCCAGTATATACCACAGAAAATTAGGAAAGTTTTTTTCGATCCCGCTTTTATATATTTCAACTTAAGTAATGGAATAAGGTTAAAGTATTAAATTTCTAAAGCTCCCTCGTTGCGGCGCCATAAGGTCAACGGTCAAAAGGTCAATCTGCATTATGACCACCTTAAATGGTCAGAAGATCCATTGGCTTTATGACAACTTCGAATGGTCGTAAGGCCAATATATACCCACTTGAGAAATTTTCGTTTGACGTTTTGGCCATCTCGGAAAACAGACCGTAGCTACATATATACAGGAATTTAAAATCAGCACAAATGCAAAAAAAAAACTTTCTGCAGGATCATTTTGGACGTTTAGTTGGATATCTTTTTTTTATTTCTAAGGAACCCGCATCTCAAAACCTTTAACTTTGAAATAGAATGAAACCAAGGGGGAAAATAAAGCGATTTTTTATTCTAAATTTTCAGTTAACTCAGTGGCCCTGCAAAAGGATCGTCCTGTCCTCAATTGAAATATAAATAATTTCTATTTTCATTCGACTTAAAAAAGATATAGTGGAAACAATAAAACGTTGCCATAACTGTTGACCTTATGGCCGCTTGAGAAAAAAGTGTTGACTTTATGACTATTTCGGAAAATCTGGATAGTCATGATGTAAATATCGTAGACATTGGTACAATTTGTGGCTATTTCATATGGTTATAACTTCAATTGATTTTGTGGCCATTTTAAGTGGTCACAATATCATTTGACTTTATAGCCCCTCATCTTATGGGACCTCACTTTGCTTCATCGGCATTCGCTTAGCGTATTTATACTGCGCAAATATATCAGTATCTCCGATTCGAAGCACACGGTTATATCAAACTTATAGTGGGAACTTAACCTAACCTGTTTAGGCTTGAGTAGTTGTTTTCCAAACACCCTGTATGTAATAAGTATCTGAACTATCCGCACTCAAGATTTCCAACTGCAAACATATCACATATTTATGTACGTACAAATATGAGTGCAAATTGTATTGTGTTGAAATAAGCTCCCTCACATACTTTACTAACTAAGATAAGCTTGCCATAGCATAAACAAAGCATTCGCTCCTTCCCGTTTTTCTTCACCCTTTTCTAATTTCTCTTCCGCTGTTTGTTTAGTAACAACAAAGTATACATTCAACTAACCGCTTACGTGCAATACCAACTACTGAGGTTGGTACATTGATTGCTGCGTCCAACACTGGTCGCCCAACGACGCCAAACGTCTATTGGTTGCTGCTTTCAATTATTTCGCAACCCCCATACTCACCCCGCCTACCCTCCGAATTTATCGTCTTCGACTAGAATTTATAACAATTCATTGCAATTTCACAGTCATTCGCAACCGGGGTTCATTTTCATTGCGCTATGCACGCCCGTCCCCTCCATTCTTGCTAAGGCTTTGAACCGTGTTGCACGAGCGAGCATTCATGTTTGTTCGATGAAATGAACCGTTCACCGAAAAGCAAATACAAATTCAATTGAATCTATAGAGATTACATGCGAGTACTCAAGAATGTTCTTCTTCTTATTTGGCTGGTTTTGGAATGCAACCAAAACGTAACGCGCTACTATGACGCCCCAGCCATATGTGTGGACGAGTATATGAACAATTCAAAAAACTTTCGCAAACGAAAATGAAAATTTTTATGAAATAAGCAGGCAAGTTGTGTAATAAAAAAAGGAGGGAGAAAGAAAGAAAGAGAGTGGTGGCGAGCATATATAGGGAGTGTAGAAATTTTGTATAAAAAGTTTAATTTTACTATTGACTATGTAAGCTTTTCCCTGCGCTCTGTACGTACTACTTTTGTATTGCAGTTCAACTAGTTTTGTGGCGCTTTGACCGCTTCATCAAGAGGTCAAATACTATGATTACGTATGACTGTTTTGTGTGTATGTATGCATAAGTTTGTGGACAGTCAATATTCATGCCAATGCAAATACGCAAACAAATAGCCGCACAAACACAAGCGCAATTACTATATATTGCAATTTTAATCCTTCTTCCTCTTCGAGTTTCCGCAATCACGCGAATGATGTGCGGCTCAGATACTTATTATATCGTACTTATTATTGGGTTAAATCAGATACTGCCTGGTCTTGATGCCTCCCCGTAGAAGCATACAGGTTAAAGACAGCCTAACAGTCTATGAATTCATTCCCGATCATATGAAAGGTTCGGTGTGTATGAAAATTTCACACTTCGAGATATTGTGGTACATCGTGAGTGCTCTCAATGAGTGCCGGGTGGCAACATATTTGTCCAACCAGATGACTTTCCAATAGTTCTCAACGAACCACTAAGAATGAAAGATCCACCTTCACACCCCCTGCCAGACTGTAAAAAATCGTGCGCGCAGAAATCTATGTCGTCTTTCTTGCAGTGCTGAACTTTGGCAGAGAAAGTAATGAATCGACTGTCGATCCTGAAAGTTTCGGTAGAAATTGTGCGCCACCGTCTGTGCATCAGTGCAATAGCTAAATAATTTTTGATGACGTTATAATTTTCACTGCAAACTTGTTTCGCTTAAGAAGGAAACATGTTTCTTTCCTATCTTAACATGGCCATAATGACCTTGAGACCTTGCAATTATCCCGGTTTTCCCACACCAAATACGTTACGCTATTCTATCCTGAAGTAGTCTGACTCCTCTCTCTATGGCAAAGACTTTCGCCTAGAAGACACTGCATGTATCAGTAAGTCGTTAGGATTGATTTTGCTGCAGAAGCTTTGAGTAAATTCGAGCGTCCGTACTCCTTTTCACATTCGCTCATAAGTCAAGAACTAATTTTATCCGTCTGGCTGGCTGACAGCATACAACCACGCTATATTATATTCAGTGTTATGCAGGAGATTCTCACTTCGTTCATGACGACGGTTTCTCCGGAACATATTGATCAATAAAAACTTAAAAGACTTTAAACCACTTATTTTCCGCTAACTCTTTCCATGGCCAAAGAGATGGCACCCGAGCAGACATCACTAGAATTAAAGAGTGAAATAGAAAACCTAAAAAAGGTCCTCGACGAGTTCACAGTGTGCCTTTAATCTTCACTTTTTCCAAATACCTAATTACTGTAAGAATTCGGCTCCCCATGTCCGGTTCCTTGGTTCTTTGCACATTTACTTCACCTGGACTTTCGGCATTACTGCATTTCTATATTCCTTTTTTCTCTTTTCCCATATGGTTTTGTTCATTACCGGACGTCTACTATTTTAAATATCTACCTATTGAAGGGACCGGTTTGCTTGGTTCTTTGCAGCTCTAACTTACAAACGTGCACGCCAAGATGATTTTAAGCATCACTGCACTTTTCTATTTTCTACATTGCCTTTCCTCATTCCTTCCACATTTGCTTTGCTTCATTCTAAGATGTTCAGTTTGTTAAATCTTATAAATCAAAATCTTTTTCTTGATTTTCGCTTGTTTGCTGTCAGCTGTTTGTTTGCCGGACTCTTGCGAGTTTTGGCAAAATTAAAATACAACGAAGTTGTTGCTTAAATAAAATTCGTTTGATTAAACTTAAAAGATAAATTTTGTCAGAAGCGCAAATAAGAAAGAATTGAAACTAAACTATGAGTAAGTTATCAGCTTCAAGTACGTTGATTAAGTTTCTGATTTCTATGCACGAGCAAGGGGAGCAACTCACTCATTTCACGACTTCCGGTAGCCAGTGTGCACGTTTTTTCTCATTCACTGAATATATGCTTGAAAGTCAAGACGAAAGATTGTAAGGACTCTTTAACATCCTGCATGGCCTGAAGGTTTAATGTGGCCACATAAATCGTTCCCGAGATGGTCGGGCTAGCACCTTAATGGTGCTGTGGTACCGGAGCGTACCGGATCTGTATCCGGCAAAGGACCATCACATCGATAACACTCCCCAAAGCCTTCGGGGAGCAACCTTATCGCCACAACAACAACAACAACAACTCTTTAACATATTTGGTTTAACGATTATCTGTAGTAAATACTGAGCAGAAGACCAGACTACAAGCGGTTGTCTACCATCAGACACGCGATTCCTTAAACAAACTTGCAAAAGCTCGCTAAATCTCCATCAAATGTATTTTTGTTTGCTTTTAGGAGTCATCTTAGTATTAAAAATAGAACAAAGCCGTTTATTCGACCATTCTTTGTAGGCATTATTTGCAAACAATCCTCTCAAATATCGTACCTTAACAACCTTACTTGAGGTCGTGTTGTTCAATAAGGCGATTATTCCACAATACGAAGGATGTTTTTTGACCCCGCGGTGGCTACTGGAGGGTAAAAGCCGGCTAATGAATACGAGCTGTACTACATTGTTACAACCTGAACATACTTCACATTGTAGGTCAAAGAAATGTTTTAAAGAAGTGGCACAAAGATGTTGCTAGAACTAATATGGCGCCCGAGCAGGGTAACTTGACATTACGATTTCGATCTTGTTGTTGCATTACTTAAATTGAGTAGCTGAACTTCCTCGTTGTAAAATTCAATTAGTAAGGTTTCAGAAGACTGAGAGAGAGTTGTGGTCATAGAACAACGCGCAAGCTTTTCGACTACTTTTTAGCCTCGCTTACCTTTAGAAAAAGAACATTTAACTCTGATAATAGACATAAACTGCGCCGAAATGTAAACGCTGAGAGTCTATTCGGTTGGTCTCAAAAATCAAGTCGCCGGCGCCTCTGTCGGATTCATATCATTATGAGCAAGATTCACATTCGCCTAAATATAATCACTCGGAAAACGATCCCAAAAATTCTTGGCGTTCGCGGTTTTTGTGAAGGAAAGTGAAAAGCTCAAATGCAAAGAGGTTTCCAGCTTCCCTTGTATTAGTAAAGAAAGCAAAGCATTTCAGTGTTTCACATTAGTAACCAATGTTCTCTCGTCGGTACAAAGTGACCAAGGCTTTACCAGCCCTGATCTTAACATATACTTTCAATAACAGTCTCCTAAGATATTTGAACTCCGCAGACAATTCATTGGGCACTACAATTTAGAACTATGGCGTGAAGATTTTCATACGCCTAAGAGTGACATGTTTTTTATTTAGGCTATCACTTGACAGATCAAGGGGAAGGTGGAGAGATAATCCGCCATACTTTGCGGAAATTTTAGTCCTACGGCAGTTCTTTCATCATCAATAGCGCAACAAACCTGTACGGGAGACTTTAGAGTACAGAGCAGTTAGGTAAATAATAATAATAAAATAATAAATAATAATAATGAAGATCTAAGTGATGTAGCTCTTATAGGAAATTTGGAAAAATTTTTATCCAAAATAATTGCTTCCCTCAATCCTCAATCAGTTTCTGCCTTATCCATCCAATCAACCATCATGGCATAGAAATAATTTCACTTCTGCAAGTATTACTATCTCAATGTCTTGTTAGAAGGATTTCTTTGGCAAACATTTTTATTCTTAGCCAATGCGTCAATGCGGCAGCCAACCTGGCGCCAATTTAAATATATGTCCATACACAGCTTCGTCTATATCCTGCATGCTTTGACAGAACTTGGCACACGCAGCTCCAAAGCTCTCAACTAACTGCAAACTGTGAGAAGAAACATCTTTGGTTTATGGATAAAAGTAGATAAAGATTTTACAGCAGTAAGTATGAGAACGTGTTAGTATATAGCGTTGTGTGTGCGTGTAAACGTACTTACTAATAAAAAATTCAGTAGACATGCTGAATCATTTATTGTGATGTTTTGAAAGTTTTGAGACGCCAACATGTTAACCCATTCTCCAGTAATATTCGCAACACGGAAAATTCAAAGTTCTACTTTTGCACACACTAACTGACAGTCTTGAAAGCAATATTTATACTATGCCTAAAAGTATGCAATGCGGAGATTTTTCGAGTTTAAAAGTTTTCACAGAAAATTAGCTGTGGGTAGATAAAAATAAAAAGGAGAAGGAAGTAAATTCTCTAACCGATGTATATTGCAACGATTTTCAGTCATGCCATGTCCAATTTGGTTTGGAGAAAAACCGGTTTCGGCGTTGTGCCATCTTCAGAGTCATTTCTCGTTTCGACTATTGAGAATGCAATATACAATTTAAATTTCTTATTTGGTTCAAAACCGTCATTGGCAACTCTTAATGTACCTTCTATTGTATAATTTTCGCAGCTTACGTTCTTCACAGTCATATTTCTTTAAGTCATAAGATGATCATATAAGCAAAAAAAGTTAAGCCAATAGTTTTTATTGAAACTTTCACAAAGAAGTCACTGTTTGGCCTCCAAATTTTTTGGAAATACTAAGCGCATTAATATTAGATATTCTAGATCAAATCGAGCTCCACGCTCTGTGAGACATTTTGCATGGCTGTTATAACAACGCTGTATTCAATCACAAGTCCTTTGGCGATAGAATGAGTACAAAATGAGGTTGAAGCATCTCAAATGGTATCAACTGCGACTTGGAAAGTCTTTTCGCTAATTTATCGGCAACTTACTTTTACATTTTGGCAAAAGCATCACTACTTACCAATTTTTCATATCAATCTGAAAAAGAGGAGACAAATTCATTAGTAGAAATAGAAAATAAGTACATGCAATTAAAGCTTATTTTTGCGGAGCCTTAAAAGCTCTAATACAGATAAAAGTTATATACTAAAATTTTCCAAATTTATCTTATGTTTGTTGATTAAAAAAGTTGAGAAAGGTTTCTTGATTGTATGTTTGAAAATAATGAAATTTTTAAATCTTTTGGGTGTAGTTATAAAAAATCTCTTCTTCTGTACTATATATCAAACTACCGTGAAGTTTATAAATTTGAGAGGCTCTCCCGGCCTAACATCCTTCAGTTCTGAGAAAAGGGGTTTTCGAAGAAACTTTATTCTCCTTCGACAGTGTGCTGGGCACTCGCACAACAGAAGCTTAAGAGTTTCCTCCATCTTTATATTTACTTTATATAATTTTAAAAACCTTAACATTCTTAGAGCAAAGCAAGTCAAGTCTCAAAACGATATGTGCATGGCTGAATTTACAAAGGGCTATTTGTTTATATTGTAACTATTTTTAGGCAATTCTTGATTATGCAGCTTTCGTTAACGTTCGAATTTCTGAATTGTCGAATAAATAACTCAAGTATTCATTATAGCAAAATATTCTTTATTTACAACACTACTATGGTAGTAGTACGATGCAATTAAATTACTCGCGTGCTTCACTTATAACGTGTTAAAATCAAACTGAGTAACAATCACTTGCACTGCGCTGCTTTTCTACCCACAGTTCGCCTCGTTAAGATTTATTTCCCAGAGTCTAGGTTTTTCGCTAAAAGATGTCTTGATTAGTTGCTTATTTATTTCTGGGGTCTTCATCTCAAAATGGCTTTGCTTACATGCATGTAAATTTGTAGTCAAGGTAAGGTCGTCTGCGCTCTTTATTGCTATGTAAATGTGTGTGAAATATTGTTGCGCTCTTAGCTCCCGTTTACATGTGTGGGAAATATTCTCTGTTGACTTCTTTGTATGTGTATGTCTTCTTTAATGTTATCCAACATCTATTACTAGTGGCATAGCGACGCATCGAAACTTAAATTAAAGAGTTAAAAAGGAATGAGGAATAACTATACTTGAATGTGTTTGAGCATCACTACATTACTTATACTCCATCGGAAGGTTTAGCGAGACAGCTGTCCGCTTTGAGAGATTGTTAGCTGCATGCCGTTTGACAAATCTTTAAGAGTGAAACTCAATCTTCCCCTGTTAGTTTTTTTACATATCCTAAAAGTAATAAGATAATTAAATCTTTAATTAAATGTTGAATGCTTCATCACTTCCCCCTTATAGTTTAACTATCATTCACCAAACAACTTGACCTCATTTCACTACCAGCGAATGTGCCAAACGGTATCTCATAAAAACTAGTTGACACAGTCATCATTGCGCCAAACTAGCAAATTTGCCAAACAGCTTAACACATATTAAAATTTACATTCAGCAAATATACCCCACTGCTTAAGTTTAATCAGCTTGTTAATGAGCATAAATCTACACAAAATCTACATTGAAATGGGTCAGAGAGACAATAAAGTAAGTTTAAAAGGAAACAGCATTTTTTGAGCAAAAACAATGCTTTTGTTATTAAAAGGTAGGGGTAGATTGCCAAAGAATTTGTGATTAGTAAATTAGTTCAAGGTTGTAAGCAGACAATGGCAGGCGAAGAGGGAAGGCGTTGTTGTGCATAAATAGGGGAGAGAATAAGAATTTTTGTTTCAAAACAGTTAACCCTTTTTGTCGTAAAACCCACAATTATGAAGAGTGAAATTATGTAATTTACAGGTAATAAATGGGTGGACTTAAAAACTAATTGTGATGCAATGATGTTCTAAACAAAGGTGGGAAGCATAGAAAGCAGCGGCACTTTGTGACATAATGGAAAATGTTCGAAGTGATTAGCAGCCAATTGAACTCATATGAGAACAATACATTTTTGAAAAAGGAATTACGCATTTTCTGTTAACCCTTACAACGCTCGAAGGTTCTGCAAGTCTATACTTATATAACTAAGCCGGTCGTCAAAGATCTTCAAACTATAATCCAATGTGCCTAAAATTTATTTAGGTTATTTGTCTAAAATGGCATTGCCAGACTTTCTTACAAATCATTTTTTTCTTTGGTTTAGAGGAGGTTTTATTAAATCGAGTATACAGGTGGTAGGTATTGAATTGGAAATCCCCATGGTAGTTACACCTTCCGAAATTTGAGACTTTTAAGTAAGCTCTTTTTTTGATGTTGATGGTCCTTTGGCGGATATAAAGCCGGTAACAACCACCATTTAGGTATTAGCCCTTGAGAAACTTGGGGTTGCCCGCGTCTCGGCTGCTAAAGAGAAATAATAAGATGAGGTTAAAACTTATGTTTGAGAAACTTGAAAGGGTTGCACTACACAACCACTTGAATCGATTGGGTATTCACGTCGCCTCTTATGACAGGCACATCTGCAGGGTATATTCTAAGCACACATTTGACCCTGGTGTGAGATATGATACATTTTTATACTAAGCGTGCTTTGCACACAGAGTATATTTACTTTGATTGGAAAACGGTTGGTTGTAGAGTAGGCCGGGTCGATTTGTGGGGAGGCAAAAAAATCGCCCATTGCTCTGTGAAAATCATATTCTAGGGATCAAAATAAGAAACTTTGCCGAAGGAACCATACTTCTAAAACGAATTCTGATTTCCCCCCCTTTGGGTCGTATGGGCAAATTTTGAAAAATCCCACTTTGAAATTCCTATGTTTTTTCTTTTTGGAGTTTATTTTTCTCTTTAGAAATTTATTTAGTCAGAACATATGGAAATGAAAAAATGAATTTTACTTAGTAATAGAAAGGAAATTAAAAAAAAATTATTAGAAATTAGCGTTTTTACAACCCCCTTTTAAAACCAAGGCATCACTGTGATGCATTTGCATGTCGTAAACATATGTAGTTGTGTGGTTTTTTTATACTCAGTTGAGCAGAGCTCACAGAGTATATTAAGTTTGTTTGGATAACGGTTGGTTGTACATATATAAAGGAATCGAGATAGATATAGACTTCCATATATCAAAATAATCAGGATCGAAAAAAAATTTGATTGAGCCATGTCCGTCCGTCCGTTAACACGATAACTTGAGTAAATTTTGAGGTATCTTGATGAAATTTGGTATGTAGGTTCCTGAGCACTCATCTCAGATCGCTATTTAAAATGAACGATATCGGACTATAACCACGCCCACTTTTTCGATTTCGAAAATTTTGAAAAACCGGAAAAGTGCGATAAATCATTAGCAAATAAGATGAAACTTGATAGTTGGGTTGACCTTATGACGCAGAATAGAAAATTAGTAAAATTTTGGACAATGGGCGTGGCACCGCCCACTTTTATAAGAAGGTAATTTAAAAGTTTTGCAAGCTGTAATTTGGCAGTCGTTGAAGATATCATGATGAAATTTGGCAGAAACGTTAATGCTATTACTATATGTGTGCTAAATAAAAATTAGCAAGATCGGCTGAAAACACGCCCGCTTTTAAAAAAAAAAAAATTTAAGTCAAATTTTAACAAAAACTTGAATATATATATTTACAGTATATAATTAAATTATGTCAACATTCAACTCCAGTAATGATATGGTACAAAATAAAAGAAAGTTTCAAAATGGGCGTGGCTCCGTCCTTTTTCATTTAGTTTGTCTATAATACTTTTAATGCCATAAGTTGAACAAAAATTTACCAATCTTTGTGGAATTTGGTAGGGGCATAGATTCTATGACGGTAACTGTTTTATGTGAAAATGGGGAAAATCGGTTGAAGCCACTCCCAGTTTTTATACACAGTCGACTGTCTGTCCTTCCGCTCGGCCGTTAACACGATAAAAATCGATATATCTTCACTCACTTCATCTTGGTATAAAAAATGGCCGACATCCGCCTATGACCACGCCCACTTTTTCGATATCGAAAATTACGAAAAATGAAAAAATTACATAATTCTATACCAAATACGAAAAAAGGGATGAAACATGGTAAGGTAACTGGATTGGTTTATTGACGCAAAATATAACTTTAGAAAAAACCTTTTTAAAATGGGCGTGACACCTACCATATTAAGTAGAAGAAAATGAAAAAGTTCTGCAGGGCGAAATCAAAAGCACTTGGGATCTTGGCAGGAATACTATTCGTCGTATTACATATATAAATAAATTAGCGGTACCCGACATACGATGTTCTGGGTCACCCTGATACACATTTTGCTCGATATCTCAAAAGCACCTTCACATATAAAACTAAGGACCACCTATAGAACTAAGGCCCACGCGCTTTTAAATAATCATTAATATCTTTCATTTGATACCCATATCGTACAAACGGATTCTATAGTCACCCCTGGTCCACCTTTATGGCGATATCTCGAAAAGGCGCCCATCTATAGAAATAAGGATCACTCCCTTTTAAAATACTCACTACCTCCTTTCCTTTGATACCCATATCGTACAACACACATCCTAGATTCACCTTTATGGCAATATCTCGAAAAGGCGTCCACCTATAGAACTATGGCCCACTCCCTTTTAGAATACTCTTTAATACCTTCCATTTGATACCCTTTTCATACAAACACATTCCAGGGTTACCCTCGGTTCATTTGCCTACATAGTAATTTTCCCTTATTTTGTCTCCAAAGCTCTCAGCTGAGTATATAATGTTCGGTTGCACCAGAACTTAGCCTTCCTTAGTTGTTATTTTTCTTGGAGTAGATGTGGCATTGTGGAAAATGTAGGCAGATAAGTAGCAACTTTCCCGAGGTGGCTACCTTCGTTTACCTTTATTCTTGACACAAACTGTTTTCTTTCTATCGACCCAAGTCACAAAAGATTTTCGTTGTTGTCCTTTATATAGAGTACAATATCTGAACCGAAGTTGAGTTAATCACAAATCGCCAAAAGCACCAAAATACCAGCCAGACCACCAAAGGTAAATCGCTAGCATTACTATTTGATTATAAACCGGCAACGAGACTGCCCATCAGGCTCGCCAGTTATTCCTTCATTGAGGTCATTTGCGCCTATTGAGTGTAATCATGTAAATAAAGATTTCATTTTTGTTTCAACTAATGGGGTGTTTCACTATCATTTCACACAGCTTACCATCATGCTTCTTTTACAACCCATTTGCAATACCATTAGGACCATATATCTTCCGGAAAAGTTTTCACTTCAATACTCCAAACGCCATCACATCTGCCTTCAACACAGTCCGCGATTCGGGGCCATACATCAGAACAGGTAAGGTGAGATTTTTCTTCGTCTAGAGATGCTTTTAATTTTCAATCAGTCCACCGTAAACTATTTTGGTTAGAACTATCCTACATTTGATTCCTATGTGCCAATTGTTTCATTTATCGCAGACCAACAACTACTCTAAGTAAAACTGAACTTCTTTTTTTCCAAGAGGAGTTTTAAAATGATAGCAAGCTTAGGACAGTGCAAGTCTTGTTCAGCAAATACCCAACCTCTGGCGCGATGCCATTTTTCTGCTTTTATCATTTTCGCAGTGCCGAAGCCGAAGTTGAACTCGAGATTGTAAAAGCGTGTTGTAAAGTTCTAGCGCTCTGCGAAACTACTAAGGTTCACTTTGCCAGATGTTGTGATGTTCCGAATACCTCATGTTCAAAACCCGTCATTACATACTAATTGCTACATTGGATATGTACTACAACCAGCCAGATGTCTTTTATAAAATTAAGAAAATTTGGAAACCCTATATGCGATCATTTACCCAAAAAGGGGCTTTCGAATAATCTTATCGTATTCCACTGCCAGTAATATACACAGAAATTGTAAAACAGCCCTTTTGGCTGTTACGTCTTTATAAATTTTTCAGTGGTCATTATGCGGAATATCCATATTTTCCGCACGCTTGCCTAAAGCACAGTGAATTGTGCTGACCGCTATAAGTTTATTAAAGTCGGCTCTAGAACTAATCAGTAGACTCCTTTTTCTTTTTCCAATGTAGTCTAGCCAATAAGCTCTTGAAATTTCACAGCTCGTCGTCCTTTTTCACTTTCGCTGAGCTTTTTACATGAAACAATTTCGAAATTTCCCCTTCGCTGCCCTTAGGGGTATGCTTACTTCGATGCAGTTTCTTCCCTTATTTCCTTCCGCTGACCCCACGTGCTGGCTCCTCCGCTATTTCATCTCCTTCGTTTCCCCTATGACCCGTAGCTCAGATAATGGATATTTCTAGAGTGTCTGTCAGAAAAAATATGAGAATGCGAATTCCGATCTCCTTACCTGAGTCCATTTCGAAGCCATCGGTGTAGACTTGTTCACCGTTATTAGGTGGAATCGTAATCCTTCGCCAATAGGCCCAACATGGAAGCATACTATTAACGCTGCCCTCAAACTGCAGGTTGCGGAGATGAAAATTTATTTCGGAATTAAAAATTCTTGCCGAAAGTAAATTATGGACTATGCTATTCCCTTTCTAAGTTTCCTTTCCAATGACATATATCCAAACAAACCCCTTCCAGTCATACTTCAAGACAGCTTTATTTCTGTGCCTTTTCTGGTAGAACTCCAACTAAACAGAAATTTGCGCCAAATTTTCTTTAAACCTCCTACCTCGTTTCACTTTCCTTTGCACTTTCTTAACATATTTACGCTTTTTCTGTCTGCAGATTCCTACTTCATCACCTTCGTCGTCTGCCTGTGATCCTTTACATCTTCTTCTTGCCACAATTTATATTTAAGTGCACTTAACTTACGGCTGCTTTAATTGATATTAACTGCAAGTAAGATTACATTAATGTTGGCGGCGCCCAAAAAGCGTGGCACCTGACCACATATATACAAACAAAGAACTACATCCGTACAACAACTACATTTACAAAATTTAATAAAAATAAAAAGTAACATTTTTACCATTTGTGTTGGAATTATTTCTGTCCGATTTTCGCTTTTACTTTATTTGACTTTACTTTGCTTGATTGAAATTTATGTGAGCAACAACAACAACAAATAGAAACAGACGTGGCAACAATAAAGTTTAAAAGGAAGTTGTAGAAAACAAGTAAAAAGGGCGAGTGGCAACTCTTAATGTGTTATGAAAAAAAAAATATATAAAAATTGTATAAAAAAAAATATTTTATTTCTACGACTTTAAAACTTTTGCCACATTAACCCTTACTACCTCATAATTTGAGCAACTGTATTTTTTATTCACTTAATTTCGCATAATTTTCTTGTTTTAAGCACAATAATAAATTAATTTGTTTGCGCGAAGGCTCAGATGATGCTTTTTGCGGAAATTATAATAAAGCTTTAAACAAACAAACCAAAAAATTTTTTTTATATGAGGCTTAACTTTCGTTTTCGCGTAAGTCTATTTTTACATGGTGGTTCCCAAGCCCAGCTCACAAACCGCTTAGCGGGAATGAAATTTAATTGTTAGCACGTTTGTATAGCGAGCCGATTGGTCCAAGAAGATACCCGCTTGCAGCAAAACCTTATGGTAGTCGTACACTGCCTATGAAAACCTCCTTCTATTTCTTAGATTGATTATTTCGGAGTGACATGTCAGGTTTGCACCTTTCTCAGCAGCAGCCTTAGTATAGGGCTCTGTGCTGGGCAAAAATCCGAAGATTTCAGATTTAACCATGCATGGCCCACGGATCTACCTGAATTCGGTTAATGTTGTTGGTGTATCAGTGCTTCACCCCATCCAATATGTGTGGCCGATCACATATTGTCATGAATGTCTTCTAACGGGAGTCCAAGGAAACTTGCTGTTTCAACAGGGGGAGACCATAATGAGTGGGGTGTTAGAGGCGTTGATTCCATTGGATGGTTGGATAGTGTAATGTCATTTTATATAAAAAAATGGATAGGTAAGAGTTTAACCAGCTACAGTATCCAGATCGAAGCTGAGCTAGAGTGACGCGCGTTTCCCTAGGCAGAGTTCGTTCCTCTTCTGCAAGCTCTGGGTATTTTTCTTTACGTAATGGATTCGCCGGGAAAATTCTGGCATAGAGGTACGACGCCTGTTTGTGGATATCACCGAGGACCTGTGTGCTCTCTTTTGTCGCATACGGCTGTGTTCTCAGGTGCCGTATTTCCTCATAATACTTACGGAGATGACCCCCGAATTCGCGTAATATTGTGTTTATATGTACTCCCTACTTACCATGACAGATAAGCCTACGTAGCGGAATGGGTGTGGATTTAAAAAAAGTTAAGATGGAGTGGTCGATCCGCAAGGACCTCATATAGACTGAATGTTCCATAGTGTCACCAGAATTTGCTCAACGGCCAAACTGAAAGAAACTTTCAAAACCAGAACCTATGCCGTTTGCTGCTTCTAGATCTGATAGATATATCACTCCTTATAGCTTGCGCGTTAGCCTTACAAGTGCAAGGACACGTACTCGATCTTTTCCGCATCCAATCCGCACTTCCCACTTCTGCCATCACTGTTTAGGCCTAATTTGAAAAGATATTATGCCAGAGGGCAGTGTTCAGTCAGAATACCCGTCATAAATCTATAATTCTCTCTTATTAATGATCGGAGTAAATTTGTTTGTCTAATGTTGAAGATATGATCTTGGACACTTCATAGCCCAGCGCTTGGTTTTACGCCTTTCCCGCTTGGTCTGTCTATGTAAAACTCTCGCCTTTCCTAAATCTCGCCTAATTTGATTGGGAAACTTATGAGTGCAGCCATATCTTTACACCTGCCACGCGCTGAGACCAGAAACTTTTCTTCTGGTGAAATCCATGGTTTTTAAATCAGAGCCACGTCAAACGATCCTCAAGAGTAATAAATAGTTCGCTCGACGCCACTTCACTATGTCAGGGGTTTACTTGTTAAACTCACGGCATTATAGAGCTATTTTGGCCTCCTCAGGGCTTTTCCTTTTAAATTTCACCAGCTTCTAGCGAGTAGGTATTGGTTTTAACCAAAAAAGCGCGTACATTTAATCCTGTGGGGGTAGTGTCCCTAATATAGGCATTGTAGCTGAACGCTGCACTTTAGTTTTCTAGAGTTAAGATCAGGTAAGTTAAGCTTGATAAAAGAGTTTTCTGTTGATCGTGGAAATCTAAATGCAGCGTTACAAGTCTCTGCTAACACGTCACTGCTTCGTTGATTTCTTACGATGAGCATAAGTCAGCGAGGGAGTCTGAATCGTTTTCGAAATATCTATTCACTTTGTCAGTTCTTAGCGAAACCTTCCAATCTGTTCATCTCCGGTTTTTGTAAGCTGCAATAATAGGAAAAAATAATCACTTCATACTTCCATCTAAACAAGCTTCAGCAAGGTTCGTTAATTCATGTCGAGAACAGCGATATCAACATTCGTATGGATTGAGCAAATTAGTAAAAGTTTTACATTTGAGTATCTCAAAACTCAAATAACAAACCTCGTTAGGCAAATGATAAAGTGATTTACTGACTTAATTATTTGAATATCATCTTTAACTCCCATCTCTGTTGGTCTTTTTCCCAGAAGCATAAATCTTGCATTCTTCGAAGTCTTTATGCAAAACAATGAAACGAGTAGTCGAATCACATGCAAAACGAAATGCATAGCTTGAAAAGTAATGCAATATTCTGAAAAGAGTTTGCAATAGCGAAAACAAGAACAACACCAAAAATAAACATATCACAATCACAATAACAACAACAACAACAACAGCTGTCATATATTACAGCAAACGTAAATTTCTTCAAAAAGTTTTTGATGAAAGCAAATTTGAGAGTGAAGTTGTTGGGTAAAATTCACAAATATGCAGAGAACTGCAGAACGCTGACATTAATGCAAGGGCAACGCATTTTAACCCTCTTTAACTTTGCCTCAAGTAAGCAATAAAGTCCCTTTTTGTCGATCCTTTTTCTTATAAATATTCACTACTTCCAAATCTCCCATACGGACCTAAAACCCTCTAAAGAGCAGAAACTGGTTTTATAGCAATCATACAGTTATCCTAGTTACTGTAGTGTTTCCCAAGCGAAGATGAAGAAGTAGGAGGAGTTTCCATAAACCGACGAGATCTGAAAAACCTTCCACCTTTAGTACTAACTGGATTCTTGACCTTGCGAGTGCAGGACACGTATACAGAGCGTGCTTAAAGGTTTCTTCCTGAAGCTCACACTTACTACATCTGCTGTTATTGGCAAGGCCTAACTGTAGACATACAGCCAACTTAACTTACAGTAGGTCTTTGTTGTACGCATGACTCACAGATACTGGAACGGATTTAATTCGGCATATTCGGACGCAGAAACAGAGAAAACGCTATAAAAAATTTGAATGAATTAAAGATAGGAATCACAAAACTAAACATTTAGTAGACACCCAACATGGTACTTTTGGCCCTGGAGAGAAAACAATTAGCAGGCAACGGCAAGAATATACTTGCTATTTTGCTCAACGAAGTGTATAAAAACTTTGTAGTATATCCACGAAACCATCATACCATGCCTCATTAAATGCTCTACGAAATGATGTGTACAAATCCTGGTTTTATATTAGTTAGGGTAAGGATGCGTACAATCTGGCAGGCCAATGGTGTTGTTGGATTTGCTATGGTCGGTTTGGGAAGGAAGGTGGTATGAAAGTTCACAGTTCAATCCTCCTTTTACGCAATATTACTTCGTTGTATCGCAGTGGTACATGAAGCAAGCAGAGCTTAGAATCCGAGCTCGACTGTTTTTGTAGTATTGTGTGTCTAAGAAATAATGAAAAAAAAAAAATTTGCACAGAGTGTACGTATAAGATGTTTACTGCTTGCGGTACAAGCGAAAACTTATTACTCTACTGAATTTCCGTCACAGCGATCACACGATATGTGGTAAACGCTGAATGAATTTCCGATGCACATGAAGCTTATGACAACATCGCTATTCTCACACAATGTATTTTGCCCAAGATTATCAGAATGCGCACTTATGCCGTTCTCTGGTGCGTACATGCATACAAGTGTAAACAAACAAGTAAACAAAAGCGCATTTTCAAGGCAAAGCAAGCAAGTGAAATTTCGGTTATTCAAATTTAAGGGAAGCAAACAACTAAGCACATTATACACCAGCAGCTGCAGCAACAACAACAACAACGTCAATATTACGAAGTGCGCTCAAAACTCATTTAAGGCGGGAATTAGGCTGTGTAATACCAGCCTTAGCATCATGTACGACGCAGTTAAGTTACAAAATAAAATGCTCATACACACATAACCAGCTGCGAAGTTTGCATGACAGTGTTCGGCATGTAAAAAGTTGTACAAGTGATTGGTTTAAAAAAAGTGCTAGATTTAAAGTAAGAAATAACAGACTTCGTTTGAGTAAAACAGCCTATCAAGTCTTAAACTAACATGCGTTTTTCTCTGATTTACATAGGCGTATTTTTGTAGAAACTTGAATAAAAAAATGTTTACTGCTTCCCATGGAATCATTTAAATATGCTCTGAGAAAAAATTAACTATACAGTTCTCCTTAACCTTGTGGCTCGGCTAATTAGTATAAGCTATCCAAAACTGGACCACTAAAGCAGCAAAACCGGATACTTAAGAATAGCAGAATTTGCGATAGTCTGTGTATAGGTCTCACTCTTAACAGATTAGTCTTTAAACATGAACTTCATCAAATCCTTTGCTCAGCTTAGCAAAAATTATCCTGCTAAAGCATAAACAGTAGAGTTCTAGTAATAAGCTCATGGTTGTTGCATAACTTGAAAAATGGCTGACACTTCAAATGGCAAGAGTATGTAGTTATATGACATTCGATGCAACCTATTGAAAGTTCATTCTACCGAAGCCCTACGAACAACAAGAAATATAAGATGATATTCGTTTTTTCGATCGGTGTTATCCATAGTTTCATAATAATGTATATCGAAGTTAGTCTATTCAGCCGCTGCTTTCTTACAATGGCGCCCGAGCAGGTACCCCTTAAGGAGTGAAACTTTTTAATAAAAAAAAATATTGAATGGGCCAAGGTGCATTTAAATCAAGTACTCAATTAAAACATTATTAAGTAGATAACACTATACGCAAGGTCAAGAGCGCAGTTGTGCAGAAAAGGCCTCTTTCTCAGACTTTACAGAGGGTTGAGAAATATATCCACGCTACGTATGGATTTTAAGAGCCGATATGCTGAAATTGCGGTCACAGTGGCGCGAGAGTAGATTTTTAAACGGGATTCGAATTTGAAGTTCACTACTTGAATGTAAGAAGTCCGAACACAGATATTGCTATATACCCAAGTCACATATGACTGAGTATGTGTGTGCCGCAGATATGTTGCAAAAATTTTCTCCGCAAAATGCAGCACAAACTTCCTTTAATGTGATATTACCAGCAAAAATAAGAAGGAAGTAATGAGGATTAAAAGGGGTGCTATAGGTTAAACACAATTAAGTGGAACTAAAAATGGCAGACGGCTGATTTTGAAAGGTCTGGAACAAATTTTCAAAAAGAGACATGAATTGGGGTCCATTTACACCATTACACAACAGCTTTAGTATATCAGACTTCGAGGTACCTCAAAATTGTATCATCTTGGGTTAACCATGAATGAAGGAAAAGAGTATCCTTAAATATTCCAATACGTAGTGAATGCTGAAAGGAACATCGTATTGTGAGAGGTCACATACATTTTTTATTGTTGGGATGGAATACCAAATGCACCAAAACCCACCCGCACTGCTTTTGCATTACTTCAGGTGAAATTCGGTATTTCTCGTTTTTCTATGAGATTTCTATTGTACCTGCGTCCTGGTCCCGGTTTTTTGCTATGAAAGCCCCCTTCTATAAGCGGCATTAAATGTCATCGACAGTGGTTTGAGCGACCGTTTCTTCGAGTCGGGAGCATTTGACGAAAATGTATTCAGCATCGTCTTTGTCTGAATCGCCGTAAACGCTTTTAACAGTTATTGAAGGTTTCGTCCTGCCTGACGTTCCATAGAGTTGGATAAATGATTGGTCGGACCGCCCGAGATTTGATATATTGGCTTGGAATAAATGATCCAAGGCAGGCAACATATATGCCTATCTGGAACTATTGAAAGCGTTTGTTACGTTTAAGGTTGCAATGAAGAAAACCGCTCATATTTGGCTGTACTTTGCTGTGCTAATTCTACGCTAGTAAGGCCATATTCGAAGTTCTTCCATTGTGCTGATCTTGCCTTTACTTTCCTCCCTTATTAAGGGAGTAGGAAAATGATCGTTTACTATGCTGGTATTATTTCTTTATAGCCTGCTCTCCTCAAGGAGGTCGATGTTAGTCACAGCCTATCCGCCACGTTCAGTATTCGTTTTTGTTATTATTGTAGCGATAAACACTCCGTTTTGGAAAGTTTTGTCGATGTTGATGCTCCTTTGCCGGATGTAGACCCGGTACCTTCCGGTAACAGGTACCATTAAGGTAAAAGCCCGACCATACTGATAACGATTTAATACGACCACATTCAACCTTCCAGGCCATCTTGCTCGTTTTGTGGCCAGTTCGCTTTGCAAATGGGCGGAGTAATTGCACCTGAAGTAAGCGGTGTATAAATTCGGTGATATTGTTGCAGTGTCTTGGGCATATTGCATGCTACATGAGTTCATGAGAAGCTATTATTGTTGTAACTTCTTCAACTTTTGTTGTTCCTATTGTTGTACTTGTCCTTGTTATTACCTATGAGTTTGGTTGCCTTAGCCATTATACCAAAGCTTCCGCATCTAATGTGTTCACGAAGTTGTAATCGATGACGACGAAAAAACAACAACAACCAAAACACAAGTGTCAGCAATTCTCGTTTGCAGCGAATTTGTTTGCGAAATTATTTGGAGGAGCGTTATACTAAAATTTTAAAACGGTGCGCATACCACGACACGTCAGATATACTAACACATAGAGGAAAAAAGATGCGAATATGAATTTACTGGTATGCGTATTGACCCTAAAACCATAATCCCAATAGGGAATTTAAAGTAAGGATCGAATTAGGATAAAAATTGGTGCTTAAGAACTTTGAGTGACCAGTTACATACTCTGGGTTGTTTGTTGAGATCACATAACAAAGTTTTAGCGTGTAGCAAACGTTTTTCGTTGAGGAGTTGTCCCTCTTTGTTTCGAAGTGAAATCCCTGCAAGTACTCATTTGTCTTCGGAATACGACATCTCAAATAAACAAAAATATGATTGTCTAGCAGGGCCTGCCCAAAGGTAGGCACCAAGTAAAAAGGGTATAGAGATTGAGTATGTGAGATCTTTGTAACGTAGTCGAATTCGAATTCCAGTTCAGTAATCGAACGACGCTCACTCCTATCCTCTTTACTGATGAGCTGATTATGAGGCATAAGAAAAGCTTCCACGCATCAGCTCCAAGTAGTTCATGAATTGGTGGACATCTTCGGCATACCAGTAATATATCTTCCTTCTATTTGAGCCAACTTATAGAATTAATCACAGTAGTTAAGAGAAGAGAGTTCACACTATAGTAAGTCTACTATCAGGGCTACTTTAAAGAAGAGTCTGTATTCCATTGCAAAATTGTGCTCATAGTGCAGTTCAAGAAGTGTAGGTAAAGTCATATTCTAGTAAAAAATATCAAATATAAAGTTAAACCTCACAAGCGTTAAGTTACGCAATACAACTAGCTCAACTAAAATTAGGCTTGATACCTTCTACTTCGCCCTATATGATGATATTGCGTACCTTACCTATAGTAAGAGCAACAAAGCAAAGCCGCATATGCTTCCCTCTTCCCCAAGCTCGGAACTCTATTATCTTTTACATTTAGCCGTTACATTTAGCTCGAAATTCCTAAAGAGACTTTTGTATCAAGAAACTCTTCTATTTTGTTTTCCAACCCACCTCTTTGATTCTTCGTCTCACATCCTCACTCCTGTCAGCTCTCCTTTCACCGACTCTTTGTTAGACGCTATTTGTACTTGCATCGCAGCACATCCATTTTACAGATAACGAGCTCGCGACATACACGTTTGCTTACAAATTGGCATGCCACACCACTTCTAACTACAACAACAACAATACACGATTTAACACACACAAACTTGTTTTTGTATTTACCACATGGAAACTATAGCGTTGGAATTACTAATTTTAATACCAATTTGCTTCTGCTATCTGCATTATGGATACTCCGCAAGGTGGCGCTACCACATACATAGTACAATTTCGAAATGTTAATCGTTCGCATGTCAACGGTAGCAAAGAGTATTGTTGTTGTTGTATGATCGCGATTACTATCAAAAGATGACGCGAGCTCAGTATGCGTCCAGTGAATGTCTCGGAAAGTAGAGTTTTGAGTACTCCAAGAAAAATCAGAGCAATATAAAGGGCTCTTTCTTATTTACCATTCATCCCAAAACTTATTTGTCGGAACTTTTGTTCGCGTTCAGACACATAGAAATTTGTCATTAAGCAAAATTTTATAGAACAACGGCGAAAGTGGTATGCTGCCTATGAGGTAAAGTCTCACATTACGGCTGATTATGTAATCAATAATTTATTTTTTCGGAAGAGGAAGCCTTGAAAGAACTTAACCTCCTACTCTTATAGTACTATTCTCCACCAGTTTTACTATCAAATATTACCTAGATAGTCTGGTTGAACTCTAGGCTCTACGTCGTCTGTTAAAGTCACATTGCTTCAGGTTCATTGTCGCACAGCATTGGATAAGCCACCCCAGTTAAGGAATCACCTCGCGGTTGCCCGACTTACATGCTACCGATTTCATTTGAGTACATGAAACCTTCCCTGCCGCTAAGCGTTTTTCACTAAACTAATAAAAGGGCCGCCGTGGTTTATTGGCAGCGTCCTCCGAGGATCCTGCGTTTAATGCCAGACATCAAAAATTTTGAAAACAAGCAGGGGTTCGCCCCCTGCCACGAAACACGTCTCAGTTCGGATTCGGCATAGCACATGTAAATCCCGTTCGGTCAATTTGTAGGAGAGACTTAAAAGTAACACAAAGGCAAATTGTAAGAGAAGCTCAGCCTCAATTTACTAGGAGTTAAGTTGCGATATGCATTTACATTTTTTTGTTTAACCAAAGGGCGTGTAAGGATGCGCGAAAAGCTGGCCTTAAGATAGTTATTATTCAAAATAGCTTTTTGGGTCCTTCAGCTTTTATATTATCACCAATAGCAGCGACCCTAGAGCAATATTTATATTTCGGTGATGTCAAAGGAGATGCTGGCGGCCACCGTGGTGTGATGGTAGCGTGCTCCGCCTACCACAGCGTATGCCCTGGGTTCACACCCCGGGCAAAGCAACATCAAAATTTTAGAAATAAGGTTTTTCATTTAGAAGAAATTTTTTCTAAGCGGGGTCGCCCCTCGGCAGTGTTTGGCAAGCGCTCCGAGTGTATTTCTGCCATGAATAGCTCTCAGTGAAAACTCATCTGCCTTGCAGATGCCGTTCGGAGTCGGCATAAAACATGTAGGTTCCGTCCGGTGAATTTGTAGGGAAAACAAAGAGGAGCACGATGCAAATTGGAAGAGAAGCTCGGCCTAAAATCTCTTCGGAGGTTATCGCGCCTTACTCGGAGTTACAAGTTTTTTGCATCCGCGGAGCAGCTTGTTAGTTTTAGTAAGCACCCAACATTGGGCTAGCTCTATCGCTTTTTCGAGGCACTGAAGGGAATAAAGAGGTTCATATTACAGTTGAAAATATTCAGCAAAGCGATGGTGAAACATTGAATTCAAGAGCAGCACTCAGATGAAGAGGGCACAATAGGCCAATTGTCGCAGTGCAATCCTCAATAAATTATCTATATATCGCTCTAATGCAAAGAAATTTGTTCCAACATCTCTCTCTGATATCATTTCAGAAGTGTTGGTTGTTCAAGCAAAACTCACATCCAGCAGTTCGTATGCCAAAAAGCTGAGTATGGATACTTCAAGACCACTGTTGAATGATCAGCGGAATCCAAAATCGTTCAACACCAGCTATCTCCACCCTACCGTATACTTCAGGATGGCTTAAAAAATATTGTCTTGATATGCACAAAATATTGGTCAGGCCAATCAAAAAGAGACTGTGTAAAAATTTAATCTTTTCTCTTTAAAGTTTAGAGGTGCCTCAGAGCGATTTAAGTTGTTCCATACAAATCGTATGGGAAATTTTCAAGTCTTTATAAGGAGTGTATCAGGGCTCTTACGTTTAGTAAAATAATCACTAGCTATACATATTTTTATAGAAAATTTAACGGTATACAAAAAAGGTCAAACAACATTGTTTGTTAACTTAACGGTTTAGTCATTTTTCGAGGTTGAAGGTTAACCTCAAATTGTTTGAGATTCCTGCTACCATTTTGTATGGAAAAACTTAAAAAAAAGGCTAAATCTTTGCATAGATCGACATCCTAAACAACACTTTCACTTTACCAAAACAAACAAATTTTTTTCTTGACCCACCCTAAAGTACACATATTTATTTATATGCACATGCATATAACTGCGTAGGCATTTGGAATCATAGTTAGTTTTTAATTCAATAGATTGTGGCAACGTTGCGGCATGCCAGAACAATCCTCGACTACGTGCTCGTTTCCTCCACACCATCCATCCCACAGTCACTCTGTACCAGCTAATTGTAATGATGTTGGCAGTTGCCTTGAGAGCTGTCGAAACTTTTGATTTAATTTTTGATCTGTTTCCTATTCTTCTTACTAAATCAGAATAACTGCGCTATAGTTTTTTGGGTTAATTTCAAATCTGAGACACAATTAAAACTTTCAAAGTGGCGGCAGTGTTGAAGAATTTTGTTTTTGTTCTTTTGTATGATGAGTTCAAAATAAGAAAAATAATTTTGAATGACACAAAACAAACGAGTTAAATTTTAAGATAAAAATAATTTCTTTGCAATTACTTTTTAAGAATAAATCACTGCGGGGATGATTCTCGCAGTAAGACGCTTTTTTCCAATTGTCGCATATTTCAAGTGTTTGCTGTAATTTAATTTGAAAGTCGTGACGATCATCCCATAAGGAACTAGTGATACTGGAACAGTCCTAGAATTGTTCCGAAATAGTCTCGAAATTATTCCGAAATAGTCCGAAAATGATTACGAAACAGTCCTAAAGTGTTCAAATATCGGTCTCAAAATAGTTTTGAAGTAATCTTGAAACAATTCAGGATTTGTTTCACAGTGACCGTGAAATTGATTTAAAATGGCCTGAAATCGAAGGGATTCCATAAATAATCCAGAAATGATCTTGAAATTGCCACTAAAATGCACCGAAGTTGTTTTGAAATGATTTCTTCAATTGTCCTGAAGTGTTCCTGAAGTCATGCCGAAATTTTCACGAAACAATCCCGTAAAAGTCTGAAAACGTTTTAAGAATATACGATACAGTTTTATCACCATCAAAATTTAATTTTCTTATTGTCTTCAGGTGCAAAAAATTTGACTTGCATATAGAAATCCCATCGATAATGCTACGAAAAGTTCGGAAAAAAACTTAGGGTTTATCAAACATCAATGAGGAGTTTTGCAAATTCAGTTCTAGATTAAGTTGAATCATTGCTATTTCGTGATCTCATCTAACGGTGAACAAAAATTGACACTGATGATTGCACAACACCAAAACTGGTTTTTCTCGAACACAAATTTGACAACACCTCACTTTCGTAGAGAGTTTATACTGGCGCCTTCGCAGCCACGTCACAATTTACGGATTATAATTCGAAGCTGTGAAGGATTTCGTTTATTTAAGGACCAGCATTAACATCAAAAATGATTTCAGCTCAGAAATAAAATGGAGAATAACTCTTGTCAACAAGTGCTACTTTGAACTGAGTAGGCAATTGTAAAGTCTTCGCTCGACAAAAGAAAAGCTTGGAAGCAGAGGAAGGGGGATACCTCCACTGAGTTCGGAGAGTCAGGTGGAGTAATGCTTGGTCTCCTTTGGTGCTCCAATTGGCGTTGTTATCGAGACGCAGGGACAGCTATCGTGGTTTGCTACGAAACAGCCAAAATCGCTTAGGTGGTTACGCGACAATTAATAATTATCATTTATATATAACGCCTGAACACGACGGATTTGTTCCGATGTCACTGACATTTTGACATATCTTTTCGTTTGCTATTGCCTTCTTCTTAATACAATTGTGACTGACTCAATTTCGAGAGCTTTCCTCTATGTCTGAATAACGGAACCATAGATTTTCATAGACGAATTATCGGCCTGTTATCGAAAAGTTTCCGATTTATCACAGAAAATGTTCGATTATTTACTGCAAAGTTATCGATATATTTTAAAAAAGTAATATACTTTTTATCAAAAACTTATCGATTTTTTATCGAAAAGTTATAGATTTATTATAGAAAACTTATCTTTTTATATCGATATGTTATCAAAATGTGTGGATTTGTTATCGAAAGCCTATAATTTCTTTTCGGAGTGCTATTAACTTGTTATCGGCGTATTGTCGATGTATTGTTGACGACTAATCGGTGCATTATGAAAAAGATACCGGAAAAAATCGCAACTCGCTCTTTTTTTATCATTTCCACTGCCTTAAAATAAAGCGGGCTAGATTAAACCATCTGATAACTTAGCCGCAGAGGTATCTCTTCATGCTTATGTTTTTTGGTGTAAATAGAGTTTCAGCGCTTAGATTTTCTTCGTAGTACAAAAACATGTGGCATAGGTTTATCATGCATCTGGTTCCATCCGTCCTTTAAGCCCTGTACTTTTCCAGCTATTATTGTAGTAAGTGTACTTTGCCTGCTCAATCGGCACGTCCAAACTTCCTAACGGCGTAGCCTTTGGTCTAACAGAAATCCAAACTATATATATAACTAAAACCAAGTGACCTTTTCGAATTCCGAATTTCCCGAAACCGTTCAAATTTGCATACTTTAGCCAGAGTCAATTACAGACACAGCTCAGCTTTTACACAAAATCATTTGTGAAAATTATACTTGCTTTAAAGGCTGGTGGACCCTTCTCAAGCCAACTACTTTTAAGTTTTTTTAAGAACTATTAACTGTTTAACAGTTTCTTCCATTATTCCTTCATTTACTATGACTCTATGAATATTCATTAGGAAATGAGTACTAACTGCATAAATCCTTCGCCTTTCTTCAACCTCTCTATCTCTCCTTCTCTCTTACTTAAACGTTTTGTCTTCGATTCAATAAGATTTCAAAACTCGTAAACTCAACAAAAAGTATTATTTGAAAACAATTTACCGTTATGCTTTGCATAATTCCACAACCAAATACAACAACAATATATTAAAATTTCATTCAATGGCAGCAGCAGAAACTTGAAAACATTCTGCACGCAAAATAAAATAAAATAATATAAAATCAAAAACGTAAGCAACAAAAACAACAAGAATAACATGAATAACAAAAACAATGAACGAAATAGCAATTACAAAACTAAAAGTGCCAACAACAAAGTAAAAGCATTTAGTAAGTGCAACAACGTAACAATTCCATTTAAAAAAAAAAAATAAGAAACACAAAAAAAGAAACAACGAACAAACGATACTTCATAAACTCAATACAAAAACGAGCAAGTTTTTCCACAAAAACTTCGCCAAACCATTGTTTTGTGAAATGTGGAAAAATTTAACTTAATCATTTATTTGAGTGTTATTCGTGTTGCCGCCACTTCACACTGAAGTTTTGTGGTGAATTCTTGAATATTTAATTGGAAATGCCATTGTTCTTGGGTCTTGCCCGAAGACTTAGATGAAATTGCTGGGTTTGGATGACTGTATTGTCGGGTTGGGTTGTGTGGTAGTTAGTTTGGTTCATTGGATGGATGACTGAGAGAATTTCATTGCATGATCTGTTGTTGTAATATTTCCCAGGTAGGCAAATGTATAAAATTATGCAAAAACAAAATTAGTATTATTAGAGGAAGTCGGCGGAAGTTGAAAACGAAAATAATTAGAAAACGTTTTGAATGAAAACAAATAATAAAAATAATGCAGTGTGTAATAATAATGGAGTTGAACAAATCGGGCAAAAGTGTGGAAGGAAGTGCTTGCAAAAAAGAAAAGTTATAATTTTTGTGGACTATTTTTGAACTACGAAGACTTAAAATCGCCCCTACAATACTTTGATGACCGTCTTGACACATTAAAGTCGGGCCATTGGATCAGGTTTAGTTTCGGCGCGTCTAAAACCAATTGTTGTTTGGTTAGCTGTGGAAGCAAAAGCAGTCCTTATCCCAAACAACTTCATACATTACAATTTAGTATTCAGCCTGTGCAAATAACTCAAATAACTAGTAGTCCGATGTACCTATACCAATCTCGTTGGTTCTTTACGATCAAACCGAAAGGGTTAAAGTTTATATGGATTTGGTATTCGTCAGGGGAAGTTGTATTCCAACGAGCCACATGCTTTGCTGACAAACAGCCAATTTAATGTTACTTACATAACCTTCCTATTTGCAGGCTCAACTAACTTTGGAATATTTCAAGAGCAGAACTAACTTCCATCTCCCACGCTTTGTTGATGTATAGACATCTTTTCTTGCGGCATGGCGAATCCAAAATGTTAACATAAAGTAGATCCACGATCAAAAATTTTAGTTTATTTCTTAAACCTAGCCAAGTTTACTGCTGACTTTAAGCGTTCTAACAATACTTTTAAAACCACTGAATAGTTTCAAGCAAATTCTAAAACATCTTGATTTGAATTTTAGTCAAGACACTTGAAGAATACAATTTTCGATAAAAACTTTAAAATTAAAACAAAAAGTACCGCATTTTTAAACTTTTTTGGTCTATATTATAAACTGTGAGAGGATAAACCCAATTTCTGATATATTTAGGTTAAAATTTTATTCCAGAAGTTCGAAAAATGGAAATCTTCTGGACTAAAATTTAAAACTAAATGTTTCAATTCAAAACCCGTAATACGCTTTGCACGGTCTGCATTTAAAACCGAAAAGGTTTGGTCATATATGTAGACCATAAAGTTTAAGAATTAAGCCAAAATTTGTAATCGTATGGAGGAGAAAGCGAAGCAAATGTAGGGAGAGTAGAACAATAAAAAAGAAGAGACAATTGAAATCGGACGTCGTGCTATCGATTTGTTTTCAAAAAAATTTCGGGATGTAAAAAATGTTTTCGGTTTGTTATGGACAAGCTACTTATTATTTATCGAAAAATTAGCAATATGTTTTAAAAAAGTTATCATCTTTATAGTAATTTGTAAACGGCTAGTTACCGATTTGTTATCGAAACATTCAAGATTCACATTTTGCTTAATTTTACACACTTGCAAAAGCCATCGACTCTTTATCGAAAAGCTAACGATTATTTGTCGCTAAAAGTATCTATATGTTTTCAGCAATTTATGGATTCGTTATCTATTCATAATGAGAGAGTGATCGAATTTTTATCGAAAAATGTGAATGATATTGAAAAATTATCGATACGTTAACAAAAAAGTACTGATAGGATTATCGGAGTCTTATCTCTTATCGAAAAGTTCTAAATTTCTTATCGGAGTGCTACAAAATAATCATCGCCGTATGATCGACAACTCATTGATTAGCTATGAAACAGAAAAAAATTAGATGACACTTCTGTAAGTTCGATAAAAAACCGATAAGAAACCAGAAAAGACGCCGATGACTTAACAACAAAAAGCCGATATTGAAACTACAGCTTATAATAAAAAGTCACTATCGATGATAAGCCGATAATAAAACAATGATTTGTTCGGGTCGGTTGTCATCGATAAGAAACCGCCGAAGGTCTTCTCAAAAGGCTCGAAATTCAAGATCATTTCGGGGTGGTATATTAGTTGTCTTAATCATTTCGCCATCATGTGGGATCTGGCTTGGGGCTATTTTGGAACCCTTTCTAATCTCCTTGATTTCTGAATCATTTCGATATCATTTAAGGGTCATTTTCGGAAGAAACTTTCGGCACTACTTCGAAACTCTGCCGCAGTCATTTCTGAATAGTTTTAATTTAATTTCGATTTACAGTCCGAAACTATTTCGTATCATTTCCTTCGAGAACTTATGAATAATATATTTAGACTATTTCGGCCACACTTGCGGATGGATTTCGGGATTATTTTAATTTAAAATTTTCAGTTTCCATAGAAAAATAATAACTCCTACCCCTCTGCGACACCCCTTAACCGCTTCTCTTCAAGTTCGAAATTGATATTTTTACATAGGTTTTACTTACCATCCGAAAGGGTGTGATTGGAAGAAATCGTTCATTAGCTTCATAAGGATCACCCTAACCCAAGCACATTGAACTTCATGAGTACTTGCTACTCACGTCTTTTTTTTTAACTTTGTTCCCTTCAAATGTACTTGCTTGGTTTAAAAAATGAATATTACTCACATTCTGCTGAGACAAGAACCCTTATAAACACACATAAGCTCGATCTCAAATATCTGCTATAGCCTAAAAAGATTAAAGATTTCATTCGATAACTCGCGAATCATACCAAACTCAATCGTAACGAAAAATATTTCCCTTGCAAACAAAAGCGACAAAATATTCCAAGGACATTTTAACAAAATTAATTTTTGTCCTCTCCACACACAACGGCCGATCAAACGATGGTTCATTTGCACATGCAAAAAGCACAAGCAGATTAGAATTTATTCGTAAGCCTCGAGTACCTCCTACATTTACCACCTTCCACTTACAGCACTCCAACAAGTTACTCATAAATTTTAGCTTGTCACTTCAATCTACTTCCAATCCAACAATATGACAACTTTATTGTTAAATTAAAATGTTATCAAAGTGCATAACTTGCTTTACCTTGTGGATGCCATTCAAACGACGCTCGTAATGATTACCTTAACAATTTGTCCTCTGCAACTCTTCCCACGCTTCTTTTTCTGTGGCTTTGATTTTAGTATAGCGAAAGCATTGACTCACCGCCCGGTCATGTGGTCGGATATTCGTTCAGGTTTCCTTTCGCTTGCATTTGTAGCATCGTTTAGCTGTATCGTTTCCGGTTCGTCCGGCTTTTAGTATCCGGTGTAATCGCATCGTATTGGGGTGGCGTCATTTAATGTGGTAACAGCTGCAACCGTAACAAAAACAAAACAACAAACTACAAAGTAACTGATGGTGACAGCGCACGCACAAGGTCGGCGACTCAGTGATGGCACGTCTATCACTATCAGGTTTGCTTGATTGGGTGGCTATGAAGTTTGTAAGCTGATGAAACTGTGATGTTGGGTGTGCTGGTCTTAATTCGGATTGCATTGAGCTTAGTACGGCTTGAGTGTCTTGTCGTTTGGGCTTTGTTAAGGTGCTTGGTCTGCTTGTGGGTTAATCCAGTGTTCTGTTAGCGCTAGGTTGAGTTGCCTGTCTTCCATGTAAATACGTATACCTGATAAATTGGAGACTGCGTTGTTAATTTGGAATAGAGCTGCAGTAGCGCGGACAGAATTTAGTCATTATCTGAAGCACCCTTGCATATTTGTTTGCAAAACTTATTTTGAGAAGTAAGGAAAAGGAAAGGAAACTCATTAAGAATAAGAAGACTACTTATTCTACCGTGGAATGAAAAATATATCTCAGTCATTCGATCTTGATCCAAACCCTATTGTAAGCAAAATGGCAAGCAGATGTTAAATAAACATATCAAGTTGCAAATTTCTTATAGACAACGTCAAGAAATTTCATTTGGGTACTGATAAGAGCAGAAGATCTCAACCGCAGCTAGAGCAGAAGCCATTGGTTGTGATCATATGTTGCCCTTTTTCTGTTGTGAGGCACATCGTTATGCCATTTTCGGTGACATTTTCGTGCGAGGTTAATCACAATAAAGATGGTGTAGTACTGAAAACGGCTAATCATCAAACCATATTTGTCAGGGAACGACGGTAAATCGTTCCAATATACACCTACTCGATTCAAGTCTCACCAATGTGGTGCCCAATTGAACACCAACAACATGGGTGCCTTTGTTCCCTTGAAGATGTGATCTTAGGCTACTACACCTTCTGTAGTTTCTGTTTTCCACCTACCTTCCAAGTCAGCCTTATTACAGTTGATATTCATGGTGCAACTGTATCTTATATCTGGGTAAATTACTCATCTAATATATTTTTCTCAAATTGTAGCAGGATCCATGTATGTCCTTGCAGGAGTCGAGCAAGGTATCTGCTCAGTGGCCTGTGAGCCCAAATTTGGCAGAGCAATTGTACAATATTCGGTTTAGTGCTGAAGGGGTCTGACTATCAGATAAAAGTATCGCATTTGTCAGATGTTCACGGAAAATAAAGCAGCAGACTTCTGTCATGGGTTTTACTTCAATCTAATATGTGCAACAAAGGTTCAGTGAGCCTACGACTGAGATTAGTCGAAGATATTTCCGTCCGTAACGATTACTTCGGATATCAAGCTTAGAATACAAATGCTCACGAGGTGTTTCAGTTTAAATGAGATTCGATAAAATGTAGTTCAGCTATTTTCGGATATAATCCTCAAACCTTTAAGCAGATCAATTTGAAGCTCCTTACCGAAAAAGGTGGTTGGATGACCCAAAAGGTTCAACATTGTCTTATCGAGTATTTCCCTAAATGGCGGACTAGTATCTAAAATGTGCTATTTCTTCAAAAAGACCATCAACATCGACAAAACTCCTAAAAGAGTGAGAAGGGACCCGTGGGGGTTTTTCACTATAAACACCAAAAGAAGAAGCTTCATAGAGTGGGAGCTAAAAGGACCTTATATTTTCACTCACTTTTACAAGACCAACTCTATTGGTTTACGGTTTGCCAACTCATCAGTTACACAGGGGCATTCAGCTTAATATTAAATTTGTGGACAATATTTGATTGGTTGCTTACAGTAGCAAATTTCTTTAGTCCACCATTCCTGTAACTTGAGACTCTGATATATAATTCGCACTACTTCTAGCCTTCAATCATGGAATGTTTTGCTCTAAGTGTGGGCAGGTTGCACCCAAGGCAGAATATCACTTTTAGTAACACTTCATCTGCGAGTAGAACAGATTAATATTTTTGTTTTTCGATCCATCAGCCTACAAAGTGCTCCCCATTATTTGGCGACTAAAATACTGGGGGGAGCTAAAAATAAACAACTTTTGTTTTAATCAGCTTCTGAAAAACTCGATTGGTCGGAGCTCAGCAATAATGTATTGGGTATTCAAGTTTGATAGAGCTAGCGATACAGATCCAACAAAGCTCATAGCCCATCACATCAATAAGGTAGCTGATCTCCCTATATGAGCAGTTGGAGGCTTTCAATACGGGACAGTTGCCTTCTTTGCGAAATCGAAGAGGCTGCTTTATTACCTACCTACTTTATTCCGCAACTCAATGCTTAATGATCCAAACCTTCACTTATGCCAAATTTGCTACTGCATAATTTCACTGGAACTTTTGTAATTCGAAGTGAGGCACTGACGTCACCTTCTTGGCAATATCATACAATACCAACAACGTTATAATTTTAAAACCTCATTTTGTATTTAACAGCAGTAATTTGTTGTACGTTGCCTCATTGCCCACTCCGCGTGAACTCATAAGTCTTACTGAATTTAATTTAAAATGCCCAAATCACACTTGAATGCCACATTTATTCCTTCAGCCTCGCTTCGTCGCTGCTTCCGTTGTCAAATATGTATGTTAGTATGTACACCTGCCATCAGGAAGCCATAACTCTGTTCTGCCACATTCTTCTTTCTAGCTGAATGGCTGCTCTTCCGTCATGTTACACGCAATCCCCCATAAAGGTCCCACAGGCTGCTTCGAAGTATGGCTGCTCAGTTGATCGCAAAAATTTTGCTTTTGTAGCGCGTAGCCAACAAACGGAAGGAAGTGGCAACCGCTGTGTGGTGCAACATTCGCCACTCACTCTGCTCGGCGCTGAAATGCCATCTCATCCACCAAACGGGCTCTGCTTCTAGCTGAGGCATGTTGGACTCTGAAATTCGCAGCTAAAGTGAAAAAGTTGATGAATTTTATATCCTTAAACATTTCCCACTTGCCTTATCGCGCTCCTTAAAATTCCTATGACTTCCCCAGCACCTCTTTTACGAAGTGCTTGCGCGCCAAGTCCTTCTGCCGTTTAGTTCGAATTGGGTTTAACCAACGTTTTGTAGTTGTGTCATGTTCGCAGCCTGAGTTTGTCCGCTTTGTGGGGGGAAATTGTTTAATCGATATTAGACTATGCCGTTGAGCGTCCAGGCAGGAAAATTGTTTGTAGTTCTTTTGTGATAATTTATGCATCATTTTTTTAATTTTTAATGCCACGGCAGTGGTGCGAGATTTCATGCCAATTCGTTGTGATTTAAAGTTACTTGGGGTTGCAGGTTTTTTGTTTTTTAGCATAAGGCTACATATTTTGCTATTTTATGGTTACTATTTTGAGGCAAAGGTTGGCACTAATAAATATTATTAAGCTTTTAATAAATTCAACAAAGAAAGCTACTGTTAGGGTAGCATATGCACAGGCAAACTTCATGTTTATGGGGTGGAATGTCGCGGTTGCTTTCAAGAAAGAAACTACACGTCGTAGCTGGACGTTGGATAGGCGCTTAAGAAGCAAAATAAATATTTGGCGCGATATACCAACGAGAAGATTTATGCCGACCTGCCCTAGTCATTAAAGTCGTTCTACTTCTGAATTTTTCATATCACTGCCGAAGAGCGAACCTGCCAAGAAACACTTTTTATACCTTTCATGAACATGAAATGGTATATTAACTTTGGTCCGATGTTTGTAACGTTGAGAAATATAGAAGATAGACTCACCATTAAGTATACCGAATTGATCAGGGCGACGAACTGAGTTGATATAGCCATGTCCGTCTGTCCGTCCGTCTGTCTGTTTGAACGCAAACTAGTCCCTCAAATTTTGAGATATCTCAAAGACATTTGGTACAAGGATGTATTTTTGTATTATATTAGACATTTGTCGGATCCGCTAGGATCGGACCACTATAACATATATCTCCCATACAACCGATCGTTCAGATAATACGATTTTGATCATTCCTGTCGCAATTTAGAAAGAAATATATCATAGAATATTTTCTGAAAAAATTACTTTGATCGGAGCTATATATAGTATATATCCCATACAACCGATCGTTCAGATAGAAAGGTTTTTGGCAATTTCTCCCTTAATTTCCAATATAAAAACGTTAAACTTGGTGATATTTATTCTAATATATCATAGAAGATTTCATGAAAAAATTATTTCGATCGGAGCTATATATAATATACATCCCATACAACCGATCGTTCAGATAGGAAGATTTTTGGCCATTTCTCCCTTAATTTAGAAAGTATAAACGTGAAACTCGGTGATATATATTTTCATATATCATAGAAGATTTTATGAAAAAATCACTTTGATCGGAGCTATATAGTATATATCCCTTACAACCGATCGTTCAGATAGAAAGGTTTTTGGCCATTTCTCCCTTAGTTTCCAATATAAAAACGTTAAACTTGGTGATATTTATTCTAATATATCATAGAAGATTTCATGAAAAAATTATTTCGATCGGAGCTATATATAATATACATCCCATACAACCGATCGTTCAGATAGGGAGATTTTTGGCCATTTCTCCCTTAATTTAGAAAGTATAAACGTGAAACTCGGTGATATATATCTTAATGTGTCATAGAAGATTTTCTGAAAAAATCACTTTGATCGGAGCTATATATAGTATATATCCCATACAACCGATCGTTCAGATAGAAAGGTTTTTGGCAATTTCTCCCTTAATTTCCAATATAAAAACGTTAAACTTGGTGATATTTATTCTAATATATCATAGAAGATTTCATGAAAAAATTATTTCGATCGGAGCTATATATAATATACATCCCATACAACCGATCGTTCAGATAGGAAGATTTTTGGCCATTTCTCCCTTAATTTAGAAAGTATAAACGTGAAACTCGGTGATATATATTTTCATATATCATAGAAGATTTTATGAAAAAATCACTTTGATCGGAGCTATATAGTATATATCCCTTACAACCGATCGTTCAGATAGAAAGGTTTTTGGCCATTTCTCCCTTAGTTTCCAATATAAAAACGTTAAACTTGGTGATATTTATTCTAATATATCATAGAAGATTTCATGAAAAAATTATTTCGATCGGAGCTATATATAATATACATCCCATACAACCGATCGTTCAGATAGGGAGATTTTTGGCCATTTCTCCCTTAATTTTGAAAGTATAAACGTGAAACTCGGTGATATATATCTTAATGTGTCATAGAAGATTTTCTGAAAAAATCACTTTAATCGGAGCTATATATAGTATATATCCCTTACAACCGATCGTTCAGATAGAAAGGTTTTTGGCCATTTCTCCCTTAGTTTCCAATATAAAAACGTTAAACTTGGTGATATTTATTCTAATATATCATAGAAGATTTCATGAAAAAATTATTTCGATCGGAGCTATATATAATATACATCCCATACAACCGATCGTTCAGATAGGGAGATTTTTGGCCATTTCTCCCTTAATTTAGAAAGTATAAACGTGAAACTCGGTGATATATATCTTAATGTGTCATAGAAGATTTTCTGAAAAAATCACTTTGTTTGGAGCTATATATAGTATATATCCCATACAACCGATCGTTCAGATAGAAAGGTTTTTGGCAATTTCTCCCTTAGTTTCCAATATAAAAACGTGAAACTTGGTGATATATATTCTAATATATCATAGAAGATTTCCTGTAAAAATCATTTCGATCGGAGCTATATATTATATATATCCCATACAACCGATCGTTCAGATAAGCGGGTTTTTGCCATTTTTTATTTTATATTTATCTTAAAAATCGTTTAGGTATGTACATCGGTTCACTATATATTTCTTATTTTATACAACCGATTATTGGGAGATTACGAACGGAATAAGATTATTGTACAGCCCCATTCATGAAAGGTATGAAGTCTTCGGCACAGCCGAAGACAGTCCCGTCCTTACTTGTTTCTAGTTGAATCCAGGACCATCGGCATGGTAGGTGTAGCGGGGGTATATTTAAACCACCGATCTTATATCGAATTACTACCGGTATCTGTTTTATATGAAACCGATTATTCGTCGTTAACGAATCGATAACACGCTTATAAAAAGTTCAAAATACCCCGATATAGAAACCGATACTTTTCTTTATTAAATTGATAACATTTCGATAACAAATCTATAACTTTTCGAATATCTATCGACAGTTTTTCGATAACAAATCAATATATCCTCGATAATAAACTGGTAACACTGCGTTAGAAAATCAACAGTACATCGATAAAAATCATAGATTTTTGATAAAAAATCGATAGCTGTTCAAAAATGATTAGTTATACTACAGTAAAAAATCTTTGACTTTTCGATATTATTGTTATCGATGACTTTTCGATAGTAAATCAATACTTTTCTATAGCTCGGCAAAAAAAATCACTAATAACAATTGCTACCGATTTCACCTAAATAACACTTCGATAACAAATCGACAAATAATATCCAATTCGTTTCAGGCTTCCGGTTTTGCTTCAGCTCTGAAAGCTAATATTTTCTTTCCTCTACACCCATTTCCAAGATCGCGGGTTTGAATCGAGCTCAAGGCCGAACAGTAATTATTTTATCACTATTATTGTTATAATAAATTCCTTCTTAATTGAAAAAATTATTAAATTAGAATAGAAGAAAAAGCTCGATTCAAACCCGCGATCTCACAAATCAGTAGGCCGATATAACAACAAAAGTTGTTACCCCCATTTCTTTTCCTTTCCTTATCTTTCCAATCCTTTCCTTTCTTTCCTTATCCTTTCCTTTCCTTTCCTTTCCTTTCCTTTCCTTTCCTTTCCTTTACTTTCATTTTAATTCCTTTCCTTTCATTCCATTTCATTTCTTTTCCTTTCCTTTATCTGCCTTGCCGTGCTTTAATTTTCTGTCTGCTCAAAGACAACGCTTATGGTTACTCTTGCCTTACGCTTCTGGTATCCCCATGCCATATGCAAAGATGCCTAAGCAAGACGGATTCTAATGGCAATGTTTTGACGGAGCTTTCCTGACCACGTTCTGAGTAGGTTTAGCTGTGTTATGGACTTGAATACGCAAACGATTCAAATTTGTTCACTATAATATAACAACGCCTATCTGACGTCAATCAAATCTAGCACTTGCATTACGGCTCATTAGCGTCTTTTTTCAAGCAATGCACCTATCAACTTGCGGAACGCGATTACTGCCTTTAGATTGAACGCACGCTATCGACCGAGAAATGCTGTAAAGTAGGGCCTGTATCCTATTCTTTCAAATGACCAAGAAGAAGAAGCTGCAAAACACAATGTAAGTTCCGTAGCTTCCTTCGCTGCCAGTTCTTTTTGGATAAGAGTGTGAGCTAGCTATTACTTAAGAAACATAAGTCTTAAATTACCAAGTGGGTTCCTTCCTTTTTTCCTACGGTAGGTAGGTATAGCATCGCAAAATTCAATTACTTCAAGGCTATTGACCCGGACTCTCAGTTCTCATTATGTTCTGTAGAAATCTGCCAATTAATGTACCAATAATTTGCTGAAAAATTTGAGCACTTACTACTCCAATACTTATGCTTTTATTTAATTGTCTGATCAACGCCCTAGATTGATGAGGAGTGTGATGGTTAGTACCTAGGACCTACCTATTTATTTTCTAGCTTTTAATATTATTATTACTTCATGTAAGTATTGTTTTCAATAAAACCGTTTAACTTAAAATTTTTTTTAAATATTTTGTTTTTAAGTTTTTAGTCTGCAGTTGATTGCCTATCATTTCTCATTATATTTAGCTCATTTAGTGACTCATTATTACAAGGACTCTTTCCTGACAATTTGTTGCAATCTAAGTCCTCAATATATAATCCTTCCAAAGAATTTACTCGACTCTGTGCCACGTATGCTTGTCCCTCCTCCAACTCCAAAATATTTTAATGTCACTTCTACCGGACTGTATGTAATACTTGTTCCAAATATGAGCCAAATCGGGCATCACAGGTCGCTTTCTATTCATGTATGTATTATGTGTTCCAAATATGAGCTAAATCGGACCACAAATACGATTTTTGTGAATATCTCGATCCTTCCGCCACCTAGCGGTAATTTTTTTCTTATTATTGCATTGTCATCGGGTTCTGAACTATATTCCAAGTTTCAAGCTTGTAGCTCATCGGGAAGTTACTTAAATTTCAATTACAAAATTCGTTCACAACGGCCGTGCATGAGTCAAGCTAAATAAAACCGTTTAAAAATCTAAATGGGGAATATGTAGAAAACTGAATGGTTATGACTTCACTCTCTTCTTTTCCAACGCTAGTAACCAACATCATTCGCCTTGAATTTTCCCACCCAATAATTGGCGCCCGGGCAGGCACAATAGACTGAACATGGTTTAGCCTTAAGTTTTTTATTTCACACCTCTAATAGCAGCACCGTTTTCGCGTACTGCTTATTTTCTGTAAATAATCAGCTGTGTACCAAATAAAAATAGATTTAAGGGTTTTATCGCCTGCTAAGCACGCTGGCTGCGGAATGCGGCATCATGACGGCAATTCATCATCTACGCGGACTCACTTACTTATGTATACCATTTGATGATGGATATTTGTTTCAAATTATTTTGCAATTTCATTTTCGATTGCCGTACTCTATCACAGCAATTGCTATTTGAACGGCAACTTAAAGAGAGAACTCAAAAACAACAAGGAGTCGAAATAAGACCACAATTATCCGACACTTGAAGCAGGCGAAAGCTGATTGAGCACTGAGGTATATTGACAAAGCAGTGGTGTACAACTTTGCTAGAGCAACTGTTAATAGAGGCGCATGAATTAATGTATTTTTTGCTTCAATAACGTGGTTTTGTTGTCGTTGTACCAGTGTTTTATCCAACTCAGCGGAAGTGCCCTTTCGATGTAAAGTTTCAGTGGAACGAGTTCAAAGTTTTATTTAACGCTCTTTACTTGTGGTAGCTGGTCTTAAACCTTATTCTTAAAAGAATCAAGCGAAGTTGTCATATGTGCTCACTACGGTAGCAGTCGAGCAGCATATGCAGGTATCCAAAGATTCAAAGATTATTGATGCTCGTTAAGGTGGTGCAAACAATTTAGAGAGATTTGGGAATGGTCATTTCTTTGGAGAAGAACTAATCAACTTTGGTACCTCTTGTTTGATCGAAAATGCCTCTGCGTATAAGATGAAAGATTTCCTACTGGAGGATGGACGGCTTTTCAAATAGTGGGAGTAATTAGTCATAAAAACCATAACGGGCTCTGCAGATGCCTCTCAATAATTCATAATATAATAGTCTTATCTTTTTAGTTTAGAGGTGAGCTCAACTCTATCGAACTCTCATATGCATATGGTATGGGTAACTGTATCAAAAGCATTTTACATAACGTATGCCCTAGACAAATTGTCTTGTTCCTTTGATTTTGTTGTCAGGTTTCGTTTGGTTTTCATAGAAGAAGCACTCTTCCCTATTGTAGTTGAGGACCTTCCTTATCAGCTGAGTCGGGGATGTTTTGGTAACAACAATACCATGCCACTCTAGGCCAAAAGTTTTGAAGACCTTACCCTTCTTTCCTTCCATAGCTATTAAATCCCTTTTGGGCAGCGGCTTGACATAATCAGCCAAAGGATGTACGTAACGTGCTGAAGACGCATTTTTATTTTTTCCCAATCGATACGATACAGTCGTTGAAGTTAAAAAATATCATTAAGTAGTGCCTTTTCGCATTAGAACGGGTCTACCTTTTACCTTGATTTGACTCAACAGCTCTTTCTCAGTGCTCCCTATGGCAGCTTTGTGAATTTCTACCAGCGTTGTTCTGCTAAGCTTTCTGCCTCGTTGAGTAAAAATATATTAACTCCAGATAATCTATCTGCCAGAAAAAACGAGCCGAAGTAGATGGTATGAATGGCAGAGCTCGTGATAGCAGCCATCTGCAGGAGTCCAGTGAATTAGCTTTAAAAACGTCTTAAAATCTTAAAAATTTGCTTCAAAAATGTCTGAGTGTACGGCTGTGGTTGAGGAAACGTTGCATGCAGTCTTATGTTGCTTATGTTATTGTATTTGTTATGTAGCTACACTAATATCACTCATCAACGAAACAGCGAATAAATTCATGAGTGAGTGATGATGGTGCATGATGATGCCGATAGTTGCCTGTGCTTGTTGCGTGCTTTATTGTTGCTACGACTGCACCACAGCTTTGCAGATGACTTTGACTTTTGGAGTCATCAATTCAACACTTTAGCTCATTGTCGGCCATGCAATGCGAGCTCTATTGCTACGTCCATAATAATGAAGCACAGTAGACGCAACAACAAAAACCTAAGCACACAAAATAAAACAAATCAAGTGCAGCTAACGCTAATCCAACGGGCAGCTAGGCAATGGAAGCTCTTTCGTCTTTAGATTCGGCATATTTAACCTTAATAAGAACTGATGTATAGTGAAACAATTTTCCGCCAAAACTTGTGAACTTTCCTCTAGGGAAAAAACCGTTTTGGAAGTATTCCATCTTGAGTGAAATTTTTTGTTAGATTTTAAATCTACTGGCCTGGTTTTTTGCTACAGCAAGTACGAGCGCAGAAATCAGCTCCCTAGGATTTCAACGGCTAGTTATGCGGGTACGCAACGATACTTCAAAACATGGCAAGAAGATAATTAACTGACCATATCATATCATGTTTATAACATACAAATTTTCTATGTACCTTTTTTGAATTTTTTAATTTTAAGAATGGCTCTGTATTTTACATATATATCTGTCTATTACAATAACTAGTCGACCGCTTTGTGTTTGCGTCGACTTTAAATAAATAAATAAATAAATAAATATCACTGCGGTTTTTGACTTCCAGGTGCAGAACACAAGATATCTTTCGAGAGAGAAATGGAAGGAAGACCTAGACATTGGTAAGCGCATTTCTTCCTACACATATAGCTCGAAAATTTAAAATGGAACTGGAGCTGAAAATGGCCAGGAAATGGTCAGGATATGTTCCGAAATAGACCCGAAATAGCGAGGTAGGAGCTATGATCGACCACCGCTAAATAGCATATTGAGGAAAACAAAGAAACGATATTCTTTCTCAAGCTAACCAAATATGCTTTGATTGTACTTATCGGTGTTATCACAGGACATTCCGCTATTGAACCGATGCTCCGACGGTGGCTCATACCAGCGATTTATCACTTTCCCTTCCAATGTCCAGGACCAAAAAGAAGAGAACTCAGATTCCTGGGAGCACGGGTTTCGACCGTCTGGCGGTTGGTAAGGTGAATCGCTCCTACTTAAGTTCATCTGAGAAAGCAAGTAGCTTATTCAGACAACAAGGAACTCATCTTACGTCCTGAGGGCATTCACAATAATATCTTCAAATGGTAGTGTGGGAGGTTCCCATACAAGCCCTCCTTACCTTAACTATCCTAAGGCAGAATTTATAACCATAAGATTAACAGCAGATTGATGCAAATTTCCAATAGGATTTCTGCTCACCATACTCGAATTAAAACTGGGATTCCAGCTATCTTTGATGGTGTTCAAGCGACCTTCTTCGACTGATATATATAAAAAAGCAAATTTTATAAGGCCTCAAAAGCAACCCAAATACCTAGCAAAAGGTTAAAGTGCAAAGTTTTTGTTACCATAGTACTGTAAGTCAAACAAATCAGTCGTGCTTGAAGATTAATGGCAGCATTATTGCGTCATTGTGTCTACAAGCTTAGCAGGAGCAGCAACAACATACACTAGAGACTAGAAACCGTCAATGGTCACATCGTAACTGCCGCAGCACACGCTGATGCCTCCACCAGCATTCCGCAAGAAGTAACTTCAGCAGTCAATGGTTAGCAACAGTGGTAGCATAATAATCAGCTGCTTAGCACCGCAAGCTACCACAGCTTTTCATCGCTGCAGCACGAATTCGCTGAGCTCACCCTGAGTCATTTCTGCAGTATACTTTTTACTGATAAGGCTGAAACATATAGAGGTTCTTCCCTTTGGAATGCATTTATATTATTTATGCTGCACTATCCTTTTTGATTTTCTCCAGGGAATGGAAAATCTTGATATGCATTTTAATAATCCAAGTGATTTGCGGAATAGCAAGTAATTAAAGTCTAAGCTTTTTTTTATATTTCAAAGTGTTTCTAAGCTTTTCTGAATTGCATCTGAGCTTTTGAAATCCATTTCATATTTTTTATATGTAAACTAAGCTTTTCAATAATATCGAAGCGGTTCTCAAGTATATTTGTGCTATTGTAAAATTAATTTGAGCTTTTCTGAAGTTAACCTTAAGCCGTTTATAGCTTTCCCAAATTTTATTTGATCCCATGTGAAACTTTGATGACTTTTATCCGAGACTTTTTGAAACCTTTTTAAGCTTTCGCGCATTTCATTTTAAACTTTATCGCTATCTTAATTTCAAACGAAAGGGTATTTTTAAAAACCAAGTGATGTACGAAATTGCATATAATTAAGGTTTAGTCTTTTCAGAAATATAGAAAAGCTAAATTGGAGAGCTTCTAAGCTTTATCTAAATACATTTGAGCTTTTTTCATTTGGTCCATTGTGAAATACATTTGAGGGTATCCGAATTCCACTCCAGCTTTTATGAAATATGTTTGCGCTTTTCAGAACTTCATTTGAGCTTCTTTAAAATGCATTAGAGCTTTTCTGAATTTAAACTGAGCTAAGCTTTTGTGGAAAGTATTTGAGCTTTTATTAATTTCACTCAAGCCTTTTCGAAAATATTTGGAAATTTTCCAGATGAAAAAACAGTCAGGAAGGACTTGTCGTATGTAAGTGACCAGCGAGCGGTTTCATTTTCTGACACAATCTTGTCTAGTAGATCGTGTCCAGATGGTCGTTTCGTTCCTTTCTACCCTTACTTAAAACTCCGTCCGTTGATCCTGTTTTAGTAAATCCCACAGATTAAGAATGAGCCTGCAAAACCATAGTATGTGGCACATCTCGAAACGAAAAACTGTTGCATTACCATTCCTTAACCGCTTCCTTAGAAATGGAATATATCTCATCGGACAGTCGTGGATTATATTGAGGTGCAGTTTTTGGACACTGCCAGCTTGTGCCCAATGTAAGTCAATGTCAAAATTTTACCTTAAGCTTTCTGTAGCCAAAGCATTCACCCTGATTTCTCTTTTAAGAGCGCGATGGGATAATGTTGTGTTAAGGGACTCTGACAAGACTAAAACCGCATAATGTCAAGCACCAAAGAATAAAAGGAAGCCTAAGCTCAACCAAGTGATGGTACATTCACTCGCACTCATCTGATTGTTTTGTTGCAGCTTTAAAGTAGCAACCTTTCGGAACCTAAAGCCGCTGCTCCAAGCATAGTTTGGTAGTTTTGTGTAAATTTTGAAATATTGACGATGTAAATGAAGCCAATTAAAAGGATTGAAAAAATAAAAATGCGGTGTTATATGTTTTTTTATAGAAAGCTTTGATCATCGTGCTTCCGTATTTGTGGCTGTGTTTTGAATGGCAAGTGTATAGGCATGAAAGAGACGGAATATGCTAACTTTTTCAAGCCTTGGTGCACACTAAGTTTTTAAACCAATTTCTTGTCAAGAATATTGCTGCCAGTTTCAGGGGTACTGACTGCCATAATCAAAGTCTGCATATAGCAAAGATTTTATGCATTTTGCAGATAAACATACAAACTAGTACAAAGCACCAGGAACGACAGATTTTCAAGGTAATCAACCACTGCACTAAAGTTCCACCAGAAGCTAGTTTGGGATTTTAAGCAAAAGAAAAATATTAACTATTGTCTATGGATTGTGAACTCAGGCCCTCTCAAATGCTAAATTTCTATTACACAGGAGTTTATTAGTGATTTCAAACTCGCTAAATCGATGTTTGGAAAGGCAACAGAGCAACTATTACTTCGCGCCCAACAGAGCTTCACATTTTCTTCACAATCGGATGGAAACCCGTTTTTCGAGTAAACTTTTTTTAGAAGAAAGAACGCGATACTAGATGGCCGAAGTTCTTAAGAGAAGTAAATGTAATTTTGACCATGTTCCAAGGCATTGTACTGAAGCCAATTTAAGAATGTTGGCCTAAAAAATTTGGCTTTCCCAAAAGTGTCATATATGGCGTTTCTGCAGAGCTTCCGCAGAACCGAAAATGCAGTCAGAGTTTTATGCCAACAGGGAAGAAAGAGGAACAACTGCACATTAGAAGCTTCCCGGTAAAATAATAAATAAACAAATATAAGGCGCGATAACCTCGACACAACCCATATTTTACGCTGACTCCGACCGGCATCTGCAAGGCAGATGTGTCTTTACTGAGAAGCTTTTCTTGGCAGAATGGTAGGCGGAGCACGCTATCACCACGCCACTGCCGCCGCTTTACGGATTCAACGCACTTAAATCGCTGAAAGACAAAAGCAGAAATATCAACCGCACGGGTCAATTCAGAAGCTGCTAAAATAACAGATTTCTACGGAAAGTGACCAGTACTTGCTAGTGGCTTTTGGTTGTCTGACTTGAAGATAACAAACCCAGGTTTTTTTTTAGCTTAAATGATATGATAGTCCTCCTGTGTCTGTTAAAAAGCTGTTCACAGAAAATTCTTAGTGCTTAAGCAATCTCGTTCACCAAGGGCATTTGCACTTTCTTTATAGGTTTTAAATAAGCTTCTGTCACAGTTTCAGATAAATTCGAACTCACTGAATGTAGCACTGGCAAGAGTTCCTTAAACACGTTCCAATTCCAGTGGAAATTAGTAGTTCTATGACTTCTGAAATTATATCAGAAACCAACTAATCAAAAGAGAACTAAATATATGATAGATATGAGGTGTAGTGATGCTACATCAATTCAAATCAAAGCAATGTTTCTTCTTAAGCTCTCTTCGCCATAAGACTAAAACGTTCAAACCATTGCCATCCGCACTAAGTGTCATTCATTTATGTACTTGAAAATCTTTAGCAAAAACTTCCAGGGAGCACACTTAATCAGCCCCACTTAAATAAATAGTGCTCAAGTATGAGCAAAGTATAATAATCGTAATTATTTAGAGTGTAAACGATTAACATGAATTTTTTCATAATCCACAATTCGCTAAACCTCTTCTAAGTTTTTTTTATCATTGCTGCATTCTCCATTCACTTCAACCTATTTTATGACAATCTTCCAATGCACCATATTTCTGTAACGAAAAAATTCTAGTTAAGAAGAGAATTTCTAGTGACTTAATTTCCCATTTCCCACAAACCATTAGACACAAATGAGTGTAAATACATGAAAAGTGCTTGTGTAGAAGAAGGAGGTAAAAGGTGGTACATAAATAGGGTGTCAAGTGAAACTGAGTACGCGATTCAGGCTCGAAGTGATGCCTGTAGTAGGGATGTTGGCTATGTATACGTATGTGTGTGGTGATTGGATGTGCTCCCTCCAGCACCTTCCATTTCAGTGAGCAAATGAATGCAATAAACACACACAGAAACAGAGGCATATTTACTTACACACACGCAAGCAACTGGCTTTCTCACATATGCATGCAAATAACTGTAAAGGTGTATTAGCGCATGCAAGCATAGCGTAGTGGCATCAGTAGCAGCATTAATGTTGCGATATCGAAAGTTGTGAAAAAGCGGACGAAAAAAATTGTAACAAAAAATATTTAACGACACTATTGAAAGCACGGCAATAAAAAAAAAATAGGAACTGAAACGGCAACGCGCTCACCCGTATTTGGATTTATTGAGCAGTGCACTATCGATTTACATACATAAATGCACAACAAAAAATCGTATAAGCCACTATAACATAAATAAAAGAAATGGCAATGACAGCAAAACTTTTATGTGGTGCTTTATTGTAAGTCTCAACCTTTTTTTGCAGCACCAAACTTGCGTTAAGCTGTATCTCAGATACTAAGATCATATTTAGGACTTTATTATTATATCACCTTCAATGTTTCAACAAAAGAGTATCTTCAAAAAAAATATTGTTCGGGCAGACAGCACGCAAAGGCGACTAGCTCAGTCGATGGACTCTTATTCTTAGGATTTTGCATATGAGCCCTATGTTGGGCGCCATTATTTTGTATGTTTTGTTGTATTCGGATAAGAAATCCAACAGAATTTCTCTTGCGCTCAATCATGTTTGCTTGCGAGCTCAGTTTTCATGGTCCTTAGAGCTTGGTTTTTAATCTTAAAATATTTTAGGCAAGCCCCATTGGATGCTATTTCCATATACACTTCATTGTGCTCAAATGAAGTACGTGGCGAAATGAAATAGGTGCAATTCGAGTATTTGTTTGAGTTGGTTGATTGCTGTGCTGTTCCGTAGGAAAAAACGGGTCCAAGTAGCGTTCTTGACACAATTTTGATACAAATTCTCCTAGAAACAATTACATAATGTACCCTTTGTATGTTTACACAAACGATATTGATATAACAATATACCTACTGACATCCTATATGGAGCATTTTGACGCTGCTCTAGATTCCACAGTATAAAACTGCCTATATTCCAGGACCCCATATTTCGTAGGGCTGGCTACTCACAGAGGAAGTGGGTGTCTGTCATCTCCTGCATATATCGTTGAAGTGATCTCTCATTTAATGCGCGTATGGGTCACATGAGCAGCGTCCTGTAATAGTGAATATGATCCTGAATAACTGCCTTAGATATATTCAAAAGAAACTCTGGTTATAGTTAGGTCATATTTGTTTAGTCATTTTGCAGATTTCCGTAGAGTACCAAATGCAACGGCCTTTGGCCGTCCATCCTCTCATTCATTGTCGTCAATGTTCCGAGCGGTGACTCTAGTGAGTGTACTGGGCGCAAGTTTTGCTGCTTCGCGAAGCGCCCTTTTTAAGTTAGGAGTAAAACGAAAAATACATTATTTATAAAAGTCAGGCAGTCGCTAATATCTTTTCGCTCAACCTATTATACCTAAGGCCACTGGGGGGTTTTAAGAGGAAGTACATTGTACATAGACCTAATAGACCTTACCGCAATTATATAAATTTAAGCCGGTAGGCTGAACTCTTGACACTGGAGGCCATTATAGGCCGTATTTCTAGACGTGTTCTCATTAGGCAAGCATTCATTAGATTCCATGTCAGGTTATCATAATAAAGAAAAATTATGATGCCTGTGAGTTAGTACTAAAATGGATATTAGAGAAAAGAAAAAAGTTAATATAAGATGGGAAACACCCTCTTCAGCATAACATAAGCCGCCTAGAATAATATCTTGGGATTATGTGCATAGATTTCACTGGACTTTCCTGTCATCCTGCAAATTCGTTTTTATCCGCTACGATAGAAGGTTACTTGACTTGCGCCTCACGTTGAGCGCCATTGTTATGTATGCCTCATGCGATTCCAACTTAGTGTACAAAACGGGCCGTACACCTAATGACTTCAATACAGAAAAATAAAGTAAATCATAAGGATTTTTGAAGAAATATTGCATACATTTATATTCCTCAATAATTTCAAGGCTCATGTTGTAAAGCTTGCATTTAAATAAAAACAGTACTTGAATAAGGTGTACACTTTTTAGTGGAGGTGAGCTTACGAGTTTTTAAATATTTGTGTGTATCTTTTCACAACATTGATGTATGTCATTGTACGTTGAAACGCCATGCCATGTTATGTGGTAGCATATGCCAATGAGACAGCCTATAAACTGAAACCTTATTGAATTTTCCATATCATTAAGCGTTGAACATTGCATAAGCGCCTACTTTTTTCTACATAATTTTTTTTTGCTCTTTTATAATACGCTATGTTTTTTTACTTAGTTCTTCAGAACATAAAAGCTTGTAAGTGGAAAAAATTGCATATAAGTAAAAAACTAAAAAAGAACACAGCCGCAAACTTTGGAACGTATTCCATGTTGGCGTAAAAAATATCACTAAATGAGCGTTGAACAACAAAGGAAAAATTAAGCAGGAAAACGAGATATCAAAGCATAGGTACTCAAAGGAATATGAGTAGGTGCTTGTAGGTGTATTTCAATGACTGATCGGATAAGGCATAACTATGTGATAGTTCAAGGCTGATTTTTGGTATGCTTTTAATAAACTTTTTAAATTTTTCCTTTAGAACACTTCAATACAAATATATATTTAAAGTTAAAGCACACTGTTGGGCGTAATTCCTGGCTTTATATAAGTTATCCAGTTAGAGAGAAAAGTTTTGGTGGAAAAAGCTCTAGAGCATTGGGAATTGTCAACGGATCTGTTCTTAGACATAGTGTCTTACAATGGCATGAGTGCAAGCACCGCTAATGAAAGGGCAAATCTGTTTGCTGAATTTTTTAAGTCTAATTTTGTTGATAATTGTGTTCAGATTGATACTCCTAGTGCTGGGCAATTAGCTTCTTCGCTTGATTTTGGCTCCCTAGTTTTAACTGAGGATGATATTTTCGCAGCTATAAAAGACCTAAAATGCTCCAAGCAATTAGATGCTCATAATATCTCTGCTTTTTTCTCAAACAATGCACGTCATCTATAGTGTATCCGCTACTTTTGTTGTTTAATTTGTCTCTTAGGTCAGGTCATTTTTTAGATGAATGGAAAGTGACTTCTGTTACTCCAGTTTTTAAGAGTGGGAGTAAGAATCTGGTTTCGAACTATCGTCCTATCTCTAAAATTACTAATATTGCTAAATTATTTGAAATAATCACTAGCTCTAAATTGTCATTTGCTATCAAGCCCTATATTTCGTATACTCAACATGGTTTTATACCGGGCAGATCTACGGTCACTAATCTGACTGTTTTCTCTAATTTTTGTTTTTCAGCCTTTGTTGAGGGCTTTCAGGTAGATACAATCTATACTGATTTGTCAAAAGCTTTTGATAGAGTGTCTAACGACTTATTGATTAAAAAACTTGAAAATTTTGGCTTTCATTTTACTTTCTTGTCATGGGTAAAATCATATCTAATAGATAGAATTAACTATGTTGTTGTTGATGGCGTAAAATCATTTTCATATAGAGCTACCTCTGTGGTTCCTCAAGGAAGTATCCTTGGTCCTCTATTTTTTGTTATTTTCATCAACGATTGCTCAGAGTGTTTTTCCTTGTGTGAACATCTACTTTATGCCGATGATTTAAAAATTTTTAAAAAAATAACAAGCTTCTCTGATATTGAAATTATGCAAAATGAGGTTAACAAATTTCAGGAATGGTGTGATCGAAATATGCTAAGGATCAATATCGAAAAAAACTGCTCGGTCACCTTCAACAAAATTAGATTGCCACTCATATCTTCGTACTCTATTTGTGGCTCTGTCCTCAGTTCTAGTTACAAAATCAAAGACCTTGGGGTTGTTTTTGACTCGAATTTCACTTTTATTGATCACTTGAATTACATTATACCTAAAGCATATTCCTCTCTAGCTTTCATTAGACGGAATAGTTCTGAATTAAGGGATCCTTATACTAAAAAATTGCTGTTTAGTACATTTGTAAGGTCCAAATTGGAATATACTTCTATAATCTGGAATCCGTTTTATGATGTTCATTCCAATAGACTTGAACGTATACAAAAAAAGTTTCTAAAATTTGCATTATCCAGTATTAGGTTTAATATGCCTATTCCATCTTATGTTCCGCGGTGCAGACTGATCAGTCTGCATACTCTTGCCAGTAGGCGATTAATATCTGGCTTAGTTTTTATTCGTGATGTTCTCAATGGGACTATTGATTGTCCAACTTTATTGCGTTGCATTAAACTCAATGTTACAGCCAGAAACTTACGAGATCATAATTTATTTGCTATTGACCTCTGCAAAATCAGGTATGCTCAAAATGAACCAATTATCAGACTGCTATCGGAATTTAGTTTGTTATGTAGAGAAATAAATTTAGATATATTTGTAAATCGCAATGAATTTAAAGAAAAACTTTGTATGTATTATTTTCAATATAATTAATAACCTATGTACGTTTTAGTCTGTAAGGTTTCTAAACCATAGACTTAATAAATAAATCTAAATCTAAATCTAAATCTAAAACGGGTATTTACTAAACTTTCGAATAAAGCCTTAACGGATAACCAAGACATTTTGAAGTGTAATCATCAATGAAATCTTAATTTTTTATGATGAGCTACAAGATGTTTACTTAACGTGAAACCACTATTATGTCAGTGGAGCCTGGCGCTAGATAAGGTGCTGCAGCTTAATGGAGGGATAACCAAACCAATAAGTTCAAGTTCATTTGAGCATGGACCAGTGAAGTCGGCCTGAGCGGCAATGTAGTTCCAATAGTTTTTATTATATTTTCACGAAACTATATAGAACCGACTTTGGCAAAACGGATATTTGAGTGTTTGTTAATACCACTAACCAAAGAATATCGACAAATTTTTGGCTATCATTTTGGACTTGGAGGGTTAATTTTAACCATAATAAGCCAACTGAGTCACATTCATAACCGCATCTATAATAGTAGGGTCTCCACGTTATGAGAAATATAGAGAATTAACAGGATAAGGGAACATACTTCTCGCAATCTATTTCTGCCACCACTAGGTTTTTAGTGCTGTGCATATTCACACAAAAAGTCCTAAAATAAAGTCCAGCAACCTATCTTTTAGATGACCGCCATGGCACCTGTATCATCCTGCATTCATTGGAGGTTTATCTGTAAGACTCACAGCGTCATATAAATATTTCCGGAGTTCCAGTATATTCTCCTAAGCCCTGCGTGTTCCATAACATCACATTCCTTGTTTATTTTGAGGGTGTTTTGCTACCTCTATTTCCTGTGCCGAGATACGCTACGTACCGTCGTTCAATGTAATTATATTCGAGTTCGGAAAATACAATATATCTAGCGCTTCCTCAAGCCTCACGACAAGTTAGATCCACAACTTTTTCTTTGAAGCAGTAAGCACCATTGCTCTATCCACCACCTTAAACTGTGGCGGCAGTTGACTTTTATCTTGTCTAAAACAAACGAAGTCGGAAACTTAGCTATCTTTATATTATTAGCCACTTCGTCTTTTCTTTATTTGGTACGATTACTCTCCTCTTCTTCCTGCCCTGCAGCTTTTGAAGTACATGGTTTTAACATACAATAATTTCCAGTTTGCTTGCAGATATGAAGATATGAGTCCCAACATTTTTGTAGCAAAGTATTTGTCAGTGAACTGCCTTCGACCTGCTTCCACTGTCTCACAGGTCCATGCAAAACAGTCGCTTTGTGATTTGCTTGGTTGAGTACTGCGTCCAAGATCTGCACATTTCTTAATATTCTCCGGTATTGTGAGAGAGCACTCTTCAGCTTCATTTCTGTCTTCTTTTAAAATGTTTTAAATCACCTTGAGTGTAGGACTGCCTGTCGGCAAAGCGGACTTAGTGGTCTAAAATGTGAGGAAGAAAAACTGTCCGCCACAGCAGCGTCCCATAATGTGGTACTTCTCGAGTCGCCTTGGTATTGAGAAGGCTCCACAAAAAAAGTGGGCAAAATTACAGTTAGCGTGAAAAAGGTGGAACTTTATGAACAGTACGATAGCTCTCAGCTTACAATTTTCGCTTATACTCGAACTTAGACATAGACTTTCTTAGTTGTTGTTTTTAAACTTTCACTTTGAAGATGCTAATTTTAAATTTTTCGCACGAAACTGTAACTTTAAAGGCTGAATAGGAAAAATCTGTATATTAGTTCCGTAATTTTTCTTTGTTAAAAGTGGGTGCTAAAGTCTCAAAATGTTTCAGATAAAACGAAAATTGTTAGTATTGGTATCAAATTTTGCTTAGTTCCTCTAATTGTATATCTCTTTCATTTCTATTTTTGTATAGTTATAAAGTTTGGTAAATTTGAGTTAAGCAATTCAAGCTCGCCCTCCCAGATGTTGGTTCTATAAGCGAAGAATTTTCACAACGGGTTCTCTTCCGTATCTCTTTAGAACACAGTCGGTCCAATATAACACCACACGCTCAATTTCGCATCATAATAAACCTACAACATAACAACTTTCTTGCAAACATATTGCTTGTCACAAAGGAACACACATATACATATGCACATGGCGCTGAGTAAAACTCAGTCAATCATACAAACAAGTCACGAAATCAGGCAATCAATTGGCAAAGCGAAAACACACATACACACACACAAATACAGGAAAGATAGCGTAGCACAAATTGTAGAAATACTAAGCTTTTGCGTTTATGATTACAATCAAACAAATAATGCACAATACTGTCAAATTTTGAATGTGTTAGTGTTTATAGTTGGTGGTTGCCAAAGACTCGTCGCCGCCGTTGCAGCCAGTGAACTATCAACAAGGACTCTGACGCGCCAAAACAAATGTCATACTGTGTTTTGATTTATATTTGCGAAGAAATGTTGGCAATGCATAAACGTATATGTAAATACAACAAAACCCAAATACAGAAATACACACATATGTGTGTGTGACATGTGCAATGTTGGTGTAAACATGAATTTTATAGTTAATCATATAACTATGTTTTGGTCGCACAGCGGTAGTTGCCTTTTAAGTTAATTTATAACTGAAGCCAAAATGTCAGGCGTTCTGTTCTAAATATGAATCATGGCAAAATGCAATGTTGGTTAGAAGTGTGACATATGTTTGAAGACTGTGTAATATTTTATTGCGTTGCTTTATTACACTAAGAGCTAGTATTGCGCAAGCTCAGTTTTTTGAATGCCAGCCTAGGTCATAATAGGTATGGTAAGTTTGATGAGGCGGACTTCTGATTCATCACATCATGACTAGCAGATATTTGTGTCTATTGTGAATGAAAGGCTTGTATTGTCTTAACCAGATATCTTAATATTAATGAACGCAATACGCTCAAAAGTCCGGTGTTTTTTTTTTTTCTAATATTTCGTTTGTGAATCTTTTGCTTAAATATGTATGACCGTAAAAGGGGTTTTACCGTGGTGAAGAAAAAGAGCATAGGGGTATGACTTTTCCACATTGCCATATGATAAGCAAGACTAACATGCGCTTGACTTTTGCTTTGGGTTAAGTAATATCCACATCCCATGGTATTTGCTTTCAATACAAAAATATTAGAGACATTTACTCAAGCTTATGGCTTGGAAATAAAGGGAAAGAGCCTGATTTGTTTCTCAAGATATTCGCTCCCGCCTACCTGATTGACTCTAGTTTTATCGGACCATAGACAATCCCACCCAGCTCTAAATTATGATCCAAGCACATACATGTAGTGGGAATGCTATTTTTCCTCTTAGTCTGGGCAGATGTCGAAATGAAGACCGGCCTTAAAAAGTCTTTCTATGGACTCCCTTAACAAAATTAATACAAAGTCTTGCTTAGCTTGAAATTCATTGTGGTAAACCTTTTCATAACTCAGCGGCCTATCTGTGATAGCACTCACCGCTGCCTCAATGGTCTCAACAACAGAATGCGATTTTGAAAAGCAAATATCACTCTACACGTGTTTTGAGAAAGAAAAAGAAGGGTCGACAAATGGATCCAATATCGAACGGAAAGTTTTGGTCATTCCGGGATTCGTTAAGCAAAATCCGCAGCTCCAGGTACTCATTAGCTACATCTAAGTCAGCCAACGACCTACACAAATGCGCCTTAGCTGTAAGGCTAAACCAGGCTGTATGACCTCAAATCGTTAAAGATAAGTCAAACTCAGCAATGCAAATTATGAGAACTCTCTTTATGATCTAACTAAAGGTTATTATAGCACACTGTACACTTAAAAAAGGAATACCAATGATAACTTATTTTGGATGTCGATATAGCAGTCTAAGGTGTAATAAGGTTCTTTAGTATGACTTTGGTCATCCGCTAGATGGGATTTTCCATAGGGGAAAAAGAAGAGCTCTAGGACATCACAACTCGCCTAGACACAAGGAATAGCTTAGAACCTGTAACATTTAAATTAACCACATCAAGTTGTGGCCTAACACAGTAGTTCCAAAAAGCCATTTATTTACTTGCCTCGCTGTTTAAGCCCATATCGGTCGGATAAAGATTTTTGAGGAAGTTGCTGATTTTTGGTTTTCGGTAGCCGACAAGTCGGTGGTGATACCCCACATACAAAGTTAGGCGTCGAGCGTACAAAGAGCTGCATAAGCAGAAAGCAATGACTCTATGCCAGGTAACAGATGATACCAAGAAGATAGAACATTCAAAGGCATAGACTCATACCACTCTTATTAAAAGGTATGGATATGGAAACAGAAAAGTGCGATAGCCTATGGCAAGTCGGAGAGCAGTCGAGAACAGTCACATGTTCGGTAACTGACCTTTACACCCTCATAAGGCTCTAAGTACTACACACAGCGTTTAAGCAAAAATAAAATTATGCAACACCAGACCTTTGGGCTCTACCCCCCTTTAAAACCCTCAACACATTCAGTCGTATCGTTCATTTTATTTTATTAAAATTTTTTTTTTTAGTTTTTTATACCTTTCATGAACATGAAATGGTATATTAACTTTGGTCCGATGTTTGTAATGTTTCTTTGGTCCGATGTTTGTAGTGTTGATAAATATAGAAGATAGACTCACCATTAAGTATACCGAATTGATCAGGGCGACGAACTGAGTTGATATAGCCATGCCCGCCTGTCCGTCTGCCCGCCGTCTGTCCGTCTGTTTGTTTGAACGCAAACTAGACCCTCAAATTTTGAGATATCTCAATGAAATTTGGCACAAGGATGTATTTTTGTATTATATTAGACATTTGTCGGATCCGGTAGGATCGGCCCACTATAACATATATCTCCCATAAAACCGATCGTTCAGATAAGACAATTTTGGTCATTCCTGCTGCAATTTAGGAAGTATAAACGTAAAACTCGGTGATATATATTCTAATATATCATAGAAGATATCCTGAAAAAATCACTTTGGTCGGAGCTATATATAGTTATATCCCATACAACCGATCGTTCAGATAGAAAGATTTTTGGCCATTTCTCCCTTAATTTAGAATGTATAAACGTGAAACTCGGTGATATATATTATAATATATCATAGAAGATTTTCTGAGAAAATCACTTTGATCGGAGCTATATATAGTATATATCCCATACAACCGATCGTTCAGGTAGAAAGATTTTTGGAAATTTCTCCCTTAATTTCCAATATAAAAACGTTAAGCTTGGTGATATTTATTCTAATATATCATAGAAGAGTTCATGAAAAAATCATTTCGATCGGAGCTATATATAATATATATCCCATACAACCGATCATTCAGATAGAAAGATTTTTGGCCATTTCTCCCTTAGTTTCCAATATAAAAACGTTAAGCTTTGTGATATTTATTCTAATATATCATAGAAGATTTCCTCAAAAAAACACTTTGATCGGAGCTATATGTATATAGTATATACCTATCCCATACAACCCATCGTTCAGATAGAAAGATTTTTGGCCATTTCTCCCTTAGTTTCCAATATAAAAACGTGGAACTTTGTGATATATATTCTAATATATCATAGACGATTTCCTGTAAAAATCATTTCGATCGGAGCTATATATAATATATATCCCATACAACCGATCGTTCAGATAAGGGGGTTTTTTGCCAATTTTTATTTTATATTTATCTTAAAAATCGTTAGGTTTTTAAATCTGGTCACTATATATTTCTTATCTTATACATCCGATTATTTGGAGATTCCGAACGGGATAAGATTAATGTTCAGCCCTATTCATGAAAGGTATGAAGTCTCCGGCACAGCCGAAGACAGTCCCTTCCTCACATGTTTTTTTTTTTTTTTTTTTTTTTGTTAGATTTTTTCATTATTTTAAAATATTTTAATTCAATTTAATTTAATTTAATTTAATTTAATTTTGTTTTGTTTTACTTTACTTTATTTTATTTTATTTTATTTTATGTTATTTTATTTTATATGTAAAATTTAATTAATTTTATTTGATATTATGTTCCTTGCTTTACCTTACTTTTCTTTTCTTTTCTTTTCTTTTCTTTTCTTTTCTACTCTTGAACGTAGCAAATTTTTTCAAACCTCTCGAAAGGAGAAATATTACGAATATTAAGGGAGAGTGAAAAATAATTACTCGTAGCGCATTAACACCAAAGCACTAAAGCTAAAAGCAAATACTGACAAAATTGGTAAACTGTGTTTGGCTGGTGAAATGTGCCGTAAGTTCTTGATTAGCTAAACATGACAAAGCTGACTGAATTTGAAGAAAATGAGGATGAGTAAATATTGAGGGGTAAGGCAAACAACACATCTCAACATTAAACCCCCATAAACATCGTGCAACTCCCAACAGATTCTGCAAACCAACCGAACAACATTGATGGCAAGGATTATGTGTATTTGAGTAGATGAAAGTACTCAGAGCCATAATCATGAGGCCACTGGAATTGCTTATTCACAATTTGATGAAGATGACTAGCGGGTATATGCTAAGAATGATGAGGATGAGTATTTCAGCGTTTGTGGAATGTTAGAAAAAGTGCAACGCTTGAAATGATGAGTTTGCTAAATCAAGTCATACAAACTGTTGCTCCGAGGAGTTAATAATACGCAGAGGAGAAGAAATAAACTGAGTGAAGCAGAAATAGAAGAAGTAGCAGTCGAATATTAAATAGCCAAAGAAAAACAATCAAAAGAGATCATGATATAATGTGCCAACTCATTTATGTGCAAACTGCAATTTGTGTTTCAGCTGCGCCAATAAGATTTAAGCGCCCTTCCAGTGAATTGAGCGTGAAAATTGCACAAAAATGCATTCGATTGGAAAATTTTAACATAGCCTGGCATACATGTTTTTTATACTCAGCGGGCTTTGCACCCAGAGTATATTAACTTTGATTGGATAACGGTTGGTTGTACAGTTATAAAGGAATCGAGATAGATATAGACTTCCATATATCAAAATTATCAGCATCGATAAAAAATTGTATTGAGCCATGTGCGTCTGTCCGTCCGTCGGTCGGTCCGTCCGTTAACACGATAACTTTAGTAAATTTTGGAATATCTTGATGCAATTTGGTATATACATAGGTTCCTGGGCACTCATCTCAGATCGCTGTTTAAAACGAACAACATCGGACTAAAAACCACGCCAACCTTTTCTATATCGAAAATTTCGATAAACCGAAATAGGGCGATAATTCATTACGAAATTTGGCAGGAGCGTTGCCCCTATTACTATAATTGCGCCAAATAAAAATTAGCAAATTCGGTTGACGAACACGCCCACTTATAAAAAAAAAATTTTTTAAAGTCAAATTTTAACAAAAATTGAATATCTTTACAGTATATAAGTAAATTATGTCAACATTCAACTCCAGAAATGATATGGTGCAACAAAATACGAAAATAAAAGAAAATTTCAAAATGGGCGTGGTTCCGCCCTTTTTCATTTAATTTGTCTAGAATACTTTTAATGCCATAAGTGGAACAAAAATTTACCTATCCTTGTGAAATTTTGTAGGGGCATAGATTCTATAACGATAACTGTTTTTCTGTCCTTCCGTTCGGCCGCTAACAAGATAACTTGAGCAAAAATCGATATATCTTTATTAAACTTAGTTCACGTACTTATCTGAAGTCACTTTATCTTGGTACAAAAAATGGCCGAAATCCGACTATGACCAAGCCCACTTTTTCGATATCGAAAATTACGAAAAATGAAAAAAATGCCATAATTCTATACCAAATATTAAAAAAAAGGGATGAAACGTGGTAATTGGATTGGTTTATTAACGCAAAATATAACTTTAGAAAAAACTTTGCAAAATGGGTGCGACACCTACCATATTAAGTAGAAGAAATTGAAAAAGTTTTGCAGGGCGAAATCAAAAGCCCTTGGAATCTTGGCAGGAATACTGTTCGTTGTATTGCATATATAAATAAATTAGCGGTACCCGACAGATGATGTTCTGGGTCACCCTAGTCCACATTTTGGTCGATATCTCGCAAACGCCTTCACATAAACAACTACAACACCCGCTTTTAAAACACTCATTAGTACCCTTAATTTGATACCCATATCGTACACAAAAATTCTAGAGTCACCCCTAGTCAGCCTTTATGGCGATGTCTCGAAAAGGCGTCCACCTATAGAACTAAGGCCCACTTCCTTTTAAATAATCATTAACATCTTTCATTTGATACCCGTATCGTACAAACGCATTCTAGAGTCACCCCTGTTCCACCTTTATGGCGATATCCCGAAATGGCGTCCACCTATAGAACGAAGGCCCACTCCCTTTTAAATACTCATTACCACCTTTCATTTGATACCCATATCGTACAAACGCATTCTAGAGTCACCCCTGGTCCACCTTTATGGCGATATCCGGAAATGGCGTCCACCTATAGAACGAAAGCCCACTCCCTTTTAAATACTCATTACCACCTTTCATTTGATACCCATATCGTACAAAGACATAACAGAGTCACCCCTGGACCACCTTTATGGAGGTATCCATTTGATATCCATGTCATACAAACACATTCCAAGTTTACCCTAGGTTCATTTTCCTGCATTGTGATTTTCCCTTATTTTGTCTCCAAAGCTCTCAGCTGAGTATGTAATGTTCGGTTACACCCGAACTTAGCCTTCCTTACTTGTTTATTTTAGTATTTGTTTTCTTTTTCATACTACGTTTTGTGCAATTTTTCACAATTTTTCCAAAAAAAAATCTCATGTTCATGCGTTGCAATTTGCCATAGTCGATGATTGCCTTTTGGCTTAAGGCAACGCAAATCTTTCCAAGAAAAAGTAGGCGAATAAAGCTTGCACTCAGTGTTAAACGATAAATTGATTTGGCAGCGCAGCCATTGAGGCGCCTAAAAGCAGATTACTAAAAGCTATATTGATTTCCTTTCATTTGTTAATTTTTCTGACGATTCTTCATTTTCTAAAAAATTTTTATAAGTTCCGTGCCCAAAGCTTTTGTAGAAATATCTTACAAATATGTGTTCACTTAAATAATCGAGTGCACTTTATGAACTTTTGAAAAATTTTAATTTAGTTGCAATTTTATTTAATGACTTTTTAGTAAGAAAATTAGTCTTCATTTTGATCCCGAAATGCTTTTAAAAGCTTTCGTAAATAAATTTTAACTTTATTTACAGAAATTATGCTAAGCTATAGACTGTAAGCTTTTAGCATACTTTGTTTCACATAGTAAATAACTTTTTTCAAAAAGCTTTTAATAGTTTGAAAAAGGCTTTTTTCAATTCCTGTCTAGCTAAAAGTGTAACTTATTATATTGTCATATTCAACATAAAACTTATTTATTATTTCAAAAAGTTTACTAGTACATTTAATAGTTTTGTTCGTTATGAGATTTTGCTACAGTTTTGAAGTCAAAAGATGTACAATACTTTAAATAAATCGTATATTCACTGAGCTTCCGTATGGTTCTTGTCTTACTAAGATAGTTAGAAAACGTCACTACTAGATCCACTTAGTATTTAAGTTTAACTATTGCAGTTAATAGTTTTATCTTCTACTGAGATTTTGGGTTGGAGCTTTTAACTAGGCGCCATTATGAAATAGCAAAAAAGCCTATGGTTTCATTGAAAGCTTCATAATAACACAGTTTATTTCTAAAAAGAACTGCATTATATAATGTTATGAACCTACAGAGAAGAGCCAAAGTGATCGAAAAACTTTGGAACTTTTAAATATTGAAGTCTCCAGAAGAAATAAGATATCTTAATAATAAACATTTACATAACGTAGATAGTCACTTTTGAGAAGGTAATATCTCAATTATCGTCTAAAAAACTCTAAGGCTTCATAAGGACGTGAAACTTCAACAAAGTATTGTTTAGCAAATAAGTTGTCACCAAAATCTAAGGATTAGGTTAGATTCATAGATTTTATTTTTAAAAAAATCTTTCTTTCCATCAAAACGGCAAGCTTTTTGCAGAAATCTGGCTTTGCAAATAAGATCTTTCGCGAAATTTTAACTACAACGTAAAGCTTTGTAATATACATTAGCAGGCTTACTAGGTAGGAGTCGTTGGAACTTTAAAATAAAATTATCAAGAAACAAAAAGAGCTTAAAAGTGTAAAGCTCACTAAATAATATCTCTTATGGAACAACTGGAAATATTTAAAGCTTAACAGAATCAGTATGTGAAACTAAAATATTTTATTCAATACTCCTAAAACTTCGGTTTTAGTATTATTTTACTATATACTTCAAGCTTGGGTAAAACTCTTAAATCTTAGCTTCGAAATCACATGAGCTTAGGTAGGTCAATAAATATTGACTGAATAGGCTGACGACTTTTGCCAGGATTTATGTTATAGCATAATTCCGTCCTCTTGTAAAACCTAGAAGTTTCCTAGGACCTAGGTCAATTGCTGCTCCGAAATCTGGCAATTCTCCCCCCCCCCCCCCCTAATAGCTGGAGCCTTGACCTAGCCAACGCAGGACACTCACACAGAACGTGCTCAATCGTTTATTCCTGCAGCTCGCCATTCCGAAAGCTGCTATTACTGACAAGGCTTAACATATAAGTATTTGACACCAGAAGGCGGTGTCCTGTTATTATACCCATCGTGAGCCTTAAGCCTTCGCTCTTCAGAGATATGAGCCACTTTGTGAGTCTAATATCTAATGAGAGTAAACCTGACTTATTTTCAGAACTTGTTATCACTATAGCTGGAAGCTCTCCAGATGTACAAGCATAGGTAGCAGATTTTCATCCTTTGAAAATACAAAATAGGAAAATAATGTATATGGAAGCTTAGAGTGTTATTTGGAGACTGATATTATAATTTACTTACGGTCACTTGTTCCTTTTCCTCCACTAGTAAGTAATTGGATCGTTACTTCGAATTATTTTACTTTTGAGCTATGCATGATTAAGGCCAAAATAGTGCGACCAATGTTGTACGCCGTTTTACCTTCATTGGCATATAGTTAGCTTGGTGGCCTTACTGACCCACCCAAGATCACCACTCAAAAGGCCGAACATCTATCGGATCTTCAATCGAAGTCTCTTGTTAAAAAAAGCTTTTGGAACACCTCCTCTTGCCACGCGAACGATAGCACGCTTCGTTGCATTATAACACGCAAATCTAAACAGCACAATATTAGAATTCGATTTTTGGAACCTTTTTCATTCAATTTGCATACATTCAACCACCAAAAATTTTATATGATCATAAAATGTTTAAATTTTTTACAAGTGCGATTCTTTTTCAGCTGCGAGCCTTTTTTGCTACCATTTCCTTTTTTCTGAGTGCTGCGCAACACATGTTTTACTTCCCATGAAAATTACACTCTCCACCGCCCACACACTTTTTATGTTGGCCTGCAGCAGCAACAGTTTGCAGGAAGTAGCTAACATATGTACGAACAAGCTTTTGTAAAACTGCAAGTGCTATGTAAGCTTGTAAATATATATACAAGGAAATAACGAAACATAGCCGGAAGCATAGAGCGCAACAAATTTTCCAATTTTTAAACATGAATATGTTTGTATGTATTTGTTGGTGTAAATCGCGCAGCAGCAGCCAAGCTTCCCCCTCCTAACGCCCACAACACTCCGTGGAGACCAACTTTGAATTTATGGTTAAACGCCACCGCTAGATTATGGCGGTATGTTCGAATAAAGAGTACAAAAAAAAAGCTACTAAATTTCCGAATGTCGACGCCAAAACATAAAATTGAAAGTAAAATAGAGAAATGTGAATGCAATTGTATATGCGCTGTTGAAAAGGGATTTGCAAAAAAAAGTTTAGAACAAAGCAAAAAGTAAAAATATTCATGCGTAACTCACGTGAGGCTGAAAAGAAGAAAAAAACGTTCAAGTTCTTTCAGTTTACTCATTTAAATGCAAGGCGTACGCCTAAATGTATGCTGCAAATTGCATACTTCCTTGTTTTTCAATTAAGAACATTGAACTTGTGTAAAACAATTTGATTATGTAGCGGCAATTAGAGTTTAGAGTGCGAACACGAAATTGGAATGAGTGGCCTCCATACAACATTATTCTAAGAAAAATTTAGTAGGATGTGTTAAGGTACATGAAGAAGTAATTATACATTAACTTAACGCAGGTTCAAACAAATAGTTCAGGCTGAATACCGGTGGTACACTTGAATTGGCAACCCTTAAATATGCAACATTTTTAACAATCCATCTGTAGCCAAGTATGTTGCTGTACTAGTTTTATTTATCGAAATATTCTTTACCGCAGAACCATTGCATAACTCATGGCGGAAAATTTCATGTTTTATTCTTGTTCTGTGAAAAATGATCAGTCGATCGATGATACGATTTTTCAAATAACGGAGCTAATTTGAAAAGTGTTATCTACTCAAAATTAGTTCTCACTCATATCAATTGAGAAAGTTGATTTCAAAAACACAAGTCGGATTCAAACACGATAATAATCGCGACGTTGGGTAGCAGCAGGGCACGAAAGATGCTTAACCGCGGCCGCAAAGACCGCAAGTAGTGTCCTTTCTACCAGCAAACGCCGCAAAATTAAATTCAACACGCCAAGGCAGCATCAGATGTCCTATGCAAGAAATTCGTAGAAGAAGGTCTGCGGATTAGAGATATACGCCGCCGCCGAATGTCAAAAATATCGGCGCGGCGACGGCGTTCGGCGCGCTACTATATTTTCTACTCTTTTAAGACTGTCTAGTCATTTATTGTTCATTTCGAAAATTGGTCCGATATGGCCGAAAGGGGTATCAAGGGATGCGCATCACTGCCAGTTATAAAAATTCAATTGCGAAATTTAACACTTTCTAACCGTTCAAAAGTTATTCGAGAAGACGCTTTCAATGCCAGCTTAACACGGATTTCGCATCACCAAGTTATTAAAACAAAACACTTAAAAAAAAAAAATATATAATAAATTTAAATGCTCACTTCGCATAATTTTTTCAAAATTTAATAAAGTACAATGAATTTAAATAAAGTGCCCCAAGTCGAACATATTTTCAAATTGTCCTCAAGTTGTCAAAAAAGCAAGTTACCCGAAAAAGGTGCCGAATTTTATTTCTCGATTGACTGAAAGAATAAGCGAAATCAGTGATGCAAAATCCTTTAGTAGGCTCCAGTGGTTCAAATTCTCCTTAGAAATGATTCTCAGCTCACACTTAAGTTGCATATGTCTTCAACACGTATGCGAAGGGTTTGAAAAATCAATTTATTTGCTGAACTATAAAATAGCGTCTGAAATCTTAATTTTTATTTTCACACTTCGTCATTCAACACCCAAGTCTCTTAGGATTGACATTTCCTAAAGTTGTCGGTCCTATCCCCAACTAGTCCCTTGGAGTGAATCATATTGGCTATAGTCTATCAACCATGTTTAAATATGACCAACACGTGATACGTGACCGGATGTCCTACTAGCCTAACGTAGGGGATTGTCGAACTAGTCTGGTTCGAACACGCAGTCCTATGGATTCTGTGCTGACATATTTCATAAGGGCCAGGATGCGTGGTAGCGGCTGGTGGTTAGGATTGCTACTATTCGCACGTCGGGAATTGTAGCTCTTAAAAACAGCCAAAAAACTGAAGGCGCTCTTTGGCGCGGTCAACAATAAGCCCGTATTGATGCTAATCGTTAAAACGGTGCCACGAAAGTCATGACTATTAGTAGATAATTTATAGCAACCGTAAGTCGCCTTTGTGCATGACCAGCATGTAGCCACAAATGATTTAAAGAAATCGTGCCGACGACGGATATTAGAGTTAGCCCAGAACATCTCCTTCGGTGCAACTACGCTAAAAATGTGTGACCATTTAAAGTATTTGTCCCTCTCTCCGCAAGGAGCTCTTCCCGAAATTTTTCGAACGGTCCACGAGATTTTGAAGCAAAAACCGCGGATCTTTCCGAAATGGCCGAAACGTCGATTTCCTTAAATACATATAAACAAAACCTTTCCCAATATTATTTTTTTTAATTTTCGCTTTACAACCCTCTCAGATCTTCATCCACAAGTAAATGATATTTTTCCAGATCGTCAAACATACCATTGACGTCAGCAGTATGCTTCCATATTCATTGGTTGTGGACAATGTGATACCTTGAAGTCCAGCGATTCAATTCAGAGGTTTACGCCGATCACTTTGTTGGCGTGCCGGCCACGCCGCCGCCGCCGGTATATAATAGATCCTACGCCGCCACCGCCGATTAAGTGATCGGCGTAAACCTCTACTGCGGATAACCTTCATTGCGCAACAACAGGGCTTGGAAGATGGCTTACCGTGGTCGGAAACACCGCAAGTATTGCCTTTCCTCCCAGCAAACCCCCAAAAATCAAGACACCTTATCGGATGTAACCGGATAGAATAACCAATTTTCTGATATAATTGAAAAATTTAGCGATTATTTTCGATCGTATTTACATCTACTGGTTAGCAAAGGACTTAAATGTGCAACATGGATTAGAGATTACTTTCCGTAGAACCACCTGAGTATTTAGTATGTTAAACATTAGGGGCATATTGCTTAACACCCAAATTTTTTTTTTTTTTTTTTTTTTGAAATAAACAATTTGGTAGACGCTTTACGCTACATCCCCCCGCATGCAAATTTACAACGAATACTAATGATGTAATCAAAAACAATAACAACCACTTCTATAAATAAAACACATTAAAAATCTGCAGCGCTATGAAGGAAATCAAATAAGAATTCACTTTTGTGTAAATAAATTAAAGTGATTACAGAAGTGGAAGTGTAACATCAGTACAACAACAATCACCAAAAAAATGTCAACAAAGAAGAAACACATCTGATTTCTTTATTTGTATATATTTTGCAAATGTTGGTGGGCTTTAGTGTAGGTAGATGTTGACAGGGAGAGAGGGAGAAGAAGACAGAATGAGTTATTAGTATTAGGATGGCCAAAATTGTTAGGCAACAGCTTTAAAACTGTTTTCGTATTTGTTAAAGCAAGTTGACTTATGAGTAAATATTCCTCAAAAACGTCCAAACCCAGAAAAATTTTGAAAACGACCTATTTCAGAATTGCTTCAAGAGTTCCGAAATTCCAAGATAAACCATTTTTTAACCAAACTTGCTAAATTGAGGCTGTTTTTTGAACTGATAGCCAAGGTAGCGCGAAATCTCACTCTGCAATTAATACGTGTGAATGATTCAAGGTTAATTACTTCACTGTTCAGCTCTTCATTTGGGAGATTTCAGTCAATGTGTAGACCCAAAGAAAAAGGTTTTTAATCTAAGATGAAACCGGGATGAGTCGAAAAGAAATATGCGACTATAGCCAAATTCGGTGGCTTTTGTTTGAGCATGTCCTATAGAGAGATCAATTGTACCTGTTTCTGCCTGAACGGGTAATATCCAAAAGGTCCCCATTACTCCAAAATATATAATTTTTCTAGTATTCTTTTTACACTTCTTGCTGCTATTCGGCGCGTTCTCTTTGTACCCCTACGAGTTCTTTTGGACAGACCCTGTTTGTACTGATACGGGAAATCTTAACAGCTTTAAAAGTTTTCTAAACTATAGTACCACCTTTTTGATTTTTTCGTATCACGGGGGCCACCGTGGTGTGATGGTAGCCTGCTCCGTCTACCACACCGTATGCCCTGAGTTGACACCCCAGGCAAAGCAACATCAAAATTTTAGAAATAAGATTTTTAAATTAGAAGAAAAATTTTCTAAGCAGGGTCGCCCCTCAGCAGTGTTTGGCAAGCGATCCGGATGTATTTCTGCCATAAATAGCTCTCAGTAAAAACTCATTTGCCTTGCAGATGCCGTTCGGAGTCGGCATAAAACATGTAGTTCCCATCCGGCCAATTTGTAGGGAAAATCAAGAGGAGCAGGACGCAAATTGTAAGAGAAGCTCGGCCTTAGATCTCTTCGGCGGTTATCGCCCCTTACATTTATTTATTTATTTTTTATTTTGTTGTAGAAAAATTTAAATAAACATATAAAACGATAATGAAACATATGGTCTTAGTATTTTAAGTCCTTTGCTGGATACATTCCGGTACCAAGCACCATTAAGATACTATCTCGACCATCGCGGAAACGATTTAATATGACCACACTGTACCTTTTAGGATATACTGTCCCTCTTATTTCATCAGGAACTTGGGGTGATCAGAGCCTCGTATGCTAAATATGTGAATGTTACATTCGATAGCTTAGATGGCAAAGTAGTTCAAGTACTCGCTGATTACTCTCAACAAAGCACTGTTGGAACCCACTACTTCAAAGCTGTAGCCTTTTTGAGTAGGTATTGAACAGCCTAACCTTTTACACGCTGGACCGCATTACTCCCACTTTGACTAGAGTGCAGCGCAGTTGTACGGTAGCCTAAAAATTTAGTTAACGCCAAGTTCTTCACAGAATACAATATAATACAGCAGCAAACAGAAAAAAGCAAAGGATATTTTATGAATTTTTTGTCCAATAATTCTTTTTTATTTTAGAAATTGTGAGAAAAAAATTCTTTACATTTTGTAACTGGAGCTATGCAAACCAAGCTCAAAAACTGTTTCACAAAAATGCGAAAATTCGATAAAATTTTACGAAATTTTCGAATTTTTATTAGGAGTTCTCTTAATTTTAATTAAAATTTTTTTTAGTGTACAGTTTTATAGCCCAATCAATTTATTTCTAATAAAGAACAAGTTATAGGGCTGTTGAAATTTGCATGGATTTTTGTCAATTTTGTGTGAGTGTGAATTTTTTTTTTTTTTCTATATGAAAAATAATCTGAAACACATTTCGGCGAAGAAAAGGTCAAATATCAATGAAAATTTCAAGAGCTTATCACTTGTTCTTTGTTAGACATAAACTGATTGGGCTACAAAACTGCATGTTCAAAAAAAAATTTATATATCAAAATAAAAAGTACGATATTTTCGAATTTTTTTTTAATTTTCGAATTTTTTCGAAAATGGTTTTGATAATGATTTGCTTAGTTTTCGTAACAAAATTTATAGAATCTGTTTCTTAAAATATCAAAAAAAACTGGAACTTATTTTACGAAATATGATAAAAATTGTTAAGACTATTTTTTTGTCCGCTGCTCTATGTTACATATATTTGTGATGGTTTCCGAACTCAGCTCAAGCACTGTACCGCGATAATGAAAATCATAAAATAAGTAGATCGATTGCTCGAAGATAGACATAAATAATAAATGGGCCTTTATGAAGCCCAAGTGATATCGACTTCCGTTTGTCTTTGGAACGTATAATTCGAGGTTGTCTCATTCTAGACGCGACAAGGGTCACGCATAAGTTGCACGGACTAGTTGTCCCAGTTACGCACGAATAAACGCACAGGTAAGCGGTGCCATTAAACAATGTCATGCACCTTCAGTTTAATTTTAACTCCCAAAAACTCAATACTAGCCAATTTCATTTCATTCAATCTCTATTTAACTCTTTGTCAATTTAACTTATTTTCAGCGATTCACGCTTTAAAAAAATGCAGAACATATCCTCATCGTACATTGGATCATTACTTACACCCATTTAAACAGCAAAATTTTACACTGCTAAAACGATAAAGTGCTGCTCACTACATTTCTTTTTTAGCAAACAGAGAGAGTCGTTGCTTCATTTTTTTCGCTTTCTGCATTGTACGCGTTCAACGCCAATAAATTCGATGTTCATCATACGACATGGTGGTCAATGAGAGGAAAATTCGACCATGGCGTGCGACGATGCTTGAATGGTGTAAAAAATAGTCCATAAGTGTTTTGAAATGTATAAATAATATGTGGATGCATGCTTTTGTATATGCCTATGTATGTACAGCAGCGTACGCGAAAATAGCAGTGACGATTGTATTCAATCTAAAAAATTATTCAAGGTTCGATTCGAGCTCAAGGCCAGAACAATTATTTTTTTTCTAATGATAAATATTGTTATTTTTTAATTTTTCTAAATTTGAAAAATTGTATTTAGTTTTTGGAATAGTAAGTAGAACATTTTTCGGACAACCTGCCATAGCTGCGCAGATAGATCCATTTTGAAGGGTGCTAAGCCTTCATCATCAGTACGCTTTAGGCATGCTGCGCTAACCATTTAGCTATACAGCGGTTTTCTACTTACTATTCCAAAAACAAAATACAATTTTTTAAATTTAGAAAAATTAAAAAATAACAATAGTTATCATTAGAAAAAAATTATTTTTCTGGCCTTGACCTTGAATCTAACCTTGAATCATTTATCAGTAGGCCGATAAAAACAAAAACAATCTAAAAACTGTTTTCGAGATAATTCGAAAATTCCAAAAATCTTCGATCTTTTTATTTAGTTTTCTGAATTTTTTTGAATATGCAATTTCGTAGCCAAACAATTTTTAGTCTTACAAAGTAAAAGCTATAGGTAATTCGCATAGAGTTTTAACAATTTTTTTCCGGGGGGTGCACATAATTATATTTTTCATATAGAAGAAAATCATAAACAACTTTCAGAAAAAAAACTTTCAAAAATCAATGCAAATTTTGAGAGACTTATAACTTATAAAAAATTTAAAAAACTCTGAATAAAAAGTTTGAAATTTTCGAACACGTTTTTGAGATTAGTTTGCAAAGTTTTATCTCTTATTAGCGAAAACAAATTAGATAAAAATTTTTAGTGCCACTTTCTTTCCGCCGCTGTATATATACACACATATGTACATGGAGACATATTAGCTGCCAATTTGTAGGGAATATTAGATGGAAAAAAATTTGTAAACTTGGCATAGAGATTTATGATTTATGTGTTTGAGAATTGCGAATCTAGGCAAGAATGCTGGATGTTATTTGGAGTGTCGATCGAAGCAGGGACGAACGTGTTATTGCTGGTGCGAGCTTAATGGAGAAGATTTTTTGTTAATTCCAAATATTTAATTTCCGCAAGCATCACAAAGACCATAAAAGCCATTATATTCCAAGTACTAGGGGAAATTATTATTTGTAACGTTTTTTTTAGCTTAAATTTCTGTAATTTTTTCTTCTTCTTTTTCATTTTAATTTGACAATTTTGGTCATGGTAAACAAATTGCGCCAGCTTGCGATTGTTGAAGCCGGTTCGGAATAGTAAGGGAGTGCAGCCGCTGCTCCACTTGGAATTTGCATAAAAAAAATTTTAAAAGCTCTATCCAATAAGTTTCATTTTTTTCACGAATTCCTGCCTTTCGGCCTGAGCCTTCCTAACAGCAAAATTAACATTTCGTCATATCATAGTAATTAAACGTTAGCAACAGTCAGACTATGCAGCGCAGCTAATCGAATATAGTAGCTCTGGTATAAACGTCCAATTCGATTAATCAGACCGTTGTTTATTGCACATGAAGCACAGCATGCAGGCAAGACTGTGTGAGTGAGTGTAGTAGTGTAGAGGGAGTCGGTAGTGAAGCTTCTATCATGTGCTAGATTGCCTGGAAGATTTATTTTTTTGCACTATCAATTTTGAGAAATAATCGATAAACGTCGATATAAGTTTTTGACTTAACTTTGCAATATCGATAAATTTTCGATTTTTAAAAATTATCGATAAATGTAATATGCTTATTTGACAGAAGTAACTATGTCTTTAAAATATCGATAATTGTCGATAAAACTCAAATTTGATTAAAGCAATTACAACAAAATAATATAACAATTCATTCACATTTAAAAGCATCAATAAGCGACGACAGAAGATGCAAGTTTCATTTAAGCAATTCTATTTAAAAATATGAACCATTTCGAATTTTGATAAAGGAAAGAGAGGTAAAAAGAACAAACTTACCAATATCGATATTGCCAATTTTAAGAAAAAATCGATGAACTGTGATAAAAAAGGTAAAATTTTAAATAGCGATATCGATAAATATATAAAACAATTTAAACTTTAAAGTATAAATAAATGACGAATTTTTAAAAAATACTCCGTAAACTTAGATAAAAACTCCAATTCAATATAAGCAGTTATAACCTAGTCGGTATCTTTTCGAATTTGAAAAAAATAAATAAATACCGATAAAAAAAGTAAGCTTCATCTAAGCAATTCTTTTTTAAAAAGTTTCATGAAAATCGACATTTAAAAGTAATCGACAAATAGGTAAAAAAAAAGTGCGAAAAAAAGATAAAAATTTGCGAAATAATGAAAAATTAAAAAACAAATATGCCACTATGGATATTTTGCCGATTTTAAGAAATCATCGATAAACTTCGATTAAAAGCTAAAATTTAACTAAGCGATACCGATAAGTTTAATACAAACAGTTGTAACTTAAAAATATTGATAAGTTGTGAGTTGTTTTATAAAAAATCGATGAACGTCGATAAAAATTCCAATTTAATACAAATAATTTGTTGTGTCGATAACTTTTCGACTTTTAAAAACATTAATAAAAAACCCGGTAAAAAATGGAAGTATCTTCTAAGCAATTCTAACATGGAAAAATGTCTATAAACTCGGTTTTTAGAAAGAGTCGATAAATATCCCAAAAAAATCGGTACTAAAATTTATATAACACTAACGATGTTTTGCCGATTTTAAGAAATTAATTTAAATAAACGATACCGATAAATTTCAATTCTTACAAATATTAGATTCACGTCGATGAAAAATATAGATAAACTGTGAGTTTTTAGAAAGCTTCGATGAACGTCGATTTGAGTTAAAACTCATTGGTCACAATTAAAACATAATAATATCGATAAATTGTCGACTTGTAAAAGAAATCAATAAATGCGGATCAGAGAACGAAAGTTGTACCTAAGCAACATATAAAAATTTGCGAATTAAAAAATATTAAAAAAAGTTGCTACTATCGATATTTTACCGATTTTGAGAAACAATCTTTGAATTTCGAAAAAAGGTTCAAAATTATCTATAAAATATTGATATACACCCGATTTTTAGAAATAACCAATAAACATCGACGAAAAATGGAAATATTATAAAAAACAATTATATCATTATTATCGACAATTTGTCGACTTTGAAAAGGAGTCAATAAATACCAATAAAAGAACTAGTTCCAGCTAAGCAATTGCAGTTTTTGAAAATAGCGATAAATTCGAATTATAAGACTAACCGATAAATGTGTGAAAAGCAAATTTATATAAAAGCAATAACAAAATTGATCAGCTGAGGTTTTGTAAGACTTTTAAAAGTTAGCAAATATGGATAGAAATTAGAAATAATTGATACATATCGATAACACTATCTCATTAACAATTGAAATATCTATATTTAACAAATAAGTATATTTCCAACAAGGACTCTGACGTCGTTTCAACGACAAAAGATCGCAGACAAAGTGTAATGCACGAGGTTGTCACCTCTTTTGCTGTGCTTATTTACTGTATTATGCAAACATATAAACATAACACAAACACACACACACTGATGCACAAGAGCTGCTCGTAATTTTTCTGTTGGGTGTTATCGTCTGCATGTCCGTTACTGTTGCACATCTCACTATCACACCCGTTACTTAACATACCCGACCTGCCCACCTCCCACATTTCAAACTACTTGCCACACAAAAATATTGCTCTCCACCTCAATTCCTTAGCCACTCATTGGCAAAAAGCTACTACTCACACCTTTATTCTCCATTCTCCTTTGCATTGGTTTGCTGGTTATTCGGTGACATTGTGTATCTGTCAAATGCAAATTACGCATCACTTATGTGTTGCACGTTTCGTCTGACATTAGATCCGCTTTTGGTTGGGCGTAATGTTGCAACACGCCACATCAGCTAGCAACCAGCTACAGAAACAAGTTAGAGTAATAACAACATCAAAGGAATGTTGGACGTTGGGGAGAAAAAACCAACATAAAATCAACACAAACACTTTCATACACAAATCTACCCTTAAAAATTGCACAATCAACCGGTCTCTTTATCAAAAACCCCGAACATTGCTTGTTCTTCTTACCTCTATGCCTACTTGCACTTTTAACCGTTTCCTTTCTTTACTGTGGCTTGTCACCACAAACTCTTTCCACTTTATTAACTGAGCAACGTTTTTCCTCTCGTTGTCTGTGCCTTGACACAATCAAAATTTGCATATTAGCAGCACTTGGGGTGCAGTAGCAGCGCAATTTTGATTGTTGCTACAATTTGATGTTGGTTTTGATATTGCTGTTGTTGCACTTTGAAACACGCAAAAATTTGCATATGACAATTAACACTCTATACATTATGCGACAACCCTCATTGCATTTTGTTATTTAAATTTTTAAAGTTGTTGGAGCTTCTAGCTTCTCAAATTAGCTTAGCCCGTTTTCTGTTGAAATTCTGGAGGTACGAGTGAAAAAACGGAGTAATAATTATGAGAGGCACCTTATCTGTAGTTCCGTCTTCCAGTTACATGCCACTAGCCTAAGTAGTCTTAAGTTAGATCAGGAGTGAAAAAGGAAGAAAAAAAGGAGAGGGATATGATGAAGGAGAAAGAGAAAGGGAAGGAGAAATGAAAGGAGTAGCAGGAGGAAAAGGAGTCTCTCAGACTTTATAGCAGGAATTAAGACACGCTGCAATAGCGTTCTTTTACCTAAAGTATGTTGTCCCACCGGGCTGACCTAAAAATATTCTTGACATCTAGCGTGACCAGCAATACTAACGCGCTTTCCCGATCGTACACTGTCTCTGCTTTATACATTGCCTTTATCACTTCCGAAATGGCGTCTACTTTAGAGTGCTCTCTCCGGAAACCATGTTGTCGATGAGACAGTCCTTCTCCGTTCTCGAATGCCCCCGTGAAGTATTGCTTCATGAGAGTCCCCCATTAGTTTTCTGCGGTGCCTTGCATACGACGGATAGTTGGGGTCCCCTTTGTCCTTAGGAGTAAGAATTAGCAGTGCGGTCTTTCATCTGACAGTAAAAGTTGTTACCTCAAGATATTTATTTTACAAGTGCAACATAAGCTCTAGGCTGCTAACCTAACAACCGCCGAGAGTATTTAGTCAGGTGCGGGGACTTTTCTAAGTTTCATGCTGCGCAGTTCTGTTATGAAGCTTTTTTCGTAAAATTTTTACACTTTGAAATCTTCTTCGGTGACGTGCACTTCGACTCCGAGTGGTTGTGAGGGAAAGGGAGCGGTCACAATGTGGCACATGCATTCCTCGTCCAACATTTGATGGACGGTCTAACGGCTCGCAAGGCGCTTTCCAGCATCTAAGTTTGCTTTGCTTGATGGCAGCGACGAGAGCTTTCTTCACCCTTTTGTGGCCTGCCACGCACCTTCGCATACTGTGGCATGTTTGTCGCAGCTTCCCGATTTTCACTTTCCACTAGCAAACTTGCTTCTTCCCCTCAACTCTCGTCTCTATGGCATAGACAAGCGTGGCGCAGACATGGCATTGACAATCTCACCCGCCGCGTTGGTACTGTTGGCTAACCGTAGGCCAGTACCGATGTGGAAAATATGGCAGCGTTGGTAAAGGATGCGTCCCTTGCTGGAGTGAGACGTGACCTGTAACTGCTAATAACCGGGACCTTTATTTATTTATATTTTTACCTCAAAGTTTTTTAGTTTAAAGTGACTAATAAAACATGCAAATCTCATACAAAGACCAGACACATCACAACTGTCTTTATAAGCCACAAGTACAGCAACGAAGGGCTTTTTTAATGTCTTGTTGGGCCCAACTTAAGTGCTATCAATTGAAAAAGAGAGTTTCTTATCAAAGAAGATAGTCAACAATCAGGCGTGGGAGCAAATAATGATAAACCCATCAACCAAACAAGGAAACATACATGAGATATCAAATAATGGGTTAGAAGGATTTATGAAACGACTGTGATAACCTTTGACTGCCACTAAATGGACAAAGTGATTAGATTCCCGTCGATACCAGATACGAAAATACAATGAACAGGGTACGAGAAAGAGGGGAATATGTAGAATGTCAAAGGATATTAAATAAGCGACTGTTATCCTTGTTTGAACACACAAAAACACGGTCACACTAATTTGCATACAGACACCCGATAATATCGCCTACACAAATATTGAACAAGCAAATTCATATGATAGTGACGTCGAATGTAATTTGAGCTACCAATTAGTGGTGGTTTGAGTATAAAGGATGAGAACGAGGACGAGCAGGAAGAAGGAAGAAGGAAGCAGAGCACAATAATTAAAGTAAATGCAAATTTCAGTTGAAATATGAAAAGCAAACTGTTGAAAGTGACGAACTTTAGTGAGAGGCGAGACGTACATAAGAATTACAAAGACAAATGCATAATTGCCCACTAATGATAATCCGCAAAGTAAACTTCAACAAAATGATAATGAATCATAAAAGCGCGGTAAGTTGAATATAAAAAAAATAAGAAGCAAATCGAGTAAAAGAAAGTCAAATGAAAGAAAAAAGGAAAATATTTGCCGGCATGGAGCTTCACTTTCAAACCAACATACCAAGCGCCAAGCCTCGAGGAATAACTCAATTTGGGCAGAAAAGGTTTTTACCGCACGCTTTTTGCTACCTCGAGAGCTACATACATACATTTGTACGCTCTCCGACACACGCTTAATTCTAATTTTTTTTCGTTTAGTTCCTTGGTTTGCTTGCCTTGTAGTATCAACCGCAAACACACAAATCGACTATCTGCAGTATATTCAGACACTAATTAAGAAGATAAACTGAAACTTAAGTAAATTTTAAGTTGTACTGCTTGCTTGCTTTGCTTTGCTTTTAGTTTCACGTAGTACAAGCAAAAATGGCTCGAAGAACTCACAACCGTCCGCTGGCAATATCAACACATCAGTATTCAACTCAACAAAGTCAGCAATCGTCAGTCAGTTGTGAGTTGGAAATCTGAGAATGCGCTATCACCGAAATATACGTTTTGTGGCTTGCTGATGCCAGTGTTGCCATCAGAAGTTTTTTTTTTTTGGACAAAATGATGTAAGTCAAATTGAAAGGGGTTGAGTGAGGGGGGGGGGGCTTAGCGATAACTCAGAGAAAGATAAGAAGGACCCCGCCAAAGGGGGCATTTTTCTTCCCTACCTTGGGTCGTGGTAATGACCATCCTGCTTTAGGATGCTTGAGGCAAGGGACGGCAAAGTGTTGACTTATGCTGGTGAGCTGGAAATTCCTGCCAGAAGAGAATTTCAGAATTCACTGAGGAACGTTGTACAGGGTTGCCTGGTTGTCGTGATCAGGTGATCACAACCATGTGGATTAGCCGTCAATCGAAGCAAAGCGGAGCTTGTTTTGTTTACGCTGAGATACAAGAATTTTTAATTCGTATCACCCTCTATTGGAGTGGTACCATTGGTGTTGTGCAGCAGGATTAAGTTCCTTTGGGATAAATCATGACAGAGAACCGTTGTGGAAGCTTAATATAGAGGAGAGGGCTTCAGGCTTCGGTGGCCTGACTGCTGATGAGGGGGACACTTGGTACACCTTGCGGACTCGCTCTTAGGGTGCTAAATTGGCTGGCAAAAGAAATCGAAAGTTTGGGAGTATTTCAGCGATTGCCGATGGTTAGAATAAGCCGGAGACGTGACAAAATGTCCACATGCCGGTGGAGTAACACGGTTTCATGGCGCAGGATATTAGCTTGTATTTGTCGAGCACTTCAGCATAAATATCTCGGTCTGGACGTACTCTAGTCCCCGGAGTGAATTTGGTAGATCAAGGTGTGCGTAGCATTATCATTGTCACACAGCGCCTGAAAATCGGTGGCCAGTTTCACTATTAGAATACAACGGACCAGCATAAACAAAACAAAATGAGCTACTCCTCAGACACCATGTTTCATAACTTTTGTATGATTTATTATTATTTTATCACTTTTATTTGGAACACCATGGTTGTATTCGCACTTTCGTATTACAAGTTTTTCTCTGCGTTCCTGCTCGGGCGCCATTTGAAAAATACAATTAATTGAACGTGATAAGATTACGATTAAGCTTTATTCACTAGCGAGAGTAAGTGAGAGATAGTGAGAAAGATAAAATAAATTCATGCCACGATAACCTCCGAAGAGACTTTAGGCCGAGTTTTCTTCCAATTTACGTCGTGATCCTTTTAATTTTTCCTACAAATTGACGGGACGGGACCGACTCTGAACGGTATCTGCAAGGAAGATGATTTTTTTTGCTGATGAGCTTTTCAATGCAAAAATATACTCGGAGTGCTTGCAAAATCACTGCTGAGGGGCGACCCCGCTTAGAAAATATTTTATCTTCTCTAATTGAAAAAACTTTCTTCTAAATGTTCGATGTTGCTTTGCCCGGGGTTTGAACCCAGTGTCTGCGGGGTGGTAGGCGGAGCATGCTACCACCACATCACGGCGGCCGCCACTGAGAGTCTCTACTAAATATCCAAACTCACTGTCTCTCCTCAGTCCCTTTCCGCACTTCCTCACAATGAGCACAACTGATGTTATGCAGCTAGGCATATCTGTCGTCAGTATGCGAGCCAACTTGGCGCCGGCCTCAAACTGGTGTCTTGCATTTCTAGGTTGTGCATTGGACGGATTTTATATATGAGCAGAATAGTTACAGTAGTGATGGCCTAAAATCTGTACTTCTGGAACAAATCCACATTAATGAGCCCCATTATGGGAGTCATTTTACCTCGGCTGTTAGCTTACGAGACTTAAACTTTAAGAGTTTCGAAATAAATGCCATCCATGCCAGATTTGTTGGATGTCATAACGTTCAATGAAAGATTTTTCTTTTCAGCTTTTCATTTCACTTTATTGGACAACACTGGCTGCTACATACAATGCCCGTTCACTTCCTATCCATGCATACTCACTTCATAAGTAAGGGCATACTATCTTATGCCAATTGATGTGGCAACCGCTGACGAAGTAATATAAAGATTAAACAGATTTATTCCTCTTTTGTGTATTTACTCTTTGTACGTATGGTTGTGCATTTCCAAAGAGCAACAAATATTCGAAACTTTCTGTGAATTCAGAAGCTGTGGCGAATTTAGAGCTTTGTGTCTTTGGTTGCGTGGATTTAAGCCCGCAGCACTGCTGGACGTATGTGGTTTGAATGAAAATAAAATCGTATGTAAGTCTTTAAAGGAGGCAGTAAGTATTTGGTGGAGATAACTTGAGTACCTCACCTTTGATTGGAACATGATCTATTTGCTAAGCTGTGTTGAAGACTAAATATGTCATTTCAATAAATGTTGAAAATTCGTACAGGATTCTTATTGCTTTCGGGCTGTTGTTAGGAAATAGGGATAGCTTATCATCCTACGTCGTAAATTTTAAATTCCGAAAAATTTTAACCACCCGAAAAATTTGGAATAGCAGAGTCATTCCCTCGCCTTGTTTTGGCGAGACAAGAATTTAATCCTAGTCTCTTTTTTAATATATATGTAATTGTGAAATTTTTAGCAGACATCAGGAGGTTGGTGTTGGTTAAGAACGGCGGTGTAGTTTCAAAGCGGTCATCTTGTAAGAAAAGGTTTAAGTGAACCAAAACCGACTGCTGGTGTCAATCCCACCTCGACATATGCCTCATTTAATCGTCAACCCCGGGGTAGAAAAAACGCTGACGCCTGGCCACCAAATCCTTGAAATATAAGTATATTGAAATATCAGAGTGAAAAATGCCCAAAAATTAAAAATTGAAGAAGTGATTGAATATTGTGCAGTCAGAGCTTGTTGGTCTATTTTCAGTTTCTTACTTACTGAAAAACGACCAGTTCAGTTGTAATTATAAACAAAGCAATGATGTGCGACCGTCAAGGAACGACAAGACAGTGAAGACTATATCAAAATATGCAGAACAAGATCCTACTGGAGTGGAGATAGTCACATACGTCCACTGTTTGCATACCCAGCTCTAGCACACATTACTTTGTTTTCAAATTATTGCAAGTTATGTATATACTTTCGGAACTTCAATAACTTCATTAATACTCAGTACAAGGTATTAGGTACGAGTCTGTAGTATTGGGGCGGCACAGCAACCATCCGGCCAATAAGTTTTTGCGGGATTTAAAGAAGCATTTCTCAGTATATTGCTCTGAGCTCTGTAGGTACTTAACTGATTGATCCGCCCCATTATATTGCTGCTGATAAGGCGCATGCGTTTGAATAGTATTTTGGCCGTGGCGCCATTGCTGAGCCCACGCTACCGGATATATCTCCAATTATTCCACTTTATCTTCGGTATTCTCCTCTCCTTGCACGTTACCACACCCCTGAAACCAAACTATGGAGAGTATAAGGACTCGCTGGGTTCGCAATTCTTACCAGGCTCGAAAATCAGGTTGATGAAAAGAGAAAGCCAGAAAGATTTACCCGAGATATCGTGGCTGCTGGTACTCAACTGAGTCCGAATGATCCCCCCTCCCCTTAAAGAGAACGTCAAACTCAATAAATATCAATAAGGTTAGTATAAAACGGAGAGAGCCACTACCGCCTCATGCGGAGATCGCTGCCGTCAACGTCTAAGTCTCACTTCCGTCGTATTTTGCGTGTCGCCATTAAAATCGCTCTTCCTCTCCTACCTCTTCTCTTGCCACTTCGATCTGTTTTCTGAGACCTAAGGTATTGTGTTTGTCTGCGTGTGTGGAACCAAAAAACTCCATTTAGTTGGAATTACTCGACCCTGGAGCAGATAAGCTTACCTCAGCCTTCGACGAAAAGCACATCATATTATGTATTAAAGACTGGACGTATTTAGGCAGAACTTTGGTTTCTTAAAGCAACGTGGAATACCGATTCCTTTTATGAATTTTCCAGAAAAATGTTTTTTGAAACATTCTTGAACCAAACGTTGGCGACTTCGAATATCGGAAAAAGTTATGCAAATGGACGGAGATGCCCCCGAGTCAGAAGATATTTCTAGAGACCCCTTGCCATTTCTAATTAGCAACAGGGCACAAAAAATGTAAGTGATTAATTGGACTGTCAAAACCACTTAATAGGTTAAAATCCGACGTTCCCAGAATTTTACTTTCAATGAATTTAATATTTCAACCAAACTTCTTTTAAGCAATGCCTTTATGAACCAAGCCCTACCTTCTTGAAATTATGTACTGTCTGCACGCTATTGAAATTCTGGGTTCCTGGAACGGGTTATTTTAAGTAATATCATACCATATACTGGGATTAACATAGGAATGCGCAGCTCAAATCAGGTTAGCTTTGGTTTTTGAGCTTAACTAATCAGTATCTGTAGCGTTTACGGGTATTTATTTTATACAAGGTGTTGTTTAGAGTCGCTCACTTCTCTTCCTTCACTTTCTCCTCGTACTACGAGCCATCATTTTATCTTATTGGCAAACGTCCTTCAACCAAATGAGTGCACGTAATTGTAAGTGGGCAATTTGCGGCAATGGAGAGCAGTGAACCACAAATAAGAAAGAGAGAATGACCAGCAAAGAGAGAAAGAAAAACAAGAAAATTTTAAAAAAATAAATGAGTGGCTAGAAAAAATTTAAGTTTTTTTGCATTGAAGTGGCAAGTGGAATTTGAATGAAGTTCCATTTGTGCTGCTCTTCTGCGAGTTCTTGATTTCTATCTCAACCCGCATTAAAGTTTTTTTTTTCAAGAATAAAAAGAAGAACAAGAATATTGCTTGCAAATATCGCAAAGTCTTCAATTTAAGCACTGCATTGTGCATTCGCCTGTGGTGCATTGTGCGATGAGTGATTTATAAAAAAAGAGAACGAAAAGAATTCGCTTGAGAGTTTTCAAACTATGAAAGAATTATTATTGATGAAATTGATGCTTCAAGAGTTGTTGAAGAATCTATGACAGCTGCTGCATTGCAGACTAACTGATTATTATCATCTACTTTTAATTGAATTTATAAAAATTTTCTATTTGCATTTGGAGATCATGGAGTGGAGTGATGTTGTCAAGTAGGCACCTTATCTAAGGAGGGGAGAAGAAGAGGAGAATGGAGAAAGCGCAGAAAATATGAGTGCTTGAAAATGCAAGTAAATGGCATTAGTTACAAGGACGCTGCTGGTTGCAGGATTAGTAACTTGCAAAACGTTTGAAAATTTGAGAGTTTTGCTGACAAGCGCTAAGAGTTGTAAAGCAATTCAAGCGGGATGAATTGGAGCTTCGAGAAACCGTGGTTAGCTTGAAAAGGGTTTTTTAAGAAATTATATATTAAACTGACTTTTCGCTGAAATTAAACACGAAGATGAAAACAGCGTCAGGCAAAAATATATAATAAAATATGGTGCAATTTTTTATTCCAAGTTTTCAATCACTATGAACACATTCAGTCTATGTGAAGTATTTATTGACCTTCCAGTTCAAGCTTTAATTGAGCTTTTAGTTTTAGTTCTTTTTATTTCAATGAATTTTATCAGCGAACCTGTCTGAGTCAAAGTTTTCGCTGATTTTTTGGGAGCCCGCTTATATATTCGAATTCCTTACATAACATTTGCTTAGACCTTCAAATGCTTCGCACAACTCGTATCGGTCTGCACTAATTCCTCTTTCAATTTGACTGAAAAATTATATAGCGAAAATAATAATATTGGTGTGACCAATTGACTCCAATTGGCAGAGAGAAGAAGCGACTGGCGCGCCTTGTGGGACGGCCATAACCTTTAAAACGGTTAAGCGCCAATTAAGTAAGTAAGTAATGTATTAATGCGGAAAAAAGAACTGAGCTTTTACACTCTTAGAAAAATATAAGTTGACTTAATGACAGCTTCAGGAAAGCAGAAGATGAATATTACTCAAATAGTAGCCATTTGAAATATGACGTTGCGACCATTTCTTATGGTCATTACTTCAATTGACTTTTTGGCTATTTAAAGTGCTCATAAGGGCAAGCAATTGATGTTATGGTAGTTGTCCTTATCTCACTTCTCCCTCAAAATCACCAAAGAGAAGGTTTCTGCTAGAGTTGGGCACTATTTTGAATGGGACCAACTGCCGCAGACGACATTTACTTTTTACCCTCGAACTTTCTGGACTATTAATTTAAGTCATCCCGTACGAAAATTGCGCATTACAGCGTATATGTTCTAAATCCATAAACTCTAAGATATCGGGTATTATCAATTGTTGAGCGTCATTACGAACACTTGGGGGTTGATGGAAAAAGGTAAAACTCCAATTGTTCTATCATCTAATCCGTTCACTTAACTCCAGAGTGGCTGTAGATTTAGAGGCTGACAAATAACGTGAAGCGGAAAAATTAGTAATATTGGGAAGATAAATCTTTGTATTCTGAACCATGGCTATTTTGTCATTATTGTTTAGGAATCTGCACAAGAAACTATGACATCTCCTTCTAGCGTGGAAGAAAGTTTCGATATGTACAATTAAATAAAAGCGGGTGTAATACACCACCATATGGCACCCGCAGAGTCCATAGCAGAGTATGTCCTCCTTGCTCGCTCGTAAGTAAGGGCTCTAGTTTAGTCCCAAAACAGCTTCAGAGACCGTTATGAAACTTCTTTAAAGCCCATAAATCTGTTTAAAATACTTTTCCCAGAGAGTGAGCATGACGAAAATTAGAAGAGAAGCTCGGCCCTAATGTCGTCGGATATAAACGCAAAGTATTTATTTTAATTTTGTTTTACTATAAAGCCTGTTGACTTAACATCACTGGACAAAGTCAATACACTTAAGAACTTTACGGCTAAATATTATCAAAAAGTTACTGTTCCCGATAAGTATTGGACCCCGACCCCTCTTTTTACAAAAAACTATAGCACGTATATCCTTCCACACACATCAAATTCTGTGTCATTTTGATTTAAATCCGTTCAAACATTCCAGCGCCAGCGAGTCTGAAAAAGATTAAAAAAGTATTCAGAAACAACTGTTCCCCGGGGGCCTAAGACCCCCTTTGGCGCCCAAAATTTCATCATATCATCTAAACCCGTTTGTAATATTAAGAAAATCGGAGAACATAAACTCAGATATCCAAAATTGTTTCTGAATGTCGCTAAATATAAGGTTATCAGCAACCTCACCCACCTTTCCAAAGAATATTAATAGCATTTGGCAAATAAAAATCAGCATTGGTTAATGCTCTGTATTGCTATAAACAGAACAAAGCAAATACCAGTTTCGTTGAAACCGCCAACAACAAAAAGCGTAGCTTTGACACGTGATAACATTTAAATAATGTAATGCACAAAGAATAAACTCCGCAAAAGAAGGAAATTGGGATAAAGTTGCACAACAACAAAGGCATGACGAAGCTAAATGTGTTTGTAACTATTCAACCATCATAGAGTGCGAGTTCAAATCACGAGAGAACAGGCTTTGAAGAGATTTACAAGGTATAATCGATACAGCTGTAACAGGTTGTTTAAATTTTTCCCATATTATTTAATAAAAAAAAAATTCGGAAAATTTTAGAATTCTAAGTAAGAGCGAAGAAATTTGTCACCTGATAGTTGCCAGATCGATTGTAAGTCTACGCAAAATTATTAAAACTGTTTCCATCGGTACATACCTGAAAAGAAAAGAAAGAGATAACATTAATATTATGCAAAGGTTAATGCAATTTAAGATATTTAAATTCAGATATTTATAAGACAGTTTCGGTTCAAGATAATATCTAGTATCTGTACGCAAGGACCAGTGAAGGAAATGTTAGTAATGCAATTTTTTTTTTTTTTTTTCAAATCAGTTTAGACATAACGTTATTATTAGTATTATTTTATTTTTTTTTTCAGAGGAGGAGGCATCGAAAGCCTCAAAGGCAGTGTGAGACTTTAACCTCACTAAACCTCCTACCGTCCAAGTCCTCTTCTCTTCGGTACTAACGTCGAGTATTCCGTCGGTCCATATATTGAGCACTAGGCTCTTCATCTATCTGGGTCATATTGCTATACCTTCACAGTCATTTTTCACACAATATTGTTCGAGTGTTATTCACTCCGATGTAGTTACTTGCACTGGTTGAAGAGCTTTTGTCTCCAATACGAGAGTGAACACTAACAACATGTGGAGCTACCGAGGCGTTGTATCTAATCTGTAGGAAGGCCTTTACGATGTCTTTTCTTCTTTCGTTCTTATGCAGCTGTGTCCCATCCGCGTAGCCTTGTCGCCCTTAATTAAACGCAGCCGTCACCATGTTTCCGATTTAGTTTTCTATATTCCAGCCTTTTCCTATTTTATCATTCTGATGCCGTATAGTTAGGATGGAGAGGCCTTATATATAATTCACACTTAGTTCAATCCATTCCTACTTTGCAGTTTGTTCCCCACCCGTAAAACTGGGCTATTTAATTTCGCCTTTATGTTGTAGTTTTTCCAAACTTCGTAGCCTATTTATTGCTGCCCCTATTACATCGCATGCCGTGGACCATTTTACTTTGCTTAGTAGTATACATTCAACAAATGTTTCAGATGTGTTATCTTCTCCAAATCTGCTGCATAGTTTGCATCTCGATCTATGGTATCTAGGACACTCGAAAAATATATGATATACATCTTGTACGGAATCGCCCTCACAGTGATCGTATATGCCATTAAGCTCATGTTTGAATCGGTGAAGATATTCCTTGAAGCATCCGCGGACTCTAAGAAACTTTGTCAACTAGAAATCTACCTCGTTTTGCTTTCTCAATGGCCTTGTATTAACATCTGCGATACATCGATATATTCAGCGTCTCTTTGTGGAGGTATTTCACCTGAGTATCATTTCTCTGGCATACAAGTTTTGATTCTGATTGATCATCGCTGTGCGCTAGTGCTGTGTTTTCAGAGACAGAATTTTAAAGGCACCACAGATGCGTAGCGCGCACAGGCGGTTGGTTGAATCTACTCCGTGGAAGAATGGTTTGTAGTCCGTAGCATGCTGGCAGATAGGAGCCTCGTAAACTATTCTTTACAACACCAGCAAGTAGTTGGCAGCGTCATTGCTTTGGTCCTGTTGCATTTATTACTATCCGAGATAAAGGTGCTACGGTTTTTGCTGTCTTTCTCTCACAATCCCCAAGTAATTTATTGTCACTGTCATGGCGGCTGACTCTGATAGTAGCCTGCTCCGTCTGCTTCCTATTTACTATATGCAGGACTATGCACATCAATATTGAAACCAAAAATGTTCATACATACATTTAAGTACGTCGCGCTTCACATACCACAAGATATTGGGTGTACTTATGTCCCAATCAATATTTCATCATCAAGAAGACGATTCCATTTCGCTGAGTTAATATGTGTTAAAGATATGAGATATTTTTTATTCAAGAGTATTATTTTTCAACAAATTTTCCATCATTTCATCATAAATGATTTTCGCTGCATTCACTGAGTGTGATAGTGATAATTATTGGAATTTCGATTGTATTGTTGTTGTTAATGGCAATGTCGTTGTTGTTTCCACTATTGCCATTACTTCTGCTGTTTCCGTTGCCATTGTCGTTGCTTTTGTTGATACAAAATGTTGATTTGGATATGATTGACGCACTGCGACTGCATCAAGCGGATTATGGAAATTAATATGTCATATGATTGTGTGTACTCACAAGTACATATGCACGCGTAGATTAAATGATTGTCAGTGAAATTCTTATATGTATACCCCGTAAAACATGGCTTCGTAGCTCAATCCTTTCAAGCGGCTGACAGGCCAGGGGTAACCTCGTCTAGCTTTGACGATTTTTTTTATATTCAGGCGAATCTCTAGCAGCCCCAAGTTTCTCGTGGACGGAGGGGGTTGGAAAATCTTGAAGGTTCAATATCGTTTTATGAAATAGTTGCCGAAATGGTCGGGTTAGTATCCTATGATTATTCTCGTGATGTTGACGGCGTGTATCGAAGAAGGTAAAGCTAATACTAGTGCAGCGAATTAAAGCTAAGCATGTTATGACACCTGTTGCCCACCATCAACACTAATTGCTTTAAAAGGGACCACACCTGCGGTCTTGAAACAAAATCAAGGTTATCTTTATTCCAACAGCCGGTACCAGCTCAGGATTTGAGATCAATGAGTCTCTCGTCGTTTAGGAAGTGGGTTTCTTGAGGGTTGCTTTCGGCATTGCAGCATGATTTTTGCAAGGCCAGGTCAGCGGCAACGGCTCTCTATTCGATTGTAAAGCATAAAGAATATTGCGCGTTATTTTGCAGGACTATCTGGACCCGGTAACTTGCTCGGCTGAGCAATGTGGACTGACAATGAGCCTGAAAAAACGGAGTTAGTAATTTGACGAAGAAATACAAGATCCCTGGTCTCAGGACATTCTCGGTTGTGGGTACACCTTTGGTACTACCTGACGGGGTTTAATATTTAGGGACTATAAAAGACGGGAGACCGCCGTGGTGTGGTGGTAGCGTGCCCTACTTACCACACCGAAAGTCTTGGGTTCAATTCCCAAAGCAGCATCAAAAATTTATAAAAAAAAATTGTTCAATAAAAATAAAAGAAGAAATAAAAAATATTGATAAAAATTAAAAACAAAAGAAAAAAAACGAAAAAGAAAAGGAAAAGGAAAAGAAAGAAAAATGTCAAAAAGAAGAAGGAAAATAACAGAAAATTAAAAGGAATTGAAGTGAGTTTTAGCCAGAATTTTGAGCTAGTTGGAAATCTACATATATGTAATACTTCTCTAGTGCTAATAGAAATCAAAACAAGACAGCCTATAAAAGTTTTGTGATTGTAGCAGCATAAGTGTGACAAGAAAAAATTTAAATTTAGGTACATTCGATTATTGAGTACAAAAACAAAAACGTTTAAACAGCAATATATCGGCTCTCTGATGTTTGGGAATGTACCCAGCCTTTTGTAGCAATATAGGAGTATTACATATATGGAAATCAACGACAATTTTCAAAAGAATTATTTTGCAGATGAAACTTTCATTTAAAATTTAACTTGGAACTCTTAGGGCATTGAAATACGCTGATGAATTTTATAGAATCATCTCTGAAAAAACAAGTTTGATATCCAGTATTTACTCAACAAACTAGTATTTAGTTCGAAAAGTTCTATACGCATTATTGCCTTCATATCGCAGAAATATACAACAAAATGTATTGTAAGCTTTCCCTAAATGCACTCTGTTTACCAGGTAAGACTAAGTAAGACTAGATCTGAGGAAGTTATTCAAGGTGTTGCGTAGCGCAACCTCATTCTCAAGGAGTTACCAGCGTGGTTTATGCCTTCTTTGACCCAATTTTCAATCTCACCTACCCGTGACGAATCCGGCTTATTTAAAATGCGAGGCTTTGGCCAGCCTCGGAAAGGAGGGGGTCATATGGCCTAGAGGGTTCTATGTGCTCATATCAAATCGTTCCCGAATCGTGATATTTTCCACAACGTAACCTACAAATAACCTAAAAATTACCGTCACTAACGATAAAACACTCCAAATCCGTCTGAGATTGTCTTTATCACTACAAGAAGAACAAAACCCCTAAGACATTGTGTCTGAGTTGTTCTGAAGCTTACCAAAAGAGCTGTAGGGTATATCTGATTTAACTTCAATATTCAACTTGTTTGTCTTTGACATGAATAATACTTTGGATTCAGCTTTCATTCAGATTTATTCATCGATTCAAAAAGGGCTTATTATACTCATACGTATGCATGAATATTTACAGAAAGTTTGTTCATAGTTTATGTGGGTGTGTATGATTACGTGGGTTTTCCACATTCGTGGATGTTTATGTATGTATGCATGTGTGAATGGAGTTGAATGTGCAACGCATATATAAATGTTTCTTTGTATTTATATGCACATTTTGCATTGAGCACTTCAGTTCGATAACGAAAGTCATTTGTAAGTATTCTTGTAGTTCTGCACCAAGCATGGATACGTAATGGAGCGAGTAATTTTGAAACTCTTCTAATTGATTTAATCAATGTATATATGAGTAAATGAATTTATTTTAATACAAAAAATTTTGTTATCGAATGCAAATTAATAGTTATCGGAAGGGTTTAAAACTAGTTTGATTTACTCAATTAAATTATGCTATGTTTGGAGTTCTTCTTAGCTATAGAGAATTCTTTAAGTATTACAGTGAGATTTAGTCAAAAGTTTAACAGGATAATTATGTGGATATGGCGGCACAACAAGACTTTGACTAATAGGAAAACTTTCAAATGTTTGGAATCGGCGGAGAGTATGAGAGATAAGTCTAAGCCTGTTACACCATAGAGGGCTAAATTGCACCAGACTGGCATCCTCTGCTTCTATTAAGCAACGTCTCAAATGTCGATTGTTTTAAATATTTGCAGACTCCAATGCGAACCCCGTCATCGAAAACCGAAGCACCGTTCATCGAAATCAGTCCACTGGTTTCATTAATTAGCGCTTTAATACAGTTCCCTCTAATATTGCAACTAGATACAGCTCTCCTCCGCATCGCGTTTGTGTACGTTTGAACCAACGAACAAGGTAACATGTATTCATTATGAAATGGAATAGGTACCTTCTCGACTCTGTATTGACTGAATGTTACACCACCCTTCAACAGGAAGTGCTATCCCAGCCTTCAAAAGGAAAGGAGATGAAAAAATAAAAGGAGACGAGGGATACGGAAAAACTAAAAGTCAAAACCGAAAACACAGCCCAAGTCGGCACCAAAACCGGACGCGGTGTTTTGAATTTGCTATCGAAGTGTTAATGAAATAATATCGATGACTTAACAGTTTTTTATCGGCGGTTTATGGTCGTGTTATCTTTTTCTCATTGACTAGCTATCGGTTTTTTATCGACGTGTTATAGAAGAAGCATTGATGAGTTATCGATTATTAATAAAAACGAAAAAATTAAATAACCTATCGACAATAAAGCTTTTAGATATCTTTACAAGTTATCGGCTCATTATCGAACATTTTTCGGTTTGTTATAGAGAAACTTTCGATTATTTAACGAAAATGTGTTCATATGGCATCAAAGATTAATCCAAAAGTTATCGATTAATTATTAGACTGCTACCAATATGTAATGCGCGTGTTACCGATTTTTTATTGGTTTATTATCACAAAGTTATCAATTTCTTATCAATTTGTCATCCAAGTGTTTATGGTTTGTTATCTATAAGTTATCGGTTAGCTATAAATGAATTATGCACAAGCTATCCGATTCTCATCAACGAGTTATTAGTCATTTTGGAAGTGTTATCAATAGCCAACCAAAAACAAAGGTTATCGTTGAGTTATCGATGTTTTATTGATTATTAATCGAATACTTATTGACATGTTTTAAATAGTTATCGATTTATTTTAGAAAAACTATTGATATTTTTTCAAAGTGTCACTAACTTGTCATCGCACAATTATATGGCAAACTCATCTCATAAGCTGATTTTATTTTTTTCATTTCACAACGCAAAATGTAACCTACAAATGGAAAATTATTGACTGCCGTTGTGGTAATTTTTTTATAGAAAAATAGCTTCATATCACTTAAAGTTAGTTTTTTTTTTTTTTTAGTAAACGCATCTAATTTAGAGCAATATTTTCCCACAACATACAAGAATTGCAAAGTTATACGGTTTCTCTCCACTCCATTCGCCAAACATCAACACGCAGGTTTTGACAATCTGAACGATGGTATGTTGTTGCTGCCAACCATGTAGTTGAACCATGTAACTTGTGTTACAAATTCTTTATGGGTTTATAATCGAAAAAATATCGATTTGTTATCAATTTAATATCGGATTATACCAACTTTGTATTTGCGTGTTATCGATTTGTTATCAACGACTTAGTGGCTGGTAATGAAACAGAAACCGATAAAACTTTGATGCAAAATCGGTGACGCAATTGCAACCCGTCTATAACGAGCCTGAACAAAGCAGATGGTACTGCGGACACAAGCCGATGGCTCTACGATAATTTCGACGAAGGTCTTCTCGAAAAAACCCATACTTGTTTGTTTCAATCGTTGGGCGAGCTATAGTTAATTAAAAATATTCTTTTTCTAGACGTACACCTCTATGATTCCACATCGAACTTCACGAGTACTTAGAAATCACGCCTCTTTTTTAACTTTCCCTCTTTTTAGAGTGCATAAAAATAATCCACAAATAGGCATTAATCTGAGATGCATAAAAAATGTCCACATCCTTCTCAAACAGAGTCATAAATCAAAGTGATTTGAGAGAATCGGCCAAAATGCGTCAATTCAATACAAATTAACTTCATTCACTTTGCCTAACGAATTTATGACACAAACTTAACAAACACTTTGAAGTACGACAGCCCTAAATGCACTTGTGGCACACACTCGGATTTCATTATTCTCAGACTCCAAACTCATACTGCATTACAAATATAATCAAATTCTTCAAACTCCACTTCAATTACGCCCATATAAAGTTGCAAATGCCCCTTAAAGCCACGCCATACAGGCTTAAGCGCTTGACGCAATGCAAGCAACCCTTTAACGCCTTTAATGTTTTTGCATTTGTCGCACACTTAAAGCAAAGACAAAAAACTTAAAATGCAAAACAGAAAATAAAAACAAAAATAGAACATTACGCTTCATTCCACATTTGAAGTACCAATAATTAAGGAAGTATTTGTTCCACTTAAATTAATAGCAAAAACAACAAGTAGAATAAATGCCACCCTAGCAGCAATAACAGGTACAAGAACACAACAACAAAAACAAATGAAAGGGAATTGCATGTCATTGTCGCAGCAACGTCAACGAAAGGGAACAAATTTTTGTTTGTATGCGTTTACCACCTGCGGTTCGTCGTTGCAATAAAATGTGGCAACCGCATGGGCATGGGCATTGTGCGATGGCAACGCTGGTGCATATGGTTTTTGAGTTTTTTCTTGATGCTGTCACACCTTTGGGAGTGAGTTGAGGTGTTTGTTGTCACGCATATAAGCATACAGAGAAAAAACTGGCAAATATTTGCTTAGATGTTTGTTTGGATTTGCATATGTCCTTGTTGTTGTTGCTTTTTGTTCGTTTTGTTGTCTTTTTATTGTTTCACAGTCGCTGCTGTATTGTGTATCTTTCTTTTTTGTGTTGACTGCCTAGAGAGTGATTCAATCCTGATTTGTTGTTGTTGCCTGAGCGAGGATGTAAAATGCGTTAAGCGGCAAAAGCAACGACGGCGTTGTTGGTGCAGCGATTACTGTAATTACAACAACAACAATAACAAAACAAGCAAGCAAGGAACCTGGCAATAATTACAGGCTTATCCGCGTAAATAAAAACGAACAAAAAATATGCATTTAAAAAGTTCTACAAAGTTTTTCAGCGATGGCGAGCATGAAAAGGCACGAGTGTCGTTGAGAAGAGTACAGTGTTCCTTTTTACCAATATTTGGTAGACTTAATGGTCTTCGATCTTACTAGTACTTACTTAAGCTATGGTAGTTCGGAAAGCGGGTAGCTAGTTCAGCTTATTCGGCTTAAGGCTTGCAGCGTCTGTTCACCTTAAAGTTGAAATATTGCGTTTTAAATGTGTAATTAAGTGAATCTAATACTTGAACAGTGCGCAGGGCTTGGGACTCGCACACATAAATCCCTTCCAATGAATAAAAATGGTAGCAATCCTCGGATGAAAGTTTTTTCTCACGACTTCAAGGAAAGGTATCGATAAGCTGCGTGACATGACATAAATACAGGCAATGGAAAAGCAAAGCAGGCGGACAACCAGACCTAGCAGCAACTACCGCATCGCCCGGAAAGGAGGGACCGTAAGACTCAGACACGGTGTTGGTTTTGTGTTGGGAAAAAAGTTGATTGCCAAGTTTTGCAAGTTGAGTGAGGGTAGGATGTTTCCAAAGTAGTTTTCATCTGTGCCTGTGCACTTATAGATGAAGCGGCGTATGGAGATAAGGACACTTTCTGTGAAAAATAAGAAAATGTATTCAATGGCTGTCCCAGCTGCGACAGCAAAATGAACCAAGAGACTTCAACAGCAAGATGAGCAAGGAAAGGTTATGTGGTTTCACAGATAGGAAATAACGTTGCAGATAATAGATCACATAGTACCAGAATCAGCATAGAAAGATAGATATTTGGCTAAATACTCATTAAGGAAAACGAAACCAAATTAATGACGTCGTGAACGAGAAGTCAGACGAGAGCAGATTCAGAGGTTTACTGATATGAACCATGCCCGAAAGTTGAGAAAGGAACGTCTCAAGGAGTTTTAAAGCCGACCTGGCTGCTCTTAAACGGGAGGGAAAGGTTTCTTAATAACATGCATCAACTTCTATGCAAAACATGATCGAACTATGTGGCTTCAAAACTGCATACTCTAAAAATTCTGAGAGCTTCATATAAAAAGTTTGAAACTTCCGAAATTCCGAATTTTTTCGAAAACGTTTTGACATTGGTTTTTATAGTTTCAGTGGTAAAATTCATAGAATTTTTTTTTACTATATCGAAAATAAAAAAGGAAGAACTTAACTTAAAAAAAAAAAGTTTGTCACTGCTATTTCTCTGTTCGCTGCTGTAGCAACAACTCGTCATGCTTTCAGATAGCACAGTATAACCACAACAAAAAAACCGTTAGCAACAATAACGAGTGACAGACAAATCAAATACAACACTAACAACAGCAAACCAACAACATTAACGCATTCGAGCATGCAACGATAGTCAATTAAGCGCATTAAGTGAATGTCGTGCGTCGATGCGGCAGATCAACAAACCAGACGACCGGACGAGACGGCTAAGCGCGTGAAAGTGAAGAAGCGGGCATTAAAGAGTGAGGTATAAAAAGGTCTATAAAGAAAGATAAAGCAGAAAAAGGGTTTTAACCAACAAGTGACAATGACAACACATAACGTTGATAAAGACAGTAAATGAAAACGGACAGAATGGGTGCCTGCTACGCTTGTTGTTGAACAAACAAAAACAAAAACCAAATAAAAGACATGCGCTTCATATAGATAGTGCGGTTATCAGAGCTTTAAATATTATTTGCAGCAATGATTGCTTTTTCTTTAATTTAAATGTTTGCCGCGAAATTCTCGTCATACAAATATATTCGCTCACACCCACACACTCCTACGAAGCAACAACAATAAGGTGATTCAATTCTTATCCGCTTGACGGCTGGAGCGACATATCACAGCAACACTCACACACACACAGGATGTTTACAGTTACATCAATGAAAAGGCAGTGCGGGAGAATTGCAAAATGTTGGCGGTAGAAAGGAAGTGTTGTTGTTTTATATTGCATGTGTTACACAAATATAAACACAAATAGATGCATGAAAATGTGCAAAAAATAACAACTACAAAATACAGTTGGGAACACAAAAATAGCAGTGGCAATATTTATAAAATTTCGTCAAATAAACTTTCGTTTTCTATATTCGATAGTTTAAGAAAAATCTTTCCCGAATTTTGTTGCTGAAACTGCGCAAACCAATTTTAAAAGCTTATAAATAAAACTCGAATTCATAAAAAATCTTAAAAAAATTTAGAATATCGTTAGCTTAATGCGAATATGTGCTAAGTCAACTTTTACGAAAAAAAATGAATAACTTCCCAACCAGCATTTTTTGAAATTATTAATCATATTAGAGTCTTTTTCGAGTCTCCAGCATGATCAAAATAAGCATATATGCGCTCATTGTTTTATTAGAAAAGACTCCATCGTCGGGAGAAAATTGTACCCTACGCGCGACTACACTTGGTGAGCCTCTTTTAACCCATATTTCTAATCAGTATTTAGTCTTTTTTGAGTCATATTTACCATCATTTATGAGTCTTGTGGGAAGTGTGTTTAAAAGCTTTTGCGATTAAAAGAAGACTCGAAATCGACTCCCTCTTGTGAGTGAAATATGATTTATTGAAAATGCAACAACAAAATGTAAAGCACAAAAAAATTGTCTATTCAATCATATTTCGATCCCCAATGTGATCAATTTGTGATCGCTTTACATTTTGTTGTTGCTTTTTCAATAAATCATATTTCACTCTTAAGAGGGAGTCTTCTTTTGATCGCAGAATTGACTAAACAGTTTTTAGTCGTCAAAAGGAGTCGAGAATATCTCACTGTGGTAATTTATACTTTAATCAATCTTCCATATGCTATGTGCGTTTTGAAATAACCTTCTTTTTTCAAAACTGTGAATGAGGATACCTTAATTGCAATGCTTTTTAGTGTAGAAGCTTTTAAAAAGATAAATAAAAATCATATATGCCAACCCAGCAGCTATTTTATGACTTAGCACAATTTCCGCACTCATAACAAATTTTTTCTCCTGATTTAGCACTTTTTACTCAATATGTTTCCCCATTACTCCTCCCCTTTAATGATTGAAATATAACACTTAAGCTATATATTTCACAAAAAACACTATTTATTTGTCAAACTATTTCTAACTGTTCTGATCTGGACTCTTTTGCCGGATGGTGCGCAGACAATAATTTATATTTTAATTCAAACAAATGCTGTGTTGTGTGTTATTCCAAAAACACAACTGCCACATACTTTATCTACAAACTAAATACTAAATCTCTTAATCGTTGTCAAGAGAGTAAAGACTTGAGTGTAATTTTTAACTACAAACTCTCTTTTTCTAGTACCATTGACTTCGTTGTTTCAAAATTTGTTACAATGGTTGGGTTCAGCAGACGTAGCACCAGTGATTTTAAGGACCCTATGAAGTTGAAGGCACTTTATATATCCTTGGTCAGAAGTGGTCTTGAATATTACTCAATAATATGGAATCTTTCTATGAATTTAACTCCTTTAAAATTGAGAGAGTTCAAGCTTTTTTACAAAAATAGTTTTACGTATGCTTCACTGGCCAGACGGCCTCCCATAATATACCAGCAGGTGCAAATTGCTTGGTCTTCAGGCTTTGCATGACAGAACAACTTGAATCTCACTCATGCTTGCCTATAATGTAATAAACGTTAACACGAATTGCTCTGATTTATCCAGTTTGTTCATTCCATATATAAGACGTAATCTTCGGCTTAACAGATTATTTATCGAAATAACTCATAAAACGAATTATGCTATGAATGAACCTATAACTAGAACTATACATCTAGCAAATCGATTCAGTCGTGTTCGTAATTTTATTAACAGCTTATAAAAGTTTAAGCTTGAATTGTTTTCTATTTTTAACTAGTCTGTAACAAAGCATGTAATTATCGACATGTAAGAATTGAAGTAGATTATGGTCAGCACAAAGCATTTATCAAACACCAAAGGTATGTTTCAATTGGGTGAATCCAATTTCAAGGGGTTTTGTAGGCAACCCTATCAAGGGTTTCCCAGCGCAAGATATAGCTTCTCCAACCCAATTGCCAACCTCACCTACCCGTGGCGAATTCTGTTTCTTTGACAGCCGAGGCTCTGGCGACCCCAAGTTCCTCACGGAACTAGGGGGTGGGACGGGTTGGCCTAGAAGGTTTAATGTGGTCAAATAATTCGTTTCCGATATGGTCGGGCTAGTACCTTAATAGTGCTTTTTTACCGGAACGTACCAGATCTATATGCTGCAAAGGACCATCAACATCGGCCTGAAGCCTTCGGCGAGTGTCTTTATTGTTAATTCAACAACAACAACAACAAAGCATGTACTTTTAGACTGAATGAATTAAATAAGTAAATAAAATGCGCGCACAAGGAAATGACTGGTAATTCAGATTGATATTTTTGACTGGTTAACATAGCACATTTTTTTTTAACAGTTGACGACTTAGCACATTTACACATCATTGCAAACAGCATGTAAATATTAAAAATTAAAATATTTTTTTCTTGTAATCGATGTATTTTGAATTCAGTTTTAAAACTGCATTAAAATACAATTTTTCAAAAAAAGTGACTTAGCACATTTTCACATTAAGCTAACAATATTTTACTTTGAGTTTTCTGAATTTTTTTTGAGTATGCAGTTGTATAGCCCAATTAATTTAAGTATTTCAAAGTGCAAGTTATAAGTCCCTCAAAACTCGTATTGATTTTTGATAAATTTTTTTCCGTAGGCTGTTTTTTATTTTCTTCCAGACGAAGGGCACTTACATACATATGTAACCGTCAAAAATCAATACAAAATTTGATAGACCTAGAATTGGCTTTTTGTTGATCTAAAATTTACTGGGCTACAAAACTGCATTCTCAAAAAACTCTGATTAAAAGTTCAAAAATTTCGGAAAAAGATTTCGAACTTCGAATTTTTATCGTAAATATATTTGAGATTGGTGTGCATAATTTCACCAAAAAAATTTCTTAAATTATCGAAACAAATTAATAAGAGTTTATTTTTGACGAAATTTTATAAAACTCTCACTGCTTTTTTCATATTCGCGTTTGTATATTTGTAGCAGTATTCATGTTTGTATGAGTGTGTTCTTTCTTTAAATGTGCGCAAGCAATCCCAAAGGCTTGGCTATAAAATGATTCTTTTATATCTCCCTGTAATGCGTGTTGATGATTTTCTGTCTTTTCGACTGTAAATCTTTTGATGAATCTAAGTAAGTATACAAGAGCTCAAAAGATAGTTTTTTGTTAGCATGCATTTGTCTATTAAATCATTTTTCTCACAGTTTTTTGTGTATAGGTTTTTCTTAACAGCTTTTTACTGAGCAGACCCAGAAGACGTTCTGCCCACGCCATGGCTGCAAACTTTTAAAAGAATTTAGAGCCCTGTCTTAAGGCTTAAGCATTTAGTCCCAGCACTGCCAGTACTTTATGTAGAGCTACATATTTCTTCTTGAACACAAAAGAGAATTTTGAGTCTCGAAAAATCTAGAACTTTGCTTCTCGAAAGACTCTCGTATACGGAAACACTTGTAAGGCTGGCGAGCTTCACAACATGTAATTTAGTATTTAGCATTGCCTGTATTTTATATAGATCTTACAATTTTTTCTCGAACACAAACAAGAAAATCGGGACTCGAGAAATCGAGAAATCGATAACACCGATTTCCGCAAATTTTTGAAACTCGAAATATTAGTAAGGCTCGCTCCCTTAACAATTTATATTGTCGCTGCACTGGCAGTATTATATTCAGATTTTGTGATTTATTTTCAAAACTCCCGCTTGTGGTTAAGAAAGGCGTGAGCTTAGTTTTAAAATACCAATTGAGAAGTCGTAAGATCCTTTCTCTTTCATCGTCCTCCCCTCTTCCTTTCTCCCTATCTCTCTTTCTTACTTCTCCCTCTTCTCTTCCATCTGCTTCTATTTGACCGCTCTCCTGTTCTTCCCTTTTTGACTTTTTTCTTGTCCATTTCGTTTATATGCCTCTCCGTACCCGTTCAGCTTTTTAATCACAACTTTCCCCTACGCCTCCTCTATCCTACTACAAAACCAATTTTCATTTGGCTTTACTTAGGTTAGGCTAGGTTTGAACTGACAGGTCATGGAGGAGCCCAAGTAAACTGAGCGTGTCCATGGTGTTGCCAGAAGCTTTCTCTTGGGTACATATTTGAAAATTGATTCAAGAAGTGTTTACAGGTCACTTCCTTCTCTCTCACAATTTTAACCCATTAAAATTTTGTCTCCGTTTCATCCACATCTTCTCTTTCTTCCTTTCAGTAACTTTATAGTTAAACTCTCTGTTCCTCTTCCTCTACTTCTTAATTTCCTTTTGCCCTGGCTCTCTTCGCCTCCACCTTCTTCTCATATGAGTTTTTAGAAAATGTCTGTCCTTGCAGAATTTGCAGAAAGAAGTATTTTGCGTACAAAGGTCAAATAAATAAGGTACATAGAAACCTTCCATTAATTTGATAAATTTTCTCTAAATGGTCGAAGTGGTATTCCGAAAAAATGTGTGTTAAAGATTTGATGGTAAAAGCGATGCCAAGCAGATTTTCTTTTTCAGAATCGATTTACATGTCTTCCTTGAAAACTATCATAATATGTTCCCTTTTCTTTTACCCTTTCTCTATTTTTATCTATTCCCTCGTTCTTTAAAACCACTGTAGAGGAGAAGGCACTCTATTTTGAAATACTGCTTTTAAAGCATTTTTGTCTTCCTCTTTTCCAATAAGAACCCAGGGCCTTCTGCATGATAGACATGCACACTACTTCTACCCCAGCTACCCCCAATTGTCATAGAATTTTAATGCTTAAATCAGATTTGGCATGAATGACAACTTATTTTATCAACGAGCTCAAAATATTTTGAATAATGACTAAGTATAAGGTAAATGTATACTAATACATTAATAAAATCTGCTTTATATCTAAAAGAGTTATGGACAATAAGTACACTCATCCTTATACTTTGTCAACAATTGCACAGCGGGGCATTTTCTATTACACTTGAGGTTATACACACGCGATCAAATTTAAAAGACACTTTTAACTCTCATAAAGGAAGATAGATATATGTAAAGGCAAGTATGAGTACATATTAATAAGGCCTGTGGGAAAATCATTGTCTTATCTCTTCAGCAAATAGCTTTTAATTAATTTAGTATAACTAGCATTTCATTGGTCTTAATAAAAACAAATGGGAAGCGGAAGCCCTCCTTATTTGCTTTCATTGACTACTGGTATCAAAGTCAGTATCTGTCGCCAAAATTGTATTGCTATAGAAGAGTTTCATATTGTGGTTGAGAGTGCTCTGGAATATAGTTGTTACTTTCTTTTTTAGGATAAGATACCGAATGTTGAAATAAGCAAACGCTTTTGATCAGTCAGGTAGTGCACAGTCTATCTCTTCAGCTCAGATCGTATGATTAAGGTAGCCATACACACTGGGAAATGTCTGATGTCTTACTGAATTGAAGACGTCAGGTTAGGTCAGGTCACTATGCATGGCATTAAGTGCAAGTTTGGCGTATAATATGTACGATCCAACAGAATAGACTAGAAAGACTTGCAAAAGATTGCTGTTTTTCCTGGTACAAACAGTGGGCCTAATCAGCCCATGTTGGAAAGGAAATGGAAGCAAAAGATAGTATGCTTAAATGGTTTTTAAAAGATAACATTCTTTATCTACGAGCTATTTAATTGTTATTGACGGTTTATGTTGTTGTTGTATGTATATTTCTTTTGGACGAGATCGGTTTGCTACTCATTTTAAATCGGTTTCTTATTGGCGTGTTATCGACGGGATTTGGAGGAGTTACCGGTTTACTAACGGAAAAGTATCAATTTTTTATCAATTTGAATAACATTTCGATAGCACACCGAAAGCCCTTCGATAGTAAATCGATAGCGTTTTGCTATCGAATCAATAAATTTACGATAACAAATCAATAATTTTAATAAAATAAAACATAATATTTTTTCGAAAACATGTCGATAAATTTTTGATAACAAAGCGATAACTTTTCAATAAAAAAATCGATAACATGTTGATAGCTTTTTAATAACAACTCAATATTTTTTCAATAATAAGATATGCGATAAACCGCCGTTAACTTTTCTATAATAGTTGTTATCGATAACACAAACATAACAAACTAATACCATGGCGATAGTTAGCCGATGGAAATAACACCCATATAAATTTTCGTAATTATAAATGAATTTTCGAGCCGAGTCCGAAATTGTTGCTAGTAAAATCCCAAAATCTGTTGTGCAGCACTATTTTAAATACATCAATTTTGTTAGAATAAAACTGCTATTTTGTTACAACTATTTTTATTTCCTACAGGGCATATAACGTTTTCACCGAAATGACACACACAAATGAAGGTGAATAAAAACTCTCTGACACTTTGGATTTTGACTGACATGTTACAGCAAAGACAACGGTACAAAGCAACAAAACCAACGGCAACAGAGAATATGAGATGGTAAGGTCTTTGAAGCCAGCAACCATTCACGGGGGCAACATTGACATTTGCAACGCGGCCATGTGGACAAAATTATGAAACGTTGGTCTAATGCTTCCCAATTTACCAAACATATTTGATTTATCAATTGGTTTCGAAGCATGCTGGCGAAGGAATATTTCACAGGTTGTTTTTTAGGTATGCTTATAGAAAGGAAACTGCTAAATAGGAATGCGATAAGAACTCATCGGCGGTCTGCAAAAATGACACTCATATAATCCCTAAACCACTGGTTGGAGAGCCTCTGAGAGATATGCGTAAAAATTTGAAGAAACTTAATCCGCGCTTTCCGACATTTGATGGCTGCAATCGTAACTCATAAATGCAGAATATTTTTTGGAGGAGAGGAAACTTTGTCGGCCAGTAATCCTTTTATGGAAACGCTAACTCTATTTAACATCATTTTGAGTTTACAGAAACGATTACATTAGAACAAAATGGAAACTGTTTCGATGCCATGTTATGATGACTCCAAAGTTTGTTGGGTTACTGCTTTTTCTCGCTGTTGCAGTCATCTGCTGTCACTTAAGCGCAACTAACATGACTTTTGTTAGTACTCAAACCACTTATCCGTTCCGCATTCATGTTTGCACCCCGCCAACTTGCACACATCCTGTTTTTTAAGTGCATCTTTTGTCTAACACGAATAGCGTTGGCGGCAACGGCAGCAGTGGTGATGGGCTCTTACACACATGCTCCTACACCTCCTTCACTCGCTCGCATCCACGTCTTTGCTGCTGCAAAATGTTCTTTGTTTCTAAACCTGACGCAGCTCAACGTCTTTCCGTTTTCATCTTCAATCTGTTGTTGGTTTTTCTTTTTTATTTTTGCTTACATAAGGTACATGCAGCATGATGCACAAGCTAACTGCCGCTGTCTGTCTCCGTTCTTCATCTTAGATAAGTGTGATTTTTACCACTTTTCTCTTCAACGCAATCGCATCTGTCCTTTTGCAGCTCTTGCTAGCGCTTTCCCTCCGCAATTTGACTGTTGACTTCTTTCGGTATTTGTGTATTTAAGCGTTTTATCGGCGACAACTTGCAGCAGCCTCGGAAGCAAGTACAACAAAAAGCAGTGAGTGAGATTTGTGATTATAGCGAAAAAATTGGATCACTAACCTGCAATAAAGACTAACAAAGTAGGCGGTGTTCACAATACAGGCTACAAACATCAACTTGACTTTAATTGTTGATCTTGATTGCAGTATTTTGATGTTGTCCTTAAAGGTATATCAAGACATTGGTTAAATCAACATTTGTGATGAATAAAAATATGTGACACTTGATTATTACTCCACGCGGCTCTCAAACCTGCTCCCAGAGAGAAATCTTCGCCCTGACAATGCGGCGGAGCCGCTGCTGATACCATATTTTCATCGGTTTTTTATCGTCAAATCGACGGCTTTTTATTAGTTTTTATGTCCTTGTTATCGATGTGTTACAGATGTGTCATCGATTTTATATTGAAGAGTTATCGATATCTATTTCATATCAAACCGATGAGCCGTCGATTAGAAATAGATAACACGGCAATAAAAAATTAGTAATCCGATAAAAAGTCGAAAACGTTTTGATAATGAATCCATAAAATTTCGAAAAAAAATCGATAACTAATTGGCAATGCGCCAATAGCAAACTGCTAATACTCCGAGAGCAAATCCACAACTTTTCGATGACAAAACGATACATTTTTAATAACATATCGATAACTTTTCGTAAGTAAATTTATCGCTTTTTGACAACAGATAGACAACTTTAAGATAGAAAATTGATAAAACTCCGATAACAAACTAGTAACGCTCCGATAAAAACAGAAACTTTCTCATAACACGTCGATTTCTTTTTGATAACAAATCGATAACTTTTCCATAAAAAATTAGTAGCACTCCGAAAGCGGCCAGTTAACTTTTTGATAACATATCGAAAAATTTCGAATAACATCTCGACAACTTTTTGATAACAATTTTTTTTATTTTCGATTAAAAACAGATAACACGCCGATAACAAATATTTAACGTTGCCGTAACAAATCATAAACTTTTACAAAAAAGTTAGATAACTTTCTGAGAACATATCGATATTTTTAAGATAACAATTTTTGATAAATAGCATGTCGACCACACTATTTTCGATTAAAAATCGATAGCAAACTGATGACATGCCAAGAACAAACACGTAACTTTTGGATAACATATAGACAACTTTTTGATATACAATCGATAAATTTTCTATAACAAACCCATATTTCGTTGGTAAAAAATCGATAACTTTTGTTACCGATAGAAAATATATAACTGCGACAAAAAATCGATAAGTGGGCTAAACCTCGTCATGCCTGTGATGCTGATACCTTTTCGATGCCAAACAGATAGTTCAACCGGCAAAACATTTAAAGGAAATTTATAGCGCCCCGTCCGGGTTCGGTTCCAGGTTCGGCTTTGACGTCTAAATTTTCCTTTTCTTTCCATTATGCCTAAATTATGCTATACATCATACCAACACAAATACGACGCCCACATTTACATTCTATAACCTGCCATATAGCATACCACTTCAAAAGATTGCGCTTACCTTCTGGGCTCTCCCATACCGTAAGCAAATATGTTTACACCTCAATGAGTAACGATTCGAAGACTCATTCAATCATATCGAGCAGAAAGACCTTATACCTACTTAAATACATATGTTTCATAGGTAGCCAAGGCAAATGGTATAGCAGTCTCGATCAACAGTTGAATACGTAGAACTGTGTAGCTGCCACCATTTGGATTTAAACTGGATGAGTTTAAGAAAAGGATGCGTGTCATTTTGAGTTGCAATACTTCCCGCAACATGCAGAGATAGGACTGATAAGTATATGTGAAAGTTTTCGAAGTGACCTCGATACAAATCGACACATTGAACAAATTTAAGGTTAGCCGTCAGTGTTTGTCTTTGGATCGTGTTTATCTCCTAAGAATTTGACTGAAATTGCTTCCATAGCTTTTTGCTTCATCCTAAAATTTAAAACACATTGGAGACCATTTTTCGCTGCTGCTTATGCTTATATAGAATGCATTTATTTGAGCAAGCTCTCCCTCTATTTTTAAGCCGCATGTTCCTCGTCCCCGAACTAGTTCTTGTATCATAATTTCCTCACACTCAAGCATCGTTCTTTGCAATCCTGTAAGCGTTATTGCTATACTTTCACACCGCCATAAAGTTCTTTTTCTCTCTGTGCAATCGCATTGTTAACGCAGTTGTTACGATTGTTAGCACTCTTTTCATTTCTTTTACCGTTGTTTTTTACTCACTCAAGCACTGCATATGTCGCGACATTAACCCTTTACGCTGCACTTCCTTTTTACAATTTCTAGCACTTTATTGTTCCTACTTTTCCCATTTCATTTTTTGTTTTTCATCTTTTGTTTTCGTCGTTGTCATTATTATGCTGTCTGTCGTCCCGCTGTGATAACGCGTACGCCGCCAAGCGTGTGTGACCAGTGAAGTTGTACTCATTCCTATTGCGCCTTGAGCATTCACATGTCGCTCCTGCCCCGATTTTCATTTCATACAACAATGGCCATTGTTGTCACTGTCACTTTTATTGCGACTCTTATTTGCCTACTTCATGCACGTATAGCTAGCTCTTCTTGTTCTTGTTACAGCAACTGCTGCAACTTTTATCGCTACAATTCTGTTTTCTCATTCTATATTCGAGAGCGGACTTACATACGCTGACCTTGTGGGGTTTTTGATTTTCACGTAAATGTCTTGTTTAGTGAGTGAGGAGCAAAACACTTCTGGAGAGTGCGGAGCTCTTCTGAAGAGTGCGGAGAACCGAATCTATTTTGGCAAAACGTAGGAGCAAAAGGTGGTAACGACACATTTGGGACCTTCACTTCGGTAGCAAAGAGTACCAAAGCAAACTCAATAAAGGGTGGGAGTCCCGCCACGTAACTGAGAAATTCTGTCAAATCTGGGCTGATATACGTCGGTCACATTTCTTGAATACTTCTAGGACCATGTTGTCTTCTTTTACCTTGTTTGGTCTCATTTCTTTAAGCTTGTAAGTAGGCAGCTCTCTTAGTTCTTTTCGTTTCTGCCTCAAGCCCACGTTGGTCATTTTTTGACCTTCTTCGAGACACACCCATCGGCATCCCGAAGAACCACGCATGAGTGCATACACACTCCAAAAATTATCGCATTTTCTTCCGACGCCGTTATTTATCCGGAAAAAGTTGTTAAAGGAGATTTATGGATTCCTGATAGGACTTTATTTTCATAGCTTGGATACTTAGTTTGATTTCGAGGCTGCATTTACCGCCACTTAGGAGATAGACGAACTTCTTCAAAGCCTCGAATTTCTATATATCAGCAGCTTTTGGATGCAACACTTTGATTTAACTGCAGCAAGTACTTCATCTTACCCTCATTTTACTTCTCCAGTGTTAGTTTTATGAAGTTTTCTTGTCTTAAGCTTAGCGCGGTTTTGAATTTGATCAAACTTAGCCCGTTGGGTATACATTTCACAGACTGTCCTTTTCCACATGCATCACAGAATGTTTTCTATGTTTTTATACTCAGCTGTGCAGAGCTCACGGAGTATATTAATTTGTTTCGCATAACGGTACCCTGTAACGGCACAAACTAATCGAGATAGATATAGACTTCTATATATCAAAATGATCTGGGCGAAAAAAGAAATTCATTTAGCCATCTCCGTCCGTCCGTCCGTCTGTCCGTAAACATGATAACTTGAGTACGTTTTGAGGTATCTTAGTGAAATTTGGTATGTAAGTTGCTGGGCACTTATCTCAGATTGCTATTTAAAATGAACGAAATCGGAATATAACCACGCCCACTTTCTCTATATCGAAAATTTCGAAAAAGTGCGATAATTCATAACCAAAGACGGATAAAGCAATGAAGCTTGGTAGGCGGCTTGGCCTTATGACGAATGTTTATATCAGTATACGGATGTGTGTAGTTCATTGCCGGATATGAATCCGGTACATTACGGTACAAGTGAGTTATGGCACCAGCTCCACTGTCTCGGTAGCAATATTTGTTCACACCGCACGATAAGGCGGTAGATATTAGCCGCTCTACGGGCATGGCTACCGGGCATATCGTCCACGCAGTATTAAAGCCTGAAGGCATAATTTCAGTACCATGGCAGTTACAAGTTTGTCGTGTTTCACTTCTCACGATCCTTCTTATGCTTTCGGGCACAGCAGCTAACAGTACTGCTAACCCTAAACATCTTTTGGAGCAGAACTCAACCAGATGAGATCTTCTATTTCTCACTAGTCTTTCCAGTTTTCTTATCTTCAGTAACTTGGGACTATCACGTACCAAGTCCTTGGTGACCTTATTTACAGCTTGGATAAATCAAATTTCGTGGAGCTCGATAATGACCTACATTTCGGCCAACATGTAGCCATATTTTCAACATGAATAACGGAACCTGTTAGTCTTCGAACTCAAATTGAAGTGTTGGTTTTCGTTGGGAGTCACGATATTTTCATGAAACGGTCTTTGCTGGGATGGGAATAAAGTCAGATTTTCCCATCTACTTTTTTATTAAAAGAATCCTCGAATTATTCTCATTAGCCTTGCGTGCCTTGCAGTTATACACAGTTACTTCCAAGGTAGTGGATGGATGTATAGGAGTCCCACATGATCTCGGCGCCAAAAGCAAGGTTTTGTTAGGATGGGTTCCCAGGTATGAGAGATATGAAGATAATGACTATGCAGACTACCTAGCCAAGCAAGGTGCTATAGCAGCATTTTTTGGCCCAGGGCCCTTCCGGGGAGAACTCAAACTGGCACATACTTCTGCAATTATAAGTAACTGGGGAACAAGGCAGCTCAGACAACACTGGATTGAGTGCCCAGAGTAAAGGCAGGTCACATTGTTTATATTCCCAACAACGAGGGTATCAGCCAAACTCATTAATTTAAGTAGACAGGGCCTACGAGCTTCCACTGGGTACTTTACGAGACACTTTAGTCAACAATATCATCCAAGTAATTTAAATCGATCCGACACAAAAATGTGACGCTTTTTGAGTTGGAGGATGATAGGTCGGTTAACATTCTTTGCGAATGCGCCACTGTCGTGATATAGAGTAGAAAGCCTGAAGGGGTACTTAAATATATAGAAAGCCTTCACGTGCAGTAATAGGATTAAAGGTCAAGCATAATGGATCTAAATAAAAGGCGCAGTGCATCGAGGCCTAATAATAATACAAAATATTAACATCTTGAAACAATTGGATTGAAATTTTAAGTCTTATGCCTGTAAGCAAATTTAAAAAGCTTTCTTTGGTTGTATGCAAAGCCCCTCCTTTTCTTTTTCCTCTCTCCTTTTGTCTGACCTTTCACGTCCTTGCAAAAGTACTATTTATCTCTTTAATCATAACAAGACTTTTTTCCATTTTATTTGCTGCACTCACACAAACGTCACTTTTTTATCTTTTAATGAAGTAAATATTTCAAATGGAGTCCATTCAGAGGCGTTTTTAATTTTTTGTTATGCTTCCTGCTGGCCCATGTTTAACTCGGCTATTCGCACGTTTTCCACACTTTTCACATTTTTGCAGCGAAATTCCTTAAATTTTAGAAGTTTTTTTCAGTTTTGGTATCATATTTTCTATCTAAGCTTTTTTTCTATTTTTGCGACTTTTTTTATTTCCATTTTAATAAAAATTGTTTTCTGATGCACTTCTCTGATTACTTTTTCACTTTTCTATGAGTGTGTGTGTCTCTTCTATACTTTACGCTCTACCTGTGTTGCAATTTTCATGTAGGATTCTACAAATTTTTCATATGCTTGAAAGCTGAGAGATGTTCTACTTGTCTGTATATGTGACCATTTTTTATCGCATGCAAAGGATGACTTTTTTCGCGTAATTGTGTTGCTGTAGTTGTTGGTAGCATTGTGGACAAATGTCGTCAAGCAAACGGTCGACCTATGGGAAACAAAAAGTTAAAAAATAAAAAGTACAACACAGCAAAGTGACAACAAAAACAGCTGCCCATACTGCGTGTTGCTTTATGGTGCTGTAAAACTCTCTGGGGGTTGGAGTTAGAGTGTATGCAGCCACACTGTAGAGATATACGCCGCCGATAAACGCCGCCGCCGCCGCCGATTTTGGTCGTTTTTCGCACGCCGCCGCCGAATGTCAAAAATATCGACGTGCCGGCGCGGCGTCCGGCGCGTTACTATATTTTCTACTCATTTAAGACTGTTTAGGCCATTTATTGTTCATGTCGAAAATTGGTCGGATATGGTCGAAAGTGGTATCAGCGGATGCGCATCACTTCCAGTTATAAGAAACTAATTGCGAAATTTAACTCTTTATAACTATTCAAAAGTTATTTAAAATAACAGGCGCTTTCGATGTCAGCTTAACACGGACTTTCCATCACCCAATTCAACAAGTTATTAAAACAAAATACTAAAAGAAAAGTTATATAATAAATTTATATGCTCATTTTGCATTTTTGAAAAAATTAATAATGAACAATTAATTCAAATAAAATGACCCAAGGCGAACATGTTTTTAATCTGTCCTCAAGAATAAGCGAAATCAGGTTCTAGGGGCATAAACACTCCTTTGAAATTATTCTTACCTCATACTTAAGTTGAGGATATATGTACATATGAGAAGGGTTTTAAAAATCGCTTGGGCTTACATTCAAACATCTGTTGTTTATTTGCGAAACTATACAATAGCGTCTGAAATGTTAATTTTGATTTTCACACTTCATCCTTCAATACCCAAGTCTCCCGGTTTGACATTTCCTAAAGTTGGCGGCCCTATCCAAAACTAGTCCCTTGGAGTGAATCACATTGATTATAGCCTATCAACCAAGTTTAAATATCACCTACACGTTACTGCTTCTTTTACAATTGTGAATACGTAGGCACATATATCTACCAGGTGAGGCTTTGTCCTTCCCAAGAACACTCAAAGTGGTGAAGCAAAAGCTTTCCCAATACAGTGGAACTAATGGCCGTATGTGATACTACCCTAACGTAGTGGACAGTCGAACTTGTCTGAAAACTGAAGCTACGCGGTCATCCATAATGAGCTTCTATATCGTAAGGCCGGAAAACAGTAGTTAACAACTTTCAACTTAAAATCCGTCGACTGTCATTCTAAATTTGATTTAACGAAGACTATTGAAATCAATGTTGTGAACACAAACGTCTGCAATCTTTGGTCTACATTTTAAAAATTTTATTCAGGGTCCTTGTAGTAAAATTTTAATTATGTAGATGCGCCGAGGATTATACGGATTTTCACCCATGACGCAATGACATCCTCTTAGACTGCTTATGATTTCGAGGGCGGCATCTTTGGCCGAAAAGTCAATCCCTAACGTTTCAAAGTGTAGCTCGGCAGCATAGCGCAACAAAAGCATCCGTTGGAAAGTCTTCGGAGCTATACCTAGAGCTTCTAGGAAAGTGACATCGACAAAGGTATGAGTTCGAAGTCGCAGTCGTATAGCTTCTGTACTCGCATTTGGTGTGAGGCTCAGGAGGCATGGTAGCGACTGGTGGTAGGGATTCCTACTGTTCGCACATCGGAAATTTTAGCTCTTAAAAACAGCCGAAAAAACTGGAGGCTCCCTGTGCTACGATAGTCATGAGTATTAATAGACCATTCGTAACAACCCTAAGTCGCCTTTATGCGTGACCACCAAGAAGTGACAAATGATTTAAAGAAATTGTGTTCGCGACGATTATTAGGAGTTAACTCTAGGTGAAATTACGCTTTGCACGAGATATACAGGCAAAACTGTGACTATTTTATGTATCTCTATTTCTTTTCAGCAGACGCAGCAGTACCAATTCCAAAGACCTGGGTTAGATTCGAAGCCTCTCTGCAGCATGCGAACGAGGGACAATCCCTTCGCAAGGAGCTACTCCTGAAAATTTTTGAACGGTCTGCGAGATTTTGATGCAAAAGCCCCGGATCTTTCCGAACTGGCCAACAAGATGATTTCCTTAAATACATATAAACAAAAACTTTCCTAAATATTATTTTTTTAAATAGAAAAATAAAGCTTTTAAAGTAAGAACACCGGCGTTCGCCGGCGCGCCGCCTACGCCGCCGTCGCCGATTAAGTGATCGGCGTAAACCTCTACCACACTGATGGGGAAAGAAAATGCACACACTTTTGATCTCATGTTAAAATATTTGTAAAAAGGAAGTTAAAATGGTTGTTGTTGTTGAAGCAATGCTTCGCACCCACGACGTGTCTTCAATAACCTCTAAAGGGAAACTTGCTGTTGCACCAAAGAAATAAGGGTGTTGAGGAGTTGCTTCCATATTGCAATTGAAGAATTTATTTGTGTCAGGTAGGGACACATTACAACCGGAACATAAATTGGATATATCGCGGCTGATTCTGGATAAGCTAGAGTTTGACCTATTACATTATGCAGATCGAATTTAAGCTAGACTGACGCGCGTCTCGCATCGAACTTGCTTTCCTCAATTGCTAATTTATTGTATTTTCATTTGAGAATGGATTTCAATGGAAAATTTTTGGTATATTTATTTGACGACTCTTCTCCATAGCGCTTACGGATATGACTCCTTAAGTTCCTTGCAGGCGGGGACGCTTTAATCAGATGTCTGTTGGGACGTCCAGGTTTCTCGGTATAAAACGGAAACTGTTTGTTTAGCATTTAGTATCTCTCCTTTATGGGGAGTATTCTCGCCGCAGTTTGTAGATGAAGTTCTGAATACATAAGAAGACATAACGTGTCTGTTTAAGGCGCGGTTTTTCTACAGGCCTTCAGCTTCATCCAATATATTTCTTTCTTTCTAAAGAACCTATTTTTAAATTTTCTTTTCAATACAAAAAAAAAATATATAACCACAAAGACCTTGATACCTGGAAGCCAACCCAACATTGCCGGGAGACCCAGCAAAAGCAGCTATTGAGATGGTCCAAGGCCGCCAACGAGCCTTGACACTTCTTAACTCCCTGCTGTCGACAAAGGTCGTAATGTTGGTTGTACTCGGTGTATTGTCCTGTACCCAGGTTGACTCCTCTAGCCGTGAAGAAATTTTAAGGAAACGTGGAAAGCGCGTTCTCTTGTTCCTGCACTTATATGTGAAATTTAGTATTGTCTTTTTCTTATTCTGAGTATTGACATTAATTCCTATAAAAATGTCGTCTATTCTTTTTCTCGCAAGTGTAGCCTACGTGAGAGTGGGAGTAACAGAGCGCAAGTTTCTACATTCGTATGAGTTCATGCGTTGTAAGTCGCGCGATTCAGCATAGCATATGTTTGTGCGCGTTTTGTTGTTTTTATTGCTTCTATGATATGGCTCTTGTTGTAGCCTTTATTGCCAACATGATTGTGTGGATTACCCAAAATAACAGTTTGACCATTCGAGTGTAAACAATTCATTTATGTCATTTATTTGGGAATTTCACTCGGTCGCTCGGTCGAACAGAAGTGTGTTCGTGTGTTCGCGCAATTTTTACCTGTGCAACCATGACGACAAAGTGCGTTCTTTTTGTTGTTATTACTAGCTTCACATATTGTTGCTTTTAGTGGTTATGCATCGCTATTTGAGCTGTGAATAAAAGGGTTGCATGCGAAGTGCTTCAATGCGCGAAATGAAACAGTAAAAATGTGAAAGAATTGAGTACCGTTTGGGTGCTTTTAATGCATTTTTAATTTGCCAGATATGTACAGTTAACAAAAAGGGGCGTATGCAACATTTTTGTGGACAATTTTTAATGAATAACGGTTAACATGACAAATAAAAATAGTTGCATAAATGTTTGCATGAAAAGCAGTGGCGCCAGGAAAAATCCTATTTTATCGAATTCGTGCCAAAAAGGCCTTTACTGGGTTCTTGTTGTGATTGAATTATCTGCAAACTGCTCCCCGCAGCTTAAGAGGAGCTCTATCGGCTCAGAGGTTACGTAAGGACAAACTGGCTGGTCTATCAGGACCTCACATATGGTGAGTGAGCTCAACCTTTTACCAGGAGTTCTTTTAACAACCAAAATAAAAACCCTATCAAAAACCAGGACCCATGTTATAAAATACCTCACTCCTCTTGGCAAGTACGAAGAGTTTACTAGTATCTATGCACCTTGCTGCTTCTAGATCAGGTAGCTGTGCTGCTCCTAACAACTTAAGTCTTAGCCTTGCCAGCACAAGACGTGCTCGATCGTTTCCCCTCAAATCAATCATTCCTACCTCTGCTATCTCTCACAAGACCTAACTTAAAAACAAGTGACGCCGGAAAGCATTTTCTAGTCAGAATACCCATCAGAGCCTGCAGTCCACTTTTTTTTTCAGTGAAAATCGTTAATCATAGGTTGTAAGACCTGCACATGATCGGCAACACTTTGCGACCCCACTCTTAGTTCCATGCCTTTCCTAAGTGACCAATCATTTGCAGCTCTTGCCTTCTTTTAATAGCACCCAATCTAATTGGATCATCTTCGTTGAGCACTGTTTAGCTAGCTCATCCACCTTTTCATTTAAATGTAAAAATGTACGCGGCTGCAGTATACGCTATTTTCTTCCAATGTTTTTACTCTTTGGTTACGGCAACTACTACCGTTTGAAAAACACTACAATTATCCAGCAGCTTGTATAATCTATTTGTTTCTAGGTCTGCACAGTATACCGTAGACCCTTCTCCATTCGTTGCTTTGGAACCATCGGTGTAAACGTGTTTCGCTCCGTCTACCATTTCGGCTCCCGTGCCCATCGCGGCTCTAAGAGCTCCTTCGAAGCGGAGATACGGAATCAGGTAGTTTGTTCTTCCTGAAGTTGATTACACTATGCTACTTTAGGTCGTATGGTGCGCACTCAAGCTGCCCCGAGGCATTGAGCTTTGTTTTAGTTGTTAAAAAAACATATTGTCCGTAGGTCTATCGGTGGAGTGTGCAGAATGGCATACAGCACAGCCGCCAGAGTTGTTTTCAGAGCTCCCGTAACGTTAAGCATTGACAGCCTGCATATCCCATCTTCTTTTTTTATTTAGATTCTCTTTTGTATTGATGTTCACCAAACAAAGAATCCATAGTATAGGATAAGCTTTACAGTCGCTCTCATACCCTATAAGAGATAGACCCCACATACACCACAGTATTATTTTACAGATGCCCTTCTTCACTCTCTCTTTCAATATGAGCTTCCATGACAACTTAAAATCTGAAAATATCATTTGATATTTTGTGCAGATTTTCTCGTATAGGGTCAGCCGTTCTAGCTTAGACCTAGTCCAATTGGGGACCTTGTACATCTTAGTAAACAAGACCATATCCGTCTTCTTCGCCTTTGCGGTCAACCGACTTTAGATGCACAGGTATGTATACCCCGAAGCGGCCGATCCATCAAAAAGCACATTGTTAAAAGGCACTTTCCACTTATGACGATTGAGTCGTCTACGTACACCGTAAGTTTGACAGTTATTCAGTTGAGAAATTCGAAAAAATGTACCCCGAACAAAAAAAAAAAAGTAGAAGAGCAACTATGAAAAATATCAGATGGAACTAAACGTTGGGATTTCCGGACGCTGTATTAATTGAAAATCGATTTCATTTATTCTAATGTTTGGTCAGAAATTCGGCTTTATAGCGTAGAAGTGACTGACATGACCGACTTATTAAGACAAGATCTTCTGAAAACTCCAACTGCAGGTTAAATAATTTATTCAATATTCTGTTGTTCAAGGCCATAAGGTGGACCGTATATAGCAAAATCGCTTTGATACAATCACATTCCTTTGAGTTTTCATTACAACTTAATATCAAATATTTCACATATCACTCCACATTACATACTGAGATAGTACACACATACACACTTTTACTCCCTCAGCTATATCGTACTCTTGTGTACTGTTACGTAAAATATGCTTAAAGTTAAAATCGATAATCGCTGCCATTATTTGCTCACTAAGAAAATTGTTGCTTGTAATTGACAAATACTCCAATGACATTTGCATACCTTAAGGCGTTGTGCAAACGCTTCATTAGTCAGATTACATTTAGGATAAATTTATGAACTCCAAGAAATTTCAAAGGGTAATGCAGGGCAAAACTGGAATAAGGGAGGGAAAAGCTTAAACTATTTAAAATATCACAAAAATTGTTTTTTGTGTTTTTGTAGTTTACAATGAAAAATTTTTTAAGAAAAATTACAGCTAGCAAGTGCCCTTTTGCAGGGCCTTTCGTATTCGAACTCAATAGTGCCCGCTTGATTCTACGCCCTTCGACGGGATAACGATAAAAAACATTTACTTCACTATTACACGATATTGTAACGAATTTAGTGCAATTCCTCTTATTTGCAACCTTCTACTAACATTCGTATCGTTAAAATATTGAATAAATAACTCCAATATTTAATAATGCAAAATGGATTTTATTAAAGTACTTCACAATAACACTGATACTTCACAACCAATAGCTTGCTTAAATGAAACTGATTTTCGTCCCTCTACTGTTGCTGTCTTTTATATTGTCTATTTCCAGAACTTACTAGTTAGTTATCAACTATAAAATTACTCAGCTGTAACTGCAGATGCATGATTTTATAGTTTCTCCCAAACCCTATGAGCTTGTGTTTGTGAGCGACACTTGTACAACCATTGCATACTTTCAGGAGTATCTCAGATATATGCATGTGGTTATGCGTTGCTTCTCCGCTGCGTGTACGTACATATGTGTAGACATAATGATTAGTTTGGTTATGTGTATACAAGTCACTGCTCAGTATCAGCGTAGAGATGATAGTACCCCTTAGTGTCGCTAGTATTCGTCACAAAATTATGCGGTCCGTCTACCTTGGATCGTTTGCTGCCAAGGCTATATATTGCTGAATTTGAACAGAGTATGCCCGATAAAGTCCACTTTAAGATGTAACAGTTGGTTTCCCCTATGTTGAAAAACGGATGGAGAGGGTGCACAGTCAGCTCGGTGCGGAAGCGGGAGCTGCTGATATGCCTAAATAAGGAGACCGAACGAATATCGGAACGAACTGGAATGAGAAAGAGAGTCGGCTTAATCGAGTGGCATAACGAACACCAGGCATGGAATCCTTTGTTTGTTAAAGGTCAAAAACTGAACGAAACGCAGTTCATACACTATCACAGTCTGAAATTTTTTCCAAATAAGTTGAAATAGCAATGGATGAGCTTTAAAATCGCGCAGGTTAGATCAATTATGCCAACGATTTGAATCATTTTACAATAAAAGCTCCCTAAAAATATGGAAAGTTTTAAGGAAGTTTGTAATCTTTAAAATAAAAAGCTCATATTTATAACCAAAAATCTATGTTGAGATTGTGTGAAGCCAGCAAATTTAAAAAGGTTTTTTTTTAATGGAAAAAGAGTCGAAGTCATTGAATTAAGCTTAACGCTGAGCTACTCAATCATATCGGCCTAAAACTATGCAATACACAGCCGAAAAGCTACAATAGCACGCTAGTTACTGAGGAAACAAAAAAATACCAGCTGAATTTTGTATTGAAACAAATATAAGTGTGTGTGTGTGTGTGTGTGTGTGGCAGAGAATGTGCCCTACCTATTATATGCTTTAATGATGACGAGCTGAAACAAAAGCAGGAAAAAAATTGAATAAATGTTGAAAAAATTGCAAGACTATTTTGCTGAAAAATCGCGCTCAAAAGGCTTACAAATAGATTACCAGGCTAAGGTAGATGATAAACAGGCAACGTAGGATAGGCAACCATGGATTTGAACAAAGAGAGAAGTTGGCAGTGGCAATGCCAGGATAACGGGTGGGGCTTTCGATAATGTGCTATGAAGAGCAAATGGCGTACGCCACAAATCATTCATCATAAAAAGCCAGTCAGTGCCATACCAAATGACAAGCGGACAGGCAGTCACACAGCCGTAGCGACCGAGCGACCGACGACTGATAACATAATGGCAATCAACACCGCCTAGCGATGGATGGATAGATAGATGGATAGATGAGCTTATAGTTGGCTGATTGCGAGTTCGATGAAAATATATGAAGGGCGTATTTGTGGCTTCATTGCTTGGCTGAGTAGTAGCGGGACACATTTGCTCATACAAATGTTACTCAAAGTATGCAAATATATAGTTGCAACGCACACTACTCAGCTGGTGGCCAGACTAATGTGGCAGGCGGTGAAATGGCAACAAAGAAAAATAATAAAAAATTATAAAATAAAAAAAAAAATCAGCAAAAACAAAGAAAAATTGGCAATAGTCGACGAGAGGATGCGTTGGAGTAGAAAAGTGAAAAATGTGAAAAAATCGTGTGGTAACAAAAGCCATTAGTTGCCACACACACAAATAACAATGTGGCAACGCGACGACGAGTACGTGCCACATTTGCAATCATGAAAAGTATGGCAAAATTGCATTTGAAAGGAGGAAGAGAAATAGGAAAAGTGATGCGCTTACTTTAAAGGCACAAAGTAGGGTAAGCTACGGCGGGTGCTTTAAGAGTGATTGGACAAAATCTAAAGAGGAAGGGATATAAAATTATAAAATGAACTACAAATTTATTAGAAAAAGTATTTTCTATAATTTTATTATATACCCAATCGTGATGGTGTCAATTTCTTTGGTGGTCGAAAAATTTATAGCCTAAACTGATTGAAATCCAATACGTTCTTTCGAAGCAAAATGCTTTTCTACATAACAAGCAAAATTTATACAAAGACGTGAGATGTACGTACAGATGTACCAACATTTTTCAGTTGACCAGTGCTCGCCCAGTGGTTAAAGTTGACCACAACAGATAAAACATAACCAGAGGCAAATAATTTCGATGAGTCGTCGTTAACAAATCGGCAATATAACAAGTGGACCATTTTTCGATAGTAAATTGATAACTTTTTGATAATATATTGATAACGTTTTTATTAAAAGTCGTTAACTTTTCGATAAGAAAACGATAGCATTTAGATAACAAATCGATAAGTTTTCGAAAATAAATCGATAACTTTTTGGTTAAAAAGCGATAAATTGTCGATAACAAACCGAGTAACTTTTCGATAAGAAATCGTTAAGGCTTTGATAACAAATCGATCTCTTTTTAAAAAAGAATCAATAACTTACTTATCAAACAGATAGCAGATGACATTGAATGAGAATATGTACTGACGGAGGAGTTAGGATACCTATGGGTCACTATATTTAACTTAATTCATTCGAGCCGCTGAAATCTATAATCAAACAGCAGCTGGGTATAAGCATCAACTAGAATGATAGTTTATGTGAATTGAACCTATCAAATGCGACTTTGCTGGGATAAGTAAAAAGTAGGCGCATATTATATCAACACCCATCTCCCTCCGTTATATATACTTTTTCATCTAACTTCTCTTCATACAAAAATGCACACCAGCTATCAACTGTTAAAAGGATGAACTGTCAATGAACTGAACATATTTCAAGTGGCGGCTGATAGTTTTACGATTCGATAAATAGGAAGAAAATTATTTGCCTTTAACAAACTTTATTGCGGGCCAATACTTAAATGGTAAGCGGTGAAATGAGCGGAGAACGATGAGAGTCTCTGTGGAGGATCGAACAGGAGTTGGGATGGGTGGGTGTATGGAAGAATGATTATTCTGTAAATAGTTTTATATGCAGATAGTGCAATAAGTGGTGATTACTGACGGCTAGTGAATTCAGCGGGAAGAAGAGAAAATGTATTGTTAAGTCATGCGTTAAATAATGAGGGTATATTACTGGCTAGGTATGTAAGTAAATAGGTGGCGGGCAGCTCTGAATGAGGAAGTTATTAAAAAGGCAAAAGTAAATTGGATAAAAGCTAGAAAGGGTTATAACGATGAAAACCTCATGACAAAGGGAGTGAGCTTGCAAGTATATGGTTTTAGGAAGTGCGTGGAGTTTATTCGATAACAACAAATAATAAAACTTAATTGTGCACACAAAAAACTTCCTCAAAAAATGAAATAATTTCACGGAATTTGAATTTTAATGGCAAAAAATTTATTCACTTTGTTTTAGTGTGTGTCCATTATTTAAAATCTCTTTGGAAAGTTGTTAAGCGTCGCTTCTATGCAGCTACGTCCCAAATGACAAGAAAAACTATAATGAACTTCGTCCATCGGTTTGTTGTCGGTATTTGCTATCGACGAGGTATAGAAGAGTTATCGACTTGTATCGATATGATATAAACTTGATATCGACAATAATGGCAATCGATGAGCTGTCCATTTTTTGGCGACAAATTATTGATTTTTCTTTTTTAATGTACTATCGAAAATTTGTGTATTATTTATCAAAAAATTCTAGATATGTATGGAAGTATTTCCACTTTGTTATAAGACATGTGGGCGTGTTATGTATTTTCTATTCAAAAAGTATCGATTTGTTATCGAAAATTTATCGGCATGTTAATAAAAACCTATCGATTTTTAATCGAAAACATATCGGTTTGTTACCAAAATTTATCAATTTGCTATCGTAGTATTACCAGTTTTTTATAAAGCGTGTAGTTGATTTATTATCCAAAAAGTATTGATTTTATTTCGGAAAGCTATAAATTTGTTTTCGAAAAGTTCTCATTTTGTTATAGAAAAATGTTTAATGTTTTATGGAAAAATTATAAGTATGCTACCAAAAACTTATCGATTGTATTTGAAAACTTATCTGTTCGTTAGCAAAATTTATAAATTCGGTATCGGAGTACTACCAGTTTGTAATAAAGTGTGTTATGGATTTGTTATCGAAAACTAATCGACTTGTTTTCGAATAATTATCGGTTTTTATGGAAAGTTATCGATTTACTATCGAAAAGTCATCGATCTACTATCGAAAAAATATTGATATGTTATTAAAAAGCTATCGGAGTATTACCACTTTGTTTTAAGACATGTTACGGATTTGCTTCGATAATTATCGACTTGTTTTCGAAAAGTTATCGATCGATTATCGAAAAGTTTACGATTATTTATGGGAAAGATATCGAAATGTTACTAAAAGCTAAGCGATTATAGTCGAAATCGGGTTTCAATTAAATTTTTATCAAGTTATTATCGCAGCGTTACCATTTTGTAATCGGCTTGTTGGCAACGACTCATCGGTTTGTTATGCGAGAGATAACGCTAAGACTTCAATATTAAAGATGGCACATCTATAATACGTCGAGGAAAAGTCAATAAAAAGTCATTAAGAAGCCGATGACTCGATTTGATGCGAAAGCAACCCGATAACTCGACTCGTTTTCGATAATAAGCCGATAATAAAACAATAATTTTTCGATATCGGTTGTTACCGATAATAAACCGACAATGGTTTTCTTAAATAACCCGAAATTATTTGTTTCTATTGAAGTTAGCTCTGTGTTGGTTTAATTTCAACCACTGGGCGAGCTCTAGTTTATTTCCAAAAATGAAGTTTCTAGACATATTAATTGTATATTTACATACGGAACTTCCCAGTTAGCTGGTACTCATGCCCGTCTTTGCTTAACAGACTTATATCAGTAAACTTCTATCATTAGAAGAACTTACATGGTGAATACTAAATTTTCCATACTGTAGAACCAAAAACTCCCTCTGGTCCATTGTAGTGGTCTGGTAGTGCATTTCGACGATAAACATATGTAAATATCGAACTCTTCAAAAACTGTATACTATCACAGTGTCTTCGTGTATTTTATAATGTAGTATATCCAATGCGAGCTTACAAATCTTCTTACCGTCTGTTGCTCATGCATTTTCACATATGTAAACACGCGGCGCACAACTAAAAGAAACTTCACTTAAAACAATGAAAATGATCACTTTATGCAACAGCATGCACGTTGTAGTTACTTCGCTTAAACAATCTGACGGGAAGTCAACTGCTATTTTTGCCACCGTAAAGCATCAGCTGGGAGGCATTTACGTGGAACTTTACATACACCTTGTGCTGGTTATTACTACCGAAAGTCATATGATAATTTTAAGCAGTGTCTAATTTGAACTGCCGTCATATATTGTAATTAACGAGTTTTCGATTATTGTGGGCTTGTGTGTTTTCTGGAATGGAGTTTATTTGCACACAAGGAGTCTTATCTAGCTGTTTTATTGACTTCTTTTATTCATTCTTTCAGTCTGTTACTAGCTGTATGAACAACTGTAGATGACTTTTGCTCAGATGTTTATCTGATGCAAAATTGTTGCTGATATCACAGCAGGAAATTTTACCTTCAATAGCGACATTGTAACAAATTTGCTATTGCGAAACATAAACAAAGTGCAGCAATATTGTTGTCATATCAATTACTTCAAAAATGTGCCTACTTATATCATACATTGAGTTGACATATCGCGTGACTATCGTAAGATCATCATGTGATTTCCAAATCGATTGAGTAACGATATTACTACAAATTTTATTCAATGCCATTGTAAACTCCCAAACAATGGAGTGAATAATTAATCGAGGCTTCTGAATTGCCAATGAATCAAAAGAGGTCCCCGAGGTAACTTTAAACCAGACTTACCTAGTTTAAGTCACAACTTCACTGCTTTAACTATCAAAGCGTTTAGCTCACATTCATTCAATCACATTCACAAGTAAATGTTCATTCTAGGGATATGGAAGCAAACCTAAAGTTCATCCTTTTGCTCAAAACACAGATCAAAGGCTTTATGCGGTTGTTTTTTGCTTCACCATACTCTACTTACTGGCTTGATTTCACTACGCTACATTTGTACGAATCTAACTGGAATACCATACGCAAATTATGATTAAGGCTTTTAACTCTTTTCACTGACTTTCTATCATCATTAAGTGCGGTATTAACTAGCTTTTTCATTCGCTTCTTTTATTCGATCTTCTGCTTGATGTTCTTTTTACTCATCATACGCGCGTAATCACATTAACTAATTGATATTAGTGAATAATCAATCAGTAATACTAATAAACTACAGTGCTTTCATTTTAATCAAATTGGAATGGCTGTCGATTATGTTAGTTTTTGTAAATGACGCTACAAAGAATTTTGTTTGTTTTTAGATTCTTTTGCTTTACACTTTAAATAATTAAACACATTTTCATATAAAATGTACTTAAGCTCTCTAAATTAGCGAAGACAGGCAAAATATTTCCGTATGGGCATCATAGATGTTGTGATGTCTAAAATTGTATGAAGTAAATAATAGTTTAGATTAGGATATGCAGAGAGCAGCCGCAGTCGTTCAATCAGATACTTCTTAATTAATCTTGATTCTTAAATCTTTAGTAGGAGTCAAAGACTCTTCTTCCTTTTCGCCGCGCAGAGCTCTGTGATTTTCATACACTGACCAATTCCGCTTGGGATGTATTCATAACTACTAAGTTTTCTGAATTGTGCTACAAACCCCTTTTCTGAAGGTATTGTGTAGTGGTGACGATGTTAGGTTAGGTTGAACTGGCCGGTCAATAAAGACCTCACATAGACTGACTATGTCCATAGTGTTACCACAATTTGTTTGACGACCCAGCGGAAGAACCCCAATCAGGTGCCACGACATATGTTATAGAATAACTCCGCCCTCTTGGCAAATACCCGTAGTTTTCTAGGACCCAGCTTAATTGCTGCCTCAAGATCTGAAAACTCTGCCGCCCCTAAAAGCTGGAACCTTGACCTGGCGAGCACAGGACATGAACACAGAACGTGCTCAACCGTTTCTTCCTGCAGCTCAGATTTCCTACAGTTGCCGTTATTGCAGAGGCCTAACTTGTAAGCATGTGACGCCAGAAGGCAGTGTCCAGTGTCAGTATGCCCATCGTGAGTCTTCTCTCTTCAGAGATATGAGCCACTTTGTGAGTCTAATATTTATTTATTTATTTATTTATTTATTATTGTCTACCGAATAGTTCTAACAGACTCATTAATTAAAAAGTATTAAGAGACTAGTCTTAAATCTACTTATCTCTAAACTGAAATTCAAATTTTTAGCATACGAATTGCATATTCGAACGCATCTTGTGAGTGGCTCATTGAAACCATAGTTGGTTGCATGAAAAGTTACATCGAATAAACGAGTTGTCCTTAAATTAAGACTTGATGAGTGAACATGTATTAAATTAGAAATGAGTTCACAGTTGATTCTAGAATTCATCACATTATACACAAAAATAATAGAAAATAAGACCTTCTCTCTTCCAAACTTTGTAGACCTAGCAACTTGCGTCTGCCAATATAGTTTGGAAGCCCATCAGGCCACGACAGAGGACGCAAAGCCATTCTAGTGAACACCCTTTGCACCTTTTCAATTATAGAAGTAAGATTTTGATAGTAAGGGTTCCAAATTATACAGCAATAGTCTAATTGACTACGCACTAAAGATATGTACAGCGCTTTGAGAGTAAGTGGGTCAACAAAATCCACAGTGTTTCTGCGTATAAAACCAATCATAGAAAAAGACTTCGACACCACATGGTCTACATGGTTGGAAAAGGTCAGCCTAGAGTCGAAAATAACCCCTAGATCCTTAATAGTATCTTTACGGCACAATTTTTGTCCATTTAGTACATAGTCGCAAGTCACTGTTTTAGACTTTTTAGCAAACGTGATGACGCAACATTTACTAACATTTAGATGGAGATGATTTAATATACACCAATTAGAAAGATTATTTAGATCACACTGAAGACTAGAACAGTCAATTGTATTTTGAATTTTTAGGAATAATTTAACATCATCCGCAAACATAAGACAATCCGCAGTTGAAAATTGATCAGGAAGGTCATTAATAAATAGTAAAAAGAGGAGAGGCCCAAGATGTGTACCTTGGGGGATACCTGACCAAGCATGTATGTAAGTTTGAGATCTAGCGGATTCCATTTGGACGAAAAGTTTTCGTCCCATAAGAAAACTTGGGAAAAAATCTAGAAGATTTCCGTTAATGCCGAATGCTTTGAGTTTTTCCAAGAGAATGGAGTGGTCTACCTTGTCGAATGCCTTAGAAAAGTCAGTGCAAGCTACATCTAACTGTGCTTGGCTCTCGAAGGCGTTAACTATTTTGTTTGTAATTAAGACCAGATTTGAGCAAGTTGATCTCGAGGGGACAAATCCGTGTTGATGTATAGAGATATATGATTGAACGTGATCGTACAGTTTAGCTTTGACCACGTGATCGAAGATTTTTGCAAAATTACTTTGTTTCACAATGGGTCTATAGTTAGATACGTCATTTCGGTTACCCGATTTGTAGACTGGCAATATTGTGCAAAGCTTCCAAGAGTCTAAAAAGATACCTTTACTTATTGAATAATTTAGCGATGGGAGTAGATATGATTGAGTTAAGTAGCCTGAAAAATATTGGAGGAAACCCCTCGTGATCAGCTTTTGAGCTGTTTTTTAGAATAGATATTGCGTTCGCAACATCCTGTGGCGAGACGCTAAAGCCATCAACTTGATCCAATGTCAAGGCATTTGGCGTTGCATAGTCACTAGGTGCATGAACTTCATACACTTTTTGAAAAAAATTTGCGAAGAGATTACAAGAATCAACTATGTTGTCGGATACAGTACCATCGTAGGACAGGGTAGTTGGAAACCCACAACTTTTTCGTTTCGGGTTGATATATTGCCAAAAACTTTTAGGATTTTGTCTCAAGTTGGATTCAATTCTAAACATATGTTTCTTGTAGAGAAAATTATTCAAACAATGAAAGTCCTTTCTTAGACGGATGAAGACTGAATGGTCGGCCTCTGAAGCCGTTGTTTTATACTTTTTGTATCGTAGGCTTTGCACATGATCTTAGAAATTTTGCAGCCCCGCGCTTTTGTTCGCACCTTTCCTGCTTGATGGATCATATGCAACTCCTGTCTCTTTTTGATTTCTCCCAAACGGATTGGTTAAGATATATGTTCCGGCCTGAGTGACGTTTTTCCGATGTTTCCTTGCACTCAAGAATACTTCTTGATGAGGTACTGTGTGAGATTATTGCCTTAATCGTAGCCTGACTATCAATATATAAATTAACGCCACTGCAGCTAAACCACGCTTCCTCCAGAATTTCTACTGCTTTCTTCACTGCTATAATTTCCGCTCGAAAAACGCTGCAGTAATCTGGCAGCCTGTAGGATCTACTTATTTCTGAGTCGACACAGTAAACAGCAGACCCAACCCCTTCCATTAATTTGGGACCATCCGTATACACGTGTATAGCATGCTCTGCCATTTCTGCACCACGGCATCAACCCTACGGCCCAATTGTGGCCCCAATATTTCTTTCTAAGCTCAGGCACCAGACTATATATTCCGCTCGCCCGATATTAGATGGCGCTATACTGCTGTGGCCATAAGTGACGATGTGACAAGCGTTTGGTGGATATGCTGGCAGCACGATCCTGTAAATAGATTTTAGGCAAGAAACGGTAGGCGAGCAATTATTATTTTTTTTTTTCAGAGCGACGAGTATTCTAAATCCTCCGCTTACAACCGAAAACGACAAGTTAATATTTTTTACCGGCGTATTATCGAAATCAAAATTACTATCGAGCTATCGGTTTGCTTATCTAAAATATTGTTATAGTACAAGCAACCCTTGATGAATCGGGATATATATTTATTTAATCGTTAATATTTATGCAATTGATTTATTTTTCTGCCTGCATTTATTCCTATTAACTGTTAAGCTGTCGAATTTCACTCGTATCAACTCTACCACGTAGGAAAGGTTTCAGTGCAGTGGCTACGCTTGCGGTTACGCTAAGCAAGGAAGTTTACACATCAACTACTTCTCTGAACTAGGGAGGCAATTGCAAAGAAAAATCCTCTTTCGTAAAGGAAGCTCACGATTTACAGATCACTTGCTGTACCCACTAAATGCTGCGAAAGCATGGACCATGGCAATATCAGATGAGGCTGCTCTGGGAGTGTTAGAGGGAAAAACTTTTGAAAGGTTTATGAGTCTCCACGTTTCGGCGACGGCGAGTACTGAAAAAATTTAGTCATGAACTTTACGAGCTTAAAGCAGACATTAGCATAGTACAGCAGATTAAAATACAGCGGCAACGCTGGCTTGGCCATGCTAAGCGAATGGAAGATGATCAGGCCAAAAAAGTAGTCTAATCAAAACCCGCCCTATAGATGCAGGGAAAAAGTGCGGCCCCACTCCGCTGGAAGGATTAGGTGGAAAAACGATTTAAACTCCGTGATGTGACCAATGGGCACACGTTGGCCCAACGTAGAAACGACTGGCGTGCCTCGTTGGATGGACAAATCTATTTAAATTTTTGAACAGCAACTAAGTAAGGAGGGTAGTGAAGCGTTACTAAAATAGACTGCAGAAATAAATTAAAACTATATCTTCCACGTAAACTGCTCTACAAACATAACTCTCGCAGTCACTCCTTCAATATGCTTTTTAAATTAGTGCCCGCAATTAACAGTCCATCATATAACATGCGCATAAATATATTTATGGCTCATTTTAGCTGATTTAGTTGTCAAACCACTGGCAGTTGTGCATAATTCATATTTGTTGTTGTTGTGGTTGCATTTGTTGGTGCTGATGCTGTAAGTCTTACATCAAAATCGCTGGAAGTTGATCACAACACGACGTGTTAGACAGTGAATGAAGAAAACCAGTTGGTATAAAATAAAAAATGAAATCTCAAATTTTAAAATTTCGGAAAAAAAACTGCAAACTACTTACATCATACATAAATAAAAAAGGCAAACAACTTTTTCTTATGATGTCAGCAGTAAAAAGTGGCAAGAGCAAAGAAAGAGGTAAGGTATCAAGAAATTATGATTTTTATAAATTTTTACAAAGCTGGCACACACACACACTAAATGTTGTTAACCACTAACCCAGCTACAGCAAATGTGCGCCTATCGACAGCAAACAAATTAGTTGCGCTGCATTAGAAATGCGAAAAATTGCATAAAAAAAAAAAAACAAAATTCATATATGAGCATACAAAATTGTTGGCAAATCTAAGAAGGCGGGTTTTTTATCTAAGTGTAAATCAATAGAGGCATTTCCGTCATATTTTTTCGCTCTTTTGTAGACATTTTTTTATTTTATTTTATTTAAATTTTTTTTTTTTTTTTTTCAGTTTTAAATTATGAATATTGGCAAGCTGTTTGCATTACCTCTGCCCTCTCCTAATGGCCGGTAGCAAGAAAAGTGACGCACAGTTGGCTGTAACCAAGTGGCTTGTAAAAAAACCTGTTATTGAAATCGATATATGTGGGTCATTAATTGTGGGCAAAAATCATACCCTGTAAGAAAATTGTATTCATTCGCGTTAAATGAAAACAGCGCACATATACCAAAGGCACGTCGATAGACACTGCCTAGCTTGGGTCCGTCGAAAATGTCATATTAGCCGTTGTCGGGACTTTTTTAATAGGCGATCACGTGTGGATTTAAGCTGAAGTTCAACCTGATTTGACGCAACGCATTGGTTACATGAAAATAGCTTCGCAATGTAACTTTAATAGCTCACGAAATTTTGTGTACAGGGGATTCAGGATACAGGGATCAACTAACTGCCCAGCTTGCTACTTCGCCCCCGCCCCCTCCCCGTCCTTTGGTTACACATAAATCAGCGCAATTATCAATGACTTCAAAAGGGCGTCGGTGGATGGTCTTACTGAATGAGATTCTGCTGGAGCTCCATATGAATGGACTGGAAAAACGACCGTACGAAGACGACAGTATGTTTGATTGAACTGGCCGCAATAAAAACCTCACCTAGAGTGTATGCATCCAAAGTGTTACCAAAATTTGTTTTACGGCCACACGTGGAACCCCATATCAATAGAAGTAGGATAACTTCGTCCCCTTGGCAAATACTAGAAGTTTTCTAGAACCTAGCTGCCTCGAGATCTGACACCTCTGCCATGCTTAATAGCTAGAGCCTTAACCTGGCGAGTGCTGAAGCGTTTTTTCTTGCAGCTCGCATGTGCTGTTACTGAAAAGACCTAACTTATAAGCATGTAACGCCAGAAAGCAGTGCCCAGTTAGTATGCCCATCGTGAGAATTAAATATTTTCTCTTCAGAGATATGAGCCGCTTTGTTAAGACGACAGTAAGTGAGATTTAAAATAAAGAACTCCGTATGCTCGAACAATCTAATCGGTGATAAATGTAAGTCCAAACAACACGGAGCAGGTGCTGTTTACTAAAAAAAAAGTGCACAAGTCCAGTCTCATTCTCTACGAGAGTTGTGTGTCTGCGTTTCGATATAAATAAACATGGAATGTGGAGCAGAGGATACAATATGAGTAATATGATCATGTCCGACTGGTGCACTAAATACAACCCTTAACGAGTTCCTTCTTAACCTTTACATGCGTGAGACTTCAACATGTTTGGCGGTAAGACTTCCTTAATTGGACTGTTGGAGAGGAGGAAATTTCGCCCTACATCGACTGGTCTAAAATGGACTACAACGGGGCATCTTAGTGGTTTAAGTTTACTGTTTCATTACGACTTCCTATCTCAGCTTGGCCAGCTGGAGGACTCAGTAAGAAAGTGCGATTTATGCATTTATTTAGACAAACGCATACACACATATCCTACGGTAAATAATTTTGGTTTTTTAAGTTTCTTATAATGCACTTCGAGGAATTACGAAATATATTTAGTTATTGTTGAGAGCCAGTGGGAGCCAAGGTTATGTTGTTGAGAGCCAACATTGGCCTATACCAGGCGGCAACCACTTGGTAAATACATGCAAATTATATATCTGATGTTGTGTTCTAAAAAGAAACTCTTAAGTAGTAAAAACTATAACAGTACGTATATATTTGGCACATTTGATGGAAGCTCAGCATATAAGGTGATACATTTGGTGGAGATTGTGTATGTTTTAATGCTAATTAGGCACAGATGCTTAAATGGTAATGTGGACGTACATAGACATTCTTGGAAGATGCTTCTAATTTTGTAAAAGTTATAGGCTGATGCCGCCGGCAAGTATCGGGGGAGATATAATGATGAGCTTTACGCAGATATGACGATATATAAAACCCCAAAGGCTTTGCTGGCTGTGTAATGTTATGTGAATGGACGAAGAAAGTATTTCAGTTAACACCATAGTTTGGAAGCAGAGGAGGGGGAGACCTCCACTGAGTTGGGAGAGGCAGGTGGAGGAAGACTTGACCACCCTTGTTGCTCCCAATTGGAGTCAGTTATCTCGAAACAGGGAAAGCTGCCATGAGATGTTACGAAACTGTCAAAATTGCGTAGGCAGTTAAGTGCTTAATAATGATGAATAGTCTAAATTTTAGACTCTAAAAAAAGGATATACTTCTTTCGGGTCCATTTATATGTTAATGACTTGCGATTATTGTTGGGTGGCAGCTGTTTTGGTAAAACTGTTTTTAATAATAAACTTTCTTCACTTGTTGCAAATCCTTAAACATTTAATTATTCTGAATTTTAAACTGTGCTTACTCTTCCCGCTATCTATAAATATTAGCTCGTCGCAGTAAAAAAATGTTAATAATTTTCACAACATAAATAACCAGCATGTTTATGCCACAACTAAATGCTAAATGCACCATTGCATATTACCGTTAGTACCGTGTGTTTCCTATGCATTGACTTCATGGAGATAGCGATCGAGTGCAATGAAGCATTTAAATTGCGCACTCAGATAATCTGTTGGGAAAAGAGCAGAAAATCAAAAAAAAAAATCATCGCATTTGCCACCAAAAACAGAAATATATTTGCCACACTCACAAAAATTAAAATGTGGCAGCGATTAGTGGCATAGAGCGCCCAGCTGGAAAATAAGCTGATGGTGGCACCCGAGTGCTATTGTTAAGCTTTTTATATATAGTAATGCTGTTACTTATTGCGCGAATTGCAATGATTATGCAACACTTGCCGCAACAGCCGCATATATATTTACACACATAGCTAAATGTGAAATCATATCTGAGCATGTGTGTCATATTTTTTCCTCATTCCCTCCACAAATTTATTTTTTCGATGCTCAAAAAAATTTGTCTTGCTTTCACTTTGCACTCGTTGCTGCTGTTTATTATTGTTGTTGCCGTTGCTGTTGTTCGCTCTTTAACCCACTGTCACCCACTAATTTGTGTTGTGCATTGGCGACTTTTGACCAAATCATTTAAACAAATGCACTTAAAATGCAAAAAAAAAAGTGTGGCATGCTGTTATTGTAAATAGCGCAAATAGCCTTTTAACAATTAGTTGTTGCAGTAGTTTTTTTTTCAATTTTCGTTTTTTAGCTTTTTAGAAGCCATTACACATTTTTTTCCGCTACATGCGACATATCACCGTATTTGGCTTGGCAATTTTAATCCCTCGCAGCTGTGCAATGCCGCATGCCACATTCGCTTTCTGGAATTATATGCGTAAGTGTGGCGAAATTAATCAGTGGAATAGTTTTCTTTTTTTTTTCATTAATTGGTTTTTAGTCTTTTAGTTTACCATATTTAAATTTTTGGATACCTTTAAATAGCAGGTGTTGGGTTAGGCATCGTAGCTAGTTTGAGGAATTTTAATGAATATTTAATTTATATTATTCATATCATATAATGATGACTTCATCATTTAATAGTATGAAGATATGTTTTTTTTTTATTTGCAACAAAATTATTCACGTCTTTTTGATGTTGCATCTGGCATTATGATCCTATGAGTATTATCATACGATTATCGTATGATAAACATGTGATGCATTTAGTGAGCTGTTGTTTGTACACAATAAGAAAATGAACCATAATTGAGACATGAAGATGCGATTACGAGTAGTATTTTCAGATAAAATGATTAAGATATTTGCTTCGATGCTAATCTCAATGAAATTATAATCAAAATTTCTTCTATAATATCTTTTTGCTTTAAATAATGAAAAAAATTACTCTCACGTGATTTTTTAAATGTTATATATCACGTATATCGGCGCACCCCAATATGATCATCGTATGATGATTAGGTGATGTTTAAGCCGCCTCCATCCCCATTAGAAGGCGGCAATTCCTATGCGCAGCCGTGCGCGGCGAATGGAAAGGCGCCAACGAACACCCACCACTGCCATCGCGCACGAACAAAATTCCATTCGCTAGTCAACTACTAACAACCTGCAATCGCGTACGCGCTCCTTTTTATACTCAGTTGAGCAGTACTCACAGAGTATATTAACTTTGATTGGATAACGGTTGGTTGTACAGGTATAAAGGAATCGAGATAGATATAGACTTCCATATATCAAGATCATCAGGATCGAAAAAAAATTTGATTGAGCCATGTCCGTCCGTCCGTTAACACGATGACTTGAGTCAATTTTGAGGTATCTTGATGGAATTTGGTATGTAGGTTCCTGAGCACTCATCTCAGATCGCTATTTAAAATGAACAATATCGGACTGTAACCACGCCCACTTTTTCGATATCGAAAATTTCGAAAAACCGAAAAAGTGCGATAATTCATTACCAAAGACGAACAAAGCGATGAAACTTGGTAGGTGAGTTGAACTTATGACGCAGAATAGAAAATTAGTAAAATCTTGGACAATGAGCGTGGCACCGCCCACTTTTAAAATAAGGTAATTTAAAATTTTGCAAGCTGTAATTTTGCAGTCGTTGAAGATAGCATGATGAAATTTGGCAGGAACGTCACTCCTATTACTATATGTATGCTTAATAAAAATTAGCAAAATCAGACAACGACCACGCCCACTTTAAAAAAAAAATGTTTTTTTAAGTCAAGTAAATTATGTCAACATTCAACTCCAGTAATGATATGGTGCAACAAAACGCAAAAATAAAAGAAAGTTTCAAAATAGGCGCGGCTCCGCCCTTTTTCATTTAATTTGTCTAGGATACTTTTAATGCCTTAAGTCGAACAAAAATTTACCAATCCTTGTGAAATTTGGTAGGGGCTTAGACTCTGGGACGATAACTTATTTCTGTAAAAAAAGGCGAAATCGGTTGAAGCCACGCCCAGCTTTTATACACGGTCCACCGTCTGTCCTTCCGCTCGGCCGTTAACGCGATAACTTGAGCAAAAATCGATATATCTTTACTAAACTCAGTTCACATACTTATATGAACTCACTTTGTATTGGTATAAAAAAATGGCCGAAATAGGACTATGACCACGCCCACTTTTTCGATATCGAAAATTACGAAAAACGAAAAAATGCCATAATTCTATACCAAATACGAAAAAGGGATGAAACATGGTATTTGGATTAGTTTATTGACGCAAAATATAACTTTAGAAAAAAACTTTGTAAAATGGGTGTGACACCTACCATATTAAGCAGAATGAAATGAAAAAGTTCTACAGGGCGAAATAAAAAACCCTTGAAAACTTGGCAGGAATACTGTTGATGGTATTATATATAAAAATAAATTAGCGGTATCCAACAGATGATGTTCTGGGTCACCCTGGTCCACATTTTGGTCGATATCTCGAAAACGCCTTCACATATACAACTACCACCACTCCCTTTTAAAAGCCTCATTAATACCTTTCATTTGATACCCATATCGTACAAACTCATTCTAGAGTCACCCCTGGTCCACCTTTATGGCGATATCTCGAAAAGGCGAACACCAATAGAACGAAGGCCCACTCCCTTTTAAAATGCTCATTAACCCCTTTCATTTCATACCCATATCGTACAAACGCATTCTAGAGTCACCCCTGGTCCACCTTTATGGCGATATCTCGAAAAGGCGACCACCTATACAACTACCACCACTCCCTCTTAAAACCCTCATTAATACCCATATCGTACAAACACATTCTAGAGTCACCCCTGGTCTACCTTTATGGCGATATCTCGAAAAGGCGTCCACCTATGGAACTAGGGCCCACTTCCTTTTAAAATACTCATTAACACCTTTCGTTTGATACCCATATTGTACAAACGCATTCTAGAGTCACCCCTGGTCCACCTTTATGGCGATATCTCGAAAGGCGTCCACCTATGGAACTAAGGCCCACTCCCTTTTCAAATACTCATTAACACCTTTCATTTGATACCCATATCGTACAAACAAATTCTAGATTCAACCCTGATCCACCTTTATGGCGATATCCCTAAATGACGTCCACCTATAGAACTATGGCCCACTCCCTCTTAAAATACTCTTTAATACCTTTCATTTGATACACATGTCATACAAACACATTCCAGGGTTACCCTCGGTTCATTTTCCTACATGGTTATTTTCCCTTATGTTGCCACCATAGCTCTTAACTGAGTATGTAATGTTCAGTTACACCCGAACTTAACCTTCCTTACTTGTTTTGTATATATTTAATACTTTGTGCATATATCTATATTCAATATTCTGAAGTAATTTACCACGTTTGTAGTGAATACATAGTTAAAGTCAATTACTAAATTTTTAACATAATTAAAAGACTTGTTTTGAAATTAGTTTATAATTATTAAATAATTAGCACGATTAAAGTGAAACATTTATAACGTTTTAGAAAAAATCATAACTCTTTTATTTTCGGATTTGAGTGTAGCGAAGCAAGACCAAGTGAGTTTATCCATGTGATGCGGCTTGCAACCACGTGTGCCAAGAGGACAGCGTAATCCTTGGGTGAATATCTGAATTCTGGTTTCGAATACGACTTTCTGATCACATGTACCGAAAATTCAACTCGATACGAATATCTGAATAGGCATAATTCCAAGTTATATAGATGTCATTTGCCAATTTACTAAATATTTGATTTTGTTTTAATACTATTCGGTGATTAAACATGCAATGGGATCAAATTTTAGATCATGCGATATATGTTGTGCGAATGACTTTGATATCACGTGCTGGTCATGTTATGATAAAAAATTTATTTTCTTAGTTCGGTGCTGATTACATTCAAATTGGAATCAAAATTTCTTCTGTAACGTTTTTTATGGCATATGATAGTGCGATTAAATGACGATTTTGTATTTTTTTATTTTATGGTGAAGACTTTCTACCTTATACAATATGTACTCCAATGAAATAAATTTTGGTATTTGTTATATAAATGAAAACGAGATCACATGACGTATGTTTTGATCTCGTCAACTGACATATGCTTAAGTCATTATTTCGCGCATATAAAAAACCCGTTGATCGAAGTTATGATTGCTCGTTGGTATTTATCTGAAATCGTATTATCGCTACTACTGTGTGCAAACTGGAGCAGCCGGGATTTATATCCACAAAAGGACTGTCGCTGTGGCATCAATTCTAACAAGCTTTAAGAATTACGTTTGCTATTATAAAAGCGGGTAATTAACTTCAATAGCGACAAATTGAGCATTTCAATCATGAAAGGATGAACCATCTTAACTATATAGAAAGATGGGTTGATTACGTAAACTATGTTCAAATTAAGAATCTAAATCTCAGTGGAAGAAAAGTAGGAAACGAAGGCAAATTCCTTTGACTCAAAGTATATTATCTGATATCTTACATAGTATATTATGTTTGCTTTTGTGTTTTCACACAATCCGCTCTCTCATAAACAACGCGCAAACGCTGCAACAGTATTGCTGTCCCAATTATATGTTGCGCAACATGATGTGGAGCAAGATAGGAACAATGCCGATATAATCCTGCTGTGATATCACGTACATGCGTTTAAGCAATAACCATCTCTTCTTCATTGTAATTTGCTTATTTTTCGACGGGGTGCAAAACTCACAGTAATTTACACATCAACTTTTTGCTGATGAGAAGGTCGGTTACCGCGTACCCGTGCGCGATAAATACGCTTCAGCTGTCATGCCGTTGATAAGATGCGTCAGTATTGTCAGTATTCGATAAAAATCCAATAAATAGAATTCGGCTGTTATTAATACAAGCAGCACCTATTACAATTTATTTTTGGGAAGATATGATATAGAGAATCGTGACGCGCGATTCGGAAGTTGCTCTAAAAATATCGCACCTTTCACTTCTCACTATCAATGGCATGACTTTCCTTCGTGGAAATTTTAAATGCAAATATTTATCTGGAATCACCTACCTATTCATTCAATCACATAAATTGCATAATAGCTAGCCACTGGTTATCCACAAAAATTTCAAAGCAATTAAAATCTAATAAAAATCCTACTTCAGTTATGCAATCAGATAAAGATTGCGCTGTAGGTGAGTGAATGCATTAATTGCTGCTAAAACGTTACGTGCATAATAGGAAAAACGACTTAAAAGCATTTGCATATTTTCCTAAAAATATGGAGAAAATTGTGTATGGCCACTGTGAGATGATGTTTTTTTTTTTATTTAAGATTTATTTATTATTGTTACAAATGTTGTGAATTATCGATAATTATTTGCCTACTGTTATCGTAAGAACCACTGAACTGTTCAATGTTCTTTATTCACATCACTACTTCGAACTAGAACTTAACAGGCGTGTTTCACTGATTGACTCTTTCCCGGACTGTACTGCTTACATACTCTCATGTGCCTCGTTCTGCTATTTCTTCCAAGACTAACCCCGAACTATTCCTTTCTCGATTAGTTACTTATTTAGTTTGTCATATCTCTGCATCTCATATTCGCTATTGTCTTCTATGTATATGTGTGAGTAATGTCGTCTGTGCTCTATGTTGCTGTGTACATGTGTGCGCAACTCTTTGTTGGCTCATCTGCTGGCATTGCTGTTGTGGTTGGGCAGCATTTTTACTAGCGGCGTAGTGACGTATCTAAATTGCTAATATTCGCCATACTGCCCTCCACCTTAGCCTGATCGTACCAAACATACAAATTTCCCCATGCAAAAGCTTCTAGCCTTTCGGAATGAACCATCCTCCTTCTATTTCGTAGTTTTAAAATGTTTTGTGTACGGTGGACCTCATAGCTGATCGTTTATATAAATTGGTATGAGCCTTCCCAGTCACACTGGAATTTTGAAGAAAAACTTTTCTCCCGGTGAGCAGTGTATAACAGCACCAAATATCCCCCTATTAAATAAACATCTTGTTTCGTTGTCTCACACTAAGTATGTCGCTTGTCCAATGGAGCACTTGCCGGATTGCATTATAAGAGTTCATTTGATGTGTCTCCATAGTACAGCGTCCTAGCTTAGAACTATATTCTTCTTGTGAAGTTCCTTCTTTCATTGCGATGCGCCCTTTTGGATTTGTCCATGCCAGTGTTTTCTCCGCGGGTACATTCGGGTTTGATTTTCCATTCTTTCTATATTGTCCGGTCTACTTCCTTCGACTTTTGCTATAAAATTGTGTAAAACTGTGACCTTCCCAATTACGACCTCACACATCACTTCTCCCTGATCTTGGTTGTACTCACCAGTGACCGTATGCAAACTTGCTTCGTGTAATTAATTTACTCTCCTGTAGATAGATGATTATGGAATGAGATGCGCTCATATCTGCAGTCAGTAAACACTACTTCTTATACACATATTCTCTGACGGTAGTACTGCTCGATTTTCTTCCGATTTGTGATACAAATAAAATTTGGCATTGAATAGCTGGAGTAAGTTCTCGCTCCTTGCATCTGGTTCGCTCTAGCTCATCGCCTTAAATTTTGCGTTTGAGACCACCTCTGTTGTTGGAACTACTATGGCCGGTGTCGCAATGGCGTGCTATGTGACTTGGCTTCCCACACTTGAGGCATTTGATTATTCCGTCACTCCGCTGTTGCGATCCCTTTATTTATAATATTGTGTACACCAAGTCTGGCCCTTCTTCTTGCACACGGCACGCATTATATGCTGGTTTACTGAACAGCGAGGCTGTTTCCTGAATCAATGCATGTGATACCGTTTCAGCGAATGTAGGCTTTGGGTTTGCGTAGGCATATCACTTCACTTCAACCTCCCGTAACGTATTTCCGTCGCTTTCATCAATGCTTTTGAATTTTTTCCAATCTATTTTTTTGATATTTTAACAAAAATTAATATCCAAATAAGTTTGTTTTTAAAACTTTGGTATTCAAAACTTTACGCTCACAATCACTTTTCGAAAGGCAACCAACAAATAAACCAGAAAATCGCAAACGATTAGCCATTGAGCTGACAAATTTGTGCCATTGTATGCCATTTTAAGTCAAAAATATATAGAAAAACACACAAAACAAAACAAAAAATCAAGCATACATGCAATAAATGGAAATTTTTTTATCTGCAACAAATCAGCAACACAAGTTGCGCCACAGAGTGGTGCAAATATTGAATGTGCAGTTTACAACCAATTTTACTTGTATCCCAGGTGTAGAAAAGCTGAATGAGATGAATAATTTTACACTAATTTTATATGTTACTAGGGAATGCAATCGATGACTCTAGCGACTGTTGTCAAAGGCAATGAAAAGCTTGAACGGCAAAATAGGCAACGAACCGATTTTTGAAAAAAATATGGAAAAACTAAATATAATACTCCTTTTAAATTTATTTAATTTAACCAATAAAAAATGCGTATATTGCTTGGTTATATTGTGTGTAGCTTGATATCACAGCATCAAGCATGAGCGGAATTTTTTCGCCAATAAGTTGGAAACAAACACTCGATACAGGTACGATCTAAGCTTATATATATGTTTTTTTTTCGTTTTTTTTCTTTTTTTTGCAATAACACTCTTTCCTTTCACAAACTCCTAGCTCGTTATTTGTCCCTTCCATGCTTTTGTTAACTTTTTTTTGTCCGTGTTGTCATAAATCATACGTTTCTACCACTCTCTGTGAATCATACTTGTCGTCTGTTATCAAAAGGAAGCTGTTGCCCTGCCTCCTTTAGAAAACTTAATAGCTTTACAGCTTCGTTGACTTTCTTCTGTTTTTTTTTCCTCCTATTTGTTTCCCATTGCACTTGTTGCTTCAGTCATCAATTTTTTTTACTTTTCTTTTACAAACATGCCTTTATATACATTAACGTAGAGATCTAGAAATTAGTGAATTTGGTGAGCTAATTAATTTAAACATACGTTTGATGGCCGGTGCGTAAACGAAAGTGCCATTGTTTGCCCACAGTTGGTAGCAGTGCTACAAAATGAAGATTTCTGTGGAATTGTGAACAGTAGCAGTGATTCATAATTTAACTTCAACATATATTAATACGTGACTGCTTATTTTTTTACTTCGAAAAATATTGAAAATCTGTTAAATATAGGATATGTTCTGCTTACGTCACGAGAGGATAACTATCCATATAACAGGGAGAGCACAAATGACATTACAAGAACATGACAAGGGTTAAATTGAACAAAACAAAATAAAAAATAAACTAAACAAAAAAAATAAAATAAATAAAATTAAAAAAAATAAAATAATATCAAATAAAGCAAAATAAAATAAAATAAAAATAAAAAATAAAATAAAATATATTAAAACAATATAAAATAAAGTAAATTAATATAATATAAAATAAAATAAAATAAAACAATATCAAATAAAATAAAATAAAATAAAAATCCACAACATCCATTGTTTGATCATTTTTAGACATTGACATGTAATTTACAGATTATTATGAATTTTCCTATGTATATTTAATATGAATAGCTTTATATGTCTTGTTGTGTACAACCGATATACAATGTATAGCCGAAAGTGGAGCTCAAGGAAGAAGTAAAATAAAATAAAATAAAATAAAATAAAACAATATGAAATAAAATTAATTTAAATTAAATAAAATTTAAAAAAAAATAAATAAAATAAAATCAAATAAAATAAAATAAAATATGATAAAATAGAATAAAACAAAATAAAATAAAATTAAATAAAATAAATTAAAAGAAAGTGAAGTAATATAATATAAAATAAAATAAAATAAAATAAAATAAAATAAAATAAAACAAAAAAAAACACTTGAGAATGTCAAAACAAAGTAATTGACAATAAACAAATCCAGCATTATCAGTGATTTGCAACAGATGGCGCAACGCAGAATAAATATAATTGGTAAGAAGGAGTAGAAATAGCAATTTTTCAGTCAAACAAACCACCGCTGTATAGCTAAATTGTTAGCGCAGCATGCCTAAAGCGTACTGATGATGAAGGCTTAGCACCCTTCAAAATGGATCTATCTACGCAGCTATGGCAGGTTGGCTGAAAAATTTTCCACTTACTATTCTAAAAACAAAATACAATTTTTCAATTATAGAAAAATTAAAAAAAAAAAACAATAATCATTACAAAAAAAATATTGTTCTTGCCTTGAGCTCGGTTCGAAACTTGAACCATTTATCAATAGGCCGATAAAAACAAAAACAATTGCAAAATAAACTAAAATAAAATAAAATAAGAAATGATTTTTTGCATGAAAGTAGTTGAGGTTAAGCCAGGCGTTGAAGTCTGCTATGGACAAATGTCTTGCCACGAAACACAAAAAAATTGTAAATGGAAATGCAGGAAGATGCGGATAATAATATAACGCACAAGCATCTTCCAAGCTTATACGTGAGCACTACCAGCACTAAGATATAAAAGTCAGCCATGAAGACTCCATCTGGAGCATTGGCATATTTGGCCCCACGCAGTCGAAAAATAAAATACAAACTTTTAAAGAAAACTCTCAAGAAAAAAATGCCGTTCTTCTTAGTATATCATTTTTTAAACGCTCTCAACATATTTCGAAAAAAATAGATTTTCCCAAATTGCACTTTTAAGACAGGTGAATATATTTCTTTCATTTATTGTCATCACTTCCCACTTTTCAAGCACATTTCAAACTAATCCATTTCGTTTTTCAATTTGTGCTTTGAGTGTAGTTTTGGTTTTAATAGCAACTTTGCATTTTTTGCAAAAATTAATTAACGAGTTCATACACCTGCCACACATTTGACTGCACAATGGCATGTATGTGTGGCATGCAACAACACATTGCTTTGCTCCATTTAGTATATTTTATGGCCGGTACTTGTGTCTTTTCTTTTTTTTTTGTTTTTTTTGTAGCAACTTTTCTGGTCTGACGGCTTTCAGGTATTTAATGTCACCTGACACTGTTTTTACTGCTGGCAATTTCTGGAGTGATGTTGCATGTTTGGTTTCGTTTGTTGGTGATGTCTTCGCCAATGTGGGTAACATAAATTAGGTGAACGATTAAGGAAATGTAGGAGCTTTGTTAAATAAAATATAAAATAGACACGAGAAAAATAAAACTTTAAAGTTCCAGCTGTGAGAAAATACCACAAATATATATTCCCCTTTAAAAATCAACTTGTCATATATTTATTGAAGTGAAGCCTGCTACCTGCATAAGTACCTCATAATCTAGGTCAGAAGCTATTAAGGTAAGCAGTTGCATCCCAAATATGTTTCACAGTGAACAAACATGGAAACTGTTTCTTCGTACATCAATTTTTTTATACAATTTTTGTTTAACAACTTTTTTATGTTGAACGAAATTAAATATTAAAAATTTTAATTGCAAATAAAAAATATTTCAATCGACTGATTTATCTTTGATTTATAGTTTTGTAAACAACAGTTTTATGATTGTTTAGTGCAGTTTGGTAGTTTTTTACGTCTCCAATATTTTCTGATGTGGTGAAATGCTCACGCTGAACGCGTGCTTCAATATTTGGTTCACAGCGAACAAACATGCAAACTGTTTTTTCTGTGTACGTTGCTTTTTTTTAACAATTTTGGTTTAACAACTTTTTATATTGAACGAAATTATATATTAAAAATTTTAATTGCAAATAAAAAATATTTCAAACGACTGATATATTTTTGATTTGTAGCTGTGTAAACAACAGTTTTATGAATGTTTGGTACAGTCTGGTAGTTTTTTACGCCTCTGATATGTTCTGATGTGGTGAAATACTCACGCTGAACTCGTGCTTCAATGTTTGGTTCACAGCGAACAAACACGCAAACTGTTTTTTTTTTATATCTTTTTTGTTTAAAAAATATTTGTGAAATAGAAAATAACCAACTCTTTTTAATCTCAAAAAAGCACACAGTTGAGGCGAATAACAACAACGTCTGTGAAAATACTTTGCCCGAATAAAGGGCATGGCTAATACTGCTTCGAGTGCACCCACTTTTTCTCGTCCGTTGCCTACTGTTTTCATCAAGAAAAAAACAATTGGGATTTATTTTTCTACATAGCAACGTTTGTAAATATTTGCGAAAAATAATTAAATCGACAATGTATTGCTTTTGGAAATATGAAAAATGTACGACGAGGTTGGGCTAGAAAGTTTCAAGGAGATAATAACACGACAGTCAAACCTCAAAGTGAATATTGATTAAAAAAATGTGTCAATTAATTTGATTATATTTAAGTAGCCGCAACAGATATGTTTTTCCATACAGATGTGCAGCAGCGCACAGAAAAATTGCACTGTATTATTTTGTGCTTTGCCGTGAAGACTATGAGATCGTTATGGTGTAAATTTTATCTAAGGACATTTTCTGTTAGTGCCCAACCTTTTAAGTTCACCATCCATTTCGCCATTATTTCTTATCACAGAAAGAAAAATAATTGAGATCTGGATTGCACCATCTGTGGATCTTACCTAATATGATTGGAATAATGTGAGACCTATTAACCGTAAATCTTTAGTAAGTTCATGTCACATTCAGCAAATCAAGAGAGTTTTCGAAATCCCTGAAAATTCGTTCTAAATGATATACATTATTAATAATACTTGACTATACTAAAAATAGAAATTTTCCAGTAGAATTTGCATTGAGCGGGGGAAAGAATTGCCCAAATATTAGGTTGGGCCGATATGTAGTGCCTTGAACCACCGACCCAATACAAGCAATACACTATGAATTCCGGCGGTTGACTTTAATATCTGTAAAACAATTTTATGGGCCAATATTCACATGTCGATATACATATATATTCGCATATGCAATCATGCTTTCATATACTAAATATGTAGCTGGCTATTTATTCCTTATATAAATATGCCTATTCGTTTGCTTTATGTGGCATGTTGCAAGTGTGTATCAAACTATTTGCACACTTCAAATGCTTCCCTACGAACAAATTCAATTTTTTTTGTCACTGCAAATTCTTCTTATTTATATACCTTGTTTTACCGTTTTAATCCTCCTTCTCTATGTTTTGCAACATGTCTACATTCTTGTTTATTGTCGTCTTACTTTTTAACATTTCATCTATGTTTATCTTATTGCAGTTTTATTTATTTTGCATAAAACTAAAATATTGTTGTTGGCGTTGTTGTACTTAATTTTTTCTTTATTTGCATTGTTATTTGTCTGGTATTTCCATGTCACTTGATGTACACCTACTGGTATATGCTCGACTGTACTAGTTTCGATATTTTAAAATGCTTCATATTATATATAGTTAGCCCTATAACTGTATAGTATATCCTGTGTATGTATGTACATACACTGAAAGAAAAAGACTGGTAAAATCAACGGAAATACGGGTCAATTCAACCGAAATTTCTGTCAATTTTTATCCATCGCAACAAGATATTGAATCAACTGCGCACAAATCGTTGATTCGTAATTGACCGTTTTAGTAGTCAAAAGAACAAAAAAAAGTTGTTGCGACAGCTTTGTACGAAAGTACCTATGTTGCCATATAAATAAATAAAGAGATCTAATGCCGAGCTTCTCTTCCAATTTGCGTCGTGTCCCTCTTGATTTTATTTTTCCTACAAATTGGTCCTATTTTATGCCGACTCCGAACGGCATCTGCAAGGCCTTCTCACTGAGACCTTTTCATGGCAGAAATACACTCGGAGCGCTTGCCAAACACTGCCGAGGGGCGACCCCGCTTAGAAAAAATTTCTTCTAATTTGAAAAACCTTATTTCTAAAATTTTGATGTTGCTTTGCCGGTGGTGCGAACCCAGGGCATACCGTGTGGCAGGCGAAGCACGCTACCATCACACCACGGTGGCACTTACTAACCGAACGTCAATTGGGCTTACATCAAAAATGCTGTCACATATTAAAAATTATACACTTTATTATTTTGTTTTATTAAACGCACTTTCACCAAATTTTATATTTTATAATTTATTTAATTTATAGTTTTGAACTTCGATTTGCAAATAGAAATGATAATAGTAGTCACAAACCTGATTCTCAATTCTTTCAATTACAGCTCAGCTCATTCTCAATTTCTTCTCTCGCATGTGATTGTTTCGAACGAAACTTGTATAAATGTTTGACATAACATCTATTTAAAATGTACTTGTACTGAACTTGTAAGTTATAGAAAAGTAAAGAAACAAATCGCTAGAAGATAATTCACCACTGGAGTGACTTTACATGTAATTCGGCAAGTTTAATTTTCGTAACACTTTAAGTTGAAACGATTCCAAAACAACTCAAACTTTTATGTTGTCGGAAACATCAACATTAAAAAAGGATGTTTTTTGTTATCTTATTAAATTCGTTCACGTGAGTGGAAATTTCGGTAAAACTTGAACTTTTAACTAACTTTGGAGGAATCCTTTCCTTGAATCAAAACTTTTTCAACAAGAGGGCGCAATTTTGCATTTCGCTTGGAGGAGAAGTTGCAAAATTGTACCCGATAAATAGGTGTCGCGGTATCTCATAATTTTTTGCACAGTAAATTCAAAAAAAGGTCTTTCGTTTTGTACTAATAACTAAAAAACTAGTTTTTTGTTTTCACCCATTTTGTGTGTTTTTTCGATTTGGTGGTTTACTTATTTTGGTATTCTTTTTTAAACAAATGGCACCATCGTCATAAGTACAAAGTCGAGAAAGCAGTGGGCGTAAAAGTCTCTTTGAAATTTGCTCATGTATTGACTGTTGATCGCTGTTGAAATGACCAATGAGATCAGTTGTGTAAACCTCAGCGGGTTAGGGTATCAGAATATACCCGCGGTAGGTATGCCTGTCGTAAGAGGCGTCTAAAATACCAGATTCAAGTGGCTGTGTAGTGCAACCCCTAAGGTTGCCAGCGCAATATGTAGCTTCTCCAAACCCAATTGTCAACCTCGCCTATCCGCGTAGAATCCTGTTTCACTAACAAACGAGGCTCAGGCGACCCCAAGCTCCTCATGGAACTTGGGGTTAGGGAGGGAGGGAATGGCCTGAAGGTTTAATGTGGCCACATAAATCGTTCTCGAGATGGTCGGGCTAGCACCTTAATGGTGCTATGGTAACGGAGCGTACCGGATTTTTCACATCGATAACACACCCCAAAGCCTTCGGGGAGCAACCTTATCGCTATAACAACAACAACAACATCAGTTGTGTTAACAGAAAAATCAGTTAGATTGACCAGGAATCTGTCAATTTTACAGAATTTTGTTAACTTAAGGGCGACAATTTCTCTTCTGTTGAAACAACTAAACTAATTTGTTCGCTTGACAAAGAACTCGATCGAATTAACCATAATTCGATCAATTTCACCAAATCTCCGTTAAGTCAAGAAGAACAGAACCGATTTGTTGATTTTACTGGCACCATTTCTTTCAGTGTATTTACCTTCTTAAGTGTATATATTACAAGGAAGTGAACGAATAAAAAGTTTTTTTGGAAATGGGCGTGGCACCACCCACCTTTAACCTAGAATTTTTGCACGTTTAAATTTTATAAAATTTATACCTTATACAACCGATTGTTCAAATATTAGTAATGTTTTAAGTTTTATTAGATTATTTCTCAATTCCATACATAAAAGGAGGCATGAGGTCTGCAACACTGCGGATAATAGTCCCATTTTAATTTCGGTTTCTTTTTGAATACTAATTTTAGTAATTACACTGCAAAAAATGCGATTAGTGTGGAAAGAGTCCGGGATGAGTCGCAAAAGAGTACGTGACTAATGCCAATTTTGATCTCTTTGTAAGAGTTGAACTGTTCCCTTTTCTTTGAGCATGTCCTATGAAGAGACTAATTGTACCCATTTATAACCAAACGGGAACAATAGGACCAATCCCCTTTGTACCCATATGGGAACGAATGAAGACTAATTTATTTTCTCATCAAAAAGTAATAGTTTTCGTATGGTTCGAGGTTATGTACATTACAAATGCAATACTAAAATATGCAAAAAATTGTTAGATCCACCTATGGAAAAAATATTACGTCGCCAATTCATTCCAAGAGATATGGGTCGACGATAATGGAACATATGGTCCAAGTCATATAGGTTCGGTATAGGGCTTGGCTTTTTTCTTAAATAATTCGAATCAATCACCTATAATATTTTTTATTTAACTCACTTCGTTGCCGCTTCTTTATGTGTCTTAAAATGGGCCACATAGATCTCAACCTGACTAATCCCGACTGTACCCAAAAGGGACTAGAAGTGATCAACTATGCTGCAATGTAGACAAAAGAGATCAATCGGAGACCGCTCTCTTGAGGGATTAGTCGCATTTCATTTGCAAATTTGCAGTACCCAAATGCATTTTGCTCAAAAAATTTTCATAGCAAAAATACACTGAGTAGCGAGCGCTTAAAAAAATTTTTTCTTAAGTAAGTTAAGTGGATGGTACTTTTCCTGGAACTTGAATCAAAGACCTCCCTCAAGAAGTAGACATGCACACTACAATGCCCGGGCGCCGCAGTTCATTAGTCTTCGAAACACTGTCGTGAACAGCTCAAGCTTTAATTCTGGTAAGGTAGTACTTCAGACTTAAATCTTCACAACTTTTGGTACTTTTTCGATAGTACTTCCGTCTTGACTCTTACATAAACTTTGACTCAGCGACAACCAACCAACCCCGACAATACTTACTAAAATTTTTCTAAGCCTAATTTACTTGCAGTTCAACGCCACTTTGAGCTTTCCATTTGCGAGTACATCATTTTCACTGCAGACATCATAGTTGCTTAGATGTGATAAATACCAGCAGCGTGCGCTTGATCATATATAAACAATACCTACATATTAGCAAATTTTCTATATATAATACATATATGTATGTCTGTATGTATATTATTAACAGTTTCTTAGTTTTCTTTTCTCCATGTGATTCAAATCCTCTTAAGGGCTAGCAACTCACGTTCAAACCAAGCTAATATACATGCATATAGAGTACTGTAAGATAAATAGGAAAATCCATATAAGTTCACCGTTAACTATTTCTATATATTCACTCACATTTCGCTAGAAAAACAATAAATAAGTTAAAGTGTCATATTACCATCGTAGCTTTCGTTGCATATATTTGTATTAGTATTAGTGTAGTTACGAGTATATATACATTTTGTATGGCAGCAGTCAATGACTCATTGAAAACGTAAACCTACATATATTTCACGTGTAGTACTCATAACTACAAAAACTTTTCCGCATAACAAATACTTGTTGTTGTTTAATTTTGTAGCTTAAGTTTACTATTGTAAGCCATTTAAATTTATTTTTGATGAAATTTTGTTTTTATGGATTAATAAAATTTTGTATGCTCTGCACTATGACGCAATAAAACAAGATAGGTGAAGACAGCAGTACAACAACAAAAGTTTAAATGCCCCCATAATCCTTTCAGGAATTCAAAAGTAGTGGGGAGGGAAAATTTTTAGTACTATTTTGATACTTTTTACTACCTCAATAAAGTACTGTGTATAAAAGGTCCACATTCACATTGGAAACGTGGACATGAAAGAAAAGAAAGAGAAAACAGGGGAAATTGGAAGTAAAAGTAGAGGAAGTTGGAGGGAAGTCGGAAAAAGGAAGATCACAAGAGAAAGATGGCGAGTGAAAGTAATAGTAAGAATAAAACAAATGGTTTGAGACAAAGTAGTAAAAGATGAAGGATTGAGAATAAGGATAAGATTAAGAGTTATATTAAGAGTTTGACTGGGATTAGAGCAAGCGTGGGCAGCTTAAGAGGAAAAGCGGGAAGATTTACGGAAGCATGAAAGAAAGCCGATTAAGGTAAAGTGGAAAGAATATAGGGGGATGAAATATGAGAGGAAGAGGGTTAGACAGAGGAGAGGAAGGTGGATAGATAGAGAAAGTCAGAACAATGTCTATTGAGTTTGATCATACGGCTGGGTGTATTTCATGTTTGTACAAACTTTTCAGGATTAACCCGAGCGGCTTAAAATAAAGTTCTGATGGACCCACGTTTATTTTTTCTTTTGCCATCAGGTGAGTCTATAAGCTCTGAAAATTTTAAAAATTTTTGTTTTTACTATATTATCAAAGGATAAGTAGTAATATTAGTATTGTGCATGCCATTGTATTTCACGATGCCAAGCTCGTGAAGGAATACATGTTTCTCGTAAACTTCACCTTTTCGAAGTATTTCAGACCACCTAGTCTAGTTTGAAAATCAACGAAAAAAATTTTAGGCAATGAGATCAGATCGATTACGCTGCGGTGAGTATACTGCGGCCAGCCCCCCTGCACAGCGGAACCCTCGATAGATACTTCTACACCTTACCACAGAAATCCATATTAGACTCAATGAGAGCCTTCGACAACATTACCAGCTGTAGAGCACATTGAGCGCTTGTGACAATAAAGAATGCAAGAATGGAGATAAATGATGTATTTACAAGCGCCAGCAATAAGCAATGATGGTGAATGAGGACAAAACGAAGTACCTGCTGTCATCGAGCAAAGAGTCAGCGCATATGCGCCTTGGCAACCACGCTACTGTTGGCAGCCATAATTACGAAATAGTAAAAGACTTCGTTTATTTGGGAACCAGCATCAACACTAGCAACAACATCAGCACTGAAATCCAGCGAAGAATCAATCTTGCCAATAAATGCTACTTTGGACTAGGTAGGCAATTGAAAAGTAAAGTCCTCTCTCGGCGAACGAAAATCATACTCTACAAGTCACTTATCGTACCCGCCCTGCTATATGGGGCAGAAGCATGGACCATGACAACAGCAGATGAAGCGGCTTTAGGAGTGTTCGAGAGAAAAGTTCTTCGAAAGATTTATGGACCTCTACGCGTTGGCGATGGCGAGTACCGAAGAAGATTTAATGATGAGCTGTACGAGCTATACGCAGACATCAACATAGTCCAGCGAATTAAAACGCAGCGGCTGCGCTGGCTAGGCCATGTTATGCGAATGAAAGATGATGCTCCGGCCAAGAAAGTGTTTCTATCGGAACCCGCCTATGGAAGCAGAGGTAGAGGGCGACCCCCACTCCGTTGGAAGGACCAGGTGGAAAACGATTTAAACTCCCTTGGTGTGACCAATTGGCGCCGGTTGGCGGAGCCAAGGAGCGACTGGCGCGCCTTGTTGGACGGCCATAACCGTTTAGACGGTTAAGCGCCAATTAAGTACGTAAGTAAGCAATAAGCTCGCCGCGGGCTGCAGTTACAAATATACTGGTGCATAATTTAGGTGCACTATTTTGCATGTTGCGGCCACCGTGGTGTGATGGTAGCGTGCTCCGCCTACCACACCGGATGCCCTGGGTTCATACCCCGGGCAAAGCAACATCAAAAATTTTAGAAATAAAGTTTTTCAATTAGAAGAAAATTTTTCTAAGCGGGGTCACCCCTCGGCAGTGTTTGGCAAGCGCTCCGGGTGTATTTCTGCCATGAAAAGCACTCAGCGAAAACTCATCTGCCTTGCAGATGCCGTTCGTAGTCGGCATAAATTTATGTAGGTCCCGTCGGGCCAATTTGTAGGGAAAATGAAGAGGAGCACGACGCAAATTGGAAGAGAAGCTCGGCCTTAGATCTCTTCGGAGGTTATCGCGCCTTACATTTATTTTTACTTAATTATTTTGCATGTGCATAAATAGGCAGTCTATTGGCAAAAAAAAACAAAAAAATATATATGACCGTTTCTGCCTTAAATTAGGTTAAATCTATTCTCTTTATTTTTTTAAACATAATTTCCTATTTCGAGTTTCAAAACCAAAATATTCGACAGTTTATATTGAGAAACTTACTTTCGCTGATCTTTTTATCCTTTTTTCAGTCTCTGTAGCTTTTGATTGGATCTTAGTTTACTGAGTTGTCCATTTTTTGTGACCAAAACACAATTTTAGATTTACACAAATTTATTCGTTTGCCATAGAATTAGTTTATCAACAATTGTTTGTTAGTAAGAATCACGTAATTTCATTAAATGTTTATTTAAAATATTTATTCGCACTAATTTATTGTTAGTCACAACTTGAATTAAATTATTATTCTCTCTACAAATGCTTCACTAGAACCGAAAGCTGATAACGGTTGGTTTCATTTACGATTTATTTTCCACGCAATTTAATTAAGCGCATAAATCTGTAAAAGAGAAGAAAGGAAATAAAAATAAACAAGTAAGGGCGGGACTGTCTTCGGCTGTGCCGAAGACTTCATACCTTTCATGAATGGGGCTGAACAATAATCTTATCCCGTTCGTAATCTCCAAATAATCGGATGTTTAAGATAAGAAATATATAGATCTACATACCTAAACGATTTTTAAGATAAATATAAAATAAAAAATGGCAAAAAATCCCCTTATCTGAACGATCGGTTGTATGGGATATATATAATATATATATCCGATCGTAATGATTTTTACAGGACATCTTCTATGATATATTAGAATATATATCACCGAGTTTCACGTTTATACTTTTTAAATTGCAGCAGGAATGACCAAAGTCGTCTTATCTGAACGATCGGTTGTATGGGAGATATATGTTATAGTGGTCCGATCCTACCGGATCCGACAAATGTCTAATATAATACAAAAATACATCCTTGTGCCAAATTTCATTAAGATATCTCAAAATTTGAGGAACTAGTTTCCGTTCAAACAGACAGACGGACAGACGGACGGACGGACGGACAGACGGACATGGCTATATCAATTCAGTTCGTCGCCCTGATCAATTCGGTATACTTAATGGTGAGTCTATCTTCTATATTTCTCAACGTTGCAAACGTCGGACCAAAGTTAATATACCATTTCATGTTCATGAAAGGTATAAAAATAAGTAAATGAGGTGAAGGTAAAATGTTAAAATTTAAGTTAACGTATATGTATGTGTGTAGTGGTGTAGCACACTAAAGATTTTAGCACAACAAAGCTTTATACGCTGATAAACAAGAGCGCTTGTTGAATGCATAGAAGAAGCACAAGTTAAGGTGTATGCAGGTGTTTGTGTGTGCGAGAGTGTGTATCACCTATAAAATTCACTTAAAATAAGCAAATGAGTTGACATAAATTAAAGCGAAAAATTCGAGTAACTAAACGGGAAAGGAGAAGTGTGTGTCAAACAAACATATTAGGGTGCGTTCGTTTTGGGGTGTAGCTTCTAGCTGTGAATGGAACTTCAAAAAGTCTAAAGGGTAGCGTTTTTAGTTTTTACACTGAAGTGAATTATCATGAACACCATCCTTTTCTCTCTTTTCTGAGTCGTGGCTTGACTTACAACTCTACTGAACATCTACACTAACATCGAGGCTCCAACATGAACGCACCCTAAAAAACCAGGCGAGTGTATGAAATGGTACTGCAGCAGCATCTTAGCGTCGACGGGACTATGCTCAAGGCTAGCAGAGGCGACACACAGTTTAAGTGATTGCACACACACACAGGCACAATTCACTACTGCATTCACTAAATTTAATTCAATTTTTATGCCTCTGTCGCTGTAAATTCATCACTTGACATGCTTCGCTGTGTATACAACAAGCATATACCCCATGAAAGGGATATAATATGCTTGGCATACATACGTGTATACATCTCTATGCGTATATACTTTGCAGTACCGTTTACCTCTACAATGCGGCTGCTCACATGCTTCCAGTAAGCATGACTCAGAAGTCATACTAAGTTTAATTTAATGAGATCTTTTCTTGGGCTATTTTTAGTGCAAGCAATTGCATACTTTAGGGCGTTAGACGTGTATTTATATTTAGTTGGCACACATGCAAATGCTATTGAATTTGTATGCTACTGGAATTTTAATGCTAACGAAATATTTAAATTCTAAATTTGTAAAATGTAAAAAACATCATGGGGCTTAAAAAAGCGAAAAATGCAAGAAAAGCAGGTGGAAAACTTGGGATATTTTTTCATTTTTTATTTGTGATTTATATAATACTAAGGGACCCGGCAGCCCAAACTTTGGATTTTCTGGTAATTTTTTAAGATTGTTTGTCCATAAGCAACTGATCCATAAGAAAGCTTCTTGGTATTTTACGCGTATTTTTGCTGAAACAGCATCCTAACCTACAAAGTAGGGGAACATAGTGACGTTCACAAAATCGCACTGGGAGAACGTCCACCGTTTATCCCAGCAGGAAGGTCAGCACAAAGTTTAATGAAAAATTCTAGCAATAAACATCGATTGTTGATTTTCCTATAGGGTAGCTGCATGTAACTCTTAAATAACGATTTCAGTCAGCTAATACTCAAATAAAAACTACTCAAAAACTACTAAACTTATGAGCAACTGATATATTTGTATGTATATGTATTTATATGTGTTAAAAGAAAATGTGTAAAAATAAAGCAAAAAAAAAAAACAAAAAAAAACAAAGAAAACTTAATTGAGTGTTGCGGCGCATTAGCAGCAGTCGCAGTTGCATTTTGTGGCAGTTATAGCATCAGCAACAACGATAATAACAACAGCAACAACGTAGCTAAGTACAACAACATGCAATTAGCCAAAATTACCTTTAATAAAGACAAATGCAATGCAATTTGGCAAAGGCTGTGGCGTTGAATAAAGCATAATTTGTTTTTATTTTTGTACAACACCAGAGCACAATTGGGATAAAGAGGCTCAAAAGTGTTTTCGGTGAAAAAAAAAATTATTTGCGATCTTCAGCAATTCACCACCACGTTGACGATGGCTTTTGAAGCCCCCTCCGGCTGACGGGTGCTGTTAATATGCTCAGAAGGAAAGCTGCTTGCACTTCGTTAAACTGGTAAAAATACAAAATTTTTTATTTGAGTTGATCAATTGTAAAACCAATTTCAGTTGCATGTGAAATTGATCCGGATATTGATTGCTGCACTACAATTTTACTTTATAACATTTTTAGACTCATCTAGAAATTGATTAAATTCATGTCTTTGCTAGAGCTGTTTTTGCTACGAGTTAAAAAAAAATATAAGGAATATAAAAAAAATTATATAAAAACAAAAAAAATATAACAAAAAACTATATGGTTAGTTGAGAAAAACAGGAATAATGAAAAAAAATATAAAAAGTTAATAATTAAAACCAAGGTTCACTTTATTGAGAAAGAAAAAATTAAAAAACAAAAAAACTATAAAAAAATTTTTAAATAAAATGTATAATAAAAAGTAAGTTTAAGTTACTTGAGAAAGAAAAAATTTGAAAAAAAAATTCAAACACAAATTTAAAGAATGTAATTTATAATAAAAAAAGGAAAAAAATATTAAAGAAAGAAATGAATTATTAAACAAAAAAGTGTATAAAAAAATCAGGTCTAGTTATTTCAGAAAGAACAAAATAAGAAAAAAATTATAAAATAAATTAATAATAAGAATTTAGCTTTATTTAGTTGATCTTGGTCTCAAAAAATATTGCGCTGGTCAGCTAAATATACTAATTTTGATTATATTTACATATAAAATTATTTTGCTAATACAAAAAAAACTTGGCTTCTTAATTTATTTTTTTTTTTTTTTTAATAAGACAAACATTTTAAGGTAAAGTCGTAATAATATTTTGAAAGCAGTCGTACTTGTTTTTTTTTACAAAAACATTATAATAAAAAAAATATAAAAAATAAATATTAATTAAAACCCATTTTAATTAGCATATAACATATCAGGGAATTTTTCTAATATTACATTTAAAATAACAGATCACTAAGGCACTAAGAACATATTTTATTTTTTGCTACTATTCACTCACAGTCAACATAATTTTCTTTTTTTATTTATAAGAAAAAAGTAATACGTTTTTTTTTTTTCAAAACAAAATATACAAAATAAATATTAATAAATTACAAAAAACGGCCAAAAACAAAAGGTGCCTTTTTTCTTGTTGTGCAATCCGTATAAAATAAGTTTTTTCTTTGATTTTTTTTTTAAATTGCAATAATTTTTTTTTTTTTTTCAGAAAAATTTATTTTAAGAAAAAATTATAATTCAATGTAGAAAAATTGAGGTAGGAAATTCTAAGAAAAATGATTTCTACGGAAAAATTACGCAAATAAGTATAACAAATAAAAACCACAAAAAAAAAACACAACAGTGTTTTATTGTTCATAGTGATTGAACTTTGTTTTTGTATAAAAAAAAAAAAGTTTTTATTGCTGCCTACTCACAAAAAAAAAGTTATTTATGTTTTAAAAATATGAGTAAGGGAGTAAAAAAATATGTTTTGATTTGTATTTTGTTGCTCAATCACTTAAGAAATTGATTTTATTGAGACAAATTTTTTTTCCTGTTAACTCAAAGTATCTATTTTTTGAAATTTTTTTTAAAGAAAACAATTAAAACAAGTAAGGAAGGTTAAGTTCGGGTGTAACCGAACATTACATACTGTTGTATAGGTGGTCGCATTTTCGAGATATCGCCATAAAGGTGGACCAGGGGTGACCCTAGAATTTGTTTGTACAATATGGGTATCAAAAGAAAGGTGTTAATGAGGATTTTAAAAGGGAGTAATCCTTAGTTCCATAGGTGGACTCCGTTTCGATATATCGCCATAAAGGTGGAACAGGGGTGACCCTAGAATTTGTTTGTACAATATGGGTATCAAAAGAAAGGTGTTAATGAGTTTTTTAAAAGGAAGTAATCCTTAGTTCCATAGGTGGACGCCGTTTCGAGATATCGCCATAAAGGTGGGTCAGGGGTGACTCTAGAATTCGTTTGTGCAATATGGGTATCAAACGAAAGGAGTTAATGAGTATTTTAAAAGGGAGTGGGCCTTAGTTCTATAGGTGGACGCCTTTTCGAGGTATCGCATTAAAGGTGGACCAGGGGTGACTATAGACTTTGTTTGTGCGATATGGGTATCAAATGAAAGGTGTTAATGAGTATTTTTAAAAGGGAGTGGTGGTAGTTGTATATGTGAAGGCGTTTTCCAGATATCGACCAAAATGTGGACCAGGGTGACCCAGAACATTATCTGTTGGATACCGCTAATTTATTTATATATATAATTCCTGCCAAGATTTTAAGGGTTTTTTATTTCGCCCTGCAGAACTTTTTCATTTTCTTCTACATAATATGGTAGGTGTCACAACCATTTTATAAAGTTTTTTCTAAAGTTATATTTCGCGTCAATAAAACAATCCAATTACCTTACCATGTGTCATCCCTTTTTTCGTATTTGGTATAGAATTATTGCATTTTTTTCATTTTTCGTAATTTTCGATATGGAAAAAGTGGGCGTGGTCATAGTCGGATTTCGTTCATTTTTCATACCAAGATAAAGTGAGTTCAAGTAAGCACGTGAACTAAGTTCATTAAAGATATGTCGGGCTTTGCTCAAGTTATCGTGTTAATGGCCATGCGGAAGGACAGACGGACGACTGTGTATAAAAACTGGGCGTGCCATCAACCGATTCCGCCCATTTTCACAGAAAATATTTAACGTCATAAAATCTATGCCCCTACTAAATTTCAAAAGGATTGGTTAATTTTTGTTCGACTTATGGCGTTAAAAGTATCCTAGACAAATTAAATGAAAAAGGGCGGAGCCACGCCCATTTTGAAATTGTATTTTATTTTTGTATTTTGTTGCACCACATCATTACTGGAGTTGAATGTTGACATAATTTATTTATATACTGTAAAGATATTAAATTTTTTGTTAAAATTTTACTTAAAAAAAAAAATTTTTTTAAAGTGGGCGTGGTCCTCCGATTTTTCTAATTTTTATTAAGCGTACATATAGTAATAGGTGTAACGTTCCTGCCAAATTTCATCATGATATCTTCAACGACTGCCAAATTACAGCTTGCAAAATTTTTAAATTACCTTCTTTTAAAAGTGGGCGGTGCCACGCCCGTTGTCCAAAATTTTACTAATTTTCTATTCTGCGTCATAAGTTCAACTCATCTACCAAGTTTCGCCGCTTTATCTGTCTTTTGTAATGAATTATCGCACTTTTTCGGTTTTTCGAAATTTTCGATATCGAAAAAGTGGGCGTGGTTACAGTCCGATATCGTTCATTTTAAATAGCGATCTGAGATAAGTGCTCAGGAACCCACATACCAAATTTCATCAAGATACCTCAAAATTTACTCAAGTTATCATGTTAACGGACGGACGTACGGACATGGCTCAATCAAATTTTTTTTTCGATCCTGATTATTTTGATATATGGAAGTCTATATCAATCTCGATTCCTTTATATATGTACAACCAACCGTTATCTAATCAAACTTAATATACTATGTGAGCTCTGCTCTACTGAGTATAAAAATATATTTTTTCGTTTCTGTTTACCACAGTCAATTTATAGTTTGTTTGCTTTAATAAAAGGAAAAGTTGCTTCTAATTAAAGAAAAACAAGTATAAAAATGGTTTTATGGGAAAAATATACAAAAATCACAAGCAAAGCACAAAAATTTCAATTGTGATGGTTGCTTTTCTTGTTTTTTTTTTTTTTTTTTTTTTTTTTTTTTGTTTTTTGCGGTTTACAAACAATTATAATTTGTTTGTTCATTTTCGTAAGAAAGCAATCGTAATCTAATATAAGTAATAAGAAGTTGTAAATTAAGAATTATATTTTTCGCTTCAATTAACCCACAGCCACTTTCAATTTTTTTAAACCAATAAAAAATTTTATTAAATTTTTTTCTAAGAAAAATTAACAAATAAAGGAAACGGAAAAGGTTATTGTTTCGGTATTCATTGGGTATAGATATGTGTTTTCTTTTTCTTTTTAATTTTTTTTATATATAGTTTTAAAATTTTTGTAAGAAAAAAATTTGACTCAAATTTTAAAAAATATGAAGAGGAAATTTAAAAAATATGAAACTTGCTTTTTCAATTTTAAATGGAAAATATTTTTTTTTAATAAAGAAAAATTAACATATTATTTTCATTGTAGGAAAAAATATATATAAATATAAATTTAACATATGAACACAAAAAAGGAAAAAAATGTTATTTTTTTGCTGTTCAGTCTTTACATAAATTTGTTTTTCGAAAAGTTGTTGACAAACTTTTTTTTTAAATTAAATTTTGTTGGGAAAAAAAATTTAATATTAAAAACGTAGGAAATAAAAAAATTTACTATGCCTTTTCTTACAAACAGCCATATAAATTTATTTTTTAAATATTCAAATTTTTTGTGAGCTAAAAATATAAATAAACCAAAAAAACAGAAAAAAGTAAAAAGTATGTTATTGTTTTGTTGTCTACTCTCTATAAAAAATAGTTAATTAAAAAAATTATTTGTAAATGCATTTTTTTTTTTTTTTTTTTTGAAAAAAAATTTTTACTTAAATTTAAAAAACTTATATGTCATGATATTCAAAAAAAAATTGCTTATAATAGTTTGAAAAATATAAATATAATAATTATGCATAATCACCTTTACTTCGTTCAACACTTTGGTGGCATTAAAAGCTTAATTAAAGACTTATATCCACAGTTTTTTGTGTTCAATATTTAAAAAAAATAATAATAATAATTTTCCCTTTGCGCTTTCCACTGAGTTAACACTAACACTGACACTTGTATGTTCTCTTCTGCTGTTCAGCTTTGCGGAAAACGCGTACGCGCGACTAGAACACCGAATACTGCTGCGGCGCACAAACGGTGCGATTGTTTAACGTGCTTTTCAAGCCAAACGTTTTAATTAAATTCAACAATGCCTAAAACGAATCAACAACAACATCAAAACATGCTTCCATTTTACAAATGAAGCAGGATAATTTAAATCTGTGAGCGTTAGAGGAAATACGTATCCGACTCTTTAAATATTGTTTAAATATGAAAGCAGCGGATATTGACAAGCGGCTGTTGAGCGGTGCGCAGCAAAGGAATTTGTTGTATTTCTCATATATCAATTTATTTCATATGTTTCAAATTGTTTAATTAAAAGGTATACAAGCGCGTTTGTTTAGGCGTTCAATTAATATTAAGATCAAAGAAAGTTTTAAAACGCGCTTGCAAGCGCTTGACTAGAAATTGTTGCGCTGAACGGCGCTAGCGTGGAAGCGAAAAAAGAGCAGTGTTTTTTTTTTTTTTTTTTTGTGACAAATTAGCAAACTCACAAAAGTTTGACAGCTTTTTCCTAAATGTCGGCACAAATAAACAAGCTCAACAGCTGCTCAAATTTAATTATTTGAAACGCGTTAGATCGATTTACTTTGGTATCACTTAATCACAAATTGCGGCGCGGCACTTTAATGCGTTTATGCAAAGCGAAAATTTTACAAGAAACTAAGCACGCGATATTTAAGCAAACAAATTTTTTTCTGCGTTAATGCTTGACTATTTGTGCTGTTGCTGTTGTTTTAACTATTTCTTTGATTAGCTCAGCTTTGGTATTGGTTAGTTAGTTAGCGGGCAAAAGAATAAGAACGCGACCGCTCGTACACGTTGTCGCTATTAGACTGACGCGTTTGAATGCGATTGTTGGCTGAAAAGCATCGCCAGAATTGTAAGAACACAAATATGCAACTATTTTATTGTGCCGCCGCTGCAACACCAACACCAATGAGATAGCACAAAGCTATACATATGTACATAGATTTTGCAGCAATGAAAAGCGAAAGATGCAACAACACGAAAAGCGCAAGAATAACAATATGCTACAAGCAGAATAGCGCGCGGCATTAACAATAGCAAAAGTAGAAAAATAAACAAAAAAATTATATACGCATTCGGTAGCGCGCTAGAATAGTTGGATGCATAATTATGCAGCAAAGCGGCCCATAGCGAATCAACTTAAATTTTGCAGCCATCTGCCGAAGATGCGCTCGCCAAATCCCTCGCTGCATAAGTACCCGAAGCGTTGCACAGTGCTGCAAGCGTTCCATCTAGTCACAATGAGATCTTAAATTTCAGTGAGTTAAACCTAAAGTGAGCGCGCGCTGTGACGATTGCTTTGAGCGCATTTGGCTGTATACACTACTCTGGGAGCAGCCGCGCTGCATTCGACGTTGCAGTTTGTCTTGCAGCGCAATGCTCATAGCTATGCAGCCGCCTTCTAGACGCCATAGCGTGCGCTATTTGTATGCGTTGTTACGACGTTGCGCTCAGAATGAGAGTTGTTCGCATTGACCATATAGTGGCTGTGCGAAAGTTGGATCTGAAAGTAGCATTCATTACAAGCGCTGCCTTGCTTTGCCGATTTAACAGCGCCATAAGATAATAGTAAAAACCACTTTCGAGCAACCAACGTGATTATGTAAATCTGCTTCTTTTAACTGTCGCTCATTTAACATTTTCTTATTCGCTAATAAAAACGCTATCTATGTTAGGTATGTGCTTACGAAGTAAGTTACGCTCGAGGTGGCGCACGATTTATACACGCAAAACAGGAAGTATTTCGGTTTGTATGTGAGCATGCATTGCGGAAGTCCAATCCTAGAAAAGTTGTTTTGGCGAATCAAAGCTACATACACACTGAAGCTTATTCACTACAATTAAAAGAGCGCTACCATAATGAGAGCATCCATCGATTTAGCTTAACCCATCGAGAATCCAAGAGCACCAAGAGCATAGCATAGTTTGTGTTAAGAGAAAATGCCTGCTAACAGTTAAAGAATGTTATTTAGCGAAATATAATTTAACTCACGTAAAATCATTGGGAATTCATTTAAACTCACTTTGCACACATTTTAAATTTTCCAAGGATTATTCTGACTTTTTTGTTCCTCAAATGTCACAGGTATCATGCGGTTTTATTTATTTATTTTATTTATTTCTTACAGCTTATACTAAGCCTAGCTTATACCTATATATAGTAATTAATATATAATCTAATTAAAGTAATTTATATGCATCTATTGACTGCCCAAATGGAGTAAGAGATGGAAGACGAATGGCACAAATGCAAGGATTTTGCCAGTTGTATCTGACGCTGTTAACGTATTTAAAGTGCGAAGGCAGCATCTGAATGGCGATGCACTTATTAGGATAAGTGGTGCGTTACAGTATGAGCTTCGGCTACTTTTTGCGTACGTAGGAAAGCTTCCTAGTGCCAGCGTAGAGTAATTGCGATGTATGCAATGCTATTGATGATTCGAAAGTTATGCCAACTGAGCGTAGAATACTTCCTCCAAATACATATTTGAAAAACGCAGGACGCCAACAGCTCATTTAAGACGTTCAGTGCAATGCAGCTTTTCCCAGCCCTTCGGAAATATTATCATTGTTTGGCACTTAACCGAATAACCGATTTTTTCCGTATAGCAACAAGTCACACCAGCTATCCTATTTTTGCGAGAACTGACGCCAATTGGAAGCACTAAGGGAGGTTAATTTACCCTCTATCTGCCTCCCTCAATGCAATGGAGGTCTTCCCCTTCCTCTGCTACCAAACTATAGTGTCGATCGAAATACTTTCTTGGCCGGAGCATCTACGTCATTCGCTTAACATGACCTAGCCAGCAAAGGCTTAGCGTGAAGCCCATACATCTTATAATTTAATCTCCTTCAATACCCGCCGTCAGCATTATTGTACTATGCTCTAGAACACTCCCAGAGCAATTTAATCTTCTTTACGGACCGTCCATGATTCCAAGACGCATATCAGCACAGATATTATGAGCGACTTTTGATCGTATCGGGAGAGGACATAAATTTTCAGTTGCCTACTCAGTCCAAAGTAGCACATGTTTGCAAGGTTTGCAAGAGTTATTCTTCTTTGAATTTCTTAGCTAAAATTGCTTTCGCTGACAATTCTAGTTCCCATATAGACGAAATCGTTCATAGTCTCCAATTTATTTATTTATTAATTTTTTTTTTTTTTTTTTTTTTTTTTTTTTTTTTGTTTTTGATGACAGTAAATACTTTGTCTTGTCCTCATTTACCGCAAGTAGCACTCTCTTTATTCCAATGATATCACGTGCTTTTCACAGTAATATAGAAAGAAATCTTATATTAAACTGGCTGATTCCGCGGTAAATAGCGCGGTTTGCGGGATCATCTTTTTTGTGAAGCATACTCAAATTCAAACGTTGAGGCTTATTTTGCATAGGAGTTTATGCATGCTCTTTACCAACTCTTCGCCTATGTTTTTGAAAAGCTCAGCGGGTAGTATAGTACCTGGTTCCTTGTTATTCTTAACCCGTAATATTGATGTTCTCACTTAGTCATGTTCGGATGCCAGAACGTATTTTCCATCGGTGATTAAGGTAACGAATTTGCTCCCTACACCCTCCACAACTTATGCACACTATATACGTCCGTTAGCAGGTCGCTATTATTATTCCTGTAGAATCTGTCCTGATCTTGAAATCTTCCGCCATCAGCGGTATTTTTAGGTGGAGATTTTGTGCATTATTTCAATCAGCCACTATCTAAAGCTATTCGCACTCATGTCGTTTTACGTCACGGTTTTCTTTTCTAAATAGGCGTCTATCTTTTTTTAGTGCATCTCGAAAATAATATACAACGCGCTCATTCCAAGTATTCTAGTTTGTTTTTCGGAACTCGCTCGGCAACCGAGAAAAGACATTAGCCCCGTTAGAAAAGGCCTTTTTACATATATACGAAAGGCACGCAAATAAAAACAATGCGAATGAAGTAGCTCTTCATCTAGTGAGATTATTGCAGAGGGAGCTTGTTTTTAGGCACCACCGTCGAAGCATTTGATCCAATAAGGCAATGGCCTGTGATTGACACCCGCTAATTATCTCACTGCAGATGTGTTTAGCCAGAGAAGGAAGGTAGTGTCTTTTATATTCAAGCATGACCATAAGTACATTGAGACCTCATTATCAACCCGGTTTGTCCATAGCAAGCTCGTTGCCCTAATCGCACAGATCTCGACTATACTTAGGAGAAAACCCAGCGGTGGTCTTACGGAGCTGTCCGCTTCGCTTATGACCATTTCGGAATCTTTACTGGTCCCCTCATCTGTAATGACCTATTAAGTTCGTATGGTATCAAATACAATGTGGAATGCAAGGATACTGAATCCTAAATAGTGTTCGCATAGCATTAACTGAAAATCAATTAGTTTGGCCTCAAAAGTGCTCACTTGGGTCATTTTTTCACAGATGTAGAGCTGAGTTCAGTCTTGCAAAAAAATGTCGAGGAATATGAAATTTTTTTTGCCCAAGCAATTGAAGCGAGACCAATTAACCTTTCTGTAATCCGTATTGAACTTTACATGAAATTTCTCTTGACACCCTTTCTTACTGGTTGAAGCTAAACAATTCTTAAAAGAGTACATTGTTCGCATGTTGCCTTGAGTAATGTTGTCACAATGTTTTTTACTTTTACAAACATCTCTTTAAACTTGTAACAATTTAAAACGCCATCCAAGACTTATTACAGATGGCCCAGTGCTAATGAGCCGGCTTAGATCTTTTAAGTATATTTCAGGTGATTAGAGAGTTGAAAGGCTTTAAAAGCCCCAAAATATGTAAGAATAATCTTTTTAATTCAAGTATTCTCTCCTGAAGGTTTCAGCTCAAGCTGAATGCTGTGAGGGCAAGTACACAACTTAACTTTATCAGTTCAGCAACTTGATCTAGAAAAGCTAGCCTTGAAAATGTTTCTAACGATCTTCAAGCAAATATGCCTCAATAGTCATATAGATCCAAATCAAGGAAATGGTTGAACCTCGGATCGGTATGACCTAACGTCTGTTTAATCTGCTTTCGATTAGGTCTTCACGATACTACGTCAAATGTAGGAAAAAATTCCAATAAGATAATCAAACAACACGTTACGAAAGACTGAAATAAAGAAATTGAAATCAAATGTTATTAACCGCTAATTTTGTTAACATTCTGTAAATTGACAACAGCTCTTCCAATGTTAACAGAGTACCCAAAGTATAACAAAACTCACCACATAAGTTAAGAGTTGTTACAAGCATAAGAGTGTTGGCAGCAATTATGGCTCTTTTACTCAAATGTTGATGCTTTGAGTTCTTTCATTTCACAATGACTCCAAAAGTGTCCCCAGAGATACAGTGATGGCGTACAAAATGTTATCACTATCACCAGTGGAAATTTTCAGGGAATATGTCAATAAACCTCTCTACTATTACGTCTGATACGTGGTTAAATATGTATTTATATTAAATATAAAAAATCTGTCCATTAGTCGTCGAAAATCACCAACGCCGTTTATTGATACGCGCGTAACAAATGATTTCAAAGCCTTCTACTTATGCACCACCAAAGGGTTTTTATAAACTCATGGTCACGACTAAAATGTGGTACTTCAGTAATAGATCCTCTGGAATTATCTGTGCTCAGACAGTTTAAATAAATAGCCGCCAGCCAATGACATAAACTTGTATACTTATTGGAAATAATACCTAATACGGATGTCCTGAATGGTTTTAGAAATAAAAATGTGGCATCCTTCTGTAGAAGAGATTATTTGGTATTATTATACAGTCATCTAAACAGCTCCTCGGTAAAAATTAAAGTTTTAGCATCGGAAAGTTTATTGGGCTACCGCTAACAAGGTTCTTCTCTACTTTGGCGGAACTAAAGCTTTGAGAACTGGTCTGATAGACACCTGTCATCACCAAATCATTTTAGAACTACATCATCCAGGCCATATCTACCTTCGTTCTGTCAAAAAGGGAAGTAACCCTGAAGAGAGATGTGGCCCCTTCGGACAAAACCCTGAATAGAAACTTTTCGACTGGGCAGAGCAGGACAGTGTTGGACACAAGATTCTCGGTAACAACAGAAGTCACTTTACCAAAAAAGAAATAATTTAGGGTTTTTGTAAAGACCTTCGTCGCTCCTTGTCGGTATTGTCGTCGAGTTATCAGTTTTTTATCGTAATCGGCTTCCTATAGGTTTCTTATCCACTTATTATCGCCTATATGTTGAATTTTTCTCGGTTCTTAGCGAAGCGATGAGTCGTCGGTAACAAATTAATAACACGTTGACAAGAAACCTATAACTTTTCAATCAAAAGTCGATAAAAAACCGGTGACAAAGCGATAACATGCATTTTACCTCCGCTAACAAATTGGTAACATTTCAATAGTAAACCGATAATTTTTCGATCAATAGCTTTCTAATAACCTAAAGATAATTTTTCAAAAATAAATTGATAAATCTAATCAATTACTTCTTGATAAAAAATCGATAGCATATCGATTGCAAATGGATAGCTTTTTCAAAACGGCTCGACAACTTTTCAATAAATAATCGATATTTTTTGATAACAAATACATTACTTTTCCATAACCAATCGACTACAGGCTGATATCAACTTGGATTCACTTAACTTTACCATAACAAACCAATCACCTTTTATTTCACGTCGATAACTTTTCGATAAATAATCCATATTTTTTGATAATAAACCGATATTAAACCGATAAAAGACCGATTACTGGTCGATAAAATAACGATAACTCTTCGATAACCTTTGCTTTCTCAAGCAAATTTATGACACTACCATAACAAATCGGCACATCTACTCGTCTGTACTTCGTCGCTATTACACCTTCAAGAAACCTTCTTTCCTCTACTCTCCTAGCCTTGCCTTCTCTTACCATTTCGTTTGCCTTGAAGAATTTAAATAGAAGCCGAATAGACTCGAATTTGTACTAAGGTTCGATTCCCAATAAAGTTACTGAAACTTTTCAACATTTGACTTTGATTCTATCCTTCCTTGAGTAGGCTAATAACGAAATTGGGTGCGACGCCATTAAGGAAAGGTATGACGTCGCACCAAACGATATCATATGAAACCATCTGAGACTGGTTTCGTTCAAACATAGCTAAAAAAAACCAGATCAATTCCCTTTTCTGAAACGATTCCCAAGCCGTTAAAAAGCACAGAAGGGCTATTTACAAAATCATCGTCAGGCACTTTGCGCGAGACTCAAGGGGATTTTCCACCGCAATTTAAAGCTTCTCTAAACCAATTTCCAACCTCAACCTCACTTGTCGAATCCTGTTAGTTTAGCAAGCGAGGCTCTGGTGAACCCAAGCTCCTCACGGATGGAGTGTGATGGATCACCTAGAACTTTTAACGTGGTAATATCAAACTGTTCGCTAGACGGTCGTGCCAGTACTTTAGAGGTGCTGTTTTTCGAGCGTGCTGTTTCAAATACTTCGGTGAGTGTATTTAACTTTACAAGAAGAGGAACACGGAATTTTGCTAAAAACTACTTTACTTCTAGACCGAAGCTGGCGTATGCAAATAAACTAAAAAATAAAAAAATAAATGTAAGGCGCGATAACCTCCGAAGAGATCTAAGGCCGAGCTTCTCTTCCAATTTGCGTCGTGCTCCTCTTGATTTTCCCTACAAATTGGCCGGACGGGACCTACATGATTTTATGCCGACTCCGAACGGCATCTGCAAGGCAGATGAGTTTTCACTGAGAGCTTTTCATGGCAGAAATACACCCGGAGCGCTTGCCAAACACTGCCGAGGGGCGACCCCGCTTAGAAAAATTTTCTTCTAATTGAAAAACCTTATTTCTAAAATTTTTGATGTTGCTTTGCCCGGGGTTTGAACCCAGGGCATCCGGTGTGGTAGGCGGAGCACGCTACCATCACACCACGGTGGCCGCCAAATAAACTAAATAAGTACTAAATAAGTGATATGTTGACTTAGTACTTATTTTATCGATATCAATGAATATAGACGTAGGCTTCCTCGAAAGGCTGTCCAACGTAAGGAGGCTCGGCAGTGGCTCCTTCTCAAAACGTAAATGAGAAGCCCAATTTCTTAATAGCATTTGAGTCGTAAAGTTGTGGTCAGACGAATCCGGCACATATTTTTTGCTTTTTTATGTATTTAGTTGTGTCCGATTGGAGATATGAAGCGTCCCACTGATACACATCCTCATCTAACTTCAAATAAAGGGTATCTAGAAATTACTTCGCGGCATTTCGGCAATGTCTCATAAAAATTTTATTCACTAATTGGCTACAGTTGAAGAAACTCGTGTGAAATAAAAATTTATGGATTCGAAAAAGTCTAAGACTCATTAGTGCTGAATTGAAAACTTAACTCTTTGACCTCGGGCAAAAAATTAGCATTCAAGCAAGCGGTGTAAAGCTTTTAGCTTCACCAAGTATTGGTTGCATTTTTTTTTTTTTTCCTTTTCAAATTCTGTTTTTATTTCGTTCTTAAGTTTCAAAAAACGGTAACAATTTCAGTCAACAAACTCATTTATAATTAATTAGGAGTGTCAATAAACAACAACAAAAACAGAAGTAAAAGAAAAAACCAAGAAGATGCAGCACCACAACAAACCACAAGCAAAAATCATTGAACCGCCCCAAATTTAGGGGTCAAACAAACTTTTACGAAAGAGAACTGAGGAAGGCGGGGTGGAATGAAAAGATTTAGCAACGAAAGGGTGCACATTAAAGTGGGGCTCGACACTGGTCATGCACTATGAAGCTAAATAAAAAACAAACCAAAATGTTTACAAACTAATAGGGTTAACGGTAAATAAAATGCGCAGTATGAAAAACATAAATACATAGAAAGTTCATAGAAAGTGAAAGTTAAACAAATTGTGTTGTTGTTACAAATTACTTAGTTCAATGTAAACACCAACAAAAAACAAACAAAAAATACCCAAAGCCGCCACAAAACACGAAAAGTCCCAAAAGTGTTCAGGCATACAAATCAAGGATCAAAACAACAAAGAAATAACCAATAATAAGATGAATCAAAGTGAATGGTGTAGTGAGAAAGGGAAAAAGTTGACCAACTGCGTTTGTACCAACAAATAAGGGCAAACATTTGTGGTTGAGCTAACACAATGAAAAAACAACACGACTTGATATTAAAAATGGTATTCTTTGCTTCATCGCTTACCGTTATCTATAGGCAATTGCTCGCTTGGCCACAAAAAAGGTTTGTCCTACATAATTTAACACTCTTCTAATGATTGCTGGTCGATTATGTTAAATTCCATTTGGGTACTTTTAAGCAAAATCACAAAGAAGGATGAGACTTGTGAACTGGTGATGTGTGGTTTAAAGTTTTTATAGAACTGAGTGTGATAAGTACATGCTCAAGTGGGTGTTAAAGGGTGCGGTGGTGTCAGGGAGCAATCAGTCTCAGTTTTGTGGTAAACCTTAAACTCTACCATCTTGTTTGTGATCTCTGAGTAACAGACAATGAGTGCTTACAGGAGTCCCTGTCTCCGTAGACTTACCTCCGGTGTAAAACACAGATCAATGTCCGTTGATCTTCGGCCCAACAAGTTGGTACCCATCGGTGAGCTGGGGTGTTCAAGTCCACCAGCCTTGGTTTGGCTCCTCCTCTTCCATTTTCGGGTAGTGGCACCCGGTTGCACGGCAACTCCACCGCGAGTTCCGTGCTTGTCTCAGAATCCCTCTTTCATTGATTTTGATACCTCGATATCTAATTAACAAGTTAATCAGATTGAGATATTGTGTTTTGTCGCAATTTAGGAATGTGACCAACCTTTTCTGTCCTGCAGTGTTACAACAATGTATAAATACATTGTTAACGACAATGGGTTTGCACGCCCCAAGGGAAAACAAGTCTACTCAGAGCGTGTCTCATAAGTGAACTCTATTTGAAACCACAGCCACCGCGATGCTCCCACAAGGGGGCCATCCCAGGACAGGAGGTGAGACCTGAGTACAAAGCATCGTTTGATGCAGTGCACCAGATCACACTGGCTTCTCCTACTCCCGCGGTAGCAGTTTTTAGAAAGACCTTGGCTAGGGTCCCACAGGGTGATACCCGCGTCCACCCTGCTACCTTTCGAGTAAAACACCTTACTCATGGATTGGGTACCCATGGTATTATGGTCGCCTTTTACGACCGGTATACCTACCGTGGGCATATTCTAACCTCTAACCCACAGGGGGAGATCTCTGAGTAACGTCAAAAGCTTTAGATGCAAGTCTTCATTCATCTCGCCACCAGCAACTCACTACATAGAACGGTTGGGCACTTGGCTTAAATCCTGCCACTTAAAAATCTTTTTTTTAACAAAGCACAGAAAACGGATACATATTCGATAACTTTTCGATAACAAATAACTTTTAACTTATTTTTTTGATACATATCGATAAATTTTCATAACAAATCAATAACTTTTGGCTAATAAATATAAAACAATGCCAAAATGAAAGTTGACTTCTCGGAGAAGTTTTTGTTGCAGCAAATGCTAATGTTGTCGCCTGTGGATGAACTTCCACACAATCTCCGCAAAAGTTCCCCAACACATGTTTTAATCCTCCTGCGATCATGTGCCAGTGGAAGCAAGAGAAGACGCGTATAAGAACTCCTTCATTGCATGGCGCCTATCGACTTCAACAAAAGGTTGGATGAGGCATAAGGTTTAGGGCCTACAATCGCAACATTCAGGGTAAATAATGGAACATCCAACTATGGAAAGAAAGTTCATTATTGGTAAGAATACGGCCTTCAGTATTTCTGCGACCCTGGGATACCTGCCAATATTTTCTTTATGCGAGAATTTTGAAACTAAATGCATCACTTCTTGATCTATGATACATATATCCTCAGGCCTAAATTTTGTGGCAACCAATATTAATTTACCACTGGAGTTGACAAAGCCTCCGCCCAATCAAAAATAAAGTCTGCCTTAAGTCCACATAAATTTCTATCTTGGACACTGTGCGAGTTGCATCTAGTGAGTGCGCCTCCAGAAATTTCAAAATCATGAGCTTCACGGGATGAAGCTTGACCTCTGTACCAAACGAAGTTTCAAACAAGGTAACAACGTGGCGCAACTTTACGATCCATTGTTTGTAATTGCTTTCGTAAAATAATTTTTATTATCGACCTTAGCCGTCGTGCTACAAATTCAACCATGTCAATGGGACATGAAACAGCAACAAAAAAATTGGCTTGATTGTAGACGATGACAAGACAAAATACTTTCTGTCATTGAGGAGTGTATCATTCTACGCTTGTGGAGCCAGAGCTGGCACGTTGTTAAAAGAAAACTATCAGCATGTGAGCTACTTCGGCGAAAGGCCAAAACTTTTCAATACAAACCAGATTGGTTTCCTGGTTGATTAAAAGAAACTCTCAGTCACACGTTCCGAAATTGTCAGCTTATTAAAGCACCCGGTTCTGCAGATTTAAACTCACAATTTTGTTTAACACTATTTTCCTTCAGTGTTGTTGTGGAAGTCTGGGGGATGAATTTCAACTTTTTAAGTTGAGATGTTAAGTGGTTTTTGAGGCTATCTTGGGCAGAGAGGATCAAAAGTGATTTAAAAACAAGAAAGTAAAAGTAAGTTAAATTAATAACAAATGCGAAAAAGCGAATAATTTGATTGTTCGAGGGAAAAAGGAAAAGTTGACTATCGCATTACCACCAGTGTAATGGAAAACTTAAGCAACTAGGTTTAACTAGCCTGCAGACAAACTGGTGTACAGTTAGGCAAATCGACAGTTGTACCCTAAAGGTTAAATAACTACCTCGAAAGTGGTGCTAATCGGATGCAAAGTGGGACTGTTTAAAACCACATTGGGAGAAAAAGGTGCTCACATCAGTATCGGTTTGCATACCCGTTTATGGTGCAGATCCTGCTTGGCACTGTGGATTGCTTTTTCTTATCGCACCATGCCGATGGATCTTCTTGCTGATGAACTAAAAGAAATTAGCAATGCCAGCGCAGAAACAAGTCGGGATGTTTTCCGCATACGGTCACGCCCAAAAAGTTTCCGACGCTGGCCATAGCAATGAAAAGGAAATGCTGGAGGAAAGTGAAGGAGGAGTCAGCAATCACACGGAAACCCTCTTATCTATATATCTGCAATTATCACCACAGAATATAAAATATTGCGATTATCATTCAAATGCGATGATTACGGTCTTGGTTGTTGAAGGTAAAAGAGATACATGGCAGCATATAATCAAACAGTGTCATCAATAACCTGTGTGAGTGTCAGATGGAATGTAGCCGAAATAAGTGTAAACGCGGTGCCAGGTGCTGATAATTGTGTACGTCATCTGGAATGTAGTCGATGTAGCCTACAAAAAGAAGAAAGGAGTCCAACGCCCACAGAGTTCCACAGAGAAGTTTAAAAAACTTCTTAAAGTAGGTAAATTAACCGTACACTGCATATCACTTTAGAGACTTTGGTATTTAGACAAATTTTAACGGGATCTAGATTCCAAAGTTATAGATGAAAACGTATGTGTCAAATCTTGGAAAAAAACCGCGAAAAAAGAACTGACACACATCACCTCTTCGTCGATTTTAAAGCCACCTCCGACAGCACTAAAAGGAGCTGCCTATATGACGCTATGTCTGAATTTGGTTTCCCCGCAAAACTTATACAGTGTCCACAATGACGTTGGGCAGCACCATCAGCTTAGCGGGAATTGGGAAGGACCTCTCCGACTCCGAGGTTTCAGAGAGGGTGGTCGTGCTATTTCTTTAATTTGATGTTTCAGAAAATTATACTAGCTGCAGAACAAAACCGCTCTGGAACTTTATTCTTTAAACGCGTGCAATTACCGGCGTATGCTGTTGACATTGATATCACCAGCCTAAACACCCGCGCTGTTAGTTCTGCTTACTCCAAACTGGAAAAAGAAGCGGTAAAGATGGGTTTGATAGTGAATGAGGACAAAACGAAGTACCTGCTGTCATCGAGCAAAGAGTTAGCGCATACGCGCCTTGGCAACCACGCTACTATTTGCAGCCATAATTTCGAAATAGTAAAAGACTTCTTCCAAGCCTACAAAAATCGCATTTCTAACATAGACGCCGGTGTTGTTATGCAAAAAGTCGGGTTGCGACCTAGGCCAAGTTGGACTTTAATTGAGATACTGCACCATGTGGGCCAAATATTATATCCACTATATTGAATTTGATTGCTTCATACCAGTCAATGCGAAATGTTTCTCCTCCTCTCACTCCTTCACTGAGAATAACGAAATTTATATAGCGTGCGCTTCTTTCGAATTCTGCAAGAATATTTTCCACATAAATTTCAAAACAATTTGTGACATAGGAGTGAGCAAATTTTAATTAATTAAGCTTTAAATTGAAGCTTTCCCATGCTATGCTTTTAAGATAACAACAACCACTCAACTAAATATTTATGTACTTACACACCGTGGTGTGATGGTAGCGTGCTCCGCCTATCACGCCGTATGCCCTGGGTTCAACTCCCGGGCAAAGCAACATCAAAATTTTAGAAATAAGATTTTTCAATTAGAAGAAAATTTTTCTAAGCGGGGTCGCCCCTCGGTAGTGTCTGGCAAGCGCTCCGATTGTATTTCTGCCATGAAAAGCTCTCAGTGAAAACTCATCTGCCTTGCAGATGCCGTTCGGAGTCGGCATAAAACATGTAGGTCCCGTCCGGCCAATTTGTAGGGAAAAATCAAGAGGAGCACGACGCAAATTGGAAGAGAAGCTCGGCCTTAGATCTCTTCGGAGGTTATCGCGCCTTACATTTATTTTTTTATTTACTTACACACATACGTGAACACTCTGCTATAAATATGTATCTGCTTATAAAACGCTAATGATGATTAAGTGCGTCTGCAGCAAGTGGTTAAACAAGCAGCAAGCAACAAGCAACATGCAACACTGCCACTAGAAAAGAAAAAAAACACACACACACATACAAGTACAAAAGCGAGAAGTAGCAACAAGAAGCATTGAAAGAAAACCAAACGTAACACAATCTGCTTTACCACCTTGAAAACTTATCAAATTGCAAACGCAGCTCAATTTTCTTTGTGGTGCAGCTGTGGCGTATAAGTAACTAATTGTTGTTGTATTTAAAGTAGCTAGGTGAGGTTGTATGTTGACGTTGGATATGGATGTATGTAGATGTGAATGCAGTGTGCGTGGGCATTAGAGATTTACGCCGATCACTTAATCGACGGCGGCGGCGTAGGCTCTATTATATACCGGCGGCGGCGGCGTAGGCGGCGCGCCGGCGCACGCCGGTGTTCTTACTTTAAAAGCTTGATTTTTCTATTTAAAAAAATAATATTTAGGAAAGTTTTTGTTTATATGTATTTAAGGAAATCAACGTGTTGGCCACTTCGGAAAGATCCGGGGTTTTTGCATCAAAATCTCGCAGACCGTTCAAAAATTTTCAGAAGTAGCTCCTTGCGAAGGGATTGTCCCTCGTTCGCATACTCCAGAGAGGCTTCGAATCTAACCCCGGTCTTTGGAATTGGTACTGCTGCGTCTGCTGAAAAGAAATAGAGATACATAAAATAGTCACAGTTTTGCCTGTGTATCTGGTGCAAAGCGTAGTTTCACCTAGGGTTAACTCCTAATAATCGTCGCGAACACAATTTCTTTAAATCATTTGTCGCTCTTTGGCGGTCACGCATAAAGGCGACTTAGGGTTGCTATTAATGGTCTATTAATACTCATGACTCTCGTGGCACAGGGCGCCTCCAGTTTCTTCGGCTGTTTTTAAGAGCTATAATTCCCGATGTGCGAACAGTAGGGATCCCTATCACCAGTCGCTACCACGCCTCCTGAGCCTCACACGATATGCCAGTACAGAAGCTATAGGACTGCGACTTCGAACTCATACCTTCGTCGACGTCACTTTCCTAGAAGTTCTAGGCGTAGTTCCGAAGACTTTCCAACAGATGCTTTTGTCGCGCTATGTTGCCGAGCTACACTTTGAAATGTTAGGGAGTGACTTTTCGGCCAAAGATGCCGCCCTCGAAATCATAAGCAGTCTAGGATGTCTAGGATGTCATTGCGTCATGGGTGAAAATCCGTATAATCCTCGTCGCATCTACATAATTAAAATTTTACTACAAGGACCCTGGATAAAATTTTTAAAATGTAGACCAAAGATTGCAGACGTTTGTGTTCACAACATTGATTTCAATAGTCTTCGTTAAATCAAATTTAGAATGAAAGTCGACGCATTTTAAGTTGAAAGTTGTTAACTACTGTTTTCCGGCCTTACGATATAGAAGCTCATTATGGATGACCGCGTGGCTTCAGTTTTCAGACAAGTTCGACTGTCCACTACGTTAGGGTAGTATCACATACGGCCATTAGTTCCACTGTATTGGGAAAACTTTTGCTTCACCACTTTGAGTGTTCTTGGGAAGGACAAAGCCTCACCTGGTAGATATATGTGCCTACGTATTCACAATTGTAAAAGAAGCAGTAACGTGTAGGTGATATTTAAACTTGGTTGATAGGCTATAATCAATGTGATTCACTCCCAGGGACTAGTTTTGGATAGGGCCGCCAACTTTAGGAAATGTCAAACCGGGAGACTTGGGCATTGAAGGATGAAGTGTGAAAATCAAAATTAACATTTCAGACGCTATTGTATAGTTTCGCAAATAAACAACAGATGTTTGAATGTAAGCCCAAGCGGTTTTTCAAACCCTTCTCATATGTACATATATCCTCAACTTAAGTATGAGGTAAGAATAATTTCAAAGGAGTGTTTATGCCCCTAGAACCTAATAAGGATTTTGCATCACTGATTTCGCTTATTCTTGAAGATAGTTTAAAAATATGTTCGCCTTGGGTCATTTTATTTGAATTAATTGTTCATTATTAATTTTTTCAAAAATGCAAAGTGAGCATGTAAATTTATTATATAACTTTTCTTTTAGTATTTTGTTTTAATAACTTGCTGAATTGGGTGATGGAAAGTCCGTGTTAAGCTGACATCGAAAGCGCCTGTTATTTTAAATAACTTTTGAATAGTTATAAAGAGTTAAATTTCGCAATTAGTTTCTTATAACTGGCAGTGATGCGCATCCGTTGATGACACTTTCGACCATATCCGACGAATTTTCGACATGAACAATAAATGGCCTAAACAGTCTTAAACGAGTAGAAAATATAGTAACGGTCCGGACGCCGCGCCGCCACGCCGATATTTTTGACATTCGGCGTGCGAAAAACGACCAAAATCGGCGGCGGCGGCGTTTATTGGCGGCGTATATCTCTAGTGGGCATGACATGAAGTAGAGAAAGTGTTCGTGTTTTTAATTAGCATGATAAAGTTGTATATCTACACACAAACATAGCTATATATTCATTTTATGTTTGTATTTGTTATTATTTAACTTTTCGATGTCGAGAAATTTGTAAAACTGCAGACAAAACATCAGCTAAGCATACACGAAATATTTGAGGAACGGAAGCAGAAATGTATACAAGAGGAGGGGATGGTTGAGACCTCTACAAGAATGAGTCTAAACTAGTCGCTAGTTGCAAATTTTCTGGGTGCCAAATTGTAGAGGCTACACGCCGCATGATCGTTAAATGTAAATTTATGATTCTTCACCTCATTCATCAAAGACTCATTCAAAAAGTTGGCTGATAAAGATGCACGACAACGATGAAAGTAAGGCAGATCAGCTTAGATAGAAAGTAGACATGGAAACAGAAATTTTTACGTACCATCTCTTCATGAACATCATAATTCACTCGTCCTTAAATCTTGGCCAATTTTGGGCATATTAACAACTAACGGCCGCAGTAGAGTTCGAAAGGCGAGGCACAGCTCTTTCTACTCCCTTCCTGTCTAAGTTGGCTCGTCCTCATCTCTTTTATAAAATTCAAATCAAAGTAGGGAAGATAAAAGAACTTGAAGCGATTTACCTCCAACGAAATTGAAGTCCAAATTCTCATCCCATTTGCGCCGTGCTTCTTTTAATTTTCACTACCAATTGAAAACACGTTTCATGTCGACTTCGAACGGTATATTAAAGGCTGACAGAAATACACTCGAAGTGTGTGCCAATTACGGCCGAGGGGCGACCCCGGGAAAAGGGCTCATTCTTTAATTGAAAAAAGTGTTCTCTTACTTTTTAGTGTTGCTACGCCCGTGACGTGAACCCGGAACCTTGTTAGGTGGAGTACGCTACTATCATATCATGGCTGAGGCCAAAGTATGGGAGATTGGAAAGGAAAAATTAGAAGTCAAGCCGAAGTCGGGACACAAAACGGACGGCGTATTCTCAGTTTGTTTTTGATGTGATGTGAGCATGTTAGCCAATTCTTACCAATGAGTTATCGATTTGTTTTCGTTGTGTTATCGAAGAGGTTTGGGCGAGTTATCAATTTGTTATCGAAATATTATATACTCGCTAATTCATTATAAAACATTTGACGATTATTTATAGAAAAACTTTAGAAATGTTGGCAAAAAGTTATGCAAAAAGTTAAGCGAAAATTTATCAATACGTCGACGCGATGTGGTCGTATAATCCATGTCTTATCCACGAGTTGTCGGTTTGCTATCGAAATGTTAGACTTGCTATATAGAAAAAAGATTAATAATGAGATACCGATATATTTTCGACAAGTTATTGATTTATTATCGCGCATTGGTGGATAATTTATAAAATTATTGAAATTTTATTAAAAAGTTTTTAATTTTTTTTAACGAAAAGTCGTAAGCACATTTTCAAAAAGTTATCCAGTTGTTATCGAAGTGCTACCAACTTGTTATCGGCGTGTTATCGAATTGTTATTTAATAAATATATATTTTTCATTAAAAAGTTATAGAGTTGTTATCGATATTTATCGATATTTTATTATCAAAAAGTTATCGCTTTATAATCCAAAATGTGTGAATAGTCCTTAATTTTAAATCTCTTTATATGTACACGCGAGATTCTACCATTCTACCTGAAATATTCTACGATAAAAGTTTGAGCATTTGAATTCTCCAACAAACGCAATGCGCGGAACCACGAATTTCACAGCAGCGTTTGGCGCTACCTACTTTAGTCGTTTTATTTTTTTGCTTTTTCGAAGCGATTGTTTCAGAAGAGGGTCAACCTTTATATTTCTACTAATAGCACTTATGCAAATGTTAGCAATTTCAACAAAAATATATTTTTTCTTACTGCTGATATTTGAAGAAATGCAACGGCAGGAAAACAAAAACAAAAAGCCCAGTTGCAAGAGTGCGCCCTAACGGAACCAGGTACGCAATGCAGTTGTAATTTGAAAGCGAAAATATTGCAACTCATAAAATTTTATTCGATTTCATGTTTACAAGTATAAATTATTAAATTTATGCAAGAATAACCAATGAAGCGAAGTAAACAAGGAAAATAATAACACGACACAATTCACTCGAGAGTAAGCAATGAAAATGAAAATGAGTGTATGAATAAAAGAGAAAAGGGTAAACAAGCAAAAAATCAATGAAAATGAAATGAAAATCACAAACAATGAAAAGTGCTGCTTTTTGGTTTCGATTATGTAAAGAACCGAGTACTTGAAGTACAACAAACATCTTATGCTTCACATGAGTACATCAAATCATTGCCAAACACATAACGAATCTAATGATGGTCAGAGGCTCAGTGAAGGCTCTAAGTTTCATTGCACGATCGTTGGTACCAAAAAAGTTTTTGATCGGGTGTACAATTACAAGGTCTTACGCGGTAAGATACAAGATACCCTTTTCCATCCGATAGTACCCTTCAGCATGGCCTTATGCAGCTTCAAAGACTTAAAATAGAAGTGTGTGCACATTCCCCAGTTTTTATACTCAGTTGAGCAGAGCTCACAGAGTATATTAAGTTTGATTGGATAACGGTTGGTTGTACATATATAAAGGAATCGAGATAGATATAGACTTCCATATATCAAAATAATCAGGATCGAAAAAAAATTTGATTGAGCCATGTCCGTCCGTCCGTCCGTCCGTCCGTCCGTCCGTCCGTCCGTCCGTCCGTCCGTCCGTCCGTTAACACGATAACTTGAGTAAATTTTGAGGTATCTTGATGAAATTTGGTATGTAGGTTCCTGAGCACTCATCTCAGATCGCTATTTAAAATGAACGATATCGGACTATAACCACGCCCACTTTTTCGATATCGAAAATTTCGAAAAACCGAAAAAGTGCGATAATTCATTACAAAAGACCGATAAAGCGACGAAACTTTGGTAGATGAGTTGAACTTATGACGCAAAATATAAAATTAGTAAAATTTTGGACAATGGGCGTGGCACCGCCCACTTTTTAAAGAAGGTAATTTAAAACTTTTGCAAGCTGTAATTTGGCAGTCGTTGAAGATATCATGATGAAATTTGGCAGGAACGTTACTTTTATTACTGCATGTACGCTTAATAAAAATTAACAAAATCGGAGAAGGACCACGCCCACTTTTAAAAAAAATTTTTTTTTAAAGTAAAATTTTAACAAAAAATTTAATATCTTTACAGTATATAAGTAAATTATGTCAAGATTCAACTCCAGTAATGATATGGTGCAACAAAACACAAAAATAAAAGAAAATTTAAAAATGGGCGTGGCTCCGCCCTTTTTCATTTAATTTGTCTAGGATACTTTTAATGCCATAAATCGAACAAAAATTAACCAATCCTTTTGAAATTTGGTAGGGGCATAGATTTTATAGCGTTAACTGTTTTCTGTGAAAATGGGCGAAATCGGTTGATGCCACGCCCAGTTTTTATACACAGATGTCCGTCTGTCCTTCCGCATGGCCGTTAACACGATAACTTGAGCAAAAATCGATATATCTTTACTAAACTCAGTTCACGTACTTACCTGAACCCACTTTACCTTGGTATGAAAAATGAACGAAATCCGACTATGACCACGCCCACTTTTTCGATATCGAAAATTGCGAAAAATGAAAAAAATGCCATAATTCTATACCAAATACGAAAAAAGGGATGAAACATGGTAAAGTAATTGGATTGTTTTATTGACGCGAAATATAACTTTAGAAAAAACTTTATAAAATGGTTGTGACACCTACCATATTAAGTAGAAGAAAATGAAAAAGTTCTGCAGGGCGAAATAAAACACCCTTAAAATCTTGCCAGGTATTACATATATAAATAAATTAGCGGTATCCAACCGATAATATTCTGGGTCACCCTAGTCCACATTTTGGTCGATATCTGGAAAACGCCTTCACATATACAACTACCACCACTCCCTTTTAAAACTCTCATTAATACCTTTAATTTGATACCCAAATCGTACAAACTCATTCTAGAGTCACCCCTGGTCCACCTTTATGGCGATATCTCGAAAAGGCGTCCACCTATAGAACTAAGCCCCACACCCTTTTAAAATACTCATTAGCAACTTTCATTTGATACCCATATTGTACAAACAAATCCTAGGGTCACCCCTGGTCCACCTTTATGGCGATATCTCGAAAATGCGACCACCTATACAACAACCACCACTCCCTTTTAAAACCCTCATTAATACCTTTAATTTGATACCCATATCGTACAAACACATTCTAGAGTCACCCCTGGTCCACCTTTGTGGCGATATTCCGAAAAGGTGTCCACCTATAGAACTAAGCCCCACACCCTTTTAAAATACTCATTAACACCTTTCTTTTGGTACCCATATTGTACAAACAAATTCTAGGGTCACCCCTGGTCCACCTTTATGGCGATATCTCGAAACGGCGTCCACCTATGGAACTAAGGATTACTCCCTTTTAAAATACTCATTAACACCTTTCTTTTGATACCCATATCGTACAAACAAATTCTAGGGTCACCCCTGGTCCACCTTTATGGCGATATCTCGAAACGGCGTCCACCTATGGAACTAAGGATTACTCCCTTTTAAAATACTCATTAATACCTTTAATTTGATATCCATATCGTACAAACGCATTCTAGAGTCACCCCTGGTCCACATTTATGGCGATATTTCGAAAAGGCGACCACCTATAGAACTAAGGCCCACTCCCTTCGTTTGATGCCCATATTGTACAAACAAATTCTAGGGTCACCCCTGGTCCACCTTTATAGCGATAAATCGAAACGGCGTCCACCTATGGAACTAAGGATTACTCCCTTTTAAAATACTCATTAACACCTTTCATTTGATACCCATATCGTACAAACGCATTCTAGAGTCACCCCTGGTCCACCTTTATGACGATATCTCGAAACGGCGTCCACCTATAGAACTAAGGCCCACTCCCTTTTAAAATACTCATTAACACCTTTCGTTTGATGCCCATATTGTGCAAACGCATTCTAGAGTCACCCCTGGTCCATCTTTACGGCGATATCTCGAAAAGGCGTCCATCTATAGAACTTAGGTCCACGCCCTTTTAAAATACTCATTAATGCCTTTCATTTGATACCCATATCGTACAAACGCATTCTAGGGTCAACCCTGATCCACCTTTATGGCTATATCCCTAAATGGCGTCCACCTATAGAACTATGGCCCACTCCCTCATAAAATACTCTTTAATGCCTTTCATTTGATACACATGTCATACAAACACATTCCAGGGTTTCCCTCGGTTCATTTTCCTACATGGTTATTTTCCCTTATGTTGTCACCATAGCTCTCAACTGAGTATGTAATGTTCGGTTACACCCGAACTTAACCTTCCTTACTTGTTTAATTATAAATATTGATAAACAAACGATAGGCATTTGCTTTGTCAACCAATCCTTTATCTGGTATGCCGCACAATAAAGAGATGTGATGAACCTTTTTTTTTTTACCTTCCGCAAAAGAAAACAAGTAAGCACAGGACTGTCTTCGGCTGTGCCGAAGACTTCATACCTTTCATGAGTGCGGCTGAGCAATGATCTTATCCCGCTCGTAATCTCCAAATAATCGGATGTATAAGATAAGAAATATATAGTGAACAGATGTACATACCTAAACGATTTTTAAGATAAATATAAAATAAAAAATAGGTAGGTACTTTGTGTGAGGATGCAAAGTTTCAGTGTTTTTGTGGTCTGCATGTAAAAAATATGACTACGAATCACGTATTTCAAAAATATATGACGTAAACGTAACAATTTGATGATATTTGATGAATTTTGAAGCTTCTAGCCGTAAAAAAGGGGCAAAAATGACAGTTTATATGAAGTATATAATATATATACCACCGATCTCTATGATTTCTTCAGACAACAATATATGCTATATACGTTAGCATTTTGTGAAATTTGAAGCTTCTAGCTGTTAAAATGGGGCCGAAATCGCAAAAAAAATATATATACACTATATATATATACTATATATACCATCATATAATATTATATATATCACCGATCTCTATGATTTTTTGACACAACAATACATACTATATACGTAAGCAATCGGTGAAATTTGAAGCTTATAGCTGTTAAAATGGGGTAGAAATTGCGAAAAGTTTCTTATCTGAACAATCGGTTGTATGAGATATATACTATATATACGACCGATCTCATCAATTTTTTTAGACAACAGTACGTGCAATATACGAAAGTATATAGTTAAGTTTGAAGCTTCAATCTGATAAATTGAGGAATATATGACAAAAATCCTCTTTTCCTGAAAAATTGATTGTATGGAGGATATATGCTATAGTAGTCCGATCCGGCCGGTTCCGACAAATGTCTAATCGGACACCCAAATACACCCGCTCACCAAATTGTATCAAGATATCTCAAAAATTGAGGGACTAGTTTGCATACAAACAGACAGACGGACAGACGGACATGGCTAAATCAACTCAGCTCTTCATCCTAATTATTTCGGTATACTTAATGGTGGGTCTATCTATTTTCCTTTAGGGACTTACAATTTTGGGATTCGTGACGTAATTAATATACCATTTCATTTGCATGAAAGGTATAATAAAGGTAAAGTGGTTGCTTATCCCTGGGCGACAGAGCTTCCAAGTACGAACTTTATTGCCACCTTTTTAACAAAGTGACCTTATTTCTCCAAAGAGAAAAAATTATTGTCTATTTCGAGTGCTAAAGAGACCGCATTACTTCGAAGAGAATACTTTATTTTCTACTTCAGGAACTAAAGAGACCACGAACGAACTGTATGGCCAACTTTTTAACGAAGGGCTTTAGTACTCCAAAAAGAACAAATTATTCTCTACTTCGAGAGCTAAAGAGACCACATTGCTTCGAAGAGAATACTTTATTTTCTACTTCGGGAGCAAAAGAGACCACGAACGAACTGTATTGCCAACTTTTTAAAGAAGGGACCTAATTACTCCAAAGAGAACAAATTATTATCTACTTCGAGGGCTAAAGAGACCGCATTGCATCGAAGAGAATACTTTATTTTCTACTTTGCGAGCTAAAGAGACCACGAACGAACTGTATTGCCAACTTTTTTAACGAAGGGACATAATTACTCCAAAGAGAACAAATTATTCTCTACTTCGAGAGCTAAAGAGACCACATTGCTTCGAAGAGAATACTTTGTTTTCTACTTCGGGAGTTAAAGAGACCACATTGCTTCGAAGAGAATACCTTATTGTCTACTTCGAGGGCTAAAAAGAGCGCAATACTTCTTAATGTCCACCTCGAAGGCTGAAGAGACCGCATTGCTTAAAAGAGAATTCTTATTGCTTACTTCTAGAGCTGAAAAGATCGCATTACATCTAAGAGAACATTTTTATGTCTATATCGAAGGCTGAAGGGACCCCATTTCTTCGAAGATAATACTTCATTGTCTACCTTAAGAGCTGAAAATACCGGAATGCTTCTAAAAGAACACTTTAAAGTCTACCTTGAGAACTGAAGAGACCGCATTGCTGTGAAGAAAATGATCTTTTGTCCACTTCCAGAGCTGAAGAGACCGCACCATTCCGAAAAAAATACTTTATTATCAATTTATCGAAGAAGAGACTGCATAGCTCCATTGAGTAAACTTTATTGTCAACTTGCCTAAAAGTGAACTCCCCTCGCATATGAAGGATGAAGCCACAGTCCTCGCGATATGTACACAAGGGGGCCTTCATAAGATAAAACCTGTATACAAGTATATATGATACGGTATTAATAGATCACAAATGCTTTTCCTTCTCCCTGAAGGCAAAGTTTCTTAAAACCGAACTTGGTAGTGTCGCGCAAGTGGTACACTGTGTCCACATTGCTTTTTGTGAGTTAAAAAAAAACTTCAATGAATGTCCTTACTGAAACTGTTGGAAAACGCGTTCGGAAATATTTCAGAATTCGAAAAATATTTACGAAAAATTTGAACTTTTTATTGAAAAACCCCTGAATTTTTATGAAGCCAAACCAATACTAGTCTACACAAAAAAATTGATTTTAGAAAGCTTTTTTTTTTTTTTTTTGTTTTTTTGAATGCTGTTTAAGATGTCTTTCCATATGGAAAATAAAGCAAAAACAACCTTCGGAAAAAGAGTTTTCTAAAATCAGTACGAATTATGAGAGACATGTAACTTGTTACTTGCCAGACTGGAACTGGTTGAGCTAAAAAACTGCATACTCAAAAAAAAATTATAAAGCTTTAAACAAAAATTTAGTTTGCATAGTTTCAGTTACACAATTTATAATGGTGTTTTCTAAAATTATCGAAAACAAATAAAGAAGAGTTAAGCTGACGAAATTAAAAGAAGAAAAAAACAACTACCACTGCAGTTTTCGACTTCGCTACTGTACATCACACCGCATCAGAAGTTCAGTGAGCCACTTTGAAAGCAAAAGTTTCAAACCAGAATAACTGTAGCGAAATTTCCAACTTGACTGTCATTTCTTATTATTTCAAACATCGAAGCAGGCTAATCTGGATCCCTTACAAGGCAAAGAAAACTCGCTAAGTAAAGGCTCATATCGTACCATATCTTAAATCTCCTATGAAGCTCAATCGCCACCTACTGCAGCGTGAGTGTTCGCCCTATCATTCTTGTATCCGTATCTCGATTCTTATACGACCCTTACAATAAGTTTGTTTTAATCCGAGTACTGACTTCTATGCACCACTAAAAATGAATGGAGAGCGAGAGGGAAGAATGCATAACAGGTCAAATGATAAGTTGCATGTGCAGGTGTAGTAAAGCAGTGAGGAGCATAAACAGACGAGCGATGAAGCGACAGTTGCGCAAATAAGCGAGTTCAAATGTTATTTGCTGCATTTGTTTTTTTTTTTTTTTTAATTTTTCCACTTTTCTTTGTTTTTGTGCTTTTATCACTTTACCTATCCAATTGAGCAATTCTAACAAAAGATGCATTCGTTGATTGTATGTATGTATGTGTGTGTGCAGGTTTATGTTGATATGAAACTTTTTCCAATCGGCAGCGCGCTAGGCAGTAATTTACTGTTACTGCTGCCGTCATCCTGCACAGTGGAGACTTTTGCAATTATTTTTTTCAAAATCAGCTTGAAAGTTTCACTGATTTAATATTTAATAAAAATATTTCGACGAAGCGTCCTGCATTCAGAAGACGACAGCTTTTTTTTGTACAAAAATTCTAGCAATTGTCAATTCAAGGGCTTTTTATGTGTTTTTGTGTCATTTTATAAGATTTTCTTATTGCCTATCAATTCTAAGCAAATGTACACGAGTCTTATGGGTTAATTTATATGTTGGTATGTCTAGGCTAACTATAAAACAGAGAGCTAATAAATTCTCAATATTTTGCAGCCACTCTAAAAGGTGTTCTCGTTGATTCTGCGCCTTTTATTCTCGTTCGAATCACCCAACTGTCGAATAGATAAGAGCAAATACTCTCAATATAAACTGCTTTTTATTAGCAGAACTACCGTCATAGTAGATCTTTGCAATTTAAAGTATTCGCATATTTCAATTAAAGTGTGACAAAATCAAACTGATTTACTCTTCCTTATTTTGCGCTACTTTTATATTCTCAGTTGCCTCGTTTACCTATTTTCCCCAGGCTCCAGACTTTTCGCTAACAGCCTTCTCGAATAGTTGTTTGTTTATCGTTTCTTTATCTCGTATTGTCTGTTGCCTTCTATATATATATGTGTTTATATGCCTGAGTAATAAACGCCCTTTATTGCTGTTAACAGTGTATGTGCGTCTGCTTTCTATTTCATCTGCTTGTTTTGCTGTTGTTGTTGTCCAACATTTATTACTAGCAGCATAGTGACGTATCGAAACTGCTTATAATCGCCAGAGTATCACCAAACCAAACTTTTTAATGAGGTAATTCAACCATTATACAATGTAGAAAAATTTTAGAATTTTTTTTTTTTCAAAATCTTTTACTGTGCTCTGCCTCTTCTAAGTAGCATGGTGACATATGGCCAACATATGTTTGGCCTCATTGCCAACCGTAGACAATAATAAATGTGTGCAGTAGCTTTGCTTTTTTATTACTATTGCCATTGTTGTTATTCATAGGCTCCATACTTTGTTCTTGTTTTTGTTATCTCCTACATATTTATCCATTGTCTTCGAAATATGGCGAATTTGCATGTTGTCGCAGGAAAACAACAAAAAATAACAGTCAACAAAAATATCGTTAAATTGCTGAAAATATATATCAGGTACATGTATACGTATGTATGTGTGTGTGTACAAACTTATATAAGAAGCAAAATAATTGGAGATGGAAAATGAAATGTCCTAAAAGAATTTGGTCTCACCCTCTTTAACAACCTTCCGGTTTAGTACAATTCATAGAACAACCTCGAATTCAAAATAATAAAAACATTTCTGGACCGTGAACTTATGGATAAAGAACCGATAGAGTAATCGATAACATGTCGATTAAAAACCGATAACTTGGGGATAACAGATCGACGGGATATTGTGCTTATTTGTAAGACTCGAAGCACCATTCAGCATTTGTCCTGGTCTTTCGCTATAGCGCCCTTCTCGTCATTTGCCACTACTTTCAGATTTTCGAGGTCCTTCCCCTTCTGCTATAAGCATATTGGGGTTATTGTTCTTAAGACTCGTCTCTCTAAGGCGCATAAAAATACTGCTCGCGGCCTTGGATATTCCCCCAAGCTGTGGGTGCCACACATCCTCCAATTCTTTATGAATTTGAAAGATACAGTTCTCACTCGCCCTCCGTAGGTCGAGATACACGAAACACTTCCAATCTCTTGATGGTATATTTGGGTAATGACGCTAGAAGGTATTAAGCGCATTCTTCGTCTTCACAACACTGGGTATTCAAAGCTTGGCCTATGTTATCGCGGGGATTAATTCTCTAACCTTGCGATTTCTTGCCTTTGAAGCTCTGGAGCAACTATCTGCAGTCATTCCTAAGTCATGTTATTGGTGCAAGCCAATAACTTAAACACCGTCTCACTGCTTAAAAAGCTGGTAGCGATTTACTTGGTTCATTATGCGTAATTTTGATAATGAAACTATCAACGGATCTCCCCTTTCGGTAGACATTCGCCCATTGGAATTTATGCAGCGTATTAGTGCTACAGTCAGGGACTGCTTCGCAACTTCACTGAACTTCTTCTCGGCGGAAACCGGAGTCTGATCGTTACCTCCCTTTGACGTATCTTCTTTTTGTCTTTTCTTCCCTTCTCTATTTACACTTCTGCTTTTGAGCTACATTCCTTTTCAGTAATTGGGTTCAACCGATAGCTGCCTCTTCTTTCTACTTGGCATTTTTTCATCGTCAATACGGTTTCAAAATTGCGGATTGCTTGTAAAAAATTGCTTGCAAGTGTCTTTGACATTTTTCCACTGTCTCATATAGTAAGAGGGTTATTTTAATCTCCATGTCTCATTTGCACCGACTGCACTCTTTCTTTGCTATCCGCATCTGAATCGTGCTGAGGTGGAAATCGCTACGTCTTGTTCTAAAGTGTTTAAGTACATCCGATAGGCTAATGTTAAAAGTAAGGAGAAAACCCTTTCGCCACAGCAGCATACTTTGGAACCGTAAGCCCACCGTTACTTTCCTAGGCTTCACGTTGAGACCACGATAACAAGTCGATAAAATGTTGTCTGGTCTCGGTTGTGGTTTAGCGCTACGGCTGGTGCTACGGCTGGTGCTACGGCTACGGTTGTGGTTGCGGTACTTACGACTCTGCCTTGAAAGCGGTCATCGGGCTGTGTTCGTGGCATTTAATGGATTGTAAGGCGCAATACATCTTTATTGCTTCACTCCCGAAAACCTTCGGGGAATATAGTTATATCTACAAAAGTAAGAATGGTAATTTATAAAAGTTTTGCAAGCTGTAATTTGGCAGCTGAGTATGTAAAGTTCGGTTACACCCAAACTTAGCCTTCCTTACTTGTTAATCAACAAACCCTACTACTTGCACTATCATTTTTAACCAGTTAAGTTAAAGAGATATTTCGAGTAGCGTTATTAAGGAAAAATTGCAATCTCCTTAAACACGCCCTCAAGAGTTTATACGCATCTCCAGCAACTTCCCAAAGTTTTGACAACACGCCTAAGAAATTTTCATCCTCCACTTAAAACAAATAACCGCAAATTGCATATGGATCATATTTCAGCGGTAAGCAAAAAAACAACAAAAACGATAAAATATTGATATAGCAACAAACGCAACCGAAGAAATGTCAAATAACAGAGCTGCAGAGATGATAACGTTGTGTTGAGGTCTAGCCGAGAATATGGAAAAACCAAAATAAATTGGTAGAAGCGCTGAATGTGCTGTTGTTGATGTTGCTGACTCTAATCCAAATAACACACCTTGAAAACTGATAGCAACACAGCCAATAAGCAAAAGCGACAGGAGAAACGAAAAAACGCGTGATGCTGTATTTAACTATGTATGAGTGTATGTACATACAGCGCACGCTCGATAACGTGAACTAATTCGAACCAAGGCAGTTCACGTTAACAAAATTAAATTTATTAAATTCACATTTTATGCTTGTTTTCGTTACATATTAATTGAAAATTAAGTCATACCATGGTTTTATTTAGAAAAATTAGTCATCTTTTTTTGTATCTTTTGTTTTTCCAGATCCACAATAAGTGTTGTTTACGCATTTTAAAATCACTTGCTTTTTCGCTTTAATGTTACAAATTGTTGATTGATTTAGCAACACTAAATTTCTTTGCTACAATCGTCACAGATGAGCCTTTTTTTAAAAAGACGAGAATTTCAGCCATTTGTTTTAATGTCAAGCACACATGTTCTTTTATAACTCATTTTCACCAGAAAACATAAGACGAAACACTCTTTGCAAAACCAAAACCGCGACTGAAATATTTTACTTACTTACATGCAATTACGAATAAATGCCTATTTTATAATTAGGGGATTTCCCAATTTCAGAATTACTTGAGATCAATGTAAACTACAATCAAATAATTGTAACGTTTATTGTTCATGTTATAGAGCTTTTTGGGTTTGTTCACGTTTTAGAGTAGTCAATGCACAAAAATGCCTGTTCACGTTTTGTGGTGTTCACGCATTAGAGCGTTCACGTTATCGAGCGTGCCCTGTATATTGAACAAGTCGCTTCTTTTACCCACTCACATTATGCACGCCTAACTTTAGTGGCGGCGCCCACCTTTAGCACGTTATAGAATGGTGCGTTTGAGTGCGGGCGTGTTGAATGCCGAATATTGTGCAAAACGTGCAATGAACACCAACACACACGTACATACACAGACACGCACTTGTGCTAGCATGCCATTAGAGCTTCATGAGACATGAGGCAAAAGCAGCGCTGTGCAGCTTAACTCCAGCATCATTAGCATTCCAGTGTGACTTTGGCAAAAGCCAACAACAGGAAAGATGATTAATTCAAAGTTATTAGAAACATGACTGAAATTTATAATGCAACGTGCCACACGGTGTATGATGATGTGAAACACAAATATGCGTTGACTCACAAATACACAAATACACACACACACACACACACACACACACACACACACACACAGAGAAACTCATTGACTCACTCTGCAATATTCACTACGAACGCATCAGCATTGCATGCCCAGAACGTTTGTTGGCTGCCTCCAGTTGACTGGCCTGTCGCTGGTTTACCAACGGAAGCCAATAACCAGCAAGTACCACTTCTATAACTCCTCTAATTTAGTGTTTTTTTGTTGGTGTTGTTGATTATTTTTGTTTGTATTGCTGATGCTTAAATTTTGTATGCACCTTCCTCTACTTAGTCGCTTGGGTAGCTACACAAACACACACTAATACTTCAAAATAAATGAACATTTGTTAGCTGCTGTACGAGTGATGATAATATTGATAATGACGTTGGTAGCATGAAAACAATAACAAAAACATAAAACTTAACAAGAAATAAATGAACTTAAAAGTCACAACAGCGACACGTGGCGTATGAGTAACTACTCGTATCAAATTGGTTTGTGGTGTTGGTGGTTTTTTTGCAAATTTGACAAAAAAAAAAAAAAAAAACAAGGAACTTTCGGCTTTTGTATTTGTATTTCAGGTGCTTTTGTTGTTGTATTGAATTTTAATGAGTACCGAAATGCTTCTGAGTAACTGAATTTACGAGCTACTGCAGTAAACTCATTTTTTTTGGAGACCAGTTTCCTTTTAAATAAAATTTTAAAACAAGAAGGTCCGATTCCGCCAATTTATAAGAAAAAATAAGAGGAGCACGACGCAAATCGGAAGGGAAGCCCGGTCTAAATTCGCGCTTTAAATTTTTTTTTTTTAACTTTCCGACCGTGAAGCCAGAAAGACCTCCCTTGCTCACCCTTACGTTAAAGTAGCCAGGCACGACATTTATCATGACAGCGTCTGTTCCCGTATATGCGTTCCAAGCGCTCGTTGAACACGTCCTTCACCTTATCGTTCTTTTCCTACCGACGAAGTCTATTTCCCACCACGAATCCAACGCCGAAACTGTGCTTATTTACATGGCCATTGCAGTAAATATCACAACTTTTGATTGTCTTTTTTCCTTGCTTCCTCCACTACATCACTTGGATGGTGATGCCAGCTTTTTCCTACACGGGGACATCAGCCAGCTAGGCATTTGCACTAATTCCATTGAGAAAACGGATATTCGAGGTGCAAGCCCTCTGCATTGGTTGTTGTCAGTAGAGGGAAGGCTTTTTATACGAGGCTTCTATAATATTTTCATTCGATTGTGGCTTTACATACACGGCGCATCCCAAGCCCAGTACCTACTCAGCGGAGATGAAAATATTATTTGGACGTTTATATAGCGAGCCGCTTGATCCAAGATAGGCGTATGCTTGCAGATGCATATTATGGTGATCAGACGTTGCCGATGAAATCCCAAAAAAAAATAATAATAAAAACGCAAGGCGTGATATCATCTAAAGAGGTTTAAGGTCCAGCTTCTCCTCGAATTTGCATCGTGCTCCTTTTTTAATTTTTGCTACAAATTGGCGGGACGGCACCTACATGTTTTACTCCGAATCCGTACGGCACCTGCAAGGCAGAAGAATTTCCACTAAAAAAGGGGCGACTCGGCTTAGAAAAGCTTTCTTCTAACTGAAAAACTTGTTTCTTAAATTTTGATGTTGCTTTGCCCGTCGCGTGAGTCCAGTATACGCGGTGTGGTAGGCGGTGCTCGCTGGCATCACACCACTGCGGCCGCCCCAACCAGCCCTCAAACCAATTATGTCGGAGTGGCCTAGCCAAGCCATCACCTTCTCACATTAGCTCATCAGTAAACGGATATTCAGTAACCATCCAGAGGTTACTTGGCCAGAAGTGACCGGCAGCAGCAAGCTGCTTGAACCGTATGCAAAATTATCGCTCTGGTTATTCCCGAGTGAATGACGGTCCCACTCTTATTTTAATTCTGCCTCATAATTGAAGATATTTGCAACAATTTTAACCTTCATGTAAAAGATGTAAAGATATATTTACAAATCATGTGAGTTAATCACTCGTTTTCACTCGTATATGGTAAGACAGCTGTCAGACACAAAGAAGTCAAATAGTAAATAAATACTGATTAACCAAACATTCATATGCCAACACGCAAAGAAGATACATGCAAAAAAAAACACACTAATAGATTAAATAAAAAAAAAAAAACAGATTGACTTACTTATAAGTAACTGGCAAATCAGATCACGAAATTAACAAATACGTAAATATGACTAAGACAAATAGACACAGGCACAACCCCAAACTAATATAAATTATAAGATTCAAGCTATGTCATTGACACTGTTGTGATGATAGTACATAAATAATAATAATATCGTAAGGATGGTACACTTTTGTACAACATATCTGTGACTGAAACGACAAATTAATTTGTTTGGAGAATATGCAAACGAAAGGAAGGGTTTATAAAAGGTGCGATATTGACGAGGTATAGACGAAGTTTAAACATCTGCTATCGATGAAAAAGGCTATCAAAGAGCACTCAATTTTCTATCGACGAATCATCGGTTTGTTATCGATTACTATTTTTTTACTGGCATACTATCGATTTGTTTTCGAAAGGTTTTCAATTTATCAGCGAAAAGTTGTCGATTACTTATCGAAAAGATATTAATTTGTTATCGATTTAATACCAAATAGGTATCGGCTTTTTTTTTAATCGTTATATACTTATATTCCAAAATATATATACACTGGTTAATTCTTTGTAGTTCTCTAACTAAAACAAAATGCAAAATACCAGTTTCTTTGAAACCTACGAACAACAAAACGCATATCTTTAACACAATATGCGAAGTATGTACTGTGTAAAGAATAAAATATGAAATTGGGATTAGTTCACAAAAACTAATGCATGACATGGTTGAATGCATTTGTAACACATCCATACCACCGTAAGAGTGCAAGTTCCAATCCCACTCCCGGGAGAAAAGGCTTTGAAGATATTTACAAGATATAATCGAAAAAGCCGTCGCCTTGTCCGGCCTAATGTCACGTTGTTTAATTTTTCCCAACTTATTAAATAAATCAAAACTATATATCGATTATTTATCGCACAGCTACCGATTTATTATTTATTGATCTTTTATCGAAACGTTGTTGTTTTGTTGGTAAAAAACTTATCAAAAACTTTTCGTTATGTTCTCAAAATATTATCGATTTGTTGACGAAAAGTTATCGATGTGTAATTGAAGTATTACCAATTTGTTACTGGTGTGCTATCGATTTGTTATCGAAAAGTTTTCAATTTTCAGCAAAAAACTAATATGCATATTGATTATTTATAGAAAAGGTATCGATTTACCATGGAAATTTTTTTGATCTTCTATCGAAACGCTATTGTTTTGTTAGTAAAAATATTAAGTAAGTAAGTAATTTATCGAAAAATGTTCATTACGCTATCAAAAGGTTATCAATATGTTGTCGAAAATTATCGATAAGTTATGGAGGTGTCACAAATTTGTTACTTGCGTGCCATCGATCTGTAATCGAAAAGTTTTCAATTTGTTATAGATTGGTTATCAAATGAATATCGGATAGTTATTGAAAAGTTATGAAACTATATTCAATAATATATCGATTATTTATAGAAAAGTAATCGACTTACTATCGAAAATGTATTGATATTTTATCGAATTTTTATCGTTTTTTTTTTTCAAAAAACTATCGATTTGGTTATAAAAACATCGATTACCTATAGGAACGTTCCCACTTTTTTATCAGCGCGATATCGATTAGTTAACGACAACTGTTATGAAACTGATACAGATAAGACTTCAATAAAAATTCGAATACACATCTGCACCCACGGATAAAAAAACCAATAAGAAGCCGACGATTCACTGAAAACAAACCTGTAACTCGACAATAATTATGCACTATCGATAATAAGCCGATAATATAACAATAAGTTGCATATTGCTTGTTACCGATAAGAAACCGAAGAAGATTTTCTTGAACTTCGGAATCATTTCGGGGCAGTTTGTGTCAGTTTTCAGAATTAATTCGGGATCATATCGGAAAATTTGGGATAATTATCGATTCCGGGATCATTTCACAATCATTATCCGAGGAAACTATCGGAATTACTTCAGGACTCTTCCGAAATCATTTCTGAATAATTTCAGGATCATTTTGAATTGCTGTTTGGAGCTATTTCGGGATTATTTTTAAATGGTTTTCGGGTACACATCCAGAATAAATTGGCACTGATTTGCAATATTTAAGGTTTATTTTTGGAACCATTGCAAGATCATTTCCGGTTGCATTTCCGAACTATTTGAAGATCATATGGGGATTGGTTTTCGGAATCATATGAAGACAATTCCAGGGCAATTACAAGATTATTTCGTGATCGTTTCGGTATCCATTCAATATTATTCGGGTACAATTTACAGTATAACGTTGAAACTGCTACGGTGTTACTCCGGAACGCCACAAAGGACGTATGAAGACCACTTAAGGAAAAAAAAATTTCGATATTTTCATAACTGGTAACGCGGTAACATTTCGAACAAAATTGGAGAGTAAATAAATTCTGATTTTAGTAAGCCTTAGCCTGTCTGGAAAAGAAATGGCCACGAGTTTGGAAAGAGTGCAACTGCTCTTTGAATCATTACAACTATCAGACTATGCGTCAGTTTCACTGCGTCTCGCAGGTGGAGTTTATTTCCTCTTGCTAGCTGACTTAAGCTTTGTGGAGAGAGAGTTGTAATCGGAGTAACTATACTTGCATCACATCCAACTTAAAATTTAAACTCTTATGTTGCGAGTTGTCTTCATACTGCTAACAACAGTGGAATTTCGTTGCTACCAAAAGATCTTCCCTACTTGTCCAACCTCGTACTCGTACTTCGGCTCGTTCATAGCCGAAGCCTTTTCAAAGATTACCCCTTTCAGCTATCACATCTCGTCTTCTCCTTTACACTGTTAGAGTTTGCATATTTTATCCTTGGGCCTTCCAGAAAATTTCAACCTCCTCTCGGTTAAAGCCAAAATAATACATGACGTATGAAGACGTCACGAATGCAGTTTCTTTAACTGAAACATGTTCCTTATCAACCAAACCAATTCCGATTGCTCCTTTCTACTGATATTTTTTAACAATCTCCATTTCAATTTCACACACATCGACAATAGCTCCCATCGATGTCAATTGTGGTACTGCATTTTGCGGTTGTGGTTTCGATTTGCATTTGTCTGCTGCAATTGCTCCTTCACGTTTTTCCAGCAACTTGCATAGACTAATCACCCCTTCCAAAATTGTTGCCCTTCCTTCATCTGCTCTTGCTATTCATAATCAACCACTTGGGACTACATGCATAACAAATCGTCAGCGTCGCATCTGCAATATTCACACTTCTATGCGCCTCAGAGTATGCAACAAATATATGTAACAAATAATTGGATTATTGTACAGCAGCGCAGTGCTGTGCGGGCAGTTCATCTCAGCAAGCTGAGTCAGCAAATTTTGTTTTCTTTTCGGTAGTCTTCTAACTGATTAGCTATGCGTCCGGCGTACACTTTAATGTTGGTAGTTGCTGTGCCACAATGACGGTCAGTAAGAATTTTGTATTTGCAACTGCACTTAAATATGTACTTAACAACTTGTTTTTGTTTGCATGATATTCGCTTTGTGTGTGTTTCCTTCGGGTCATCATTGGTCCTACACATTGCCTTACTGGTAAAGGGAAAGGGTCTAACATGTCCTCGTGTTTTGTCTTAGCTATTTTAAGAATAATGCTTGTGCTTTTCCTTTTTATTGTAACTTCGTTTTTCAAGGTTTGCAATTTTAAGTGAACCCACCTATGGGCTACTTTGAATTCTGCATATCACTTTTTCTGTTGTTCGTTCTTACTAACACCATTATTTTAGCTCTGGCATCCCCCCCCCCCTCTCTTTTTCTGACTTCTTTATTCTGTGCAGTTATTTTTCGAAGTATCCATATCCACAGATCACTTCGGTAGCGTATTTATTAACCATTAAAGCTTCTGGTGCTCCATGCTTCAGCATCTGTGATAAGTTTCGCTGTCCATCTGCATCGTTGTTCATTTCTCCATCGTTCTTATTACAGCCTAAACGTTTCTTCCCTACTATCTTTTCTAACGAATTTAATGCGTTTTCGATTCGTCCCTTTTTTTGATTCCCATAACCCTGTTTTCAGCGCTAAACGGTCCATGGGAATTGTTCCGGTAATCACTTGTACCGCTGGATTTGATAGGGTGCAATAAACGAATGCTACTGTTAGAGCTGCTGTTCGATGTACAGATGTTAGAAGATTTCAGCGATTCTTCCCCCGAAGTGTGGAGAGTCTTCCGTTGGACCTCCGATATTTGCCATCAACCCGCTTAGCAACAATACCTATTTAGATGCCCTCGCAACTGAACTTGCACCCAGTGCCACAACAGTTCGCCATATTTTCAGTTCATTTTTTGTTAGGAGTATGTGCTTGGTATCTTCCGCTGCCAACTGGGGTCAATGCGCGTCTAGCACCACTTCTGTGCGTATCCTGACCTTATTTAATTTACCGCGTGCTTCTTTTCTATTTTTCGGACTACAGAAACTACAGCAATGTCATTCGCGTATCCAACAAAGAACTAATTTTCGGGCATTCCGAAATTGAAAATTTCATGGTAACTGACATTACACCGGGCAGGATCGAGGCTTCGAATGTAACTTTCATGATCCACTAACCACTTGAGGTTTAATATAGATATAAGAATGCTATAGCTTCTGATGATGCGCCGCAGGGAACAGGGAATTTGGACTTGCTGCCCCAAAGCGGCCAGCACGTCTGCCTCGCTGTGTCATTTCTTTACTTGTTAGGACATCTTCGATTACGCCCAAAGTTCATTTTCATGACAACAGCCAAGTGTTCCCGAGAGGATAGTTCTCCACTGGTAATACGGCGCCTGGTTTAGGCTTAGGTGTGGACGTTCTGTAGAAGTCTCTGCTTCAACTAAGAACTGAAATATTGCTGTTAACATACAAGGAAATTGACAAGCCGATTATTACGTCTCAAGTGTAGTTACCTCACTTCAACTACGTACACTGAAAAATGTTTAATAATGGTACCGAATGGTTCCTTATGAAACCTAAGCATCAGCCCCTTGATTTGAACACATTTATACAAGCCCGCAACCTCATCTCTTTATTTTAGCTAAACTCCTTTGTCATGAAACGCTGTATCAAAGTTAAATTTTCAAATATTGAAAACAAACTACCAAGAGAACCGAAGAACACTCTAGCTCAACTGGGATTTGGATATTTTAACAGATTAAATATTTCTAGATATTAGTAAACGCTTACATAGTCAATGTAGTAACTGCCTTTACATGACTATTTTTTAAATTGTAATAAATCAGCGCCTCTAACTTCCTTGAGATGCGAAGCTATTCGAACTGCAGGCTTGCTTAAACTTTCGATGGACATCTTTGACAACATTATCTGAGTGGTAGTTGTCTTTGTATTTAAACAACAATTTCGACTGCTAAGGGGAATATCATTATTCCCAATTATAAGTTTGTTGCAAATACTAACGGGCAGTTTTCTGCAGGTGGAGTAGGATTATTTGTCCGTAGTACGTATGATTTTGAATATTTCTGCTATCACTTGACGAGCGCGGATGTATTGAAGCTGACGTTAAGTATCTCTGGTAAGGTTTTTAGTTCTATATGTGTCTACAGATTACATTCCGTTTCCATTCACTCCTTTATGGAAGAATTTTCACTTCTCCTGGAGAGTGAAAGATCGGCTAATCTTACTATTTTAGGTGATTTTAATTTAGGTATTTTAGAGCAGAGCTCTGCAGCTGATAATTATAAAATTCTTTTGGCTAGTAATGGTTTTGTGTCATACTTGAATGAGCCAGGGCGTTATGTCTCTGTTACTTGTCTTGACCATATATTTTGTCGATCCAATTCTAATACCCATTCATTTAATAGTCTTAACTTTGACCTCAATATTACGGATCACAAAATGACTGGCTTGATTATTAACAAAGTTTCTGTGGAAGGTGTTTTAAACAAAAAGGCGATTACGAATAAAATTAGAATCAATTTCAGCCTTCTGAAGGAAAGCCTTTTATTTGAGTCCTGGAGAGAATATTATAATGAGACTAATGTATCCATGGCGTACAGCAACTTTTCAAACATCTTACAAAATCATATCGTAGCCTCAACCTATACGCTTAAGCCCTGTAAATCGGCTACAAGTCTAAAACCGTGGATTAGCGGGTCACTCATTTCTAAGATAACGCGAAAAAATAAGCTTGCGAGAAAGTGTAGTAAGCATGCCCAAAATCATAAACTGCGCAGACGCTATGCTGTCTTGTGTAATACCGTGAAAAAAGAAGTTCGCTTGCAACGTGATAATTTTTATCGCAATAAGTTTATTGCTTCTCAGGGTAATTCAAAGAAAGAATGGGATGTTATTAACAGTATGTTAAACAGGAATAGTAGGACAAAAGACACGTCAATTTCCCTACCAAATTGTGATGAGGTAATTACTAACTCTATGGTGGTAGCAAATCTTTTCAACGAACACTTTTCTTCTATTGAGCATACTTATGCAATGATATCTTCATGCAAATGCCTTGAGTCGGAGTTTATTGAGTCAAGTACGAACAGTAGTTTTTTCTTCGAACCCTTTACCGGATTAGAAATTTTGAAGACCATTAAGTGCTTGAATACCTCAAGATCATGTGGCTATGATGGTATATCAAACCAGATTTTAAAAACTGTGGACTTTATTTTGATTGATATCCTTGCACACCTTTTCAATTCTAGCGTGTTCTCTGGAACTTTTCCGTCCGACTTGAAATGTGCTATTGTTATTCCACTTTTTAAGAAAGGCAACAAAAAAGACAAAAACAGTTATAGACCTATCTCTTTGCTGTCCTCTATTTCAAAGGTTTTTGAGAAACTGATTAAGAATAGGATTCTTTCGTTCCTGGAAAATACAAACTTTTTTAACTCAATGCAGTTCGGTTTTAGATCAGGAAGGTCTACTGAAGATGTTTTACTTAACTTTAGTTCCCTTATAAATGCCGACTTAAATAACAGAAGGAATGGCGCTGGCCTATTTGTGGATATTACCAAGGCTTTTGATATGGTTGATCATAAAATCTTGCTAGATAAATTGCATTGCGCCGGTTTTCGTGGGTTTATTTAGAAGTGGTTTAGTTTCTACTTAACAGGAAGAGTTCAGAGGGTAAGAGTCAATGATTGTTTAAGTAATTCAGTCTCAATTAACATGGGAGTACCACAAGGGTCTGTATTAGGCCCAATATTGTTTTTAGTTTACTTGAACTCAATTTTTTCATTACCTTTCTACGGAAAAGTAAATGCCTTCGCGGATGAACTCGTGATTGCATACGGTTCAACGAACTTTTTAGATTTGGTGGCAGGTATCAACCATGATGTGTATTTGCTAAGAGCGTGGATTGCTAAGCATACGCTTGTTGTAAGTGAAAAAACACAGATGATGTTTTTTAATCTACATGCGAGAGATATGCCTGACGGAGATATTGTTTTCCATTCTACTAATTGCATGTATTTTTGCCTACATGGCTTATCTTGTCCAATGAGTTCTTTCAATTGCAATGCTCATTGTAGCGATTCCTGCTTTACAATTGAAAAAGTTAAGGAGTTTCAATATTTGGGTGTGTATCTTGATCAAAGTCTTAACTGGTCTTCACACCTTTCTCGTTTAAAAACCTATTTCCGATGTACGATTCGACACTTTTATAATCTTAGAAACATTTGTAAAAATGCAACCCTCAAGGTTCTGTATTATGCGCTAATCCACTCCAAACTTCAGTATGGCATAAGCTGTTGGGGTGGGGCATCGTTTAATAAAATTCAGCCCCTTCTAGTTAGTCAGAAATACGTTATCCGCAAAATCTGCAATGTTATCCGATTTCATCACTCCATGGAGCTTTTTACAAAACTTGGAATTCTGCCGATAAGACACATGTATTACTATAAGATATTAAAAATATGTTTCATTCGATGCGGTTATTTACATAGCCTAGCTTCGGATAATTATAATCTGAGGGCAAACAACACACACAACTCATTACAGTAACCTTTTCACAATCGTCTCTTGTAAGCTTTTCAATGCCCTGCCTGCCAATATACGTCTCATAAGAAATTTGCACAAGTTTTTAAAAAATGTAAAATCGTATCTACTCGAGCTATCATATAACGATATCAAAGTTTTTCTTGACCCTAGTATTTAATTTGACTTTGGATCTGTAAATATTGCATATTACATATTTATATTATAATCGCATATCTAAGTGCCATTTTCACCCCACACACTAGTTTTGTATTATATTTATGTATAGCATTCCACACTATTATATTATATTTTACAGAATGCTTTACCTTTTTTTTCTTACATATTAATCTAAATGATATTAATTTTAAGTTGAAATGTTACATTGTAAGAAAAGAATGAATGAATAAATCTCTCTCTCTCTCATTCTAACACGGCTACAAATTTTAAATAGCATTAATTCAGAACACTTTTCAAAAAGAGTAACATTTCAATCAGCAACCGATGTGTCTTTACACAAATCAGATCCCCCTCCCTAAAGTATATATATATATTTATAAACGGCTTATCGGTAACCCATAGTAAAAATTATTATTTGATAACTAAAATCTGTTGATCATAAAATATGAACTTGAATCATTGCAATTTTATGAGCTCTCACGAAGTATGAATAAAAAATCAATGAATAATAATCACTAAGAATGCAGTCGAGAACGAAAGAAATACATAAACTTTTGGCGGGGGAGTGCATATGCATGTATGTAGTAGCATTGTGTAGTATCCTTTCAAAAAATGCTATTAGTCTAGGATGAACTTGGGATTAGTCGCAAAGGAGTATGCGACCAATGCTAGTTTTGATCTCTTTGTATGAGTTGAACTGTTCCCTTTTGTTTGCGCATTTCCTATGAAGAGACTAATTGTACCCATTTATACCCGAAAGGGATCGATAAGACCAATCCCATTTGTACCCATATGGGAACATTTGAAGACTACTCCCTTTTCGTTTCAATATAGACTCCAATAGGGCCCGGTCGAATTTTTTATGGCAGAAACACAATTAAAGAGTTTGCCAAGCCACCAAATCTATTTGATGTAAGTTCGCTCGCTTTTCAAAAAGGAATAAAAAATATTATTCGAAAATAAAACCCTAACTCCAGCGTAGTCGTTAAGTCTTAGTAATTTATGTTCGGCACAAGGCTCCGCGTTTTTCTTAAAAAAATTCGATTCAATCAACTGTAATCTTTTTTATTTTACTCCCTTCGTTGCCGTTTTTTTAATATATATTAAAATGGGTTACACAGGTTTCAAACTGACTAACCTCAACTGTACCCAAAGGGACTAAATGGGATCAATTATGCCTAAATGTAGACAAAAGAAATCAACCGTAGACCAATATCTTCAGGGATTAATCGAACGATTTTTGCAGGGATTTATTTTTTAGTAGCAGCTTTATAGATTCATAATTTCCGCAAGGTTGCTCCGAATCCGAACATAAAATTTGAAATAGCTTTATGCACGCTGCAATTCTTTGTTACTTTTTTGCATTCAACAATTTTAAATACCACTTGCGTGTGAAAACATACATACGCACGCACATATACATGTATAGAGCAGTACTGCGCAAAAAAAGTTGAAACATACACGCTTGGGTCATAAAAATCACAGCACAAAGTGTTAAGTGCGCTGATTACAATGTGAAATGACTGAATTGCTGCTGAATACCCTGGCTAAGTGACGCCATAGAATGGTGGATGTGTGTGTGTATGTGCTTCCAAGGATAAAGCTTTTGTGCGTGTGTGCATGCATTTTTGGTTTTGACTGAATTAAGTGCTCATATGAATAATAAATACAAAGTTATTTATGAGCGATGACATTTTTTGTGTACTCAACCAGAGACGGGTTAAATAAATATCGTAGGAGCTCCTTAACTTAAACCTTTAAGTAGTGGTTATTAGTTCTGATGCCCGGGCGGCTTTCTATGCACACAGTAATTTACAACAGTTGTGGTTCTAATTGGTAAGCCGGTCATAGCTTGAAATACTAATTCTTGTTCTGTCACATCGCAGTGCTTTCAACTCACCATTTAATCGTTTTGATGTTCTACGAAATGACGGTTAACCCCTTACAGATAATATGAGTTCTTAACTGGGTCATTCGTGGGTGAATTCCAAAAAAGAGCCTTGATTGACAATTCTTTATTCATAAAGCTCAGATTTAAATGTGGCTCCCAACTGTTTTGTCAGTTTAAGGATAGTCATAAAACCGATAAACTGTAATTTTTCATGACCTCGCAGCTGATGGCAGGAAGACTGCGACACTCCACCTGGAATCAAGGCTTTTACCAAAAGCAAAAACAGAAAACAGAACCGAACACGTTTGGGCGCAATTACAACGCGACCTGACCCCCATCTTTAACATACTAAAGTTCCAATGGCTGCTGCATGAATTCTAGTACACAAACTAAGATATAGGCAGATAGGAGAATTTGTTTCAAGAGCCATGAATCAGGACAGGTAACTACTAACCAAAGAGAAAAATGTACGCTGCACATGAAAGTTATAGCGAAAATAAGAGTCATAAACTTCGGATAAGCAACCATCATTTCAGATATCAAGTTGGTATCTAGAAGCATTTCTGTAGGTATTCGTAAAATAAAGGTGATCGAAGGCTTCACTTTAAGGGACCATTCATATATCTCTTTCTTAGTATGTGCACAAACTGCACCTAGGGTGGAGATGAGTAGAAGCACCTGCAGATTAAACGCGATCAAAATTAACACTGCTGTATAACTTGCTGTCATTTACGTAAGCTTGCTCCCAAATCATGCACGGGCATTTTGTTAAGCCAGCCATGCTTGCTACCGACAGGCTTGTAATGTCAGTCGTACCAATTTGGAACGAGTTAATCTTCCTTTCAGCTTCTTTATAATTTTTACTACAAATTGGAGGGACGGGAGCTACATATTTTTAGCTGACTACTCTCTAAGAAGCCTTCTAATGGCGAATACACTCGTTGTACTTGTTAGGAGTGGGCCCGTTTAGAAAATATTCGATGTTGCCTTGCCTGGAACTTGAACCCAGTGCATACGGTATGACAGGCAGAGCACGCTACCATCACACCACGCGATGGTTAATAGCAAAGAAAGGACCTTTGAGAAGTTTTGAACACGCACTCATAGAGCGTGGGAAATGGCTTTGACGAATCACTCGCAGTAAGTCTTTATCAAAATATAACAAATAATAAATGCAGAAAGGATACCGTGCTTCTCTGGCTCAACTTAGATCTGCATATTGAAACAGGATGCGCTTTTACTTTTTCGACTCAACCCTGACAAACGCAATATACATATATCCGCATGCGATGGGTTCCTACATGACACATCATCTTTTCAACATCGAAAACAGTGCATCTGACTATTAATTTCTTTAGGGCTCATCTCTAATGATACCGCTGAAGCCTTGTTATATGAATTAGATCAGATATTCTAATGATAGTGCCTTGGAAACCCTTTCATCTGCAAAGCTTTTATTCATTTGCGGAAATTGCAAAAATGCCAGAAAAAACTGAGAAAGTAATATAGTACGGATTTAGTCAGAAAAGAATTGGATACTATTCTGAAGTAATTGCATTTATAAAGCACAAAAATGTCACTTTAATCATACATATTGAAGTTCCGGTTTGGCAATTGAAAGGTAATTCCTCTCTTGAGGAACAGAAAGTACTACAACGACTAGCCGGAAGGTCTCTTCCATGGTCACAAAGTATGCCAAATACTTATCTGGCCTACATAAATATTTTCAGGATTTCCTCTTGAAATATCAACTCTTCCTAATTGGTTCCAGCAAAAAGTGCATAGAGCGCTCACCGGTCGGGCAGTACAGCAACCAACCAACTAAGCCGATGATAAAACAATAAGTCGTAAGTGTCGTTTGTAGAGGATAAGAAGCCGACGAAGCTCTCTCACAAAGGTCAAACGTATCTGTTTCTGGAAAATTCGCCTTTCTTTTCTTCAAACAAAGACTTTAATTTTAGAGGCATAGACCAGGGATGAAATAAATTTACAAGCTTTCTTTTTAAGTAAAAAAATGAACAAAAAAACCCCAAATACTTCTACATCACTGCAGGTCAAATGACTTCAAAAAATCGCTTTAAAAGTGGAAAAAAAGTCAAAAAAAAAATATTTGAAAGCAGTTGAAGTGAAAAGCAATCTTCGCCATGCTTGAAAAAAAGCATTAAAAGTTGAGCCAAAGGTAGCGAAAAGCATTTAAGATACCGAAATTGTGCTAAATTTTTACGACTAAGAAGGCAAAGGTAGAATAGAGTAACAGTAAAAAAAAATTAGAAAAAGAAAATCAGCTGCCGGTGAATGCAATCTTGTAAAGCGTTAAGCAATGCCATTTACTTATTTACTAGAATATATTATTACACCTAGCTCCGCTTCTAGCTGGCAGATAAGTCAAAGCCGGGGAGCGAGGTAGGGCAGTAGTAAAGCTGATTTTGAAATGAGCGCCAAATACACAAGCGATTGCAAAAGTTATTTGTTTTTGTGTTTGTTGTTGTCTTATTTACAACAGCTTTGGGTGCAATTTTCTACTTTTTCTTGCACATCTTTAACATTTCTTGAGTGTAACCTTTTTTCTATTGAATTTCTGAAGTATTTTATTTAAAAATTTTTCTACCTTTGCTTGTATATCTTTTTGTCTCATTTAATGTCTGCGATTTTTTTTTTTTTTCATTTTTGTTTTACTGCTTCTTGATTCCATTTGCAATTCGAATACTATTTGTGTATATTTTTGTAGCAATCTATTTTAATTTTTAAGATTTTAATCTCGTAATGTTGCCATCTGCTGAGCGCTTTCTCAAATTCGTCTGATTTAAATAACAACAAAAGAATTTGGAATATTTTGTACCTCTTTCCAATAAAGGTTACTCATACGCCATGGCCTCACTTTATAAATATTTGAGATAATTCAAGTTGTTGTTGTTGTCTGTTGTTGTAATACACTGGCTTTATGAGATGCTGGTCAAACCGATTCTGCTATATGGGGCGCTGGTCTGGTGGAAAGCACTGGACACGGCGAGCACCTCCAAAATGTTAGTGTCAGTGCAACGGACGGCGCTGATCGGTATCAATGGCGCTCTCAGAACAACACCTACCTTGGCACTGAACGTCATGCTGAACATATACCCAGTAGATATTGTGGGAAAGGCGGCCGCGGCAAGAGCCAAATGTAAGCCGCAAGTTTAAGCTGGCTGACCACTGCAGTATATTCCAAGCGGAAGTTGCTGCGATTAAGGATGCGGTGGATGGAATGCTATCCAGTGCTACTACGGTTAGGGAATTTAACATCTACTCTGATAGCCAAGCGGCTATCAAGGGTTTGAGCTTAACTACAGTGCGATCGAGGGTGGTCTGGGAGTGCCTAACCTCGCTTGCGATTGCATCGAATTATTTTACAATTAAGATTATCCGGGTCCCGGGCCATAGTGATATCCCGTGTAACTGTCAGCGGATCTCTTAGCCCGCATCGGTACAATTGAACCGGATGAAGATAGCTATAGGGATTTTGGGATCCCTCTGGCTACCTGTGGATTGCTCCTCCATAGCTGGGCCTCGAGTCAGCTCAGCAAACGTTGGACAGACACCACGTCTTGCAGGGTAGCAAGATCTTTCTGGCCGAAAGTCTGCTGAAATAATTGGGTTCAGTAAGGCTCACCTATCAATGGTCATTGGGCTTTCTACAGGGGACTGTCCCATGGGTATCCATGCGGTACATCTCAATATACTGGAAACTCCATCCTGCTGCAGCTGTATGGGGGATGATGAGGTGGAATCACCAAATCCCTTTATGCTTGATTGCTCAGCTTTTGTCAGAACTAGGCGAAAGTACTTCGGTCGCGAATCACTTGGATCTCCAGAGGATTTATCCAAAGTTGAGATCGGTATCATTCGGAGCTTTATCGTTGCTACCCCAACGATTCTCTAAGTAGCTAGATCTAAGTCACCATTATTTTTGGTGTATGTGGTATCACAACGGACCTTCGTGTTGTCCATGTGAGCTATCCTTATCAGGGCAGCTACCACCTAACCTAGCCTAACCTAACCTGTCTTATTACGAGTTGTATTCCAATGAAATGTTTAATTTATATCCTTGAATATCATAAACTAGACTAAAATAAAGGTATAATAATGTCCTTGGCATAAGTTTCATGCTGACTATAGGCGCATACCAGAGATGGTAAATTTAAAAATTTTAGCTACAAGCTCACTATTATCGCATTACAGATACAGCCCATCGGGAGCTGGTGAACTACTTTGAAGCATGAGTCTTAGTTGAGCGAAGCGATCATGCCTTGTTCTGAGAACTCATAATTCTCGACACTGCTATTGAGATTTATAATCAAACCTGTTCTCGATTTCGATTCCGACAAATTTTTTCAGAATAAACTAATATTTGTGTTCTGAATTTTGGCCAATTTGACCATTTATTTGGAGAATGTTGTGCTGGCCCTCCTCCGAGATACCAAATAGCACGAAAGCTTGCGTCGGTGTATTAAGGTACGAATGCAGCAGAAGGAACTACGAATCATTCGACCTGACCACCCCGTCATCGGTATTGTGGCCTTTAGAGATCTGTGCCATCAAATAGTGCATATTTGCACTGGCGCATTATTGAACTCCATTGTAACAATCCGCCGCAAAGTAGGATGTCGGCAACATCGTGATCATTAAGCTAAAATTTTTCTGAATTCGACTACTTGGTCAAAAACTAAACAAAGACATTTCCAACATAAATTAGTACTGTTCCGCCACATTACTCATCTTCTCGAGCATAGTTAATATCGGAGCGTTACCTCCCTTTATCACAACCAAGCCCCTTCTGCCCCTTAAAAGCAGGTTATTCGCTTAATCTGATGCTGCATTTCCATATCGCTGGAACCTTCTTCTTCCTCATCTGATCAAAGCTTTTTTTTCAGCACTGCCTAGTTACTTGCCTTTACTGCAGCGCACTTGCAGGCGCATCTCGTGGCGGTCAGATGCTTTGGCCAAATATCACAGCAAGCCCTCAGCTTTTATGAAGTGATTTTTCCAATTTTTTTTTTTCCTTATGGCCCTTATCTTCTTTCTGTCAGCGCCAAAATCAATTACCTCTCCCCTTTTGAAAGATTTCTTCTCGATAAAGCTTAGCTACGGAACTCTTTTCTTTCTATCCTTTGCTTGTTATCACCAAAAAAGATTTTAATATAATAATGGAAGATTGCAGTGGTATGCATATTCTAGACTATCATATAAGATGTTCCTATCCATGTCTTTCTTCCCTTTGGTCGGGATCTGGGCGTGATTAACCGCAGGTCCACAAGTGTGGGTGACGCTGTCTCTCCAGCATCATGAAACCAAGAAAACAGCTGTCAAAACCATAAAATTTTTCCATGGATTATAGCACTTTATTCGTGTACCATTTTTCTTCATTTTGCATTCTAGTCTTGATTGCATATTAAGTGAATTTGATTCTTCAAGAGGATTTAATAAGACCCTGGGCACAGCCTAGGTTCAGGAAGTTTTAATGCGATTTCTCTAAGTAAGATGACGACTTAGAGCTGAGCACAAATGAAAACGTAAGTGAGCGTTAAACCCATGTCTATTAGAGTGTACCATTGCTCCACATGAAAAGATTATCATATCTCTCACATAAGCTGATCAGTTGACCAAGAGTTCGAGAATGAGGATGGAAAAATTGCAATTAAATATATTTTTGTGCTCATTATGCTGTCAGTTAAGCTAATGATGGGCACATATATATGTAGCAGATATACAAACATTTTTGATTTCCAGCTAAAGTTGGAAAATGAAATTTTGAGGTAATCAATCCTGAAGTAGTGCATTTCCGGCTAAACGACATTGCGACAACCGGAAGCAATACAAACAATAAACATGTTTAAAAATAGCCAACAACATCAGTTAGTGCGACACAAATTATGCTTCAAAGTGCTGTAAAACTAAAAGTAACGTTAACTTGAGCCGTTTTTGCAACGGCATTCGCTGATATTATAAGCAAAGCTACAAAAAGGGACTTGGAGTGACTACCAATTTGGTAAGGTATAAAGGAGCGTATGTATGACCTGTATACATATATGTATTACATTATACAACAAAGAAAAAAACCAGGGGAAAAGGTGTGAAAACTATAAAAATTAAAAGCCAATTAGGAGCAGAAATAGGACTTTAAACGGGAGTATGAAGAGGCAGAGGAATAGGAATGGGAATAGGTATAGGAATAGGAATAGGAATAGGAATAGGAATAGGAATAAGAATAGGAATAGGAATATGAATATGAATAGGAATAGGAATAGGATTAGGAATAAGAATAGGAATAAGGATTGGAATAGGAATATTAATAAGAATAGGAATAGGAATAGGATTAAGAATAAGAATAAGAATAGGAATAGGAATAAGAATATGAATAGGAATAAGGATTGGAATAGGAATATTAATAGGAATAGGAATACGAATACGAATACGGATAGGAATAGGAATAGGAATAGAAATAGGAATAGGAATGGGAATAGGAATAGGAATAGGAATAGGAATAAGAATAGGAATAGGAATAGGAATAGGAATAAGAATAGGAATAGGAAGAGGAATAAGAATAAGCATAGGAATAGGAATATTAATAGGAATAGGAATATTAATAGGAAAAGGAATGGGAATAAGAATAGGAATAGGAATAGATATAAGAATGGGAGTAGAAATATGAATAGAATAAGAATATGATTGGAAATACGAATAGCAAAAGGATGAGGATGAAGATAAAGAAAAGGATGGCAAAAATGTAAAATAATAGTTTTATCAACTTTAAAAGGACATCAACTTTTATAGAGCTGATTACCACCTTTGTATATGGGGTATTCCATCCCATTTCGACCAATTTAGAACCCGACCCCTTTAGAATTGGCTGAAAGTTTTTCCTCTTTTTCTAGCTTACGAAAGACGTTTTTCAGAAGTTTTTCAAATTTTTTCATCCAACTCAAAAAAAGTTATGAATTTTTTAAAAAAACACCATTTTTGTTTTCAAAATGCTATAGCTTTTTCAAAAATTGACTGTTTGGGATCTTTTTTTTTCAATTTGTTTTTAAATGTAATTTTCGGAAAAAATTCAAAAAAATTTTTAAAGTTTTTTTTTTAATATATTAAATTTTGTATTTAATATTTAAATATTTAAAACTTATTTTGAGTTCGAAAACGGGGTTTTTTTTCAAAATGCTATAACTTTTTCAAAAATTGACCGTTTGGGTCATCATTTTTTTTTTAAATATGTTTTTAAATGTACTTTTTGGAAAAAATACAAAAAAAATGTTAACGCTTTTTCTTTACCAATTAAATCAAAAAAAAATTCTCGGCCCACTTCGGAATTAGTGGGGATGATTCCAGAATTGATTGAAGCTTTTTATGAGAAAAAAAAGGCGAAATTCGAAAACTCTCGAAAAACTGAAAAATTACAAAAAAAAAAAAAAAAAAAACCTTTAAATATTTTTTTGAATTTTTTCCGAAAAGTACATTTAAAAACAAATTTTTCAAAAAAAAAAAAAGATCCCAAACGGTCAATTTTTGAAAAAGTTATAGCATTTTGAAAACAAAAACGGTGTTTTTTTTAATTCATAACTTTTTTTCAGTTTGGTTGAAAAAATTTGAAAAACTTCTGAAACACGTCTTTCGTAAGCTAGAAAAAGAAGAAAAACTTTCAGCCAATTCTAAACGGGTCGGGTTCAAAATTGGTCGAAATGGGATGGAATACCCCATATACAAAACGGATTGACAGACATCGATTCAATTTTGATGGGATTGAGTCTATATCGTAAATTCTTGGACAAATTCGCGACTAGTTCGGGACTTTTTCGCGAGCATTTAAGGATCTCCTCAGGAACACGTATGAACTATTTAAAGTTTACTGCGAGACTATTTTGAAAACATTCTAGGACGTTTATAGGATCAATTCGCGGTTCCTTCGAAATCACTTACAGACTTTTTCGGAACCATTTTGGAATTATTTCTAGATCGTTCGAGAAATAGTTAGGGTGTCACATCGGGAAACTTCTTGTATCATTTTGAGACTTTTTTTAAATAATTTGTAAACTGTTACAGTGTCAGCTCGTTACTATTTTAGGTAGCATAAGGGATATCTTTGTAGTTCGCCTCAAAATAATTCGGAAAAAGATCCCGGAGTGATCGTAAATGATTTGGCATTGTTCCGAGTTCGAAATAGTTTTGAAATGATCCAGAAATCCCAAAGTTATTCTCAAATTGGTCTGGAAATAGTGTTGAAAGTATATCGAAAATTGTCGAAATAACCTCGAAAGTTGCCTATATAATTGAAATAATACTGGACTTATCGTAAAATTGTTCCAAATTGATCCATACTCAGAAACGAGTCTCGAACTGTTCCGAAAGTAGTCCCGGAGTGATCCTATAACAGTCTTAATATCAAAATTATCATAAAGATGTTCACATATAAAAATGCAAAATATAGGTATTGAACTAGTTTGAAATCGTCCTTAAAATAATTCCGAAGTGTTACTGAAGTCATCCCAAAATTTTCCCCGACCAGTTTCGAAGTAGTCCTCAAATGGTCCAGGAATATACGATACCATCCCTTTGTTAATAAGTTTAATTTTCTTCACTCCCAATACCCTGACCCAGTCAATACAAAGTCGGTATAATAAATAACCAAGTCTCACTTTTAGCATTTTTTTTCTACGCATTTTGTTGCACAGTGTATTTAGAGTATCTAACCAACTTTTTCCCCGCCATCTACCTTCTTACATACTCTACACTCCAAACAAAATGCTAACAGTTAAGTGGATAAGCCAATTTATGAGTTTCGAACTTTTTAGCTGCAATTTTGTTGTATTAGAGTTGTTGTATTTTTCTTTCTTTTTCTTCCACTACTCACTGACATTTGACACTACTACCAACACAACATACAAACTCTAAGCTCTGGCAACCTTTGCCACTAGGCTGTTTAGTGGATTTGTTGCGCTCTATTGGCTGCCTCAAATGCTAAATGGATAAATGCGTAATAGTGGCGGAAGAGAGATGGCAGGATTAAGGGCAGAAATTGCTTTAAGCGGCCTAACACAAAAAGTAGTCAACATCAAATGTTAGTCGAGTTTAGCTAGTGGTATGCCTAGAGGGGAGCTGCAGCGCACTGCAGCAGTGTATGACATTTTTAGCGTAAAACTTTTTCACATCAACTTTTTTTTTGCACAATTTATTGTTGCTTGTTTAATTTATTCGTTTTTTATTTATTTTTTAATATGAAACTTATATTTGAATATCTGTCCATTCGCTGGCTTGAGTTTTGCCAACTTTGCTTCTAGTTTTAAATTATTTTATTTTATTTATTGCTGCTTGTGTTGGCTTTTAATTTCTGGTCTGCTTTTAGGCGCTAGGCCAAGCATTAAGTGGCATTCGCAAAGTTGCTTGCTATAAATTTTTTTTTCATTTGAGTTTTTTTTTTTAGTAAAGCCTCGCCGTGAGAATATAAGGACTCAGTACAAAATTTGTGTTGAAAAGCGAATATGAATGCTAAATCACTAATTGAAATGGGATTATCAGATTATATATATATATATATATATGGATATTAGGTTAATAAATTTGTTTTCGGAAAACGGCAAGAGGGGAAAAGAAGAAGGGGAAACGTCTAAAGAAACTTAATTTTGTACCCGTTTACGATGAGCTGATTGAGTTTAATGTCCCATATGAACCACACGCTGCCTCTTCAGACCTAGTAAATGTATTATTAACGCAACTTCCTGAACATAACAAATTCTCGAGAAGAGACATGATAAGGTAGTAGATAGACACCACCCCCTTTGTCGACTTCAAGCAGCGTACTCAAAGTAGTTGCCTGTAAATGATAGGCCCAATTTTCATTCCCTGCGAAGAATACAAGACTTTTTCCTTATTCCCTGTTGGTAAATAGTCGCACATAAGCGATATGTTAGATAAACCTCTCATTAACTTGGATTGCGATAACAGGTGCGACCGACAGTGTTTGGGGTCAAAATTTCTTTCCCACACGAGTTCGAAATCACGCCCTCGTTTTCGGCTTTTCTTTCGACCACTGTTATAGGTGTCGCAAAGCAAATCTGCCACCATGACATGCCCTGTCTATCCATTGTGTTTCTTATGTATTTTGTTTGTAAGTTAGCCTTTGGAATGACGAGAATATCAACCAGCCTTACAGAGATATCGTTCATTATAAGTGTTTGTACTCTAAGGCACATGCTTTCAAACAAAAGATCTCATAGCATAAGTGTCATCATAAATTAGTTTTCGTTTGAGATTTGTTTTGTTTTACTTTGGAGCTGGCTCTTACATGGCAGGTCCCAGACCCCACAAAAATTCGACTGCTAGTGTAATAGATAATTTAACGGTTATATGACAACACTCTTGATCCAAGACAATTGTCCACTTGTAACCGCCTCTCATGGCGAACAAACTCTCTTCACGTCAAACCCTAACGCCGAGTAAATATATAGAAGTGACCCCTTCTGAAGCTATATCTGCTTACGGCAACTTGCAACTAATTAACCCATCTTGCGCAGAGTGCAGAAAAAAGAACGTAAGAATCGGTGTGAGGCACAGCAGCATACTATAAAGGGCTACAAATTGTTTAGCTGAAAAACTGTAAGAAACCAACCTTAGAGCTCAAAAGACGTTGGAAGAAACTAAAGACAATAACTATGGCACTTAACAGTAAAAAAAAATATGAAATAACCAAGTTAGGTTAGGTGGTAGCCGCCCCGGTAGAGGAAGCACACTTGGATAGCCTGAAAGTCCGTTGTAATAACTTTCAAAATAACAGCGAATTAGCTATAGCTGCTTAGAGAATTTCGACGTGGATGGGTCTACGTATTGGTCAACCTTGGACAAATCCCCTGGAGATCCACTTTCGCCTACTTCTGGCAAAAACGGATAAAGTGACTCGATGACTCCACCTTATCATTCTCCATACAGCTGCAACAGGATGGGTATTCTAGTATACTGAAGCGTAACGCATGGATTCCCATTGGCCCTGTCAAGACACAAATGACCATCGAAATATGAGCTTTAGTGAACCCAATCATATCGGCAGACCTCCTACTATCCCCTTCCAGCCAGAGGGATCTTGCTACCCTGCAAGTGGTATGTCCGCACAACTCTTGCTGAGCTGACTCGCGGCTTCTCTATGCAGAAGTAGACCACAGGTATTAAGCGGGTTTGCACTCCGCTTGTTAGTTACCCGTGACATCATTATAGCCAAGAACCGAGAAAATCTTATTCATAAAATAGTTCGATGTAATCGCAAGCGGGGTCCGGCACACTAACTGGATAGCATTTCATCCACCGCATTCCACTTAGAAGAAGTTGCAGTGACTAGCCAACCTAAACTTGCGGCTCATATTTAGCTCTTGACAAAAGGCCTCCACTCAAACCTTGACCAAAACAAAATTATTTTTGTATATTTATATATGTAAGACCTTCCTAAGCTCTAAGGTGTTAACAAATTCGAATCAATTGAAACCACTCTACATTAAATAGTACACATACATACATACATACATTCATGCGCTAATATAATTGTCTACGTTAACAAAATTGCTAACAAATTTCAATTGAGATTCGCTCAATTGATTCAAAATGATTGAGCTCATATAGTAATTGGAAAATGCAGGATTTTTTACTAAAATGCAGAAGTAGCAAAATTGCAGGTAAAACAAACCAAAGAGAAAACACTCAAAGTCAACATAGGAAAAATAGGTTAAAGCATTTGAAACATCATTGAAGGGCTTAGAAATCTTTTCATATTCTTTTGCTTCATTCTCTGACATTTTCCCTATTTTCCAGTCACTTCCATCTCAAGTGCCTTTCCCTTTATTTAGTTATCCCTCTTATCGCTTTTTAAGAAATAAATCGCCTACGTTTTAGATTAACATTAAACTTTTATTCCTAAATCTCTGAGGAGATTTTGACTGCAAAAGCGATGTGGCATTTAAGCAATGAAATGAGTGTGCCATGTTTTTAAGATTTTGTTGTTGGCTTATAAACATTTCGTATTTCATACACAGGTTAATATTTCGTATATAGAATTTTGTTTATTTCGTTTTTTACGTGTTGTCCACTCACGACAGCAGAGTTGAGGTACATTAGTGCGTCTTCCAGTGGGTTAAGGGACTTCAAAATTCCAGCGGTAGGCAGCTAAAATCCATAGACCTAGAAGGTTCTACCTGCTCATATGGTGCCATAATCGATAACAATTCCCAAAAACATTCCAGGAGTGTCGTAATCGCTACGAGGAAAGAGAAAGGATCACAATTCCTTAAATCTCTTAAAGAACACGCCAAAGAGAAGATGAAGTCTTTCAGCGAGATACAAAGTATTTGCACTGACAAAGTAAGTAGATATGGAATACCACCAACGTCACTGCCAAGTAAAGAAAACACGTCAACACGCGATAAACCAATCAACATCAAAACCAAAAATTTGAAACTATACTCCTATGACAGGACATTATAGGGACATTCGATATTTTGACCGCTGAAGTAAAACCCGATATACGGAGAAACTAGAGGCAATATAATTTAATTAATATGGCGATACATTAAATGCAAAACAAAGCCCTTTCGATTATATTGATATCCTTGGTCCTGGAACGATGCGGAGCGGAGTCAAGTCGCTAGTCGTGCGTTTGAGAGAGTCATCTAGTTCGACTACTAGAATCACAGATCAGTCTGACATACTAAACAATTTTAGCTTCCTCCTCGAAGCACAGACTGGAATATCGCCACAACAATTTAGGAAACCATATTTATTGTAAACATTTCCAGCAGTATTTTCATGCAAACCGACTGTTCTTCGCTTAGTGGAGGGTTGGAGGAGGGTTTACTCGAAGAACCGATTTCCAGATTACCTGATCATTGCACTGTTTTCCACGTATAAGTATCAGCTATCGCGGAAGAAGCAGTTGGGATAAGAAGACACACTACCGGAAAATTTTTTTAGCGAAAGGTAAGCGGCAATCATATAACTTGCCTCTTAACCATCCAATTTTGAACTCACACTAAACTATCGCCACTATCTTCAGGTGATAGCCCAACAGAAACGATTAAACCTCACATGCATCACGGGAAATACGATTAATCCTGACAAAGAACGCTATACCCTCTGTCATATGTAAGCTCATGTTAAGCCAGCCAGCAATAGTTGGCTACAAACCCCAGGGGATCGAACATCAATAAAACATCTGGCCAAATTGGGACCTTAAGAAATCCATACACGTTAAAACCTTACGTAAGAATAAAATATCCACACTTGTAGCCATACTATTCGCGCACTACCTTATTGGTAAGCATGCAGAAAAGTTAGCAGTGCCCTAGGGTCAATTCTGTAAGCGTTATAAAGATGAAAAAGAGGAAGCAAACTATGGATCACTTCATCTGCCACTGCCTGGAGTTAAGTGGTGCCTTCCTTTCTATATAACCTACATCAGGTTATGGAGAGTGAAATCAGGGACTGTTAGCCTCATTCGGGTATGGTGTATTGTGTGCGACATCAAAACGGCCCTACTTAAGTTTATGTGCCTCCGAAGCAGCCACTTTACACTAACTTAACTAAGAATTCAAAGAAATTTCCTTAGGTCAACCTTCCCATCCTCTCTTCGCCTGTTTCCTATACCATGACCACATCAACCTGCCTATGTTTCTAACTTTTTCTCTCACTTCTTTTTTATTATTCTTATTCTCCCCTGCCTTTATCTATCATATCCTTACCCTTACCCTCACCCGCATCCCCATCCACATCCTCATCCTTATACTCATATCCATCTTCCATTATCTTTACCAATTTAATAAAGCACCATGTCGTATACGCAACATACTTAAGTAATCTTACCTGCTGCTCAAGACTGCGTACTCATTTGAATTACACTTACCACAGTGATTTTCAATCTGATTATCTGCGCATTGATTTGTAGTATCACTTGAGTTTTAAAACTTAAATATAACGAACTTGAATCTATTTCAAACACTTTTTATAAAATACGAATGGGAGGAGAGTTTATTGTATGGTTTGTTTTTTAATTTCCTGTGTTGTATATTTTGTAGCGGAGATTGTGCTGGTTTATTTTTCGGTATATTATGCACTGTAGATTATTGTATTCGAAATAGACGGATTGGTTGCGACGGACGGTGCAGATTACACCAATGAAATAATTTTTTTATAATGTTTAAAAGTGGTACTCAGATTTCGTGACTTCTTTTTTTCTTTTTTTTTTTTTTTTTTGAATTCGTACAATGTTTACTTTTCTAAATTTATACAAAATACAATAACAAATGTTGGTTTTCCTTCAAACAAAATTTACGCGGGTTTTTCTTGCACTATGTGCAGCTTATTCCAAAAGCTCCCAAGTCAAAAAAAGCTTTGCTAGTAAAAGTGTATAAAGCTTTGCTTCAAAGCAGTGCAAGGCTTTCTGCAATAGAGAGCGCAGTCTCGAAAATGTCTCCCTCTTCACTGTTCTCACAACCACTGCGCTTTTCGTTCACTCAGCTGCCTAAATGTAGGCTTCAACAGCCAATAGCAAACACCAAACGAAATTAATAGAGTGTGAGTACGCGTAAATTGACAGGATGTAAGTCAAAACCAAATGCAAAAAGGCAATGCAGCATGTGGGAAATTTAAGGAAAGAAGCGTTGCAAACAGCTGCTAGCAAGTATGTCAATTGTGGTCTTGATGTTGCTTTATTTATGAGTTTCCACAAGCTGTTATTGATGGAAACAAATCACAACACACTCCCAAATATACCCGTTTTCTTTCTTCAGTTACGGCTTGAGTTTTAGCTTCCTGCCAGCATGCGAATGAGTCAGCCACGTTACAACAGCACGCGCAACTAAAATAATAACAACAACAACCATGCATATAAAAGCAAATACAAATCGTAGGTCGTGGCTACAAATATCGGCAAACAATCGCAATAGCAGAAGTTTGCTCAGCTTATTTCGATTACACTTTAGCTTTCTTTGATTTATTTCTTCTTCTATTTCACTTTCTATCTCGTTGTTTTGCCGAAATGTTTGCTATGGTCGAATTGCAATTTGTATATTTTTATTAATTTTTTATAATTTTCTTTTTCGTTTGGGAATAACAGCATAAGCAGCGGTAGAGTATGAAGCTGAAAGCAAGGATATAAACTGAACAAAAGCACGGAACAATTACGCGCACATACATACACACACATATACTGGCATTAATACTATAATAATAGGCCAAGCAAGTGAATATTTGAGCTGAGCATTCACGTTCAAAATTAAAACAACAAATATTATATAAATTGGCCTAGTGGCGTAGGGATAAATGTCGCTATTTGAACTGTGAGAGCATATGAAAAACTTTTGCCAGAGGAGAGAGAGTTAAGTGTAAAGAGAGTGAGAGCATATTTCGGGAAATGTGTTGCAACAGTAAATGAGCACAGCTCCACTTCCGCACAATAATTGCAAACCCGTTTAATAAAGGTGACGTTCTTGTTTAAGGGCTATTTAGCGGTGTAATTTTCAAAATTTAGAGGAAAAAATTTGAGCGGCTCCGAAGTCCAACACATAAGCAATCAAAAATGCAACTGCAATTATATTAATTCTCAACAATGTACACCACTCTTCTCATCTATGTGATACGTCTATTTTGCAAGCCTTTTAAAAACACAGAGCGTCTGTTGGCAAACGCATGTGTCGACAGAAGTACCTACAGGGCCAAAGCTACCAAATCCATTGAAATGACATGGTCTAGCTAGTAAACCCCTTGAACCTTTCGTAAGAGTGTGTAAATCTTGCAAAAGTTTTCCTAAGGATACTTCAAGCATGTCCGCAAATTATTTCAGAAATGGTATTATAATCAACTGAGCCATAGCTTAATATTTCTTATCCGTATGACGACGGTCTACCCACTATATAGTGCATATATAGCAAGTGCTGGAAGGATCCCATAAGGTTCAGGGCTTTTTTTGTGTTTTTTTTTTTATTGGATGCACTACCCTAAAGTGGCCCAATCAAACCAGGCTAATCTTGGTCATGTGTCCGCACCCCGTGGGACCGCCGTTAGACATAAATTCACGGAGGGAAAAGGCGATTTAGTCGCCTTTACTTCGTATGCGCATTTCTCTGCGCTCCCTTTCAGCATGCATCAATTTCGTCATAATTATAAACGCCATCTTGCTCACAGCAATCCAACAGTCCGGGTTTACGGCTTAAAATTTACGCGCGACAGGTATTCCTGTCGTAAGGGGCGATAAAATTACCCAGATCATCCAAGGCGTTGTGTAGTGCAACCCTTTCAAGTGATTTCCAGCGCAACTTATAGCTTCTCCAAACCAACTGTTAACCTATTTACCCGTAGCGGATCCTGTTTCTTTCACATCCGAGTCTCTGGCGACCACAAGTTCCATTGAACTAGGAGGTGGGAAGAGGTGCGGCCAGGAGGCTCAATGTGGTCATATTAAAGAGTTCCCGAGATGGGCAGGCTTTTTCCTTAATGGGGCTTGTTACCAGAAGATATATATTTTGCAAAAGACCATCAAGATCGATAACACTCCCCAAAAACCTTCATGAAGTATCTGTATCGCTACAAAAACAACTACAACAGCTTGCTGGAAAGAGTAATATTCCGTCAAAGACACCGGCCGCCACTGTGGTGTAATAGTAGGGTGCTCCGCCTACTACACCAAAGATCGTGGCTTCAACTCCCGGTCCGAGCAACATCAAAAATTTAGAAAAAAAATGTTTCAAATAGAAAACAGTTTTTCTAAGCAGGGTCACCCCTCGACAATGAAATTGGCAAACACTCTGAATGTATTTCCGCCTTGAAAAGCTTCTCAGTTAAAATTCAACTGCCTCTCAGATGCTGTTCGGAGTCGACATAAAACATATATGTAGGCCCCATTTGAAGGAAATATTAAAAGCAGCGCGACACAAATTGGAAGATAAGCTTGGCCTAAAATCCCTTCGGAGGTTGTCGCGCCTTGCCTTTATCTTATTACGTAGACACTTGCTTTCATCTCGCATGCGTTTCTCTCGTCTTGATTATTTAACAAGACGTAGTTTATTGTAAAAATCCCATCTCCAGTAAATTTACAAACTCCGTTGCAGTTGACTCGTTACACTTGTTGGTAGTGGTCTCCATTTTTATGCACAATAAATTTTATGAAACTATATACGCATATTCTTCGTCACTTACCATTTAAACGGTTATAGCCGTCTAACAATGCGCGACCGTCGATTCTCCGCTGTGGCCACTGGCGTTAATTGGTACCTCCAGGGGTATTTAAGTCATTTGCTAACAGACTTTTCCAGCGGAGTGAGACCGCTTTCTTCCTCTGCTTCCTTGCGCGGGTTCCGATAAAAATACTTTCTCAGCTGGAGCAACATCTTTCATCGCATAACATGGCCCAACCAGCGTAGTCACTGTGTTTTATGGCACTGAATTATACTGATGGCTACGTTAGACTCACTAACGCGTAGAGTTCCGTAAATATTTCGAAGAAATTTTCTCGTGAACACTCCGAGATTCGCCTCAGCTGATGTTTTCATGCTTTGGTTTGCTTTACTGCATTTGAACAGCGCAAACACAAAGAAACAATTAAATTATTCTATTCCAATATTGACATACTTGCATGCATGTCACCTGTGCAAGTTGTTTGTCGCAAGCAGCTGCCGCCACAATTACAACTGCAAAATGCGTTTACTGCATGTAAATGTACAATGAGATATTAACACTTTTTACATATTAATGAGCTCATTAAGCGTGAATAATTTCATAGCAAGGGGGTAATTTATTGAATAATTTTTTGAATTATAGGAAACGTCATTTAACCTTACATAAAAAAACAAAGAAATCGTAAACCAGTTAAAAGTCTACTTACAAAACGACAAGTTTTCTTTTTACCTCAGAATTTGCTCCTCATAAGTGGATAAGTTCATACATTCAGAGTTAGTTTAAACATTTTTTTAATTTGTATGGGTCCAACCATTTATGAGGAGCAAGCCTTGAGCTAACAAGATAACTTCCCGTTCTCTAAATGGACCGCAGCCGTTTAACCTTTCATTGAGTAATTTCTTTAAAATAAATTTGAAAAATCTACTGCTAAAATAAAATAACATATAATCAAAAGCTTAATAGCTGTAAATCACAAACTATTCTCGTCCCTGCATAACACACTTTTATAAAGCAATAATTCACAACAGCTTTTCGCAGAGCAAATTCAAATGGCAGAGCTTTCTTGCAAGAGATGTGAGCAGCAATACGAAAGCATAAAGCAAACACTGGGACTATGGCAACGAGAAAATTCTACAAGTATATGAATATGTATGTATGTATAGTCAAAAAACCGGCACTTAATTAAATACTTAAGTATTATATTTGTATGTGACCATAAGCAGCTGTCAAAAGCATAAACACAAACATATTCACATACACAAGGAACATATGTGAGGTGAATTGTTAAGCGGTAGCGAACAAAAAGGCTAAAAAATAACAGCTAATTACATAATTTAGTAAGCAAAAACAAACAAACAACAAATGAGCAATACTGAAGGAAGCACAGACGTAAACGTGATTGAGGGAAGAATAAGACGCTCAAGGAAAGCATAATTAAAGAAACCAATGTATGGTGGTCACTAAAGCCAAAGAAGAAGAGTAAGCGGTAAACCATAAGGTTAGCTTATTATGCCACAGTTGGTTGGCAAAACAATATGCGTTACAAACTATTATACTTGTATTAGCTCATCAAGCACCTTAATGCACACATAAACGCATACACACAGACATCAACCATACTTTACATTCTAATATATCTTCGTGCGCATCATTGCACACAAATAACCAACCAAGAAGAGAGATAATCACTCTTGTGCGCCCTTAAGTATGCAAACAAAAGATGTTAAGCGACAAACGTCTCACACTCGTTTGATTATTATTGTTATTGCATTTGCATAAGCCGTTTGCTTTAGCTTCACATGTATGCTTGAGTACATTAGCTACTACTGAGCCATTGTTGTCATATTTAACATCATAAATCAAGGAAAGTGTTTACAACAACAACACTTAAGGTAGTTTTAATGCAGCTACACTTGAATATCTTACAAAAAGTAAGTGAATGAAAGTTCTTGTCATGTGTTTGACAGTTACTGCAGTGTCATTCTTCTAGCTCTCGGCATTTGTGGGATGCTTTGTCCTTATAGGCGAGTGGTGAATATCGCACTCATTGCACATGGCTTTAAATATATTAATTTGAAGAAAATAAACGGACACGCTAAGGTGATAAAGATGCCCTTAGTTGGCGAGCGCGCTGTCTCAGTGATACGATCACCAAACTCTAATGCGATATAAATGAAAATGGAAAGTTCAGCCTCAACAATGAAACCTCCTCTAATGGACTGAAGTTGATAGACTTCGTCGTTGTACAAAACATACCAGCACCAGGTCTAAGCATACATATTACAGCACGTGTAACCACATCGGCCACGTTTTGATAGATTCGAATATCTTACATCGGCTTGGATCATGCCTCTACGCAGCTCCACAAGGAAAGATATATGTCGAAAGGCAACACACTGATAATGATTTCATAACTCGACTATAGCACTTATTCTCTGAAGAAAAACTTTTTACCGGCTATCCTGGAAAGACCACTGGTACGATGAAGAATGCTGCGTTGCAACCGAAAGAAAGGTCGGTGCTTACAGGGCTACCTTAAAAGCGTACGCGACGAGAAGTGTGTATGAAGGCTTCCTGAAAAGAAAAGCGAGACGCCTTTACACGAAGAAGAAGATGAGGCAAAAGGGTTTGGGCAAATTTTGTCAAAAAATCTGGCGACATACATAAGGTTTGAAACCTGAGGCAAACTCCTATAAGAACGAAAACGGTTGCCTTGTAACCGATTTCCAGTGTTTAATTAGATATTGGAATGATATGCTCTCGGCACCAAGATGTGCCGCCCAGGATATGACGATCCCCAGCCACACAAACGATGAAGATGGAACTGTTCTCCCACACCAGTTTAGGATGAAAACAGAATAGCAATAACCATATTAAACAACAATATGGCCGAAGGAGATGATGGATTGCTTGAGGAGCTGTTGGAATACAGCGGCGGGGAGCTGATCAAGCGTTCCTTTAAAAAACATGGTCGGACAGGTGCATACTTGGCGATTGGAATTTAAGTGTTCTTTACCCAGTCCACAAGGGGATCCGGCAAACTGCACCAAGAAAATTGGAATCAGCCTTTCTAATATCGCATATAAGGGCATGTCCAGTGTGTTGTGCAAAATATTGAAGCTTACTGTGAATCGGCTGTTTGGACCTTGGCAGTGCGACTTTCGACATGGGCAAAATGATGCAAGCTGCAGAACTTAACCGCTCTGGTACAATATAATCCTTCAATTACTGTCGTTTGCATCGTCAGCATCATCGATATCATCGGCCTACATGCTCGGCGAAGAAATTTTTCTTACTTCAAACTGGAAAAGGAAGCGAAAAATATTTAAGCTCAGCAGATGAAGATAAAACAAAGTACCTGCTGTGATTAAGCAAAGAGATACTTCATTTGTTTGGGAGCCAGCATTTACACAAACAGCAACATCCGCTCTGACATCCAGCGGAGAATCACTCTTGCCATCAAACACTTAAAAGTCATGAATGCGCGTTCACCTTACTTCCTGCTCATATTCACTAAACTTCCTACTATTATAATTAATCTTCAATACGACGAGATCAAGTCGAGATTTTCCACATCTGAAAACTCAAAAATCACTCATTTGTCTTTATAATGATGATGAAGTGTTGAAGTTGCTCTTGTTTGTCGCCTTTGGCTCATTTCTGCCAACTCATTCAGCCTCGTTTTAAACTACGATTTATGAAGCTTTAAATATGAATGAGTGAAGATTCTCATAATCGTGACCTCGAATGTTTTGTTAGCGAATTATTGGTTGCCATATTCTACATGGAGGTATTATGTGTGGTGTGGTACGTGGCGTATGAGTGATTAGAAGTGAATAATTGCAGGTAAAGAATTTCAATGTATGGATGTATGTACATTAAGTTGGGTCGATTTATTAACCTATATCGCGCCATCGATTTTTCAATAGGCTTTGGGCCCAGGAAAAAAGTTCCACTAAGCATACACAAAAAAACAATTTTCGAGCCGGCAAAATTTAAGTTTTTTGACTTTTTTTTTTAGATTTTTAAGGTTTTTTTCATAACCTACTTAAAAAATTTTCATTTGATTTTAAAATTTTGATGTATACCCTATCCGACTCAAAATTGTCCGCTAAAAACTTTGGCGATAACAGTTTTTAGAAAAAAAAAATATATTTTGGGTTTTGAGGAGTATTTTGGTGAAAAAATTTATTTTTTCGCCATTTCTTTTTTTAAGGATTTCATCAGAAACGTGCAAAAGTGTTGCCAATGAAAACGAATTTATCTCATAGTTCCTATCCCACTTAAAATTATGCGATAAAAACGTTGGCATTAACAATTTAAAAAAAAAAAAAAATTTTGTTGTTTTTGGAACTTGTTTTGGTCGAAATCGATTTTTTTCATTTTCAAGGCTCCAAAACATTTTTTATGTATATGTTTCCGTTAGACCCACCAATAAGTATACCAAAATGATCAGGGGACGAGCTAAGTTGATTTAGCCATGTCCGTCTGTCCGTCCGTTCGTCCGTCTGCCCGTTTGTTTGAACGCAAACTGGTCCCTCAATTTTTGAGATATCTTGATGAAATTTGGTAAGAAGGCATATTTTTATGGGGGATTTGACATATTTATAATATATATCCCATACAACCGACTATTCAGGTAAGAGGACTTTCATCATTTTTGTCGATATCGATTTTTAATCCGATCTTGATGATTTTTTCAGACAACAATCTATGCCCAATACGAAAGCTTGTGGTAGAATTTGATGTTGCTAGCTGTTAAAATGAGGCAGAAATGGGGCAGAAATTGCGAAAATCCTCTTACTGAACAACCGATTGTATGGGAGGTATATGCTATAGTGGTCCGATCCGGTCGATTCCGACAAATGTCAAATCCCCCACCAAAATATGCCTGTACACCAAATTTCATCAAGATATCTCAAAAATTGAGGGACTGGTTTACGTTCAAATAAACGGATAGACGGACAGACGGACGGACAGACGGACATGGCTAAATCAACTTAGCTCGCCCCCTGATCAAACTCAAATTTTGCAGGCTAGACAATTATTTTTTTGGGTATGCTTAGTGGAACTTTTTTTTCTGAGCCCAAAACCTATCGAAAAATCGATGGCGCGATATGGGTTAACTTTCGTCCATGCAAATCCACCCAGCTTAATGTACATATATCTAGCATATGCCTCATTCTATAGTCCTGGCAATCAATATCCAAGACCTTTTACAGGAGTAACGGGGTGTTTGGATCAGGTAATTTGAATCATGGCATCTTTGGCGAAATTGAATTAATAATGCTTCCAGATGCAGATTTTCATTAACGGGCACTCCAGCATTCTGACCCGGCATCGACTTCATCTCTGGCAGGTTGGACTACTTTTCAGTACGTTCCACTCCTGTTGCCAGTTTTACTATTTGTACTCCTACAAGCGAGGAATGGGGTAAAGAAATAATGTGGGGAACTTTGTCAGAATTTGCTTTAATGAATCCAGGATGAAAGGTGGGGTTATGAAAAGGCAGAATATTCTGAAACTATTAAGAATGCAGTTGATGGGATGCTTTACTCGTATTAACGATTACGGATTACTTGACCTCACTCGACTATACGTGACTGCCGGTAGAGATTTTGAGGTTACGCGGGTTAATTACTCTATTCTTTTGAATAGAAGTACCTGCCGTATTCCAAAAACTTGGTGAATGGAATTTTTAAAGGGAATTGTCAATGAGAGTGCTTGCAGTGCGGTATAATACCCTGGGCAGCCTCAGCTGTGTTACAGGTACGGAGGACTACGAAATGGAATCATTCAGCCATTTTATGCTCAGCTGTACAGCCTCTTCCAATCGGTGATATCTTAACTTGTAGGGTTTCTGGTATCGCGAAGCAGCTTTGTAACCTGTGACGTCTTGATATATTAGAGTATGAGCGATTATTCGGCTATAGATAGTAGCAAAGTTTGGAATACCATAGTCTCCAACGAAACGAGTACGACAAAGTGATGGCACACACACAATGATGCTGACTGGATATATAGAGTTCTTAGACGACGGAGCTTCACATTGGGCTTGAGTTTGTCATTAGGGCTCACTACTTGTGATAACCCAACTTTATTGCTGCACATATTACTCAAATATTTGAGCTACTACCTTCAGCTACAAGTAGACATCCTTATGACGCAGAAACTAACAAAATAAATTCGCAAGCTGACCGCCATCTCAATTAGCCCTTTCCAGTTTCCCTATACGCAGTAGCGGCAGTCGTAACATTATGAAACCCTTAGCCACTAAACGCCAATTTAACAAATACCACTTTATTACTTTAAATTAAGTTGATCGCTCGCGAAAGAAGAAGTAGCATTTAATGAAACACAATTTTAAAATTACACTTTTGTGTAAAGCAATTTTGATGAATATGAAAACGGAGCGTAAGGCAGTCAGTGGTGTGAAAGGTGTTATGGACAGATAGTTTAGTTTATCACCAGTACAATTATTTATTTTATTATTTGCCCAAGACTACAACAACACCACCTATCTTAACCTCACAAGGTTCTCTCATACTGCTGCTCACCGCTGCATTCTTCTCTGCTATGATTTGCTTCTTCTCGTAACTTTGCTAAAAGATTTAGTTTAGTGAAGTCTGTCAAAGTATTGTCCTTCAAGTACCTGCATACAGTAACATATTATTGTCAGTAATGTATGCACGTATGAATGTGTGGTTATTTGTTCTTGCAACATCCAACAACAAATATTCTACCTCTCTACGTGCTGTTTGTCTGCAGACCAACAGCGCTGCGTCCACTTAAGAAGTCTCATTCACTTTCAATGTGTTTTACCTTTTTGTATTTGTTTAGGTATTTTATCGTTTTCGGTAAATATTATACAAGTTGTAGTTGTTGTTACTCTTGATGGCTTGCAATACAATTGCATGTGTGTTATGTGGCAGGTGAACAGCATAGTCCAACCATAATGTTGCCAGCATTCTAAATTATTCTGTTTATGCAGCATGTCAAGACGAAACACATAAAAGTCGCATTGCCACAAGACGTTTTGCAACGAAACATTTATTTGTGCAAGTAAAAAGAATAAGAGCAAAGAAACAGACTTAAAAATTAAATACGAAAATATATTAAAGAATTATTTTGTTAAGGAAAAAAGTGAAAAGAACACAACTGCAACACAGCTGGAAAAAATATACGAAGCATAAATGACCACAGCATCTAAAAAGACCGACATCGGGTTAGGGGGCTTAAAATATACCTGCGGCAGGTACACCTCTCGTAAAAGTCAACCCAAATACCCAAATATTTAAAGGGGTTGTGCAGAGCAGCCATTTTATGGGATGCCGGTACAATTTATAGCTTCTTCAACCCAATTATCAGCCTCACCTATCCGAGGCTCTTACGGCCACAAGTTTATCATGGAACTAATGTGTGGGAGGCGGGTGGCCTAGAAGTTGCACAGACTCATAATAAATTGTTCCCGAGATTATGGGGCTTATACCTTATTGGTGCTCTTTATCCCACAAAAGACCATCGGGGATTGTGTTTATCGCCACAACAAGAACGGACAACAATACAACCAAAAGACCTGAGTACTAAGTACTCGTGAAGTGCTACATATTAACATATACTGCACGTCTAGGAAACTAATGTTTTTACAATAACTAGAGCTCTCCTGTGGATTGAAGCGAAATCACAACAGAGGTAACATTACCATAAACAAATATTTTCGCGCTTTTCGACAAGAACTTCGTCGGTTTCTTAGCTTTAACAACCGATACCGAAAAGTTATTTTTTTATTATCGGCTTTTTCTGCAATACGAATTATTATCGTCGAGTTATCGGTTTGTTGTCGGCTTGTCATATCGATATCTGTTCCATAACAAATCGAAGAGCCTTTGCTAACAAATCGATAACAATCCGATAACAAATTGATAAAATTCCTGTACAAAGCCGATAACTTTTCAACAACAAATCTATAAATCTTTGACAAGAAATCAATATTTGTTCAATACCAATGCACGACTACTACTTTCGCTTGAAAAAGACTTGTATTATCTGGCAGCCCTGCGGCATTGGGTCTCGTTTCACTTGTTACTGCTATGTTCGCACCAGACATATAGGTGGAATGTGCAGAATGGCTCACAGTGCAGCCGGGGGTGTTATTTTCAGGGCTTCCCTTAAAAGTTGATAATATAATAAGGATGACAAAAAGCCTTAATGAAACTTACATACATACTTATTTATATACTAAATAAACAAACAAAGAAATGAAAATGAGTGCGTGTATGCATGTTCGCCGTGGAACAAACGCCATCCATTGCTGTCAGGTCACTCGCAAGTCTAAGCATACCATATATATAGCTTATATAAGCTTACATACAAAATAAGATGAGCTTTAGCTAGGAATGATTCCAGAAAATCGACTGACGTGTTTAAACACTATCCCAATAATAGAAGTAGTACCACGCAGTTAAACTATGTGTAATGAAATATTTATCTTAGAACTAGTATAAATTGGACGGCCAATTAATCGGCCATTTGAATATATCCACGTATTTTTTACATGGAGATATGCTCCGATATAACAAGTTTAGGATAGACATATAAATTGTGACAGGGATCAGCATGCTTAGCCATGTGAGTAGGATGACGCAGAGCTTCAAATAACACGCGTATAGCCGAAAATGTAAATAAATCTGCTGATCATTAGCTTTTGGATGCGCGTACTTTAATTGGCGCCCGAGCAAACACTCAAGAAAATATCTATAAAGCAATTATTTAAATATAAGGTGGCAATATTGAGCTTTTTTCTGAGTGATAATGGGAGTTGTATTCTCTAGAACTGGCTCCATCTAGGGAGCTAGCGCTTTTCAACCCACCATGAATCAAGCGGCTGCAGAGGTATGCCATCAAAAAAATAAAAATCGTATGCGTCACTTCGCCCTCTGGTGGAAACAGCTAAGGTTGTGCGATTCTGCTCAGCGATTCTGCTCAGTTATTGCATATGTAAAGTGTTACTTATAAAAATTAAAAATAAATGTAAGGCGCGATAACCTCCGAAGAAATCTAAGGACGAGCTTCTCTTCCAATTTGCGTCGTGCTCCTCTTGATTTTCCCTACAAATTGGCCGGACGGGACCTACATGTTTTATGCCGACTCCGAACGGCATCTGCAAGGCAGATGAGTTTTTACTGAGAGCTTTTCATGGCAGAAATATACTCGGAGCGCTTGCCAAACACTGCCGAGGGGCGACCCCGCTTAGAAAAATTTTCTTATAATTGAAAAACCTTATTTCTAAAATTTTGCTGTTGCTTTTCCCGGGGTGCGAACCGAGGGCATACGGTGTGATAGGCAGAGCACGCTACCATCACACCACGGTGGCCGCCGCGGTGTTGCTTATAAGGTGTTTTTTTACGAATGAAGCAGACGGAAAATAGCTTAAACTGCAGTCGCGTCAATTTTTACATTGACAGTCACGCATCAACGTTGAAAAGTGCGGTAGAGTGTAAGAAATCCCTGGAAAGATTCGGGATAGGGATAAATATACATATATTTCGGGTCCTTAGGCATTTGGGAATATTACAATCAGATTGGGCGAGATGAAAATAAGGTGAGGGCTGCAGAAAATCGACCAAGCAGGAAAGGCATGGAATCAAGCGCGGGGCTGCAAACAGTCGAAAATCATGTGCAGGTCGTACAACCTTAGATAAATACGGTTGCTCTTGTTATTGTAAAGAGTGGACTGTAGGCATATAATAAGTATTCTGACTGGTCACTGTCTTCTGGATCACATTATTTTTAAATAGGCCTTGTTAGTCATAGCAGATTTTGGAAGTGTGAGTTGGAGGAGGGAACGATAGAATACGTCTTGCGCTGGAGAGGCTACGACTCCCGCTTTTAGAAGTGGCATAGCTGCAAGATCTAGAAGCAGCAAGTGGCATATGTCCTAGAACGCTGCTAGTGTTTCCTGAGAGGACAGAGGTTTTTATAACATAGGTCCTGGTTTCTGATAGGTGGTTTCAGTTTAATCGTTGGGCAAACTACAGGTAACACCAATTCAGTCTTAATCCTAATCTTGATCGATTACGACAAAACACCACTATTACTAGCAAAAAGTTTTAGCTTAAATTGAAAGAGAAAGCCGAAGGTGAATTATAAGTTTTTATAAAGAAATAAACTCGTATATTGGCTTAACCGAAGTTTAATTTAAAAACTTCGTTCGGATAAAAAAAAACCTCAACAGTGGATGCAGATAACACAGCTTTACTTGAGAAACGTTGAACTGATCGACCCGTTAGAACCTTACATAGACTGGAAGAGTACGTAGTATAAAGCCCCATTAAATATCTTCATATTCTGAGTACTTCAGTAATCAACGCTTTAAATCCATAGCTGAGCAGACCATTTTATCTTTTTCAAACTAGTTTGTTTTCCATTAGAAGCATCTTGTAGAAAATTCTAATTCGTCCTGTCTTACTCAGATTTCACCGTATACAATTTTTATATGCTAGTCGGTTTGCCTTAGTACGCTCTTGGCATGTTGCGACGTTTCGTAATTGAATATGTTGAATTACTGCAACACAGCAATGCAATAGAGGCAAGAGCCAGCCAGGATTAATTTTTAATGAATTTTTCCTATGCAGTAGCAATACAATTGCAACAACAACAGTACCAACAAAAACAAATAGAACCGAGTATTAAAGCAAGCACTTGTACGCTCTTAAATATTTGTTTACTTGTATACATTTCAAAGTGTCAAAATGCTTATATGTACGTATATGTTGTTATGCATGTATGTGTCAGGTGTTTATGAGAGGTGCAAACAAAATCAAAAAACAGCCAAGGCAGCAGGTGCCTTTGAGATGCAATTTTTAGCTGAGTTATACACAGTTATTGCGGTTTCTAGGTTGCTAAATAAGAAGCTGCAAGTTTGAATTTTTATACTTAAGTGTGGATAGGGAAGCGTGGATTATATGCTGAAGTACACTGATTATTGCGCTCTATTAACAAATAGCAGGATAATAGAAAAAAGCAAGGTTTCCTTAATTATTCGGGTTTTGTATTGTTTAGTTGTTATAGTTGTTGTTTTATTGTAATCATTTCTTATATCTTTATGCTGTTTCATTGATACCAATTTTTGTTGTTGATCAAAACGTTATTTTCTTGTTTACCTCTTCATGCGACGTTTTACATTAGATTTTATTGAATTGAATTATTTCAATTAAAAATGGAATCATAAATATATTAAGTTAAAGCAAGGCGTATAATTTTAATGATGATAGGGTAAGAAGTAGTGGTTCTTTAAAAGTTGGATGTTATACTAGAGAGCATAGTGGTAGTCTTCATCTTGGAAAACATCCTAGTCATATAATCCATCAGAATGCTCTCAATGTAATCCCTTGAATAAAACACAATAGTTCCTTCTTTTAAAGACGCATCCAAACTAAAATCTGGGACTGGGATATCCAAATTGGCTAATAAATCGAAAAAACTAAACGATAACCTGGAGCTATCCTTAGCTAATATATCATCGATAGAGATGCCATTTGCTGTAAGGGCTCCAAGTCTGAAACTTTACTCTGCAAAACCGCATCTTCTGTGTTCACGGGTTGACCACGATTGTTGAGGTTTTTATTGATAGCCGACCATATCAATGACTATATTGGCAGCACACGTTGCTGATATGAAAGAGGTAGGCCAACTCAAAAATACTCTTTCATCCGAACCAACTGCGTCCTCTGTACGCTGAGGTCAAAACTCAATTATTTTAAAATTTTAAATAAAGTAAGTGAAATGCAGGGCATTGAAAATTTGTTTCAAAATTATTTATGTTTATTTTCAATGCCATACGTTTTTGCTTCAATGCACATTTCGAATTTTCGAAGATCAAGTGTTTGTAACAATTTCAACATCTAAACTAAACTTTTTCGGTTATGAAGGTCATTTAAAAATTTAATTATTTATATCGAATTTTAATTTCGAATTTTCGAAAATCAAATATATTTTAAAAATTTGAACATATAAATTATCTTTTTCTATACGAAGACAGTTAGCGTTTTATTTATTTGTATCAAATTTTAAGTTCGTGTACCGTACTTTAATTTCGATCTTTCGAACATCAAATATTTGTTAAATTTTTAACGAACAAACTGTCTTTTTTCATTTCGAAGTAATTGAGTTTTTCTTTACTTATATTGAACTTTTATGTCGAATTCGAAAAAAAAAAAATTTTCCGATAATTGTTTTTGAATTTTCTTTCATATTTTGTTTTTACATTGCACTATACCAACTTTGACTAATAATGTTTTAACCATGCTCTTGATTTAAGTTTTCCAGAGAAAGTGAGTCGCATTATGGTAGGATTAACTTCAAATAATCATTTGTTAATTAAAAATTTAAGTTTTTCTAATCAAGATTATATAAAATTCGAACTTATACTACGAATTCCTGAAAACATACATTGAAATTACTTTATATAATATTCGAAAATTTATTTCGACTTCCTGAAAACATACAATTTGTTACATATTTTATTAATAGATATTGCGCAGTTTACTTAAAATTTTTTCGTCGTATTTTATGCTTAGTTTTTTTTAATTTTTTGTTCGAAAAATACATCATAGGCATAAATATAGTTGTGTAAAATTGTAGACCGATACAGGAAAACAAAAACTTATCTTCGATAATTTCGAGATTCGAAGCTTTGCAACTGAAATTCTGGTAATGAAAATCAATTACATAATAATAAGAAACTTTGACCCACTGTTACAAGTGAATGTTCGAAAATGAATTTCCAATTTTCGAAAGTACAAATTTTATCAAATAACTTTTGGAACTAAATATTGTTCTTAAGGAGTTATATTAATCTTTCGTTTAATTATTTTCAATCTTCGAAATCTACGATTTGAGCACCATACGCACTATTTTTAAAGTTACATATATTTTTTTCTGCAGTTAAGGAAGCGCAAAATAAAAATACATATTTACGAAAAAAATAATTATTAATTCACTTCAAACTTCTCTCACTGAAACTAAGCAGCTCAGATTAAATACCATTTACTTAAACTGCAGCGCAACTAACCTAAGACGCCCGCCACCCTACCCCAGCTCATTTCCTTTTCGTACTTGTCTAAAAAAAATAGATAACAAAAACAAACTCGTTTACGTTTTGCCGCATTTCCAGCATAGTTAGCATCAGACGTCTACGCTTGCTTCATCTTCTCCGCGAAGCATATTTATTCCACCATTCTCTTCACTGGAATTTCCAGCATACAGATCATCTGGTATTCTTATCCGGCGCGTAATTAAATGTCCATCTAAATTTAAGTAGAATCGCAAGTTAAGGCTGCTAACCTGCAAAGGGGTGAGGTTCATGGCAGAAGAGTTTCAAATTACACAATGCATTTAGTGGCACTCACTCGTATGTTTAGTACATACATAGATACAGATTAATAGTTACTGAGGCGCTCATGTGACGTTTCATTGTTGTTGCTGTTGTTGTATGAGTATTCGCATTTCATGTGCATTTCGCACTGTCAACGTGTGTTTAATTAAACTTTTGCGACGGCGAATGTCAGTGGCGAAAACTTCCGTAAGGCACTTGAATTAGATAAGATGGGACTCTGGCTTTGTTTTTTTATCTCTGTTTTATACCAAAATGTATGTGCTTGTACGCACAAGAGGCAAGCTAACCCAAGCAAATATGTCAGCGGGTATTTGCTAGTCCTATAAAGAGATACATATTTTTTATTGCCCCTGACTGAAGATTTTTGCAATTACTTAGCCAACAAAGTAGAAATGAAAAGATTAAGAATAACACCAGAAACCGTTCTTGGAAATATTGTAGCAAATCTCCAACGTTCTATATAATAAATGCGCCTTCTATTATCGTTCGAATTACTTAACTGTCGAATAAATAAACTCCAAACTTTAGTCTACAAAAATTGTTTTTTTTTTACAGCACTACTAAGTAAACGCGTTAAAATCAAACGTATTTCCTATCTCTGGGCCTGTACCGCTGTAATACGCTAAGTTGCGTACTTTACCTATTTCTCCCATGGTCTGTACTTTTAGCGAGCAGCCTTCTCGATTATTTGTTTATTAACTTCTCTTATTTTCTGTATTTCATATTCGCTGCTGCCTTCCATGCATATGTGTGCAAAATGTGCGGTGCGCTTTATTGCTGTGTACATGTATGTGCTATGTCGTCTACGCGATTAGCTGCTATGTCTATGTATGCGTAGCTATTTTTTTGTCTTTTCTACTTGCACTGCTCTTGCGGTTGTGAAGTAGCCATCTACTAGCGGCTTAGCGACGTGTCGAAACCGGTAATATTAGCCAATACATTTTGTTCCAGTCTCGCTTTCGGCTTCATTTTCTTATTAGATTTAAGTTCTGTGTTTGCTTCGCAAAATTAAATTGGCATCCTTCTTTTGCATTCTTCTTTTGCATCGTTCTTTGCTTTCCATTTGAGTTTAAAATTTAGTATCATTTTTCAAAGTAAGTTCAGTTTTCGCCTCCATATTAGAAATTAGTTCTTGTAGCTTACTTCGTTGTGGTCTCGCTTTGGATTTTTGTTTATGTTTCGTATACGTTCGTTTAACTTCAAAATGAAGTAGTTTGATTTTGCGATTCGTTTCCATTCCATTGTAATTCTGGTTGTTCAAAACTTGGTTCGACATTATTGTGGATTCATTGTCCAATTTGCATTTGTTTTCGTTAATCAGTAATAGATTCGTTTTCAGTTTTAGGTAATAATGATAAATGTTTAAGTTTCAAGACTCAAAATTCAAAATTTGTTTCGTCAAGTTATGCAAATAGTTTCGTTTTATGTTTTTTTTTTCTTTTCACATCGTTTCGGTTTGTAACTTTCCTTTTCGTTTCATTTCATTTGGTTTCATTGTTGTCTTCATATCGTATTGCAAATTTTTGTTTGGATTTGTTTTTGGGACTTGTTTCAATATTGAATCTTGTTTCGTTTTTCCAATTAGAGGGGTGTCGCCTTCGTCTTTCAGCATAAATTTCAGTTCATACTCTGGTTTAAGTGCCGGCTGTGCAAATGTTATCAATTAAGGTTACAGTTTTATAATTCAAAAATGTTTTCGGTTTCGGGTACGCTTACTTTTCTGCTTACTTTTGTGCTGAGCAGAAAAGTTAGGTTCTGTTTCGAATTCATAATTTCTGCGATGTCGATTTTAGTTTCGATCTTCGGTTTAGTATACAATTTTCAATTTCGGTCCTGGTCTAGTTCTTCAAAATAAGTTTAGTCGCTGAAGATTCCGCTTATCAATAAATTACGGTGTCAGCATCGGCGGTGTTCTTCTGAGGTAGTACGTATCCGGACTAGCTGTTAACTTGAACTTTTTTTAATGATGAAGAGCACCTGAATTAAGACCACTCTGTACTTTGTAAGTGAAATAAGGAGGTGGTTAATACAGCTTAAAATGTTTATGTATCCTGGTCCCGAATCTCGTACACGAGTAGGGAGACGCGAGTTACTTAGGCTCAATTTGGCTTTGGATAATGCAACAGGCTAAATTCTTACTAGGCTAGAGTCAACCCTGATATGCGTAATGTAGCTCCTGCATTTTAGCATGCATTCTCTAATACCCCTATCTCCATGGGCTCCCGTTAAAGAATATGAATTACAATTTGTGGATGACAGCACCTATTGAATGAGGCGAAGCACTACTACAAGATCTAGCCTAATACTTTTGCCAGATGGCTTCTGACAAGTGCTGCATGTCCTCCACAAATGTATTGTTTTACCGAAATATTAATATTTTATCCCACAACGGGGTATATACTGCTCAAACTCTTCTTCTTCAGGTCTGCGCCTTATGTACGTACCCGTCTTCAGTTCTACAGCCAACCAGTGTTTTTTCCTTTTTCCTTTTTTTTTAACTTAAAAAATGTTTGTTTAATTTAAATTTCAACATTTTTTTTGCACGAATTTTCTAGCATAACGCCAGTTGTTCTTATGAATGCCGCAGTCGGTTTGCGGTCTACACAAGTTGACACTTGAATTAAGAAGAGCAATCTGTGTGCTAGGTGAAGGGAAGACGCAGCAGTGCGCTTTTTGTCTCTGAAATTTATAAACCAAAAAACTTTTCACTTACATTTCGTACTTCATGTCAAACCACCTGACTGCTTGAGGGCAATGTATTTTTTAAAAATATTTATTCTGAATTAGTTTTAGCGCGTTAATTATTTAACCGAACTAAATTTTTTTACCGCACTAAAAGTTCATCATACGCCCAGAGCGCCCAACGAAGCGCATTGCCTCCTACGTCAGCATCTCAATGCATGGCTCTAATTCACATTGCATTTAGCGGGAAAATTCATTTAGCAGGCAACGAACCAAGCAACAAATTAGCTTAATACAATCAACACAAGACAAGGCATCAACATCATCATCAACATTTCAGCAATGAAGTTCAATAGAACTCAGCTAATGGTGACACTCACGTACACAAACACACCACACTGCACACTCGCTCTATCTTCACAAGCTCCCTCTCTCTTTATCGAGTTATTGGTAAATGTAATTACGTAGCCGCAATAGAAATGCATTGCGTTACGCATTATTGCTGACCGTTGGCCGTGTTTAGCATTCAAGCATGAAAATTTATTCAGTAACAACAACAATAATAGCCGGAGAGAGCCATAACAGTAGACTTGCTTGTTGGCAAGCTGTAGCTGTGTAGGTGTGGCACGCATGCAACAGCTTGACATCAACATACAAATAGATTTATATATGTATGTGTGGGTGCAGTGATGTGTCCATTTAGACGATGCCTTAGGGAAATTTACTTGCCACGTTCATTTATTGGCGCACACACACACACTCTCTGACAAAAATGCTCACTGCTCTCTTCATCCTTCCTTCAGTGCAATATGCCTGGCAGCGTCTATTCACTTTGCTTCATTTGTTTACTTTGGTGTTGAGTGCAAATGTCCTCTTTTATAAGCATTAGGGTTTAAATATGAATGTATGTGTGAATGCGTCTAGGTTTATAGAAATCTTCTTATGCAATTAGCTGCATATGTCATGGCATATAATTGGATTTGTGTTGTTCTGCGCTGGTCGCTTTGTTAGTTTCTATTTCATTGATTATTATTTTAAGCAATCATGGACTTTAACCACATTAATCTTGGCTATATTTAGATAAGCAGACCAGCAGTGAGCTCTATCTGATTATGGTAAAAATTTGGTAGCCCCGAATTTGTCTCGCTATATCCTTCGTAGTAGGTAAAGCCATAATGATTAGTTTTATGATCAAGCACATCCACCAATCCTACATTTTTTCGCAAGCCATCTCCTGGTAAACCTTTTGGTAGGAACATAGCAAATGTTTTGTCTGGTATTCGGGATCTGGTATTTATGTAACAAACAATTAGTGAAAACTTTAATAAAAGGCATGGTCCAGGTTCATGTCTTGAAAACGGTTTAAACTTTTGGCGTTTACTACAGCAACCATGAACCAGGGTAATCATTGCAGGCAGGCCATTAATTGGGAAATGGCAAGAACTACTTTAACAGGAATATAAGTATGAGGCTTGGCGGTTAGGCTGGGACAAACAATCATAAATTCTGGCTCAATGACCAACTACAGAAGATAAGGCTGCGAAAAAACAATACCACAAGATAACACGACGACATCTGAAAGCATCTTTGGAGATCCATAAGCGTTAAAAGTGCTTAAAGACTTGACTGGCAGCGACCGTCAAGAAATATCCTTACTACTGGGGCTACAAGAAGCGCCAAGGGCGAAAATAATTAGAAGCACCGCAGATGGAATATAACGAAACTAAGCACTGAAGCGCTAATTAGTGCCATCGACATATACCCTAAGAAATTCAACAAGCGCTGGTGAGAGTCAAACAGGCATGGAACAAATCTTAATCAATGCTTTTAAATATATTTTTACTGGGGTAGAGAAGAAATTGTAGGGATAGGGCGAAAATACCTATGCTTAAGGGGCGTATACGCGAAGACTGGGCGCTTTTTAAATATTTGATGTTGCTTTGCCCAGGCTTCAGGCCTGCAGAACACTATGGGCGCAAAATAATAAGCACAGCAAATTTATCCAAGCGAGTTGTCGTCCTTGCAACCTTAGATGTAAGAAATGCTGTGAACAGTGCGAGATAGGCAGACTTGCTGATCGTCTTTGAGAAGCGACACCAAATTCTATGTTATCGAAGGCGCGTCATCAAAAGCTATAGCAGTGGTCGCATCCTAATATCCAAATTATGAAATTCACTTGCGGAGCAGTGCAGAGATCAGTTCTCGGTCTGGACTTATGTATATAACGTCAGTTTTGATGAAATCTCCAAACCGACAATTCATTCTCGGTCAGAAACGCAGACGGTATTGTCGCAGTCAATAAGCCCTAAACACTTAAAAAGCACTCAGAAATCTCAATGAGGTGATTATACGCACAAAGGAGTGACTAGACTCGGTCGGACTCCAGCTGGCAGCAGAAAAAAATGGAACTAAAGAACACATACTGTTAAAAGTTTGTTTTAAAATCCGCTTGGAAATGTAACATGAGGTTAGATTCCCGACTACTATTCTGGTTGCAGGTTCAACTTGCGACTGAGCATGCATCTGAACAGGTATTGTTACTTAGCACGCTTAATGCAAACATTGGATATCCAATCGAAAGTCCTTTTGCTTATCTGCTGATGGTCATCACCCTATTCACGTTACTGTATGTCTCCGAACATCTTTACACAGAACACAAGCTCTGAGAGTAGACTCCGGTTATTACATTGTATCCGAATTAGCCAAACCAGTGATCACCGAAACAATCCCCATGTGCATTTAAAAAGAACAAGGTTATGGGTTATGGGAAGCAAAAAATCTGTCGGAATTCAAGTGTGGTGCTGTTAAAAAAAAACGGTCTCTAAAACTAATGTCGAAAGCAACATATGCTCGATGATCACTTAGATATTGCAACGCCTACTTTAAGGAGTGAAATACTTCCAAAGAAATTACTAATTTTCCAACTTTTAATAATAGAAAAGACAGCTTAAAACGAACATGATTAAACTAAAACATTCATGGCAACCATTAAGCAGCTATACACATGCCAAACAAAATTACAAAGCAAAAATTAAAATGTCACAAAAAAAAAATATAGGTACATATAAACATCCACGCACTCACCCAGCCTGAGTGTAGGCAACAGTTTTTCTTTTTCTACGATTACAATTTATGCATTTATTGCGACCGCTGCGTATCAATTGGATCACAATAGCTAGTTTAGGGGATTTTTGGTGGCATTTTGATTTTATTTCTGATGTCTTTAACGCTTCAATCCATTCGCTTTCATTGTAGTAAAGTGGCACCAAAACCAACAACAAGCAAAATAACAATAAATATGACTGGATTGAAATGTCGTTGGCAAAATTGAAAAACATAAAATCACATCACCGATGAGTTGCTTAGGATAACATAGTGGGAGACACCAACAAAGCAACCGCCGAACCAAAACAAATACCGCAACGCTATCAAGGGAAGGTAGTGTGAACGGAAAGCAGAAAAACAAAACTAGAAAAGAAATCAGAAACCAAATCATAGCGTTTAGAGAGGGCTTGACTGCGGGAGAATGAGTGCAGTCAATGCAAACGCGTGGTATTGGTAAACGTTTGTCATTTGAAAACGCAAATGAATACTGTCAGGAACACGATTGCAATCAGTGACTGCCACTCAGCGGCAAAAGATAAGAAGGCGACGAATATTTACTACCCACGCTGCAACAAAATCTTATAGAAGCGTTTAACAGTTCGTTTTCCAATATGCTTACACTCATATATAGGGACTGTTTGACTTTTTTCTACCTTTTTCTACCTTTATATTAAGTCGCTTTCATGTTTGTCCCCTCATTTCCATACGAATTTTTGACCCACAGAAAAGCCTTTTTCGATAACTTCCCGTTGAGCACCCTCACTAGGGTAGGCACCTTGTCGTTGGTGTGAGGGCTTAGCCGAACTCCATAGCGCCCGACTATGAGGCGGAGCTGTTTAGGACTGGCATCTACGCCGTTTCGCCTCATAGGAGGGCGGCGGGATGTCGGTGACCAAGAACTGCCAACCCCCTAATCCAGGGTGTTATGCGGACCGTGCCTATTGGACGATTTGCAGCCAGGGGATAAATTCGGCTGTATTCGAACGGAGCCTTCCCGATACCGGGCCATCTCGGGAAGTATTTATGGCCTTACCGCAGTAAGGGGCGCTGCTGTGGCGGACGGTTCTTTCCCCGTATATAATACTGGACCGCTGAGCCCGCCTTGTCGGGCAGGTGGTCGTACGACCAAGATGAACAACTCCTTACCTGAATGTAATAAGGAGGATGTAAAGAGGAGGACTGAGTCGCAATCCAAGGACGACAAATACGAATTAAGCGATGCGTCGGACTCGGGGAGCGAGAGTAGTGCTGATTCAATGAACTCCGTGTTGGAGAAGCACACAAATGAAAACGGAGTAGAAGAGTGGAGAAGGGTACGGAGCAGAGGAAGTAAAAGAGCTCTCTCGCAGTACCGTGCAGCACTAAGAATTGTACAACGCTTGGGAGCAGTGGTCGCAACAGAAGTGGAGATCGAGCGCTTGCAATGGGCCCTTGAAGCGGTAGAAATAGGTCGAAGGCAGTTCAAAAGGTTTGCTGCGAGAAACCCTCGGTTCTGCAACCGGTACGAGGAGGAAGAAACGTCGAATGGCAGAATGAAGAGGCAACGTTCGGCAGAAGGCGACAATCCTGCTTTCAAGAGGCAGAAAGGACCCAGTCCTAGAGCCGCGAGGCAGGGCAGTCGCATAGACAAGACAAGTAGGCCCAAAGCTGTAAGACATATGGGTTCCAATAGCGAGGTAGCAACTACCTCGAAAGCTGCCACTCAGAAGTTCCAACTATGGAAGTAGGAGATAAGCCAAAGGGAGATAACGCTAAGACTCCGGCTTTCTCGGAGGCGCTAAAGGGAGTTAACGCGAAGACTCCGGTGTTCTCGGAGGTTCCAAAGGGAGATAACACTAAGACTCCTGCTTTTCCCGAGAAGATTAGTGATGTGGCAAAGCAGTCACTGACTGTGGCGCTGGTTGATCGTAGCAGTCCGTTCGGACAAATGACTACTGAAAGGTGGAGATCTGTGGAAAGGGAGCTTATTAGCTTAATGCTTAAGATGATGCGGGAACAACCAAGTAAGCCCCTTCCAACCTTTGATTCGGGGGGATGGTATAATGGTGTGAAGATGATAGCGTGCGACAACATCGCGAGCTTGCGGTGGCTGGAGGAAGTCGTTCCAAACCTCCAAAGGCAAGGCACGAACGCGCGGTTTGAGGTGGTGGATAAAGCGCAAATCCCTACGGTACCAAAAGTTAAGGTATGGATACCATGCGTGATGAAGTCGGAGGATACACTGCGACTTCTGCAGAATCAGAATCCGAACATACCGACACAGGATTGGAAGGTACTTACTGTATCTCGGCCTACCGAGGATGGTCAGTTCTACATCTTCCAAATAAACAAGCAGGCGGAGGATATTTTGTACACGCAGCTTGGAAAAATGTCCTTTGGCACTGGCAAAATTTACATGCGACTCAGGAAAAGAAGTCCCGAGGATAAAAATCCTAACACGCTGGAAGTGGGCGAAGTCGAAAAGGACCTCAGAAGCCTAAGGGAAAAAAGACAGGTGGAGGTCCCCGACGTCACCACGAACGTGCTAGAAGAGGACCAACCGCTAAATGGTGCTGTGACTCGCACAGAAGAACACACGGCACAACATTCACGAGGGGCTGAAGGGGGCCTCGAATACTCTAAACCAAAAGGGCAAGAGGAGGACGACGACGTCAAGACGAAGGTGCTGGAGGGGGACAAACAGCCCAATGGTGCTGCGAGTCCTACAGATAAACCTCCAACACAGTAAAGTGGCGTCGAGCGAACTCCTCCTAACCCTTGAGGAGGGTTCGTTTGACGTGGCGCTGATCCAGGAGCCGTGGCTCTCATCGGGAGGAAAGGTTTCTGGACTTAGCTCGCGCGGGTTTGGCGTTTACTACGCACAAACGGAAGCACGGGTGCGAGATGTAGTAATGGTAAGGAAACAGCTGCATTCATATATGCTGCCTAATTACACCACCGAGGATCTCGTAGCGGTGGCCGTTGAGCAAAAGAATAAGCAGGCATTTATCCTGGCGTCCTGCTACATGGCCCATGCTGCGGAGGTTCCACCGATGGAGTGCAAAAGGCTAGTACAGGAGGAAGGGCGCAAAGGGCGGTTGGTCATAGGCGCAGATGCAAATGCGCACCACAATGCGTGGGGAGGAGCAGATACGAACGAGAGAGGCGAATCTCTATTTTGTTACATCCTGCAAACCAATTTGCAGATAGCCAACAGGGGAAATGTTCCTACATACATTGGTCCAACATCCAGCAATGTTCTGGATATTATATTGAGCTCCGAGCGTGATATATCAAGGTATGATTGGATGGTTCTCGATAGACCATCCTTCTCCGACCATGCGTATATAAGCTTCAGCATCCCACTAAGGAGGGTAGAGAAGGGAGGAACCTTTAGAAATCCTAGGGCAACGAATTGGACTAAATTCCAGAAACATGTAGAAACGAAACTGGGACAACCCAAAGAGGTTGCTAATGTAGAGGAACTGGAGGAGTCGAATGAATTCCTAACAAGGACGCTTATGACTGCGTATAACAAAGCTTGCCCTCTAAGAAGATTCAGAGGAAAAGCAAAGCCGCCATGGTGGAGCAATGAGCTGAGTTTTCTAAGAAGACAGGTAAAAGAAATGTTTAAACTCGCAAAGATCTACTGAGGATCTACAAGCGTGAAATTACCAGGGCGAAGAGAAACTCATGGAAAGTTTCTGTACGGACATAGAGTGCTCCAGTGAAACAGCACGGTTGAAAAAAGTCCTAGCAAAGGGAAACATAGTCCAGGGACTAATAAAGAAAGAGAACGGGGAATGGTCACGTGATAGTGAGGAATCCCTTGAGGTGCTTCTCGATACACATTTCCCATCGGGAGACGGTTTAGAAGAACCAGCAGACATCACTCACACTTCGATCACGGAGCTAGTGGTGCCGGGCTTGGTGACCGATACCAAGATCGAGTGGGCAGTGAAGACGTTTTCTAAGTTTAAATCGCCGGGCCCAGATGATATATTCCCGGCCATGCTACAAGTCTCAAGTAGGGCGGTCGTGGAATGGCTTAAAATAATATTCGATGAGTGCATAAGACTGAATCATGTACCGCACTCTTGGAGAACTGCTCGTGTAGCTTTTCTACCAAAGGCGGGGAAGATCGGTCACGTGTAACCCAAAGACTATAAACCCATTAGCTTAACATCATTTCTGCTCAAAACCTTTGAGAGGCTGATAGATGTGTACATAAAGTCCAACGTGGATGGAAAGCTGCTCTCCACAACACAGCATGCGTACACCAAAGGCAAGTCGGTAGACACCGCATTGCATAGGGTGGTAATAAGCATAGAGAAATCCCTGGAATATAAGGAGTATGCTCTAGGAGTCTTCTTGGACATTGCCGGGGCTTTCAATAATGTTGCAAAATGGGCGATTATGGATGGTCTTAATTACATTAAAGTACATCCTGCCTTAATCAGATGGATCGGCTGCATGTTAAATTGCAGAAAGATTACATCATAATGGGGATTGTACGAGGCCACGAAATCAGTGGACAGGGGCACGCCGCAGGGAGGGGTGCTATCACCTCTGCTGTGGACACTGGTCATCAACCAACTGCTCAGGCAATTCGATGAGGGACCCGTAAAACTTACGGCTTACGCAGATGACGTTGCAATTGTCATAAATGGAAAATGCCTTCCAACGATTAGTTCTTTGATGGATCGGGCGCTTCGGGATATTCATACCTGGGCATCTAATGTCGGGTTGAAAGTCAATGCGGAGAAGACGGATATGGTCTTGTTTACAAAGAGGTACAAGGTCCCAAATTGGACCAGGCCTAAGTTAGGAGCGGTGACCTTACAGGAGAAACCTTGCACAAAATATCTAGGAATCATCCTAGACAGTAAGCTGTCATGGAAGCTCAACGTGGAGGAGAGGGTCAAGAAGGCCGCAACGGCACTCTATGCATGTAAAAGAATGCTGGGGTGTACGTGGGGCCTATCGCCCTCTCTTTCTCATTGGGTTTTTACAGCGATTGTAAGCCCTATTCTATACTATGGAGTTCTTGTTTGGTGGAAAGCCACACAAAAAACAACATACCTCAAAAAATTAGAGGGGGTATGCAGACTATCGATGCTTTGCATTACGGGAGCCCTGAAAACAACCCCGACGGCTGCACTGTATGCCATTCTGCACATTCCACCTGTAGACCTGGTAGCAAAGAACAAAGCGTTAACGACCGCAACCAGGCTCGATGCTTCGGGGCAGCTTGAGCGCCGACCATATGGCCATAGTAGTATAGCGTCCTCAGTCACAAGACGAACAGACTACATGATTCCCTACCTGCACTTTGAGGGAGATCTTAAGGCCACAATAGAGGTGGACGGTTGGCGCAAGGGTGCGCAAATGGCGGACGAGGCGATACATGTGTACACCGATGGTTCCAAAATAGTGGAAGGAGTAGGGTCTGCGGTATACTGCGCTGATCCGAAATTAAGCAGATCCTACAGGCTGCCGGATTACTGTAGCGTTTTCCAAGCGGAAATATTAGCCGTAACCAAAGCAGTAGAAACCCTGGAAGAGAATAGCTTAAGCTGCAACCGTGTTAACTTTTATATTGACAGTCAAGCAGCAATTAAGGCAATAATCTCGCATAGCACAGCATCTAAATGCGTGTTAGAGTGTAAGCAGTCTCTGGAGAGAATCGGGACAGGGAGAAGCATACATCTATATTGGGTCCCAGGGCATATGCGAATAGATGGGAATGAAAAAGCGGACGAATTAGCTAAAAAGGGCGCATCCCTTGAAACTTGCTCCGTAGACGTTCCAATTAGATTGGGCGAGATTAAGCGAAGGCGAGAGGTGCACATGATCGACCAAGCAGAAAAGGCGTGGGTTCAAGCGCGGGGCTGTAAAGTGTCGAAGATTATGTGTAGGTCTTACAACCTTAGACTAACACAGTTGCTTCTATCATTAAAAAGAGAGGACTGTAGACTCATGACGGGTATTCTGACTGGACACTGCCTTCTGGCGTCACATGCCTTTAAATTAGGCTTGGTCAGTGATAGCAGGTGTAGGAAGTGCGGGTTGGAGGAGGAAACGATCGAGCACGTTCTGTGCTCGTGCCCTGCACTTGCCAGGCTAAGACTCCAGCTATTAGGAGTGATACAGCTGTCAGATCTAGAAGCAGCAAGTGGCTTAAGTCCTAGGAAGCTTCTAGTATTTGCCAAGAGGACGGAGTTATTTTATAACATAGGTCCTGGTTTTTGATAGGGTTTTTCAGTTTGGTCGTTAAAACAAACTTCTGGTAACACTACGGACTCAATCAGTCTATATGAGGTCCTCATGGACCGGCCAGTTCAACCTACCTACCTCCCGTTGAGCTAGACACTTGATACTTTACACATAGTTCAGATCTGGGAGACATTACAATGCAAGTGAAAAAAATCCAATATATGTCACACGGATCGAGATATACAGAAAATTTATTTTAAAATGGAAATTTTGCGAGCAACTTTTAACTAACTTCTCAGTGATTCAGAGACTTGAAACTTAGCACATAGTTTGCGAGTCGATGGCACTACAATTTGTGGAAAACAAAATGCAGCCAAGTGGCAGACGAATCGAGATAAACGAAAATCCCTGAAAAAAACCAAGGGAATCTTGCGATCGATTTTGCAGTAACTTCCCGGTTAGCTAGAGACTTGAAGCTTGGGCCGTGAGTCAGAACCCGGTGACAATGCAATATTTGATCAAAAAAATTCCACTAGGTGGCGCATGGATCGAGATATTATGAAAATTAATTTTGATTTGGGAATTTTCAATCCATTTTTAACTAACTTCCCGGTGACCTAGAGACATGAAACTTGGCACACAGTTCTTGGGTTTGTGACAATACAATTTACAGAAAACAAAATTCCGCTAGGTGGCGCGCTAAGTGAGATAACTACAAATCTTTGAAAAATGAGGGGAATCTTGCAATAGATTTTTGAGTAACTTCCCGGTGAGCTGGAGATATCAAACTTGAGCCGTAAGTCAGAACCCGGTGACAGTGAAATATTTTATCAAAAAAAAAAAAAAAATTCCGCTAGGTGACGAATGGATCGAGATATTAGGAAAATTAATTTTAATTTTGGAATTTTTCAATCCATTTTTAACTAACTCCCGGTTACCTAGACACTTGTAACTTGGCACATAGTTAGAGACCCGGTGACAATACAATTTACAGAAAACAAAGTTCCGCTAGGTGGCGTGCTAATTGAGAAACCTAGTTTTAAATTGGAAATCCTGCAATCGATTCCAACTAACTTCCTGGATATCTAGATACTTGAAACCTGAAATATAGTTTACAGCTCGGTGACAGTGCAATGTTTGATCAAAAAATTTGAGCTACGTAACGTACAAGTCGAACTATTCAGAAGATTAGGCCTTACCTTAATGGCTAGCCTCCTGAGTGTTGCAGGCATTGTAGAACTCCACCTCGTTGAAGGCCCAACTAAATGCACGCCCATGCATACTTTTAGGCGTACGCGACTTTAACCGCGATTCTTTTAGTCTTTCAGGCGTATGCGAATTTCACCACGATTTTCAGCTGTGCAAGTTAAGTAGATGACAAACGAGGTGGAATTCTCTTGTTATGATGCGAGATGGATTTATGTTCACCCTTATCGCGAGTTTTTTTTTTCTCCCAAAATATTCACAGTTTTTTTACACCCTATCGCAGAGGGTGGCGAAAGAATTTTTCGTGTTTGAAAAAGATTTCACCTTATCGGTAACTCTTTGTTCGAGCGAAATGAACAGCGGGCAAAGCCGAATTTTCTCACTTATATTTTACAGACGAACGATAGAAAAACAAAATGTAAGTAATTTTTTGTTTTGAAATTAGGTACTCTTGTAATTATATGTACTTTTATTATTAGAAATAAATCAATAAATAATGCACAATCGGAAGCTGAGTGGAAAAAAGTGAAATTCCTGTATTGCTAAGTATGTAAATTCTATTTTTTATGACAACGTATCAGTCGACCACTTTATCCATTGTGGACAAAGCAACGATTACAAAATGTTGAGCACCTCGCTGAAACAATATTGGCTAAGACCCACCCCCTGGTCCTTTCCAACGCCTTTCCCTATGCGAAAAAACGAAGATATGTACTCAGCTTTACAATTGGTGGAACTCCAAATGTGTGCTTCAATGGGGGCAAGGAGTTGGTAAGATATCTAGCAAATATTAGAATGACGGCTTGTTTACTCTGTAATATTGGCGAAAGCTAATTGAAAAAAAAACTTTTTATTCAAAAGTGCTGAAAATAGTAATTTCAGCTTACAGTGAATCATTTAGCTTCCCTTAATTGCCTCCGAATCGCTTTAACTTTATATTCTCCTCGCGCTCAATCAATACCAACCTAAGTGCAATACTAAACATTATTTTATACATTTTTTATTTCTATTTTTGTTGTATTTTAAGGAAATATATGCTTGTTTACAAAATTTACACAATTGCAAGTAAATTATTTGTTCACTGCTAGTTCACAATAGAGCATCAGCTGTTTCGAAGTGAACTTTTGTTCGGCCGAAATTGCCGATAGGCGGAAAAAATTCACTCGAACAAAAAAAGTGAAGGCGAACAGTTTTTCGCGTGAACTTCACGATAAGGGTGATTGCTTTCGACAGTGTTGTCAGCGAAAATTCCACTAATTCTCTTAAATCTTGCCATTTTGAACAAGTAAATAATAATAAGAATTTTCACTCAGGAATTACTTAAATTACTAATCAATGTTGCAATTGCCTTTTTGTAAGCAGTACTAAAAAATTGAAAATAAAAAGATGATAAAAAAGTTTTAAGGACGACTTTTATATAAATGGACCAAAAAATAGAAGGCAATTTTGCTTTAATACAGACACAGTCATACTGAATTTGGCTAAAAAAAGTTAAACAATAGCTTTTGTAAAAGAATTTTGGGATTTAAAACTATAAAGTTAGAACGCAATCTTTCAATTTAAGGCAAACCATGCATTTGGAATAAATTAATTGATTATTTAAAATTTAAACACGCGCTCTACCTTTATAATTTTAAACGCCAAAATTTTTTAAAGAGCTATTGTTAAGGTTTTTTAGTCAAAATTCAACAAGACTATGTCTGTATTAAAGGAAAAATTGCCTTCTATTTCCATTTTCTTCTGGTCCATTTATATAAAGGTAGTCCTTAAAATTTTTTTATCATCTTTTTATTTTCTTTTTGTCTTTGCCACCAACTCTTGAACTGGCACTGAGATTTAGTGAACTCATTGAATTGCTTCGTCAGCAATCCCACCAAACAAATACAATGCTCGGCTTTCATATGAGTCGTAAGGAGCGTGGTCGAGTGGCTTTGTGAATGGATATTTTCGCTTACATTTCACTTTGTTGACAAACAGGAAAAGAAAATAATTTATTTGTCTAAGACAAGTAGGCAAACAATCAAAATGTAAAAGGCACTTACGAAAAACAGCAGCACACACAAACACATGCACGCACACTTCTGCAGTTAAAGAAATTGCAATGACAAAGCTATGTTTATTCATGAAAAATAAGCTGCAATTACTCATTGTGTGTAGGAATATTTTTAAAATGCCAATGGGAATAACAAAAATTTAAGAACAAAAAATTGGTTTTAATATTTAATCAGTAGTAATTGATTGATTTACAATTTATTGAGAACAACAAAAATAAAAAAATATATAGATTTTCATTTTTTTTTTTTTAATTATGCTACAGTAATGGATAAGAACATCGAATATGTAAAAAAAAATTAATAAATTAATACGAAATAATTTTCAAGGTTATCAGAGCAACAAATATAGTGATGAATATTAGCGACACTAAGTGATACACACATCACTAGTCTGATGCTAGGTAAATGAAGCCACAATAACAATAAAGCTGGCAATCACTTGTATCTACATAAACGAATCAATCATTATGTCTACACATATGTACGTACAGGCAGCGGAGAGAAAACACACAAACACATGCATATATCTTACCTGAGATGCGCTGAAATGTAGGCAATAATTCGTGCAAGTAACACTCACATATACACGCGCATATGAGAAGCTATAAACGCAGTTATAGCTGGTAATTTTATAGCTGCTAACTAACTAGTAAATTCTAGAATAGAACCGCCTTGAAATATGTCAACGAGGAAACAAAAGACTATAAAAACAGCAAAAGTTGGGGCACGAAAGTTAGTTTGAGTTAAGCACGCTATCTGTCGAGCAATAGAAGTGTTATTTTGAAAGTAGTCTAACAAAGACCATTTTGCATTATCGAATATTGGAGTTATTTATTCAACAGTTTAGTGATTCGAATGTTAGCAGAAGGTTGCAAATAAGCGGAATTGCAGTAAATTCGTTACAATATATATATATTTTTTTTTTTGTAATGAGAAAAACAAGTGTAAACAAACATTTAATTTAAATTTTTTTCTTTTGAATAATGCTACAGTAATTAATAAAAGCAACAACAATGTAAAAAAAAAATATTGTTAAAATTTTTTTAACTTTTAGAACATTTTGGCAGTTATGAATGGGGTTTCAATGTTACAAGAGCTAGAAATATAAAAAAATTGTATTTAATAATTACGAAAAAATTTAAGCAACGTGAAATCAGGACGGACAAGGCGACAGATGTTTCGATTATACCTAGTAAATCTCTTCAAAGCCTTTTCTCAAATAAATGGTTTCGTACATTTAAAAAGCAATGAGGGCAATCCCCGCTTAATTCATTAAAAAAAATTTATTTTTTTATTAATAATATAAAAAAATGTTTTTTTCTTATGAATAAGAAAAAAAAATACTCAAAAAAAATATTTTTATTTTTCAACATTTCGACAGTAATGAAAAAAAACAACAAAAATTTAAGAAAAAAATGTATTTAAAATTTTTTTTATTTTAGAACATTTGTACAGTAAAAATTAACTTTCTATTTTGTGAAGACAACAAAAATAAAAAATAAATTTTTTTCTGAATTTTTTTTTTAGAATATTTGCATAGTAATGAATTTGTTTACAATATAAAGACAATAAAAATATATAAAAAAGTATCTTTTATTTCAAACTTTTATGTTTTAAAAATATATGTGTAATAATAAATTAATTTGCAAATAACTCTATAAGCCAGCAACGAGGGCTTTTGGCTGGAAAAAAATAATAAGAAAAAGTTGTAAAAATTCACTTGGACAACATGAAAGGTCCCTGTGATCCCACATGAGATAGCGGCAAAATAAACAAAAGCTACTTAGATAATCGCTACGTGACAACGCTATAATTTGTAATAAGACCTACCTCGACCTCCTGTGATCCAAGTGAGCCAAGACCGAAATATGCTCGGCTTCTTCTGGCAAAGGCTATACTTTCAAGCATAAGGTGGCCCCATTTTTTCCATGCAGCTGAAGCAGCAGCTGTTTTTAAGTATGTTAAGACACATCGCAAGGACTCCAATTAGCAGACCTCCTGGTATCCAGTTCTGGCCAGGTTTTTTTTTACCCTGCAAGAGGTAGTCTCCCACCAACATTTGCATATCTGACAATGTCATAGAGCACATAAAAGGTGAAAATACGAATTTCCTAAATCTATCTACATCCGGTTCAGTTCTACAAATGCACGCTAGGAGATTCGTATGACAATTGTCAGCTAAATATACTACACTCCCGGATCATCGGACCAAGATGGTGTTACTCTTAATATAGTAGGACGCAATGGCATGGGATTTCAGGCGCTCCCATACCAGCCTCCATTGTACCACATATCAGCTCAGAGCTTGAATAGCCACTTCGCTTTTTGAGACTTTTAATTTTCTAACTATTTTATCATCCCATCTACGCCACCTTTATAATGTTGGTGTTGTGTTAGCAGTGCTTCGCCCCATTCACTAAGTGTGACAACTCCCAAATAGTCATCAAAACCTTCAAACGGGCTCCAATGAAACTGTCGCTTTAAATACGGTTGGACAATAGGCATACTGCTGTTAGAGGCGTTGGTTCTACATCTCAATTGAAAATATGGTTAATGTTATGTGGGGACACTCTGCGCAAGTACCCTGAACGAAATTGGGTCGCACTGACTCGTGTCTTCCTCGGTAGTCTTCTTCAAAGGTTGGATAGTGAATATATAGCAGGGTTTGCCTTATTAACAGGGACTTCCGCTTGGAAGGCGATACAGTGCTCTAGTTTCCTGAATTGAGACTGAAATCTAGCCCTGGCCTGAATCCTTACATCGAACTCCTATCAAACTATGAAGCAGTTAACCAATTCAATATTCCAGAATAGTCCCTGTCGGCTTTCTCGAGAGGATTATTGTTCTAAAGGTTGCTCAGAGGGCAAGGGAGGTTATAGCACATGTCATGAAGCCTGATCACCCCCCTCTCAATGTCCACTGGATGTATTTCCAGCATGATATTCAATACCAACGTAGGAGTTGTCCTAAGAACACTCCGAATACCAATCATCATTGACGGTTGAACTGACACTCAGCAGGAAAGGTGTGAATAGAAGTGTGCGGCAGTGAAAGTTCTAAGATCACAGGCAAATCCTACGACGTTATACTTACAAATTTACTCATACCTCTAAAGAGAGAATATTTAAGGCTCATTATGCGCATACCAACCGAACACTGCCCTGGCGTTACATGCTTATAAGTAAGGCCTCGTCAGCAACAGCAGAGTTAGGAAGTGGGCGTTGCAGGAAGAAATGCTTGAAGACGTTTTGTGTTCATATCCTGTGCTTGCGAGGTCAAGGCTGCTGCTGCTAGGGGTAGCAGAGTTGCCACATTGCAAGACAGAAACGAATTTTGGTCCTAGAAAACTTTTAGTATTTGCCAAGATGATGGAGTTATTCTATAACATAAGTCCTGGTACCAAATTGGGTTTTTTCGTATGGTGGTCAAACAAATTCTGGTATGGACACACTCAGTCTACATATGTGAGGTCTTTATTGACCGGCCAGTTCAACGTAACCTAACCCATGATAAGTCAGTTCTCTCGCCGTTGTCTCCTGACTAGAGCCTAATCAACGCTTTGATATATCCTAAATGTGTAATATTATGGCATGTTGACAGAAGCGCTCAAAAGCTCTTTCATCCAAACCAAACACTTAGTTAACATAACTTCTTACCCGAAATCCTTTTTGAAAAATTACCAACATCAATGAGTGCTAATTTATTCCAATGGCTTCCTCTTTATATCATTACAAAAATACATTTATATTATTTCTATAAATTGTATTCACGTAGTTTTCTCATTAGTGTAGGCTTAATTTGGTGGATAGTTCGAAAATCAAAAATCTTGGCAAACGCACAAAAGTCACACATCATTCAAATGTCCAAGCAAGAAGTCCTAAACTAATTGGCATCGGTGCAGCGACCAAAAGTGAAGAACTAAGCTGCTGGGAGTGTTGTATTCAGTTGATATCCCTCGTCACCTCATTAGTATGGTTTATTTTTAGACTCGCACACACATCATCCATTCCATCAACTTTGACCTCTTCAATCACCAGCTAGTGCATGTTTTCTATTCTCTGGCGGCTTGTTTTTCTCATTACCTACATATGCAAGGACATTTTTTGTTTTTTTTTTTTTGTTCTCCTCTCTGTACATTTCATCTGTTTGTCCATTTTATGATTCAATGCTCATTTATTTGCCCATTTCATGTATTTCTAGTTTCTTCATCTGTGTGTCTCTTACATTCAGTGTTTAACGGTAATCATTCTTAATAACCTTAAACTTTTCCTCCCCAGCGCCTTGTTGTGTTATCTCTCTCTGTCCTCTAGTATCTCTGTCTTACCCTTGGCAGCGTCGGTCAGGGCTCTTTAATATGCATCTCATGTAAAAAATAACTGAAAATCGCATGCAATGCCCTATCGGTATGAGTGCTGCCTCTTAGCTCCTGTCTCGTCTTTTCCACCTATCAAATATCTTCTTTCACCTATTGCAGCTTTATTTCATTCGAATTTCTTTACGCAATTTTTTCTTATTTGGAATTTTCATTTGTGCTTCATCGCATACCGATATGTCTTGATTTTATGTATTTCCTTGAAATAACATATATAGATGAATCAATATGACCCTTTAAGAATAAGTTTTAAAATGCCATTTTTGAAAAAAGCGTACTATAAATCATCTAAATAGCTGACATTAATATAGTTTTTAAAATTTTGGTACTAAAAGTAATCACTTGCGCCCATACTTGAAAAAATATTTCGAAATTTCAAGAAGTGTGCTTTGATATGTTTTAGTAAATAATACAAAAATATTTTCAGTAGTTATATATAGGCGCATTTGATATTTTAGCATAAGGTTTAACTGAGTTTTTAGAGTTTTTAAACATATATTGCTGATTAATTAAGTTAAGTTTGAGTCCTTGATAAAATCAATTTTTAGTACCTAAATAAATTTCGAAATTAAAGTATCCAATTTTTTTTTAATTTTGTTTCTAGATGAACGTTTGCCAGGAAATTTATACATATCTTTTTTATACGAAAATTAGTAATAAAAATTTCTGGTTAATAAGAAATTGTAAAATCTGAAATGGATAAGTGAAAAAAACAAGTTTCTTTATTAAAAAATTTTATAACAAGTTAAGTACTAAAATTTGTTATGAACTAAGCAATTTGTAATATACTACTCCACTTTGCGTACAAGTTTTACCTAGTTTACAAATTATTCGATTCAGTTTTTTCCTCGCAACAAACAATTTGTACCAATTTTTTTTTTCTTGCAATGAATTAGTACAAACGTCTAGCTTTGAAGTCATTCTTCAATAATTTTCTGGACACTTTACAACTGGTTAGTTAGCAGTCAAACAATTTCTTCAAAAATATTGCATCTTTTAACTTATCTCTAATACAAAAAAACATGTACTAAGTATTAAAGTAAAAAATGCAAAAATATTCTGTATAATTAGATCTCCTCTTCTTTCTAGCAAGCGTTTGCCCAACTCGAAAAAAAAAACGTTTGCTAGAAAAATTAATAATAAAAAATGTACACTAAAACAGTTCTGTACTAAAATATACGATTTCTTCTATATATATTTAAGATAAATTTTTTAAATGATACCTTTCAGTACTTTCTTATAAAGGTTTAATTCTGTATTAAGTTCAACATTTTGTAAACAAAAAAGCGCTAAAATATATGAGAAATAAATAGGATATAGCAGAGGTTTTTATTAAGAAAATTACCAAGTACTAAAATTTAATACTAATTTTTTCTTTTATAAATAGTAAACACCTTAAATTGCTAACATTATAATCACTGAACAATTATGCACTTATTTTACTTTATCAACTAAAGTATATATTTGTTAGTACTAAATATAAGTGCTGAATATGAATGATGTGCTTAAAGATATTAAAAAACGTTTATTAAAAATGGTATTTGTTTAACCGACTTTAGGTCGAATTGTTTAGTATTAAAACACCAAAAATTGTGTCTCCTTCAGTTTACCAATATATTTCGGTTACACACGATAACCGTCTTCAGGGCTTTGAAATTATTTTACACGTTTAACGTGGAGTTATTAAAAATGTGAAAAAACTTATATACCACTTATGGAACAAAAATTCGAGTGACGTTTTTTAAGATATTAAATTTTGTACTATACCGCTTGTTAAAAACTAGTTCTGTTTATCACTGTTTACCTAATTTTTGTAAACAAAATAACTTCACTTCGTAAACTCTAAAAATATCTAAATTTGGAAATTTTATTTCAGCTTTACTTATTTGTGTGCCAGCTTAAATTGGCACCATCAGAATTCACTAAAAAAAACTGTGCCTTTATTTCAATTCATTAATTAAAGTTAATTTTTAGTTTAGTACAAAATTAGTTCTGGATATGATAAGCTAATTTTACATTTTAAAAAAGAACTTTGTGTGTTAAAATAAATGAAACAATTGATTATACGTTTATTTAATAATAAAGTACTAAAATTTATTATTACCTTTTTTGTGCTAAAATTGCTTTAAAAGTTTGAAGTGTTCTAAAATATACTTTAATACAAGGGTACTAAATTTTTTTACTAAGTACTAAAAATGAAAGAACTCTAAATTTTAAATTCTATATCACGTATTATTCAAACCAAAAAACGTCCGTCAAAATTAGTGTGCTAAAAACTTAGTATGCAAACAAAAATTGTAAAAAGTATGTACTAAAAAATATTCCCTTGTGCTAAAAAAATTAAAAATTTATGTCTTAATTGCGATGTTGTTTATTATTTAAAATTAAGCACTTTCACTGAAAACCATGTACTGCAAATTAAGTTGATATCTGCTTTCCTATTGGGATGCTTATACAACTATTTCCACAAATGTCTAAATATTTGTTAGCGTATGTGTTATTTTGAATTATCATTCGGACATTTGGTGGCCATGTTCCAATATGATTCGTGACATGTTAAGGAATTAGTTTGATTTGTTATAAGAAAAGTTATATAACTGTGTAGATATGTATTTTTTATTCAGTGCAATAGGTGTGTACGCGTGTGCCTGTACTATGAAGGCGATATTCTCTCAAACTACATTTTACCGCTTACTTCTCATGTTCTCAAGAATGTTCATTTAACTTTGGTTCCGCTTACTATGTCCGTAGGGATTTTTTCGTTCTTGGCTCACGCCGAGTCATATTTAATTGCCAAAATGGTTCTTCATTTGTCTGCCAGTTATATGTCTCTATTACAACTTCTACTAAAAAGACTTTTGTGGCACTGCTTCTTTTTGCTTTCCAAAATTTTATTAATGAGCTTCAGCAAGTCACAATCACTTCCCTTAATTTCTCATTACCGATGTGATGGGTTTTAATTATTGGTTTATTTCTTTACAAATGTTTTGCTTGCCATAATGAATCAACAATTTTTTAATTAACTTTTGGTAAAAATATAAATTGTCTTAGAGGAAAAGCGCGAAAATGCTCTGTCAAATGCATTTTGGATGTGTGATTGCTGGAAATGTGAAGAGAGTAGAAGAAGTTAAGTTTTTAAGGAAGTGGAGAGTATTGTATGGTAGGAAGAAACTTAGTACTAAAAAGTGTCAAAGTATATTAGGATAGTCAAAAAATTAGAAATTTTAAAGATAGTGGAGTGTAATATACTTTTGTTATAAATAACCACATTGGTGTGCTAAAAATTTGTGTGCTAAAAGATTTACTAAAATTGAGGAAAGTAGAAGCAGAAAATTGTTTAAGGTAGTGGAGAGCAATCTTTGGTAGGAACAACATTGGCAATAATAAACTTTGCATTAAAAGATGTAGTAAAATTTTAGAAAGTAAAAGTAGTAAAAGTTTTAAAAGTATTGTAAAGCAGTATATTTAAAAACAAAAAATAAAAAAAAAAATGTACTAAAAATGAGGATAGTAGAAATAATAAAAATTTTTAAAGTAGCGGTGTGTAATATCTGTTAAAAAAATTAAATACTAATATTTTTTGTAATAAAAAATTTACTAAAAATTGTGTACTGGAAGATGGCTTTAAAAAAATTTCCTGAAAATGTAGTACTTAAAATTTAGAACTAAAAGATAACTACTATATAAACAAGCATTAATAGATTTTTAAATTATTATAAGGCCCCTATGCACTGTGATGTTAAGTCAGATCTATTGTGCTAGACCTTACAGCCTGTTACCGCAAGCGGAGGCTTTTAATGCATTGGAGATTAAGAATCACACGAACTAAGATAGATAGAATATGCTTTCTGACAGCTGCGCTTTGCACAAAATGGCCAAAGAATCCATTTGACAAAAGCGACAACTTTGTATATTGGTTAGATTTAACTTATTTAGTTGATATCATAGACTGCAACTGTTCAGTATAGAACCCAGTAAGGGTGCGTATATCCTCCAACATAAATTAATGAATAAGGCTGAGCAAATTGTTGATAACAGTATAAATCACTTGATTCGCCTTCGTCTTTTTCAATCTATCCAAGCTTGTCTTAACTATTGAGTTTTTTAGTTATTCATGGTTTTCACTTTCGTGACCTTGGACCGGATTCCCAAATTTGTCTTTTGTGGAGAGCAATGCATTTTTTTAACATGTAAATTTTACTTTCTACAAAGCGCTGGTTTGAAACTGGTTGAAAGTCCGATCTCAATGAAATAAACTCTTTTTGTCACCGTTCGTATTTAAATGGCACCCGAACATACGCAATGGCAATATCGGGTGGGAAAAACTTTAGAAAATTTTTCAAATATTTTCTTCGTATAAATTAATAGTATGTGGGCAGTGCTGCCTGATCTTATAGTTAGTTGAACGAAAATGAACAATTTTAATCCAGTCACCACTCCTTAAAAATATATTCAAGGGGACCACCTTGTCTCAATTTTAGGTTAGGGTCGGTTTAAATAGCTGCCATGGGGCACACATAAGCCAATTTCAGGAGGTCCGTTGTGAGACTATGGGACACTCCTTTGTCTGCCTGCCTACCACTGCCTTCGTAGTCCTTTAATTGTATCCTTACAAATGTGATGTGTACGCGATTGAAGAGATCTTCGAGCGCTTAGTGTTAGTTCAAAATTTAATAAATAAGAGTCACGGGGTTTGGTGGCCGTTAGCCGTTTGATTGTATTTAAATTGAGCACAGATAGGGCGTTTTTCATCTGAATCCCGAGATAGTGCGCTTTTGAAGCGAGTTCTGAAACAGGGCGTTATTCAAATGTTTTCTGAGATAGGGCGTTTTTAAAACGGCAGCATATGGTGATAATCCACACAGCGGTCGGTGTATGGAAATATTGCCGTCAGCAGAGAAGCACCAATCCAACTCCACACAATCATCACTGGGTGAAATATTTACTATGAGCTTGCTGTTCGCAGCTATTGTGATCGCTACTGCTTAAGTACTCCAACTGACCACAACTCTCTTAAACGCAAAGCTGTCGTTGACGCTGCTCGGTATCCTGCGAGCTCAAAGGGTAGAATATCGAGAATGATCAGTAAGGTTTCGCTTGACGCTTGCTCAGGTCTGGCTACCATACGACTACCCCTTACTGCAAATTGGTCGAATAATCGTGGTGTAAATACAACTACATATTTCGGACTTGGTCAAAAATGTTTGTGAAATTTTTTCAAGTCTTACAAGCCTTACAAAATGTCAAAATGTTCACCGCTGAACTTAAGGTATGTTTTTACATCACAATTGACAACAATTTTTTTAAACCTTCAACATGCATAAACTTTTTCACAATTTCGCTGAGATATGCATCACATTCACATTCTCGGTGTGCAAAAAGCGCGACCATTTCTTCTTCAATGCTTTCTTCAACTCACTCAAGAAATTGTATAACAAATTTGCCTTGACCTCAGCTCATACGTATTAACAGCAAGCATAATATTTGCAATATAAAAATCATCATAGAATTCCATCGTGAGTCATGAATTTGCAGTGAGTCATTTATTATGCAGTGAAAGGGTATCCGTTTCCGGTTATACAGGACGTATAAACGACACTAACAAAAGTCTTCTGTCGTCAGTAGCGCTTTGGTAGGGCGACTTTGGTTTGCTATGTGAGTATCAAAACTCATAGACAAAGTCAAACTTAACTGCACCTGAACGCTATTAGTTAGTCTCAAATTCAAACTTACCTCAATCCATATCATACTTAAACACTCGTTGTAGGCCGACTTGCCGTATTGTAAAAGAAATGAGTTTACCATTGATAAATCACCGGAAAAGCGGCGCTAAAGGACACACAGTATTTGATGCGAATAAAATATTCGAAACAGTGACATTAAAGGCACTGCAATGCGCCACAGGTGAGCGACTTAAGGTATATATCAAAAATGCATAAAGGAACGAAATAGTTGCATTTAAATTAAGTAAATATTTGTGTCGAAATCAGTAATGCGCATATAACACTAAATTTATAAGTGAATGGATTATACTGTCGCAGTGCCGCATATCATAAGGCCGCTTTCAAAGCAGTAAATAATAGTACTACCCAAGGCTGTATTGATTTGGCCACCCCTGGTCTTAAACTCAGCAAGCAGAACTTATGGAAAGCAAAAAATTTTATTTTTCCAGCTAACGTTTCACTTATTCCACCTACAGCAGTGGCAATTTTGTCAAGTGTCATCAATTAAAAATTTTTTTTGCGATATTTTAAGAAAAAAATCGTTCAAATTATTAACTGAGAGTACGCAATTCAAACTCAAAAACGAAAAGTTTCAAAAATCCGAAAAAATTTCGACAACTACTGCTGCTGCAATTTTAGGAATGAAGATGAAATTACGCTTCCCTAACGAGAGCAAGACATCTATTTTCACATCGAAGCTTTTTCGAGAATCTATCAAGCGTTGGCATTGCGCGAATGCTGGACATGCTACACTATTCACCAGTGGTTCTATTGCATGGCCCTCCTGGGAAGGTTAAGCGATTCAACCTGTTACTAACGTTATCACAATGGATCATCATTTCTATTTGTGCCTCTATTTCTTGAACTGAACCAGTCACTCTAACCCAACCTATCTTAAAAAGAGTAAAAGTGACCTCTATCAACAGCGCATGACTAATAGAATGCTTAAACTGACGATCGAAGCTAATTCTCTCATCGAATCAACAATCATAAGAATACTCGATCAAGCAGGCAGCTGATTTCATCATCTGAGAACGCCAAACCACTGTTATATTCAAGAATGCTAAGTGGACGTTTGTCTCAAGTGTATAAAGTACTAGTATCGCCACTCAAACAAGCGTCTACTTTTTTGTGCTAAAATTTCGAGACTTCACCTCCTTTTGGGCGCTTTGTTGCGGCAAGGAAACAACTTAACAAGAGAATATGATCATGTGCTCTTGGACAATCTGGTGTAACCTTTAATCATGGCAATCAAGGTGAAATGTCAATAGACTGATAGAGGGTAAGCATAGATATAAAGAGGCGCGTCTAAAACCTCACAACTCTCGCCAGGAGTAGTACACTGGCTTTATGAGATGGTGGTCAAACCGATTCTGCTCTATGGGGTGCTGGCCTGGTGGAAAACACTGGACATGGAGAGCACCTCCAAAATGTTAGGGTCAGTGCAGCGGACGGCGCTGATTGGTATCAGTGGCGCTCCGAGAACAACACTTCCTTTGGCACTGAATGTCATGCTGAACATAATTCCAGTAGATATTGCGGGAAAGGCAGCCGCGGCCGGGTCGTTGGTCAGGCTTCGTGATGTGGGTTATGGGCTTTCTGACTTCGGACACTCTAGCCTTCTTACTAGTTTCGACTTTATCCCGGACAGGACGGACTATTGTATGCCGATGACCGCTCCCTATGCAACCTTCACCCCAGTCATTCCCCCGAGAGAGGAGTGGGGAAGAGGAATTATCTGGGTCATGGAACCGGTTAACCCGTTCACGGATGGGTCGAAGTTGGACAGAAAGTTTGGGGGGGGGGGGGGTCTTTTGTCAAGAGCTAAATGTAAGCCGCAAGTTTAAGCTGGCTGATCACTGCATTATATTCCAAGCGTAAGTTGCTGCGATTAAGGATGCGGTGGATGAAATGCTATCCAGTGCTACTACGGTTAGAGAACTTAACATCTGCTCTGATAGCCAAGCGGCTATAAAGGCCTTGAGCTCAACTGCAGTGCGATCGAGGGTGGTCTGGGAGTGCCTGACCTCACTTGCGATTGCATCGTATTATTTTACAATTAAGATAGTGATATTCTGAGTAACTGTGAAGCGCTGGCTGTAGGGATTTCGAGATTCCCCTAGCCACCTTAGGAGTGCTCCTCCATAGCTGGGCCTCTAGTCAGCTCAGAAAACGTTGGGCGGACACTACGTCTTGCAGGTGTAGCAAGATCTTTCTGGTCGAAAGTGGATGGCAGGAGGTCTGCTGAAATAATTGGGCTCACCTATCAATGGTCATTGGGGTCTTGACAACGGACCTTCACGTTGTCCAAGTGAGCTTCCCATATCAGGGAAGCTACCACCCAAACTAATCTAACCTAACATAAGACCTCACAACGTCTCATCTATTGTGAATAAATAATTTTCAGCCGAGAAGGTCCTGTTCCTCTCTTCAAACGCAGCCGCAAGATATTACTTACAATTGCTTATTGGCTTACGCACGAAATATGGCTTAGAAGCTTTAACATGGTCATATTAATCGTTCCCGAAATGGTCGGGCCAGCACTTTAATGGAGCTTGTTGCGGGAACGTAGCGGATCTCCACCCGGCAGAGGACCATTAACATCAACAGCACTCCCCAAAACTTTAAGTAGTGGCTTCATCCTTAATACAACAACAACAATAAAAACAACAGGTCACTACTACTGACGCATTATTAGCTCGCAAACGGATAAGCAAATCTACTTGTAGGCCGTTTTAACCGATTAGTACTAAATGGTTTAATAATCTATAGGTACACTAATGGTCTTCAAGTCTTCCTCCACCTGCTTTTCTTTACTAGGTGGAGGTTTCTCCTTTCTCTGCTTCCAAATATGGGTGTCCATGTAATACTTCCTTGAACGTAGCGTCTTTTTCCATTCGTATAACTTGACCTAGCCGGCGAAGCCTTTGGACTTTTATTTCTGCCTCAAGTCCATAAAACTTACCACTGTACCTCCTATGATACCAGCAGTCGGTATAACGGACGGAACCATAAGGCCAATGACATTCAGCAGATGTTTAAGATGGTAGCTGTGTTATTTTTAGAGTTGCTATTCAACTCACATTAATAGTGCCTAAAAAACCATATACTTGAAAAGCTTCTATTACGGCTAACAGGCTTCAGAGGTTAGCAAGACCGCTCATTGGGTCATAGTGTTCATTTTTCATTCATTATTCATGCTGAGGTCAATAAAAGTACGCTGCTCTCGTGTTGCATATGCAGTTTGCTACATTTTTTATGCGTTTTGTATGTGAGATAATTACGCAAGACAGCGTTATTACATCAGTTTGTCCCTCATAATCTTCTCTAATTGTGAGGTGATATTATCCCCTAACTCCAGAGAAGTTGGTGGTATGTCGTCCCCTAACCGTTTACCAATTCGAGGGTGTTGCCTTCCATGTCACCATTGGATCTCATATGGATATGGAAACACATACGGAACTTAACCTGCTACAGGGTGCTTACTCTCTTTTCATGTCATGCGAAAGCATCACTACTTACCTATTTCCTCACCGAGAATTCGGGTTTATTTAGTGCTGCCACAGCTGAAGAAGTTATCTCACAAAGCATTTTAAAGCGGCCTTCTTTAAACCTGTCATTCTTCATTCTCTCACTACATTTACTCGCCTTCTCCTCTCTTTCCTTTTGCCAATCCGATAATAATATATATAATAAAAAATAATCTTTCAACATATACAAAATGCGAATAAGCGAAATAAATTAAATTTTTCAACCGATTTAACAGAAAAGATGCCCATCACTCGCATGCAGCTGCAACAGTCAACGTACCCCCTCTCCCTCGTGCGCTCTTCAACACGTGCTCCTACCAAAGAGTTGTCCAGCAATTATATGCAATTTTGCGCGTTTATGAGATTTACACTTTAGCAAGTTGGACTTTTATTTGAATAATTTAAATTTTTTTTTTTTTCGTTTTATCCTCCGGCCTCACTCTCCTCTTCCACTTTTACATATAATCGCCCATTTCGTCTTCTTTCATATAGTACACATACAGTATTCCCTTTTATGATGGTGTCTAGTGTTTTTTGTTTTTTTTCAGAATTTTTTTTTTTTTTTTTTTTTTTTGATATTCGCTTATGATATTTTTCCCATTTTGCGTCCTCGGTCGTTCGAGGTATTAAAGCATTTTTAGCACAGCCATTAAGTCAGATGGATGAGCAACGGTACAATAAAAATTGCCACTTTGTTCATCATTTAGCTGTCTGTCTTGTATGTTTGGGTGTAGTGAAAACTTCCGAATTTGCTGTATTAAGGCCTCTTTTTCAGTGTCAGCGTCCAATTGAGACTTCCTTTCTTAAGTCCCGACTGTGGTTTCATTGCTCACCTTTTTCTCTTTTTTTTTTTTTTGTATGCGCCAATATGTGCTGCCAAAATCCTTGATAATTTTTGTTGCTTTTGTCATTCAACCTTTTTGGCTACATGCAAAGGGTTGCCTACAGTTTTAAAATAAAATTCTCGGAATTTCAGCAAATATTTCCTATTTTCAAACTAGTTTTTGGGACTTAGTTTTTTAAATCATATCATTGAGTCGCATGCCCTTTAGTATGCGATTTTTTAAGTACTGCCGAATTTCCTAATAGATAAGGTTGGGTTAAGTTAAATGGCGTTTCCCAAACTTCCTCTCGAGATGAACCTAGGTAGGAGTGAAATACCCACTTTCCCAACCTCTGCAACATTGTGGAAAAACCGTGCGCCCAGAAATCGCTTAGTCTTGTTTGCAGTCATGAACATCGGCTGAGAAGGTGATGAATTTACTCCTTTTCAGCCTCGTCCTGAAAGCTTCTGCAAAGGGAGCTTGTTGGTATCCACCACCGTCAAAGCACTAGTGCTATAGCGCAATCACCTATGAAGATGCGCTTAGCTTGAGAAGGAAGCTAGTCCTTTGCCCTAATCCCATATCCCTCGATTTTTCAGAGAATATAGCCCAACGGTGATCGTACCTCTTTGCCATCTCATCTACAAACCCATTCCATTCAGTATCGCTGTGCCCTTATATCGTGTGAGGCTTGACACCAAGCAGTGTGGCTGCTCTATCTATAGTATCGAGCCGGGTAGGTACGATTGATTTACTTGCATATGCTGCTTCAGTATATTCCACTCCAAATCCCTTTTAAGTCATCCGCGTAGATTTTAAAGCCGTTGCCACTATCTAGGACTTCCTCCCATTCCTCCCTTGAAGGATATGTTATGTTCTGCAGCTGGAAGTCAAAAGTGGAAGCGATGTGGTTGGTGTCGGACGTTAGGTTAGTTTTGATTCCGTTAACTCGTCCCCTTATCATGTCATCTAATGTCATCGCATGCCCGTCTTCGATTGATTTCCACATGCTAGACTTTCGTAGTCATAGAGCCCTTTTCGCAGCCAATCCCTTCCCGAGCGTTTTAGAGTCATCAAGTGAAAAATTGCGCAGAACCCTTCCAGAGGTGCGCTGTTCCCAGCACTTTTCTAATAAGATTCTTACATTTGCTTATTAAACTAATTTGATATCTGCAAAAGGATATCAGATCTTCATAAGAAAATTTAATGAAATCCAACAAGAAATTGTCTTTCCTCTTCCCCCAAACCCCCTTTCCATGGCCTACTATTAAAGTTTACTGTCAGAAAATTTTTTTATGTGTGAGTGCGCACTTGAGCGCCTCCGGAGTTCTCAAATTTCCTTCTAAGCTTCCTTTCTTAAAGAAGTAACTTTATAAGGATGCCAGCTCCTTAAAAGAAATTTCCCCGAAATTTCAGTGGCATTCTTTAAAATTACCGATTTCATGCAAAAATAGGATATATAAAGTTTTATCAAATTCTCCAAAAAAATTTAACTTAAACACCCGAAATCCGCAAACAAATCAAAAATCCACCGAAATTAAAAAAAGTACGCTTATTGGCTTCGCGCAAATTAGACCATTTACAAGCGACAAGGCTTAATAACATAAGCACTCTCAACAATCCACAAAAAATTTTTAAATGTTCGCATTGAGAGAAAAAAATTGATGAACGAAAAATAAAGAGCCGAAGTGGAAGAGTCTTGCACTGAGAACAATGAGTATGTATGCAATGTTGCCACATATTTCACACTCGAATGGCATGGAAATTCATTAAAAGCGACAACTGGTGAAATGCAGCGGTAAAAATGCAAAAAAGTTAATATTTATAATAAAACAAAAATACAACAACAACTTAAGCAGACATTTTGTTTCGCACTTTACATCATCAGCAATGGCAGCAAAAGCCTCATCATCGTCATCATCATTCGCTTGAATGACGGTTGCATCAGTGATATGCCACTTGTGCGCACACATACACACACACGCACTCGCACTCATCCATGCACTGTATTAATGTAATATTTTGTTGCTCAATTTTTGACATTTATTTGACATATGGCAAACAGCGTTGGCTGCCCCTGTACCAATATTTAAAAAATATAAGGAGGCACATCAAGCGTAAAGCCATATTTTAAAAAATTATTTTTAATGCACTTTTTGGTTGGTAGTCGTCGATTTATGGTAGCGGAAAATTATTTGAGTAATTTTTGTCAAAACATTTAATATGCCATTTTTTTGTGGGGACAAATGAAATGTCAAAAGGCATTGTTAAAACGAATTGAAAATATTTTACTGAAGAAATTTAGTACACCTTGAATATTTGGAAAAAAACCTTTACTAAAACAGGAAACAGATTTTGCTTTAATATGGAATTTTTTATTTAGTAATATGTGTGTACTAAATTTCTTATTAATAATTGAAAGAAGCTACAAAAAATAGTTGCGAAAAAAATTTAGTACATTTTAGTGGTAAGTTTTGCGTAATTTGTTTTTTAGCCTCCTAACATTAAATATATTAATAAAGTTTAGTGTATATTTGTGTACTTAGCTTAACTATTTATCGAAAAAAAGCTAAAGAAGTAATACTTTCTAAATACATTTAGTAAACATTGTGTTTTAAAAGAACATAATACTTAAATTTAAAACATGTTCTTAAACTGAAGCATACTTTAGAACATAATTATAAGTTATATCAAACTTTTCACCCTTTAAGTTTATGTTCAAAAAATTTATTCATATTTGTACTAATAAGCAAAAACATCCACACTTTCTTTTAAACAAAATTTACTAAAACAGGAAATTTACTTTTTTACTAAATGTTTCATTAAAATTCTTATTTTTCATTTATCGAGGTATGTGTACTAAATTTTTATTGACAATGCATTTAAGCATAAAAGAACAAAAGTTCCTTGAGTTAACAATTTAGTACAAATTTGTAAGCAATGTAATCTGACTTAAACTTAAAATTAGTAAGCAAATTTTGAATCAAACAATTTTTTGTAAAGCTCAAAATTTAGTACCAGGGTAAATTTTCAACTTGGTAAAAAAAATTTAAATGTTTACGTTACACAATCTGTGTACTAATTTGTACTCAAACTCTACTGAGTAAATTAATTAAAACAGGTTTTTAATAGAAAAAAATTTGTACCAAACGATACATAAGTACTAAATTTTGAGCTCAACCGAACATATTTACAATTCGCATTTTATGTACTACTTATAAATATGTACTAAATTTTGTTAGTTAGCGTGAAAAGAAAAACTATTTGATAGATAAATTTAGTACACCTTTTGTTAAAAAAAATTTACCTAAACCGATAGTATACTTTGGTAAAACATTTTGAGCTACATCAAAATTTTTGTTTTTCAAAATTTGCGTTAAAACCATAACTAGGTACTAAATTTTGACAGAATTTTTTACATTACAATATTACATACAACTCATACATTTGTACAAAATTTTTTTACCTAGCACGAAAGGAAAATGCAGCAAAAATTATTTGCTAGCGTAGTATAAAATTGAATTTAAAAAATTAAGAATTTTTCAGTACGAATTTATGTTGTTGTTAAATTTAAGCTCTATCTAATCCTATTTATATGGCCGTTTACTTAAAATTTTACTGCTTATGACAGTTAGAGGGTGCAAAAAAGCAGTTTTAAACTGTAGGCAACTTAAACTCGCACTGAAAAAACACAGCCTAAAACGCTAACAACTTTTCACCGAATCTATGGAGTTATTGTATGCGGAGCTACAGCCCAGTACGAGCCGGTGTGCCCATCCCTAGTTTCAAAGTAGATTCAAAGATTTGCTTCGATCTACGTTCTACACCAGCACTTTGCAATAACTTCTTCGTAAATGGTCGCAACTAAAATCTTTGTACTAAATATTTCATTGAAAAATTATTCAGAATTTTTTATACTCAGCTGAGCAGAGCTCACAGAGCATATTAACTTCGATTGGATAACGGTTGGTTTGTACAGGTGCAAAGGAATCGAGATAGATATAGACTTCCATATATCAAAATCATCAGGATCGAAAAAAAATTTGACTGAGCCATGTCCGTCCGTCCGTCCGTCTGTCCGTCCGTTAACACGATAACTTGAGTAAACTTTGAGGTATCTTGATGAAATTTGCTATGTAGGGTCCTGAGCACTCATCTCAGATCGCTATTTAAAATGAATGATATCGGACTATAAACACGCCAACTTTTTCGATATCGAAAATATCGAAAAACCGAAAAAGTGCGATAATTCATTACCAAAGACGGATAAAGCGATGACACTTGGTAGGTAAATTGAACTTATGACGCAGAATAGAAAATTAGTAAAATTTTGTACAATGGGCGTGGCACAGCCCACTTTAAAAAGAAGGTAATTTAAAATTTCCGCAAGCTGTAATTTGGCAGTCGTTGAAAATATCATGATGAAATTTTGCAGGAACGTTACTCCTATTACATATGTATGCTTAATAAAAATTAGCAAAATACGAGAACGACCACGCCAGCTTAAAAAAAAAATTTTATTTAAAGTCAAATTTTAACAAAAAATTTAAAATCTTTACAGTATATAAGTAAATTATGTCAACATTTAACTCCAGTAAAGATATGGTGCAACAAAATAAAAAAATAAAAGAAAATTTCAAAATGGGCGTGGCCCCTCCCTTTTTCATTTAATTTTTCTAGGATACTTTTAATGCCATAAGTCGAACAAAAATTTACCAATCCTTGTGAAATTTGGTAGGGGCTTAGATTCGAGGACGATAACATATTTCTGTGAAAAAGGGCGACAGTTGAAGCCACGCCCTTCCTTTACACAGAGTCCACCGTCTGTCCTTCCGCTAGGCCGTTAACACGATAACTTCAGCAAAAATCGATATATCTTCACTAAACCCAGTTCACGTACTTATCTGAACTCACTTTGTATTCGTATAAAAAATGGCCGAAATCCGACTATGACCACGCCCACTTTTTCGATATCGAAAATAACGAAACATGAAAAAAATGCCATAATTCTATACCAAATACAAGAAAAGGGATGAAACATGGTAATTGGATTGGTTTATTGACGAAAAATATAACTTTAGAAAAAAAGTTAGTAAGATGGGTGTGACACCAACCATATTAAGCAGAAGAAAATGAAAAAGTTCTGCAGGGCGAAAAAAAACCCATGAAATCACGGCACGAATATTGTTCGTGGTATTACATATATAAATAAATTAGCGGTATCCAACAGATGATGTTCTGTGTCACCCTGGTCCACATTTTTCTCGATATCTAGAAAACGCCCTCACATATACAACTACCACCACTCCCTTTTAAAAACCCTCATCAATACCTATAATTTGATACCCGTATCATACAAACACATTCTAGAGACACCTCTGGTCCGCCTTTATGGCGATATCTCGAAAAGGCGTCCACCTATAGAACTAAGCCCCATGCCCTTTTAAAATACTCATTAAGTATATTTTTGTACTAGACTACTTTTGTAATTTGTAAATGATCAAATTACTATATAAATAAATAAATAAATAAATAAATAAAATAAAACCTTTCGTTTGATACCCATATTGTACAAACGCATTCTAGAGTCACCCCTGGTCCACCTTTATGGCGATATCTCGAAAAGGCGTCCACCTATAGAACTAAGGTCCACGCCCTTTTAAAATATCCATTAACACCTTTCATTTGGTACCCATATCGTACAAACAAATTCTAGAGTCAGCCCTGGGCCACCTTTATGGCGATATCCCTAAATGGCATCCACCTATAGAACTATGGCCCACTCCCTCTTAAAATACTCTTTAATACCTTCCATTTGATATGCATGTCATACAAACACATTCCAGGGTTACCCTCGGTCCATTTTCCTACATGGTTATTTTCCCTTATCTTGTCACCATAACTCTCAACTGAGTATGTAATATCCGGTTACACCCGAACTTAACCTTCATTACTTGTTTTTTTTTTTAATTACAAGTTTTTTACATAAAGCTTGTACTAAACTTTCTTTACTAAAAAATTTCAACATTATTGTCACTAAAATTTTTGTACTAAATACTTCATTGATATATTATCTTCAAAACGATTTAAGAATGAAAATTTTTTACTCAAAGCTTATACTAAACTTTTTTTACTAAATATGTTTACCGAAATTGCAAACTAACTCTTTTTATTAAATACTTCATTGAAAAATTACCCTAAACACTTTTTAATATTGAGAATTTTTGTGCTTAAAAGCTTGTACTAAACTTTGTTTACCATCAATTTTCAGTGTTTTCATAATCTTCGTACTAAATACTTCACTGCAAACTTACCCTGGAAACTTTTTTAAATATTTGTACTAAAATTACTTAAAAAAAAAATTTTTTTTAATTTGTTTTTTTTTACCTTATGCTTGTACTAAATTTTGTGTATTTAAAAACTTCAACTTAATCGTTACTAAAAATCTGTGTTATAAATATTTTTTTAAGAAATATTCTAAAACGAAATTATTGGTTCTAAAAATAAAGTTTGTACTATAATTCTTGTACTGAAAGTAAATCCTTGAACTTGGTTTATAAAAATTTTCAGTCTTTGTTCTGAAATACATTCACCTACTTGTACTAAAACGGTTGTTTTAAAATGTTGTTATCAACATTGCTGTGCTTAGTTATTTTCAAGTAGCCTTTACACTAATCTCCATCTTATATCCCCAATGCAACGAAATCAAAGCAAAAACTTTCCAATATATTTGGAAGGCAATAAGAAAATATTGAACAAATTTCCTTTGTAAAATTTCAAAATTTCAAAATTGTGTGGTCTAGGTCATTAACGACATCTCACACAGGAAGAGCATACAAGTTCTAAAAAATCTTAAACAAGCAACATAGCATCGAAACTTTTACAAATCATATTGCATAAAGAGAGAAAAACACATACACACACATATGCAAGCAACCCATTTGTTTTTTAGAATCTAACTAAACATCCGGGCATGGTTTTTTTTTAATTTCCTTGCTACCACAAAACTTCCATTCTGCTTTCTTTTTACAACAATCTCTTGTTCATCCTGTTAACAAGTTTTGTATTTGTAGCAGCAGCCTCAGTAGCAACAAAAATGGAAAAGTTTGCGCAAAATTGCCTTTAACGTGTACCAAAAAAAAAAGGAAAACAACAAAGATATAATTTCCAAATAAATAGTATGACTACAACAAAAAACTAACTACCACTAATATGCACAAAGACATTTCCAAATATTAGTGAACAAGAGTGAAATTAGCTAAATAAGTTTTTGCATATGTGAAAATATTTTGACTGTGCTTGAGTACCACCCATACACACACAAGCAAGGCTCATCTACACTCATTCGTTTTTCGGAAAAAGTGAATACCACATTTGTGCTACGCATTTGTGCTCATCATGTTATGGTTAATTCAAAGGAGTTTTTTGTCTCAAGAGAACACATTTGATTAGTCATTACAACAGAAAAGAAATTGTTGGTCTCACGTTGACATAATAACGTAAAATGACAGATACTCAATCAACTAAACGAATTTTTCTGTTAAAAGAACTGATTTTGTAGGTCATTTTAACAGCGAATAAATTTTCCATTCAACAGCGAATAACAATCAATATTATGAAATTATCTCAGCTAATTTTAAGGAGATACATACGGCCAAGGCGCGCCCTACTTTGTAGTTATGACCATAGTGCCGTTGTAGTGTCTGTCATATCAACAGCTTTCACTGTTGACCAAAATCTGTTAGTTTTACAGTTTTCATTGGTGTTCTTAGGTTGGCAGTAGGTAGGTAGGTTGAACTGGCCGGTCCATGAGGACCTCACATAGACTGATTGAGTCCGTAGTGTTACCAGAAATTTGTTTTAACGACCAAACTGAAAAACCCTATCAAAAACCAGGACCTATGTTATAAAATAACTCCGTCCTCTTGGCAAATACTAGAAGCTTCCTAGGACTTAAGCCACTTGCTGCTTCTAGATCTGACAGCTGTATCACTCCTAATAGCTGGAGTCTTAGCCTGGCAAGTGCAGGGCACGAGCACAGAACGTGCTCGATCGTTTCCTCCTCCAACCCGCACTTCCTACACCTGCTATCACTGACCAAGCCTAATTTAAAGGCATGTGACGCCAGAAGACAGTGTCCAGTCAGAATACCCGTCATGAGTCTACAGTCCTCTCTTTTTAATGATAGAAGCAACTGTGTTAGTCTAAGGTTGTAAGACCTACACATAATCTTCGACACTTTACAGCCCCGCGCTTGAACCCACGCCTTTTCTGCTTGGTCGATCATGTGCACCTCTCGCCTTCGCTTAATCTCGCCCAATCTAATTGGGACGTCTACGGAGCAAGCTTCAAGGGATGCGCCCTTTTTAGCTAATTCGTCCGCTTTTTCATTCCCATCTATTCCCATATGCCCTGGGACCCAATATAGATGTATGCTTCTCCCTGTCCCGATTCTCTCCAGAGACTGCTTACACTCTAACACGCATTTAGATGCTGTGCTATGCGAGATTATTGCCTTAATTGCTGCTTGACTGTCAATATAAAAGTTAACACGATTGCAGCTTAAGCTATTCTCTTCCAGGGTTTCTACTGCTTTGGTTACGGCTAATATTTCCGCTTGGAAAACGCTACAGTAATCCGGAAGCCTGTAGGATCTTCTTAATTCCGGATCAGCGCAGTATACCGCAGACCCTACTCCTTCCACTATTTTGGAACCATCGGTGTACACATGTATCGCCTCGTCCGCCATTTGCGCACCCTTGCGCCAACCGTCCACCTCTATTGTGGCCTTAAGATCTCCCTCAAAGTGCAGGTAGGGAATCATGTAGTCTGTTCGTCTTGTGACTGAGGACGCTATACTACTATGGCCATATGGTCGGCGCTCAAGCTGCCCCGAAGCATCGAGCCTGGTTGCGGTCGTTAACGCTTTGTTCTTTGCTACCAGGTCTACAGGTGGAATGTGCAGAATGGCATACAGTGCAGCCGTCGGGGTTGTTTTCAGGGCTCCCGTAATGCAAAGCATCGATAGTCTGCATACCCCCTCTAATTTTTTGAGGTATGTTGTTTTTTGTGTGGCTTTCCACCAAACAAGAACTCCATAGTATAGAATAGGGCTTACAATCGCAGTAAAAACCCAATGAGAAAGAGAGGGCGATAGGCCCCACGTACACCCCAGCATTCTTTTACATGCATAGAGTGCCGTTGAGGCCTTCTTGACCCTCTCCTCCACGTTGAGCTTCCATGACAGCTTACTGTCTAGGATGATTCCTAGATATTTTGTGCAAGGTTTCTCCTGTAAGGTCACCGCTCCTAACTTAGGCCTGGTCCAATTTGGGACCTTGTACCTCTTTGTAAACAAGACCATATCCGTCTTCTCCGCATTGACTTTCAGCCCGACATTAGATGCCCAGGTATGAATATCCCGAAGCGCCCGATCCATCAAAGAACTAATCGTTGGAAGGCATTTTCCACTTATGACAATTGCAACGTCATCTGCGTAAGCCGTAAGTTTTACGGGTCCCTCATCGAATTGCCTGAGCAGTTGGTTGATGACCAGTGTCCACAGCAGAGGTGATAGCACCCCTCCCTGCGGCGTGCCCCTGTCCACTGATTTCGTGGCCTCGTACAATCCCCATTGTGATGTAATCTTTCTGCAATTTAACATGCAGCCGATCCATCTGATTAATGCAGGATGTACTTTAATGTAATTAAGACCATCCATAATCGCCCATTTTGCAACATTATTGAAAGCCCCGGCAATGTCCAAGAAGACTCCTAGAGCATACTCCTTATATTCCAGGGATTTCTCTGTGCTTATTACCACCCTATGCAATGCGGTGTCTACCGACTTGCCTTTGGTGTACGCATGCTGTGTTGTGGAGAGCAGCTTTTCATCCACGTTGGACTTTATGTACACATCTATCAGCCTCTCAAAGGTTTTGAGCAGAAATGATGTTAAGCTAATGGGTCTATAGTCTTTGGGATACACGTGACCGATCTTCCCCGCCTTTGGTAGAAAAGCTACACGAGCAGTTCTCCAAGAGTGCGGTACATGATTCAGTCTTATGCACCCATCGAATATTATTTTAAGCCATTCCACGACCGCCCTACTTGAGACTTGTAGCATGGCCGGGAATATACCATCTGGGCCCGGCGATTTAAACTTAGAAAACGTCTTCACTGCCCACTCGATCTTGGTATCGGTCACCAAGCCCGGCACCACTAGCTCCGTGATCGAAGTGTGAGTGATGTTTGCTGGTTCTTCTAAACCGTCTCCCGATGGGAAATGTGTATCGAGAAGCACCTCAAGGGATTCCTCACTATCACGTGACCATTCCCCGTTCTCTTTCTTTATTAGTCCCTGGACTATGTTTCCCTTTGCTAGGACTTTTTTCAACCGTGCTGTTTCACTGGAGCACTCTATGTCCGTACAGAAACTTTTCCATGAGTTTCTCTTCGCCCTGGTAATTTCACGCTTGCAGATCCTCAGTAGATCCCTGTACTCGTCCCGACACGCTTCGCTTTCCGCGGTCTTTGCGAGTTTAAACATTTCTTTTACCTGTCTTCTTAGAAGACTCAGCTCATTGCTCCACCATGGTTGGCAGTAATAACTGTTAAGTTAACAGAGCTACGAATGAAATTTCGTTATTAATTTAACTGTTGATACGATCAATGTAGGATAAAAATTTGTGAGTCAACAGCTCTCAGCGGTGGATAGTATTTAACAAAAATCTCGGTTGAATTGACCTATAGTTCGTTTGATTTTACCAGCTTTTTCTTCCAGTGTATAATCAGCAGGTTCGACAAAGTTTTCACTTCCAGCACAATTTTTCAGGAGCCTTTTTGGTATATATCTATATAGAAGGTAAGTAAGAAGGAGAGGATGTTAGTAAAAAAAAGTAAAGAGAAAGAGGCAGCCTTCTACATTACTCCCTTGATCTATCTATTCCCTTCCTACTTTTACAGTTTTCTTCATCTCACCCTCGCCCCTTCCTTTTCTTTTCCTATCCATCCTTATGTTTCGCTCATATCGCTTTCCCTCTCCCATATAAGTCATAAGTATCTGTGTTTCGTAGAGAACGGTAGCTGGTCTGCCTTCCCGAAATAAAAATTTCTCTATATTTGTTTAGGTTGAACTTTCTCGTAATATAACGACCTCACAAACAAAGTCGATTCCATGTGGATTTTTCATGACCAATCGGAAAACGTCTATCTGGAACCAGGGTAGGTATTTTAAAATGTCTTCGTGCTCTCCGATAATAACCGAAATTACATAAGATCTTTCTTACTTGCTGCATCGACAGCTGAAAGCAACCTAATAAGCAGAATAATCTCAGAGTTACAAAAATTGGAAAACATCTCTACTCTTGACCCTGAGTGCATGGACGCTTTTACAGATGACTCCTAACATAATGGCTTAATCTAAACGATACATCGTTTACTTCTTCTATGTATACGTTTGCGTGACATTACAGCATCTGTCGGAAAGGACAAACAGCCACCAAAGAGGCGCTCAAGAATGGTAGGATTATTTTATTGATTTTTAAAATAAACTGCAGACAGATTCTAGAGGGACTTGCTACGAGGTGTAAATAATATTAGCGTCATTCTTAACTTAAAAATATCTACGACCTTTTTTTAATTTTTCATTTCAATACAACTCTGGCATTCTTGCGCGCTGGCTAGACGCCGGAGAGGTGGATCTCAAGGAACTTATCGCTGATAAACCAACTAGAAAGATCACTGGATGGACATCGTTGTACAAATCGCTGTTCCTATATTCAGAAAAATATGGTATCATATAAAGGGGATTTAATTGCCATATCGCGATCTGAAAGTTGTCCGAAAAAAAGTCTACTTATTATGCAAAACTATCCCAGAAATAGATGATATCGCTAGTTTTGATTCCTATTGCAAGGCAGTTTTGCAAATAGCTCCGGACAATCTCAATAACTCGGAATATCTTTCGCTACTCTTAACAGTGAATCTGGCGTCTTTCAGGAGAAACTAACAGCCCCAAGGGATGTGCTTGTTTGCTGATTTGAATCTCACGAAACAGCAGCAACAATTCATCGAATTTTAAAATAAACTTCAGACCATACTTATAGGAGCTGGCCACGCGTAGCATCAGAGCCATTGAATAGGCGCAGCTAAAGTGACTGAAGTAGTGCTTCCTACCTTCATACAAATTTCGTCACAGATAAAAGATAATCACAATATGTTTCTATGCAATCTTAATTATCTGTCCTTCGGTCCTCTTATTATCATGTTAATGGGAGACTGTCTCATTGGAGCATACGGTAAATGCCTGGGAGTGAGTAAACTAAATTTCTGTCCAAGCTATGTGGTCAGAGAGGAGATAGAGAGTGCTTATCACTTCTTTTGCAGATACCTGGCCACGATGCGTAGTAAATGTCGAAATTAGAACTTTACTGACAAATTAGCATAGCCCTGCCTAAATGGAGGACATTCTGCCCTACAGAGTATAATACGAGTAATATTTCGCTGTTGGGATCTGGGCACAGGTTTAAGCTCCTATGGTGCTTCCAATTGGTGCCATTCGGCTCAACGAAGAAGCAACTGTCACGATTTGAGCTTGCTCTGAGTACTACACTGGTTCAGACGACCTCAGCATGGCCTTCCGCTTGCAGTAGGGTAACCACCATAACTAACCAAACCTAACCTTAACTAACCAAACTTAACATAACCTTATTAAGCCTAACCCAACCTGACAACGCACTCTTGATTCTTAAGGTGCTCATCTTATTTGAAGATCGGAAGTATACCTGGCAATGGGGAGCTGTAAAATATAAAAAATATAATTCAACACCAACAATTTGCAGCACAACGTAATCAAACATAACTCGCCAAAAGTTTTCATCTACCAAAAAAACTAAAAACACCAACTAATTAATCCCAATTGTAAGGTAGATGTGGCGGAAAATATCAAAACAACAACTTAACTTTTCCAATAAATTCGAGTGAAAAACATGCAAAACAACTAAAATTACAAAAACAATAAAAGCAATTTCGACTAAAACAAGTGTGAACGAAAGTGTAGAAAAAATAGCAACAACACTAAAAATAAACATTAGAAATAACAAGAGCTTCAAGTGCGAGCCAGCAAGTACCATAAAGGACCAGACAAAATAAAAACACATCTGAATTTCGAAGAACCACAACAACATGGCGCTAAAGACCAACAACCGCAATAGTAACAAGCAAAACAGTTAACAGCAGCGACAAAATGACGAATAAAAACGCAACTGAACGCAGAGAAAAAAAGTGTTTTGAAACTTTGCATTAGCGGCAAATAGAACTAAATTTTTTTAAGATGGAGTTTGTAGGGAGCTGAGTACGCTCTTGGCTAGCGTGCGCTCAAAGCTCCAAGGACAACATAAGCTAACACCCGAAATATAAGCTTTTATTTTTTGTTTCGATTTTATTATCGTAGTTTCTTATTGTTGCTGAATATAAACTTTTCTGTCATAGTCTAATTACCAAGGATTAGTATACAAGGATTAATTTAAGCAACTTAATTTAACATGTTTTCACATATTTTTGTCAACAAATGGCTTTGGGTTTGACTTGAGGAAAACTTTGCGACTCTTCGGAACTAGTATGGGAAAGAATAAGACGCTTATGATTTGTTCAAGTTTGCTAAATTGTAATGAAACCCAATGAGCTGAAACAGGCTGAAGCTTCTTGAATATGGCTTTAAGGGTTTCTACATAGTACCAAGACTTTGTTGTTTATAGAATACGTAATCACATTTTGGTGAAATTATCGGAAAGCGACGGAAGTAGTTGAAGTATATTTTCTAATCGTTAAACAGCAGGTTGAGGGGCTTAGCAAATTCCTACGCTACGCATATCTGCCGTCAGATGTGACTAAAAAACATACACCAGAAGATTCGATGGGTTAAAAATCATACACGTAGCAAATTCGCAAGTACCAGAAGTGCTAACACCGGACTCATATACGGCAAGAGAATATACATATGCGTAACACTCACCTAAACCTTCGCTAAGTGTTTTTATGGTCCCAGCAACTACAGCGACATTATTTCAAATTCAATATGGCAAACATCATCGTGAGTAGTTGGCGCTTAGACGCATAGGCGGTTTTGGCCTTTGAGAAACAATTAACGCCAGGTATCCCTGTTCCGTGTGAGCTGAAACAAATTGAAAGCACCAAAGGAAATCGAATCCTCCTTCCCTGCCTCTCTCAACTCAATGGCGGTCTCCTCTCTGCTTCGCTATCAAATGCGGGTATCGTTGGAAATACTTCATTGATCGGAGCGTGTTCGTCCATTCGCTTATCTTAACCGTAGCTTTTGTGCTTTTATTCGTTGCACATTCTCCATAACTTCGTAGAAGTCATAAAGCTCATTTTTATACCCCCTTCTTTTGTAAACTCCAAAAGCCATCTCAACTTCCCTGGACACCGTCCACGATTCCGTGCCCATACATAAGCACAGTTTTCATGAGCGACTTTTAGGGAAATAATTTTGTTCATCGGTGGAGTACTTTGCCTAAGGCCAGCGGCCTGTTTTGAAATCGATTGTAGTCTACTGCTTCCATTAGTGCAATTTCCAATTTGGTTTTGGTTACTTATCTTATCAGCGCTGCTGTTTCTTGTATCCGGACCGCACCACTAAAATCACCTATGACTTCGACCGCGCTTTTGTCTTGGGCCTGTTTTGCCTCAAAATTGTGAATTGGCTACCTCTTTTCATCCATTTTTATGCCTTGAGACATTCCAAGGGGGACTTCAGCAGCGACCAATGAATATGTACTTCGTTCGCACCAAAAATCGCGCCGACAATAATGGCCACTCAGCTAATTTGGAAATGTGTCACCATAAATTACTAAGTAAAAATCCTCACTCGCCATTTTCCAGAGAGATTTAATCTCCATTTACCCTTCAAACCTTTGGGTTTGTGGATTTTGGTCCCCTCTTACAACAGGAAAGCATACTTCGGCTATAACCTAACCTTCTTAAGTAGCTGGCATAACTATTATTATCATCGACCCAGTGGCATGGATGTGATGTAATTCATACTGAAAATTCTAGTTCCAGAAAGGGTAACATCAAGTAAGTTTTAGAAAAGATTTTGAAACGGTATCTCCACTCTGCAATGTTTTGACCAACAATCCGAGAAGCGGTGTTTTAATCTGCGCGCATATATCGCAACGAACCAAAATGTTTATTTTTTATTTAATAATTTGGGAAATATTTAAACAACGTGACATCAGGACGGACAAGGCGACAGCTATTTCGATTATACCTTGTAAATCTCTTCAAAGCCTTTTCTCCCGGGAGTGGGCAATCCCCGATTAATTCATATAAATGTTTATTCTTTGATGGAACTTTACCGCCGAGAAATGAGAAGGAAAGGTTGAATTTTCCTTTTTCCATATCACGCGTTTCGACATTCTCACGACTTCTTCAGGGAGTCTGGTAATTGTATTTAAAACAAAAAAATTAACTAACAAACAAACGCTTTGAGAAAGACGCAAGCTTGTTGTAGAGCTCCATAAAAGCAAACAGTTACTATAAATTTTGTTCAAGAACAAAACAGTTTTGGTATATCTTCCTTTTAATTTAGCAGGATAGTATGGTAGGCGGAATCACCTAAACTACACTGTGTGGCCCACGAGAAATGCAATCAATATAAAATACATCTTCTCTTTGGAACTATACCCGACGAGACTCGAGAGATATACCCTCCATTGTGGTTAAGTTAGTTGCATATTAATCCACGTTGACATTTATTTCTATTTTTTGAACCTTATTTAATGATTTTTTTGTCACTCACTTAATTCTATCTCAACTTGTAAATACTTTCGTTGAACTTTTGTGTTTGGAAAAATAGCAATTTTCATGGCGTGTGCCTGGCTTTGAGGTGCTTTCCAAGTCTACCATTAAGCACATTAGACTATCGCCATCGTATTCAATGTGACCGTTCAAATGCCATTCGCACATTTTTTTACAATTTTATCCTTTATTATCCGGCGCCCAACATGGGGCTGTCATAGTTTGGCTGTTTTGTAAGCAAGTTGCAGTATTTTTTTATTTTTTGCCGTAGTTGACCACAATCTGAAATGTAAAAAAGGAGCCAACAGTTGGTTCATAACTGGCAGCACATATGTCCTCGTATCCTGTGCTTAATTCCCTTAACTTCTCTATGAATTGGACGAATGTTGGGTTCCTTTTTTTTAATTTTATTCTGTGCCGTTGCGCTAATAATTTTTTTTTCTTCTATCAAGCAAACGCATAACTCTATTTACACTTTTCTTGCTCTTTCACCAACTTCCTCTCTCTCCCCCAATGCTATGTAATTCATTCACTTTGGCGACAAACGCTCATTTCCGTTCTTCCTGTGTTTTGTGGTGGTCCAACCAAACATACCAAAATGTTTCCGCATACTTCATTTCAAAAAACTCATACTCTCTTCCATTGCTGGGACAGCGCTCAAACATGTGTGAGCTCTTAAATTCACACAATGTGTTTGTTTGATTGTGGTGCATTTTAATGTCATATATGCGTTCGTGTGTGTGTTCAATGGTGTACTGAACAATTTTCATTTGTGCTCACTTCGTTTGGACGATCGTAAATCATTTGGTGACATGGTTGTAAAATTGCAGCAGTTAATGTTTTCGTTCATTGGCGTCGCCAACAAACGACATGTGGGAATAAGCTGAATGATGTGGGTAGAAGTAGGCAAATTATAGTGCAGTAAGAGTAACCCTTTGGCTTGGATTGCTCTTGAGAATGTTGAAGAATTTAAGAAATGTTTCAAGATTTTCTAGATTAACTTAAAGTGACCAAACAATGGCCTTCAGGTCAAAATTTTCTGGGATCTAACTCGATGACTGGTCTACATATATGTCGCCTTTCCATCAGCACTAGCTGTCTGCTGCTGTCCTTCCAGCTAGGTGGCACTATAAACTCAAAATTTCTTCAAGAGAATCACAGAACAAATCTAGTACCGAAGCACATCGGGTCCGTATCCAGCAAACGCTTACACAAATCAGTAGCTGTAGCCTACACTTTCGTGTATTTCATTCTCTGCAGCCCTTAAAATATTAAATACGTTAAGGTGAGCTGGTCAGTCAATACAGGCCTCACATAGCCTGAATCTTATAGTGCCTCTGTCGCAAATGTGTCTGTCTTTACCGAAGCCTATAGCCTAAAAAGGAAGATTTCACAAAAAACCAATCCCAAAACTCTGTGATAAGATGTCTGATGACTTAAGCTTTTTCCAAGTCGAAGTCTCGCACATTATACAGGCCGAATCACACCTTGGCAGAGAACTCTTAAGAAGTGAAATTGTAAATATTACTGAACTTCCCTACTGCGGTTGTTATTGTTGTTGTTGCTGCGAAGGTTTTGAAGAGTTATAATTGTTGATGGTTCTTTGCCAGATATAAATTCGGCACGCTTTGGAATGCTTTAATATGACCACATTAAACCTTCTAGGCCTAGAAGGTGTGGCCCTAGTTGCATGTGATTTACAATCGGGTTGTGGAAGCTTTCATTCCCTCTACTGTCATTAAGCTTAACGGTAGATAGCCTACACGTATAGATTTCTCTTACACGTATAAGATTGTTTTGCAAATGAATAGGCAGACCTCATCCAAGGTCTTGTATAGTCTGTAAAGTAATGAGAAGGAGAAAGAACGAACATTTTGACGCGCTGACCTTCATTCCTGTGCAGGTTGAATTAAGTAACCACATTATTAGGCGAGGAATATCAAAACGTATCTTTAGGAATTTAACATAAATCTCCAATTGCCATTCCTTCGACCCGAACTATAAAATTTTTAGTGCCCGATTACCGCTGATCGACAGTTTATCTGACAAATATCATTTTATGATCTGACAAAACAACTGCCGGCAGATGACCAAAAGACATATTAACTGTGACTTTTGAACGTGGCCATAAGAATAAACGAAATACTTGCGTGGATAGCAAAGTTACTTCAGCTTCCGTACGTTGAAGTCTACACGCCGCTTCCTTTTCTTTTTTTTTGTAAATATATAGGTAGCTTGTAAAGAGGATTTTTAGAGTTCAATAAGTCTCGTTCATTAAGAAGATTGTATCACTCCTGCACACAAGAGCCGCCTTTATATTTTAAATTTTACGTAGTTGCTGATTTACTGTCATACTTCATTGATTATAGCTCGCCTGAATCGCTGCTCAAGATTGGTTGATCCTGGTTCCATGTTGTTGTTGTTGTAGCTGTAGCAGTGCTTCGCCCACCTAACAGCTACGACCGATCACAAATTGTCATTAATATCCTCTAACGGGAGTCCAAGGAAACTTGCTGTTTCAACAGGGGTGGACCATAATGAAAGGGGTGTTAGAGGCGTTGGTTCCACATTACAATTAAAGAGATGGTTGCTGTCATGTTGGGACACATTGCAAGGGGGCATACATTTTGTATGTCGGGGTTGATTCTGGATAGGTAAGAGTTTAACCTGTTACAGTATCCAGAACGAAGTTGAGCTAGAGTGACGCCCGTTTCCCTGGGGAGTATGCATTCCTCTTCCGCACTATTCTTTGAGTACTGGATTCACCGGGAAATTCCTGGCATAAAGGTCCGACGCCTGTTTGTGGAGTTCACCAAGGTCCTGCTTGTGTTTTTTTGCTTCATACGGCTGAGTTCTCAGGTGCCGTATTTCCTCAAAATGCTTACGGAGATGACTCTTTAAGCCCCTAGGCGGTATTGGCGCATCAATCAGATGTCTGTTGGGATGCCCAGGTTTCTGGGTATACAATAGGAACTGTTTGGTTAGCATCTCATTTCTCTCCCTGATGGGGAGTATTCTCGCCTCATTATGTAGCTGGTATTCTGGGGACATAAGAAGACAGCCCGTGGCGATTCTGAAAGCAGCAGCGTATTGCCAGTCGGTAGCGTATTGCCATCAACGTAGGTGTTCGAAATGGTCGACATTTGGGACGTCCATGTTGTAAATAAGGTCGCGGAGGATTTAGTCCGTGATAATGCCAGGTTTCGCGAGGCGAAAAAACTGGAGAGATCAGTGAGGTAGCCGTTTATTCTGTTGCAAAGCTCATCGATCTGTGGGCCTGGGCCTGTGGCCATTATTGTGCAGTCATCGGCGTAGGAAACGATAGTAACTCCTTCTGGTGGAGAAGGTAGCTTAGATATGTAGAAATTAAACAAAAGTGGGGATAGGACACTACCCTGTGGCACCCCTTGTTTAATTCTTCTTGGTTTTGATGTTTCATTTCTCAATTGCACCGATGCCAGCCGACCACCCAGATAATATGCGGTCCACCTTTTAAGACATGGGGGAAGGGTATACCCTTCCAGGTCTTGCAGTAACGTGCCATGGTTAACCGTATCAAAAGCTTTTGATAGGTCTAGCGTAACGAGTACTGTTCTATGGTGGGTGTTTTGATTTAAACCGCAATTTATCTGGGTGTAACCCCACTTAATCCTGGTTCCATCGTGAGCATCTTCATCTGCATCACTTTGCGCGACCTTCAGATCCTCTACTTCCCTGCCTATGTATGTTCAATTTTTATATGAGTCCAGAGAGCATTTGATTAACCTTAATAAAAATATTGCATACCTCTAGGCGCACAATATATTTTTAGTGGTTTTTTTAGAAATAGGTATTTCTTGTATGCGGATGCAGTTACTCTTATGTGATTAATGCAGCGCCTGAAAGTAGACAACGAGCTATTTCAAAATACCAAACCACAAATAGAAACAAAATAAATTTATAACCCAATAGTGAATTAATGCAGTAAATAAACAAAATACTTAGATATCCACCACATGATTATTATTATCAACATTGTTTTTGTATGTGCGCAATAAACTTATTGTTGTTGTTTTTCCATCACGCCAAGGGGATAAAGTAAATTTATGACGCGTATTTAATGTGACAAAACGGAAATGAAATTTCGCAATAAAACAATATAGCAACAGACTAAGTTGGCAGCAGCGGCGGCGGCGGTGGCGACAAGTTCAAAATCCAATGGGAATATATTACAAATAGCCGCAGAAACAACAACACCAAACATATTACAATACATCTTATATCCAAAGAATGACTGTCAGTGATTTCATAGTTTATTACATTGCAGAGCTCATGCAGTTATTAGATTTGCGTGTGTGTGTGTGTATGTGTGTGTGCACGTTTGTATATATTTTTATTATATTAGTAATAATTTTATTATTGCACTACAAATATTTACTATACTTACTATTTTTTATGTGATTCTTAATAACATTTTCTGCCGCCATAATAATTTGTCATCGAATTGAAATTTAGTTGCGCTCGAAAGTATACTACAATAGCCAAAATGAACGTACGCGCAGCTAACGGCGCCTAAGTAAGAAGGACTTGCCAGCCAGTTTTCAGTGCAGAGCAGTGCAATGCATTGCGGCAGCAAATCCAACGTGGCTATTAAAGCGTGTATCGTTATTGAAGTTTGCGGTCTTGTTGCTGCGGTGGTGTTGCTTGAGTTGGCAGTGACCGTGGCGCGCAAGAAATGCCATTGGTTTTCTCTCACTCGAGTGGTCATTAAATTTATCATAGTTGCGACGGTTTTATTATTATATTTGTAATACTTATAGTAATTTTTGTTGTTATTTTCTTTTGTCTTCAAACTAATTTCCTCACACTAAGAAGATATTAAGCCTGTGTGTTGGTAGTGTCAACTGATTTTGAAAACGCTATCGCCGACATGGAAGACAAGGCTATAGTTGGTGGATCGATTATACTGAGAGGAGTAAGGTCGTCAATGTAAAGTTCGGAACGGGCTCAGTAGTGGCTTCCAAAAACACCAATCAAGGTGGCGTTCTATAGCTTGTTCTTTTGATACTGACAGTAAGTGAAACTCTAGAAATCTTTTGAGCAGAAGGAACGAGGGTAATGACACACGCAGACGACTTAATAATTCTGATCAAAGGGCCAACGCGATTTGAGAAGAACTGGTGACCGTCACTGCATATTATCAATGACTTGTGAAACACAGTCAGTCATCCGATACTAAGATATGTACACAGCTCTTGTCTAGTGGAAGGTGCTAGAGCAATCAACATAGGTTGCAAAGGCTGGCATGCCTTGGAGTGTTAGGAGCAGTGAGCAGCACACCTCGTGAAGGGTTAAATGCGATGAGGAATGAGAGTAAGGCAGTAGTAGCGGTATTACAATCCACACAGAAGGTACGAAATTGGAAAAGGAAGCCGGGCCTAGAATGTACTCAAAGAATCTGCAGGTAAATCAATCGTAGCGACTTCATGACTCATGCAGTGTATTCCAGGTGGAGGTCTTTTTGCCTAGAGTAATCAGCCTGACTGCACCAGGGCAATACGGCTCCAGAGACCTATAAAACCATCTTTGTCAACAGCCATGCCGCCTTAAAGGGTTCCTGGGCATAGCGATATTGAAGGGAAATTAATTTGCGTAAGAGATGACGAGAAAAGGTTCCTAAATGGATGTGAGCGATTTGGACAGCTACATCCGACTGCTGAGTTATCTCCTGAGGAAAATGAGATAAGAGCAACAAATCTGCAGAGAGAGTATATAAAGATGTCATCCCAGGGCATTGCGCTATTGCACCAATGCTCCGACGGTAGCGCTAACCAACAAGCTCACTCTGTAAGAGCTGTCCGAATTAGGAGGAAGAGGAGTCGATTCATCACTTTAACTGCCGATGTTCAGAACTGCAAACAAGACTACTCAGTTTTCTAGGCGCACGGTTTTTCGACATGCATTGGGAAGTTTGGGAGCTGTATCTTTCACTCGCACTTACGTTCATCAGACTAAGTATGGACCTTTTAGAATTGCGCCTTTTGCATGAGATATTACTTAATTTGAAGGAGTAGTGGAGAAAGACACCCTCTTTTTAAATAGCTTACTGAAGTACTTCTTCCGAAGTCGGTCTTAATTGTAGGCTAGCGGACCAGCGGAAATATCCGCTGTTCAGAAAATCGTGGAGAAAAGTGAAGGACGCCCCAAAATCCATTAAGAATTTTGGTATCCGCTCTTGAACAGGTTGTCCTATGGCGAAATAGGCTTGCTTTGACGTAACTTCTTGTTTGGCACAAGAACCTCTGACTAAGCATTGATGCTAGACTAACTGACTAAAACTCGATCTTAAGCTCATGAATTCATAATAAAACTCGATTCATTAATGAGTTTCATTCAACATTTAAATTGCTTCAAAAAATTAATGAGAGCAGATCGAGCTGATTTGAACAGGGGTGTGGTGAGGTAGTTTAGGCGTAAAGAGTACAAGATCGGAATTGAAGCTACTTCGGTCTTTAATCATTGCATAGACTCAGTCTAGGAGGAAATAAGGAAGTCAGAAGACCGGAACTATAAACGCCTAACGGCAAATAAAAACGATTAATTTTATAATTAAATAGTACCTGGGCGACCGAGCTTTGCTCGGCAACGTTTCGTTGTGCTGAGAAATCTTTCTAATAGTAATCTGTGAGAAATTGCAATTATTCATTTAAAAGAAAATTAATTAAAATTAAGTCAAATCATGTGTAAGATTTTTACGAAGATTTTTAACTTTAATGTTCTCCTTTAAAGCTTTAATATAATATGAGTAAGTAGAGTACTATTTCCTCTAACTACCCCAATCCTAAATGGCAACCCTACTCAAAAATTTCCCTATTGTAATGCGGAGTGAAATACATTTCGTTTGATACCCATATCGGCATATCATGCAATTTTTTTTAATTTCGAATAGGTGGCAACCCTAAATGGCAACCCTACTCAAAAATTCTCTATTGTAATGCGGAGTGAAATACCTTTCGTTTGATACCCATATCGGCATATCTCATGCAATTTTTTTTAATTTCGAATAGGTGGCAACTCAAATGACAACCCTACTCAAAAATGTCCCTATTGTAATGCGGAGTGAAATACCTTTCGTTTGATACCCATATCGGCATATCTCATGCAATTTTTTTTAATTTCAAATAGGTGGCAACCCTAATTGGCAACCCTAATCAAAAATGCCCCTATTGTAATGCGGAGTGAAATTCCTTTCGTTTGATACCCATATCGGCATATCTCATGCAATTTTTTTTTTTTATTTCGAATAGGTGGCAACCCAAATGACAACCCTACTCAAAAATGTCCCTATTGCAATGCGGAGTGAAATACCTTTCGTTTGATACCCCTATCGACATATCTCATGCAATTTTTTTTTTTTTTTGAATTTCGAAAAGGTGGCAACCTTGTGAAACATTCTGAGTGGCAACACCTAGGTAGAAAGTCTTAGAAGGTGATACATTATCTCTGTGCCAAATTTCATTTAAATCGGTTGAGCCCTTCCCGAGTTCGTTCGGCTATACAAACAAACAAGAATTGCTCGTTTAAAGTTATAAGATAAGAAGACATAGCCAAGTATCAAACATATCTGCCAGCTCGTTTGGTTTCTTCCCTAACCACGGAGGTTCTTTTCATACGCATTATGATGGATGGCGCTGTAGTCCGTAGATGTTCTATTTTTTCCACTATCCAGTGGCCTTGGGATACCAATCTGAGCAGGCGCATATCTGCCCAAAGCATTCATTTCTAAATGCGTCCAAGTAGTCCACCGCAATATTAACTAATAATTTGCTTTCAAAATCCCATGACGTTCTCAATAACCAAAAGCCTCAAACGCTTGACTACTTGCTGAGTTGGGGTCACAATTAATTGCTTTCTATGAAGTGATAATTTATTAAAACACAAACAAATACAAAGCACCATATGCACATACTTAGGTCAGCGAATAACAAAAACAAAACCTTAGACAAAACAACAAAAAAAACAACAACAAATCAAAAATCTAGTCGAGCTTGAATGTCCAAATGAATTTCGTTAAAGGATATCGATGTACATATGAAAATAATCTCTTTTTGGGGTTGCAAGCAAAAGGCGAAAATAATGCAGGCAAATTTGATGAAAAACAAAAGAGCTTAGCTAAAAGAGCTGAACATACAGGTCAACGACGAGGTCAATCGAAACAATAGCAAGGCAGTGGTTATGTGTTTTTTTTTTCTGAAAAGAAAATCATGCGTGGTTTAAATGATGCAACATAGTGAGAAGCATTAGCAGTGAAGGGGGTTAAGAGGTGTAGGAGGGTAAATGTATAAGGGATTCATATAGATACAAGCAAGTGTATGACCTATTAATTGCAGGGGTGAGAGCGTTTATGATGCGGATTATTGCAGAGGGCAAGCAAAGGTTCATATGCGCATTGTAATTGTGAGTGGAGGGAGTGTGCCGGGGAGGAAAGTCTGTCGTACATGGTAAAGTAAGTGTATGCTGGTTTAGCCCAAATAACCACTTCACTACACATGTTTTACGCAAATTTATACACACATTTGGTTTGGCGGAAGGACAGCTGGCCTGCTGACCACCAGCAGTGAAATTTTGGCCGCAACAAATCTGATTAAGTGCTTATGTGAAACACTATGCAGCCCAAAAATAATAAAATGAGAAGTGATGGACTACGGTTATATAAACTGCGGGCGAGCTATAGGATGGCGGAAATAAACTCGGACTCTTATCTGACTAGAACCAAATACAAAAGTACCAAATCTTTCGATATCGCAGTGCTTATGCAGAAATTTAAATTATCTAAGATGAAGAAAATTAATGTAATCAGTTGAATTGCAATTCCGGAATTCTGTAGATATAACATCAATCCTTTAAAAAAATATCAGTAGCGCCTAACTGCATACAACACTCAGTTACATGCATTTCACGAAACCGTTATATCCCCAAATTCCATATATCAGTTCCGGCAATATATGAGATTTATATCCAAAGTCCATTTTCACCATTTTCAGGTAGCCACTTATATATAAGTTTTCGAGATTTTCATTTTCTCCATGCTAACTGAAGCTTCGCTTCTTACTAAAGTGCAAGAAAAATGTATTAACAAAAATCAGGTAAAATCTACCATAACTGGAGATAATGAAAACATCCCTAAACGTGTATATTTTTAGGCGCATGAATCATTTTTAACATTTTTTAGGAACAAATTGAAGATAGGTGATATTAGAGTAGGTAAACCTCAATTTTAACCTGGAAGCTTTAGTTAAGGCTACAATACTAACTTTGAGTAAGGCCTTCCTTTTAAGGAAAACACCAATTATAGTTAGGACTCGATAGGTAGTTAAGCATAATATGACGGCTCCACAGGCGCGAGACGAATCTTGCTACAAATATGAGTGTATGCGTAGTTTAGTAGGTGGCTTATTGATATTTTGGTGCTAGGGTCTAACACAACAAACGATCATGTTTCGTACACTACGCTTTCATTCTTCGTATATCCAAGGCTTTTCCCTAACACACCTTAGTTTAAAGTAGCAAAAACACATTTTATATGGAGCGAAGTGTTGAGGCACAGACTTCAAAGGGGGAGCTGACCTGAAAAGCTATCATGCATATTTTTAAGTCCGTAAATATGGCAAGGCGGCCACTGTGGTGTGGTGGTAGCATTCTACGCCTACCACAAAGGTCCTGGGTTCAATCTACGAGCAAGGCAACATCAAAATTCATTAAAAAGTTTTTCCAATTAAAAAATGTTTTTCAAAGCGGGGTAGTGCCTCGACAGTGGTTTCGCAAGCATTCCGACTCTATTTATACCATCAAAAGATTCTCCGTGAAGGTTCCACTGTTTGTAGCTGCCATTCGGAGTCGTCACAAAACATCGACTAGTCCATATGCTTAACAATTGCAAACCTGATATAGGAAAGTCTGCCTGAAAGTGCGCAACACAAATTGTTTTTCTAATCTTAATACCCATCGCACACCCTGTATGGACAAATTGCTTTTCCGATAGTCCGTTTACACGCCCACTTGCATTTTCATTATGTTTAATGTGTTTTCCGTCACAGTTTCAACCCTGCTTATACCACCCATTTCCCCCTGGACCGTTCACTTCCTAAGCTAGCTTGACCGTTTTTCTACAAACCCCTCTTCTTTGGACCATATTAAATAAAGCATTGTTTTTGTTATACTCAGCTGAGCAGAGCTCACAGAGTATATTAAATTTGTTCGCATAACGGTACCTCGTAACGGCATAAACTAATCGAGATAGATATAGGCTTCTATATATTAAAATGATCTGGACAAAAAAAGAAATTCATTTAGCCATGTTCGTCCGTCCGTCTGTCTGTCTGTCCGTGAACACGTTAATTTGAGTAAATTTTAAGTTGTCTTGATGAAATTTGGTATGTAGGTTCCTGGGAACTCATCTCAGATCGCTGTTTAAAATGAACGATATCGGACTATAACCACGCCCACTTTTTCGATATCGAAAATTTCGAAAAATCGAAATAGTGCGATAATTCATTACCAAAGAAGGATAAAGCGATGAAACTTGGTAGGTGAGTTGAACTTATGACGCGAAATAGAAAATTGGTAAAATTTTGGACAATGGGCGTGGTACCGCCCACTTTTAAAAGAAGGTAATTTTTTTTGCCAGCTGTAATTTGGCAGTCGTTGAAGATATCAGGATGAAGTTTGGCAGTAACGTTACTCCTGTTACTATATGTGTGCTAAATAAAAATTATCAAAATCGGATGACGAACACGCCCACTTTTTAAAAAAAAAAAATTTTAATGTCAAATTTTAACAAAAAATTGAATGGCGCATATTCATAGCCGAAATAAAATAGGTTTTAAATTTAGTAGCAGCTTTTTTGACAGATAGATCATAGAAAATTATGTTAAAAAGCTGCAACTTAATTTAAAACCTATTTTATTTTGACTATGATTATGCGCCAATATCTTTACAGTATATAAGTAAATTATGTCAACCTTCAACTCCAGTAATGATATGGTGCAACAAAATGCAAAAATAAAAGAAAATTTCAAAATGGGCGTGGCCCCGCCCTTTTTCATTTAATTTGTCTAGAATACTTTTAATGCCATAAGTCGAACAAAAATTTACCAATCCTTGTGAAATTTGGTAGGGACATAGATTCTATGACGGTAACTGCTTTCTGTGAAAATGGGGTAAATCAGTTGAAGTCACGCCCAGTTTTTGTACACAGTAGACCGTCTGCCCTTTCGCTTGGCCGTTAACACGATAACCTGAACAAAAATCGATATATCTTTACTAAACTTAGTTCACGTACTTATCTGAACTCACTTTATCTTGGTATTAAAAATGGGCGAAATCCGACTATGACCACGCCCAGTTTTTCGATATAGAAAATTTAAAAAAATTAAAAAAATGCCATAATTCTATACCAAATACGAAAAAAGGGATGAAACATGGTAATTGGATTGGTTTATCGACGCAAAATATAACTTTAGAAAAAACTTTGTAAAATGGGTGTGACACCTACCATATTAAGTAGAAGAAAATGAAAAAGTTCTGCAGGGCGAAATCAAAAGCCCTGGAATCTTGGCAGGAATATTGTTCGTGGTATTGTATATATAAATAAATTAGCGGTACCCGACAGATGATGTGCTGCTTCACCCTAGTCCACATTTTAGTCGATATCTGGAAAACGCCTTCACATATACAACTACCATCACTCCCTTTTAAACCCCGCATTAATACCTTTAATTTGATACCCATATTGTACAAACACATTCTAGAGTCACCCCTGGTCCACCTTTATGGCGATATCTCGAAAAGGCGTCCACCTATAGAACTAAGGCGCACTCCCTTATAAAATACTTATTAGCACCTTCCATTTGGTACCCAAATCGTACAAACAAATCCTAGAGTCACCCCTGGTCCACCCTTATGGCGATATCTCGAAAAGGCGTCCACCCATAGAACTAACTCTCTTTTAAAATACTCATTAACACCTTTCATTTGATACCCATATCGTACAAACAAATTCTAGAGTCAGCCCTGGTCCACCTTTATGGCGATATCCCTAAACGGCGTCCACGTATAGAACTATGGCCCACTCCCTCTTAAAATACTCTTTAATACCTTTCATTTGATACACATGTCATACAAACACATTCCAGGGTTACCCTCGGTTCATTTTCCTACATGGTTATTTTCCCTTATGTTGCCACCATAGCTCTCAACTGAGTATATAATGTTCGGTTACACCCGAACTTAACCTTCCTTACTTGTTTTTTTTGTTTTTTTTTTTTTTTTGTTTGTTCTGACTAGTCATAACCTCACCAACTCTATGTCTGCCATATTCGAAACTCAGCCATCCATTGCATGTAGTATACTTTTCGGCGCTTATAATGTTTGCTTATGGAAAATGGTAACGTTTGAACCATCGCAGTCGTCATCATCGTTGTCGCTTTTATTGTTCTAACCCAACTAATATGCAATAAATTTTATCAAGCACATTTAATCAGAGATAATTCCATGCAGTACGCACATCATTTTTTAATTGTATGTGTATTTATATGCATGCATATGTGTATATTTTTCTTCACATGTATGCCAGCTCATGAATATTTTAGATTTAGTACATTCAGCGTCATTTTGAGATATATGTAGCAAATTTGGTTGTGAGTTTATAAATTTTATTGCAGCAATCGAAATAGTGGAAGAAAGAGTGAACTTCAGTACATATTTTGAAGAGTTTAAGGCATCTAAAAGAAAGAAGATGATAAGTGCATACAGAATAATGACTGCGCATTTCGCCCAATACCACCATAGGGCTTTAGTATGGATCCAGAATTTAAATGTAGATGTTGGGTGTGGATTTTCTAGCACGTTAATCGTTGTAAGTTAAAATCAATCTCGAACCCCTCAAACTATTAAGATATGCGCCTAAAGGCACAATGCATTTTAAATTTCTGCCGCAGTTCTTTCGAATCATCCCATTAATATACTGTATGCCTTATGAAGCTTAGCGAACTCGGGCATTCAATGGGTTGATAAGTGCAATACAACGCTGTATAGCTTCGAAGCTTCCGCAACGCAATTGTCAACCTCAATTGAAAATTTGAATTTCGCTGGTGCCTGACTATCATTCACTGCCGCTTCCAGCTGGAGCATATATAGCCTTCGGAAAACATACCTATGGAAATCTTGGAAGGATATTTGTATACAATTATCTTCTTCAGCGGGCTGTAGAACATACTGGCCTTAGCATGGTAATATATTTTAATAGCTACTTTGCTTACTGGGATCGCGATCGCCTAGCGAGTAATTTATAACCTATCACCAAATATATGAATTTGTTTATCTTTTGAAACTTTCAATAAAATATGACAAAGTGAAATTGGCCTATAAAAAATAATTAACCCCAACTCCACAAATAACAAGGAATTATGAAGTAAGCAGTAACGTCAAGATAATGGGGAGCCAAGAAGCTTTAATAAAAAAGTTAATAATTCAAAGAATAGTACACACATTTGAAGTATATATAACAAATGAACAATAATACAAAATGATTGCAAATACCAAAAAGTCATAAAAATGTCGTTATATTCAAAACAGCAAAAGCCAATAAACAAATTTATTTTAAAAGTGAGTTAGCTATTAAGAAAATCAGACAATATTGAAGTGACTAATAACAACAAAAATCTGCTAAGCCCCGCAGAAAAAATCGACAGTAAAATAAACAAAATTTAGCAAGTAATGACAGGCCAAAGACAAAGCATAACAAAGCTTTTTTGTGCTAAATTAATAGTTTGAGCTGTTGGCGCATAAACTAGAACACCTTCTCATTTACGATCTACAATTTTTTGCATTTTTGTTGTTGTTTTCTTTTTGGTAGTAAAATTGGTGCCAGGCAGTCCGTCTCACTAACAAATTTTTGTGTGGGCATACATTTAGGCGCATTTTTGGTAAATTTTGTCTATTATTCTAGGAACAATTCCATAAAGCCAATTACTTGCATGAGTTTTCAAGCTAAAAAACTGATGGGTTTCGCAAAAATTAATATATTCATAAATTTGTGTTTTATTGTTTCTGTAATAACAATTGTGATCGGTGTATTGAAAATTTTGCGGAATAAATGGAGTGAAGCTGTTTTGCTGTATAATTTTTGACTACTTAGAGTTTTTCTAAGCGGTTCGCCCCTCGGAAGTAATTTGGTAAGCACTCCGAGTGTATTTCTCTGTGAAACGTTGTCTGTCTTGCAGATGCCGTTCGGAGTTAGCATAAAACATGTAGATCCCGTCCCACCAATTTGCAAGAACAATTAAAAAGGAGCACGACGCAAATTGGAAGAGAAGTTCGGCCTAAAACCTTTTCGAAGGATATGGCGCCTTTCATTTATTTATATATATATTTTTTTTACTTAGAGTAATATTACAGCAATTCCGCTCTCTAGAAAGCGGCAGTAACTAAATTACTACAAAATATAGTGTGTGCGCCCGAAAGTATGCAACATTCCTTTAAATGTCTCTCACCAAGTTAGTACTCTAGCATACTGCTACCATACTGGATACACGGGAGCGTAGTCAAAAACATTCCGAGAGGATCGGGGTTTCTGATCCGGAAAACCACAGCAAAAGCAAATAATTTTCACGTTTTACAACCCCTGTCGTCGTCCATTCGTCTTCTTATCGGCGCCCGCCTAAGGAATCAGAGAAAATGAGAGGCACATATCCGTTTGCAGTGCCAAGTGGAGAGCCATCTAAGATATGTTTAAATCTTCAACTGGTGCCAGTTGGCAAAACATCGCGGTGACTTGCGCGATTTCTTGAAACATTGAAAAAATTTAAATGGCAAAGTGAAAATAAGTAAAAACTTCTGTGTTGAAAAATCTCAAAGCCACAAGATCATTGTCTTCTGCAGTGATATACATAGGTGGGTTAGCTCTGATTTCTATATGCTGTTGTTGTAGCTAGAGATATACGCCGCCGATAAACGCCGCCGCCGCCGATTAGGGTCGTTTTTCATACGGCGCCGCCGAATTTCAAAAATATCGGCGCGGCGGCGACGGCGTCCGGTGCGTTAATATATTTTCTACTCGTTTAAGACTGTTTAGGCCATTTATTGTTCATTCGAAAATTGGTCGGATATGATGGAAAGTGGTAACAACGGATGCGCATCACTGCCAGTTATAAGAAACTAAATGCGAAATTTCACTCTTTCTAACTGTTCAAAAGTTATTTAAAAAAAACAGAAGTTTTCAATGTCACGGACTTTGCATCACCCAATTCACCAAGTTATTAAAATAAAACACTAAAAGAAAAGTTATATAATAAATTTATATGCTCACTTTGCATATTTTTTCCAAAAAATAATGAACAATGAGTTCAGATAAAATTACCCAAGGCGTTTCAAATTGTCCTCAAGTTGTTAAAAAAAGCAAAAAAGGTGCCGATTTAAAAAAAAAATTATATTGCGATTGGCTGAAAGAATAGGCCAAATCAGTGATGCAAAATCCTTTAGTAGGTTCTAAGGGCATAAACACTCCTTTGGAATGATTCTTACCTCATACTTAAGTTGAGGATATATGTACGTATCAGACCTGTAAAGTACTGAGTACATACTTGTAATAGTACCAAATAAGTACAAGTACTCAAGTACTTCAAATCTAAGTACAAAGTATTAGTACTACAGTACTTGTAAAGTACAAGTAGATATACTGACAAAATACTTGCAAGTACACGAAAGTACTTTTTCTAATAAAATATGTCAGTTTGAATCATAAATGGAAAATCAAAATATGAGTAAAATTTATATTAGAAAGCAACAAGAAGTAAAACTACATATCAAATAAGTATAAATTGTACAACAGCTAACAATATTAAAGTAGTTTTGTGTTTGCCTTCATTAGTACTAGCTTTTCAAACGAAAAGTCCGTGATTGGTTGCCTTTTAGGGCTATAAACAATGCCTGCTAAGAAAAATAAACGCTCTACTGGGTCAGAGGAAGCTGAGGGCGTGTTCATTTTGAGTGATAGGTCCTTCGTAAGAGGATAACCCTGAAGCATATTGAAATCTGTTGATGTATCATTAAAATACCAGTAAAACTCTTCTTCAGCCATTTTGTCAAAGTTAGGTGACCGTAAGGGTGCTGGTTGGTCCGCTTCAAAACCGTTCAATACTTATCGAAGTACTTCAAAATTACTTACAAGTACTTTACTTGTACTTCAACAATTCAAGTATCAGTACATCGATACTTATACTTGTACTCATTTTTCGAAGTACTGAGGTACTGATACTTGTACTTGTACTGGTACTTTTTCTTTATAGGTCTGGTACGTATGAGAAGGTTTTGAAAAATCATTTGGGCTTACATTCAAAAATCTGTTGTTTATTTTCGAAACTATATAATAGCGTCTGAAATGTTAATTTTAATTTTCACACTTCATCCTTGAACACCCAAATCTCCCGGTTTGACATAAAGATGGCGCCCCTATCCAAAGCTAGTCCCTTGGAGTGAATCACATTGATTATAGCCTATCAACCAAGTTTAAATATCACCTACACGTTACGGCTCCTTTTACAAATGTGAATACGTAGGCACATATATATTTACCAGGTGTGGCTTTGTCCTTCGCAAGAATACTCAAAGTGGTGAAGCAAGACAGCCGAAATAATGACCGTGTGTGCTACTACCCTAACGTAGTGGACAGTAGAACCAGTCTGAAAACTGAAGTTACGCGGTCATCCATAAGGGTCACTCTCTAACGTTTCAAAGTGTTTCTCTGGTGTAGCTCCGCAGCATAACGCGCCAAAAGCATCCGTTGGAAAGTCTTCGGAGCTACACCTAGAGCTTCTAGGAAAGTGCCGTCGACGAAGGTATGAGTTCGAAGTCACAGTCCTATAGCTTCTGTGCTGGCATATGGTATAAGGGCCAAGATGCGTGGTAGCGACTGGTGGTCGGGATTGCTACTGTTCGCACATCGGGAATTGTAGCTCTTAAAACCAGCCGAAAAAACTGGAGGCGCCCTGTGCCACGAGAGTCATGAGTATTAGTAGACCATTAATAGCAACCGTAAGTCGCCGAAGCCTCTCTGGAGTAAGTGAACGAGGGACAATCCCTCCGCAAGGAGCAACTCCTGAAAATTTTTGAACGGTCTGCGAGATCTTGAGGCAAAACCCCGGATCTTTCCGAAATGGCCAACACGTTGATTTCCTTAAGTACATACAAACAAAACCTTTCCTAAATACTATTTTTTTAAATAGAAAAATCAAGCTTTTTAAAGTAAGAAAACCGGCGTACGCCGGCGCCCCGCCCACGCCGCCGTCGCCCCGCCCACGCCGCCGTCGCAGGTATATAATAGAGCCTACGCCCGCCGCCGATAAAGTGATCGGCGTAAACCTCTAGTTGTAGCATGTAACCAAACAGCGTTACCCTACAACACCCCTGGAATCTTATTATAGGTGTATTTTTGTTATCGTTATTGGCCCAAAATACCTAAATAATAGCTTCCGTATTTCAAGTGCTGCTAGTGACCATTCGATTACCATCCGCGATTTCATCTCTTAAACCGATTAAGACCGGCCCATTGAAATATTGTTGTTTAAACTCAGGATCCAGGGTATCTATATGTTTGTTTCCAACACTTCCCAAGAAGAAAAAGAACTTACAGTTTGCATCAAAAACAGACAGTTATAGTTATGTAATTTTCTTTCTACTAAAACTCGGAAAACCAGACGACGAAAATAAGCTATAGCCTTTGACAGGTACTTTTACTAAAATCACTACAGACATTTTGCCAACTTTACCACAATGTGAGCCACGTGCCATTCAATTTCCGCGTCTAGTGCCATAAATATTCAAACAAAATAAGGCGTTAGTACGAAGTACTCCTGAAGTTCGATATGTAAACATATATTTTCGTGGAGTTATTGGTTTGTTTCGATATTTTATCGCTCATTCATGGGATTCTTATTGTATTCTTATCGGCTTGATAACAAATCGATAACTTTATGATAACATAACGATAAATATTATATATTTCTTGATAATATATCGATAACTTTTCGATAAATAACCGACTACATTTCGATGATAGGTAGATAGCCAATCGATAATTTATCCATGCAAAACGGACACCTTTTGGATTACAGCTCTATAAGTTTTCTATTGCAAATCAGCAACTCGCTCGGTAACACTCTGATAGTTTTTCATAACAAATCGATAACTTTTTGATTATATATCGAAAACTTTTCATTAAATAATCGATAACAAATCGGTTAATTTTTGATACCAAACCGATAACTCGTCTATGCCTCGCGGAAAGCACATTTATCACAACCCTTTGCTCTAACCTCTCTTCCTTTCCTTTAATTTTCTTCCGTTCCTTTCCTCTCCTTGACAATTCCAACAAGACATCGACGTCGATGGCACTATATTATAGACTCTCTTCCTCGATGTGACGCTTGATAATATTCCCATCTAAGTAACAAATAAAACAGTAGTTGTTACTAACGCATCTTTCAGTTTCATGTATCGGCGTTATGAGAACAAAATCTTTTTGTATGTCGTCTAAGATCGAATTTTTATTCAGGTTAATTGTTTAGCGTATATAAAAGATAGACTCACCATTAAGTATACAGAAATGAAAATTATTATCTTAAATTGTTAATTATATTTAAAATCAATTTTCGCTTTCAATTTTCGTAGTTGCATTCTGCGAGTATACTCACGAATACACTGACATGTTAGTGATGTGTGTTGCTTTGTATGCTTAGGAACGGTTCTGTCAAATTTGGTATCGAAAAGAACCCGCTATTCAGTGCTGTATTGTTTCGTTTCGCTTATGAAAGGTCCTTGCCAAATTGTATTTGTGGCCAAATTGTATAAATAAATAAGATAACCAGCCCTATCCGTGAGGAGGACTCTGAGGTATTTGAATATTGCAGCCTCTGAGTTTTTGGAAATAAATCCAAACAAAAAGCTGTATATATGAAACAGATTTCAGTTTGTTGAGAATCAGACTTGCGTTGTTCCGATTTCACTGAGCAAATTTTTGAAAAAATTTTGAGTCCTTTTTGACTCAATTGAAACTTTCGATTGAAATCTGCTACGAATCATTTGTGTCTTTACTCCAGATTTATAGCTTATAGAAATATTTTCTGATGTTTTCGAGTCAAATTTAAATTATTTTGAAGTCATTTTAGTATTTTTTGTGTCGTTGTTGGCTTAGAATTTTATGTATGTACATAATTTTTCGGTTGCACAGACTTCGGTCTGATTCACGATTTCCATTATTTTGATTGGGTTTCAAGTCACTTTAATCTTTTCTAGTCAAATAGAGTGGTGCCGGATATTCCGTACCGGTACCTATTCACGCTATACATCACAAATACGTAGTTATGTAAAAGCACTATTAACCGATAAACGACCATAACTCAATAGAAAATGAGAGTTTAACCTTTGATAACTCAAATATAACCAAAGAAAGTGAAACCAATTACCATAGGGTAAAAAGCGGAAAATAAACTCAATTAAATGGATCTAATAAATATGCCTCGGACAAATAGGTAAAGATTGTGTATTGAAATTTGAATCATATTTGACTCATATCTGAAGCATATGTATGCATGTATGTGATGCAATATTTGAACGTAAACAAAACGGCTAAAATTTCTAAAGTGAGCTAAGGTGTTACAAATTCGTGCATGTAACAGAAAAAGGAAATAATCGAACGAAGAAAAAAAGTAAATTGAAAACAAGAAGGATATCAATTTGTACGCCTTGCACCACACACTCCCCACGCCCAATAATAAATGGGTTTATCAATGTTGCCAATCTAAAGTTGCTACAAATTGGTGAGTATGTTGCTTTATTGGTTCAGAGTGGATGCTGCTGGGTCAACATAACATGTGCAGTCTTTTGGAATGTGAAAGGATTTTGTTTGAAAACCTATTAAGTGCTTATTTACTGAACAAAAAAACATGAAAAATATCCTATGAAAATATTATGAAAGTAAGAGATTTTATGTGGATGAGTGTACCATGTAAGAGCTTATGAACAATCACATCAACTTTGTATGAGCAGGTAGTGCATATATCGAAAGTTTAGACCGGGTAAATACGGCTTTGGTAAGAGCTTAACATATTGGGAAACAATTGAGTTAGAAAATTTGTAAATTGAAAAGCAAATATGATTATAATTGCAACTGCTGAAGTGAGATTAAAAAAAAGGCGTGAGTACAAAGTACTCGTGAAGTGCGATGCGTAAACATTAGGCCGGGTCGATTTGTGGGGAGGCAAAAAATATCCCATTGCTCTGTGAAAATCATATTCTAGGGATCAAAATAAGAAACTTTGCCGAAGGAACCATACCTCCAAAACGAATTCTGACGTACCCCACTTTGGGTCGAACTTGCAAATTTTGAAAAATCCCACTTTGAGATGCCTATGTTTTTTCTTTTTGGAGTTTATTTTTCTCTTTAGAAATTTATTTAGTCAGAACATATGTAAATGAAAAAATGAATTTAACTTAGTAATAGAAAAGAAATTAAAAAAATTATTAGAAATTAGCGTTTTTACAACCCCCTTTTAAAACCAAGGCATCACTGTGATGCATTTGTATGTCGTAAACATAGTTGTGTGGGTTTTTTATTCAACCGTTTTAAAAAATGAAGTTATCACTGTGACACAATTGCAGATCGTAAAATTGCTTGTGTTGTTTTTTTTAAGCCACCACAAGACACAGCAGGTAGAATTGAAATTGCCCCTACCCAAAAGTTCGACCCAAAGGGGGGACATCAGAATTCGTTTTAGAGGTATGGTTCCTTCGGCAAAGTTTCTAATTTTGATCTCTAAAATACGATTTTCACAGAGCAATGAGCGATTTTTAAATCGACCCGCCCTAGTAAACATACAGTCGTCCGTATGTCCGGAAAACCAATGGTTTTGATAACTTGTTCATATCAAAACGTCAAATTTTTCAAATAAATCCACAACTTTTCGATGGAAAATCGATAACATTTCTATAACTTTTCGATAACAAGTCGATAACACTCCACTGAAATTGGTGTAGATCAATCAAGTTTATCAACAACTTTTTTATAAAAAGTCGGTAACTAATCCATAAAAAATCGATAACAGTGCGACAACAAATCGATAAAATTTCGATAACAAATTGTTGAAAAGTACTTGGCGTGATTTTCCTCCGAGGAGATCCAAACCAAGCTTCTCTTCCAATTTGTATCGTGCAAATTTTAATTTTCCCTACAAGTTGGCAGGACTGGACCTACATTTTTTATGACGACTCCGAAAGACCTCTACAAGGCAGGTGAATTTTCACTGAGAAGCTTTTTATGGCGGAAGTACAGTTGTAGAGTTTTCCAAATAACATCCGTGTAGCGACCACGCTGGAGAAACTTCTTTCTAGCTGAAAAGTTTTCTTTCAAAATGTTTGATGCTACTTTGGCCGAGGCATGAACCCAGGACCTCCGTTGAGGTATGCGGAGAATGCTACCAACACACCACGGCGGTCGCAGTCGGTAAAATTTTGATAACATATGGAAAACTTTTCATTGCACAATCGATATTTTTTCCATAATTAATCGACAACAAATCGTCGATAACTAAACCGATAATTTATTGATAGCCTTTGGTAACTCGTATATACTTTGTATATTGTATAGCTATAGCAAACCGATAACGTGTAGCTAAGAGACGGATAATACGCCCATAACTTTTCGATAACAAACCAATAATGCATCGATAATAGTTACCGCTTCCATATCAAATTAATAATAATCCTTCCAGTTTTGGTCTTGGCTTCGGTTATTTATTCTTATCTCTCCTTTGCCTTCCCTTCCGATTATTCCCTTTACTTTTCTTCTCTTTTCTTGAATCGCTTTAGTAGCTTTATATCACTGCCTTTACTTACTTTACCTTCCATTCGGGAGAAATGGAATAGCTTAAATTTATGAGGTACAGCTGAGGGTTGGAGCCTTTAATTCCATGCTTCCATGCAATTTAGGTCACAAACTTGGCCAACAACTCAATTATCCACCAGCTGATGTAACAGCTAATTCTTAACAGACTACAATAACAAAGAAATAATGAAACAACATTTTGGATAGTACAACAACAAGAAAAATCTACATGGTCTGTAACGACCTCCTTTTAACAAAGTTGTTATACACGCAAGCAAAAAACGCGAACGCTTTCAATTTTCTCTCACTAACATTTTATAATTAATGTTTATAAATTTTTTTTTTTTCTTCTTTAATAAATTTGTATGACTTTTTACTACATATTTTATGTGTTTGCTTTAATTTCCATTCCTTTGTTTTTGCTCTCCTCTCCCATCACTTTAATGCCTTACGCTCATTTATGCGCTAGCGGAATCGTGATTTTATGCCCCTAGTCACTGTTAAACGCCGCAAAGTATGCTTTAAAATGTACTAAACTTGTGCAACATTCATTTCATATATATGTGCAGGTTTGCTTGTTGTTAGTGTTGGTGCATACATGATTATTTCAATTGTTTTTACCGCTATTGGTCTGACATTCCATTTTTATTTTACTTGCCTTTTCGGTGTTGTTATTGTTTAACTGTACGATGTATTTGTGGATTGTGTGTGCTTTTTGGTTGCATTTCTGGCGCCACTTGCGCTATGAAAATTGTCCCGCCACATTGGCGCCACAAATATCGATCAGCGCATGCGCAACGCTGGCGAAATTTTGTTAAAAGCAAAGAAAAATATTCTTTTAAAAAACAGGAGTGGCTGAAAAATCAGCAGTTAAACAGCTGTGCTGTAGACTGAGCTCAAAATAAACAGCAAAAACAAATGGACAAGCAGCTGTTGTTTGGCAGGGGTTGCAGGATTGTGCGTTTGAATTAGCACTGTCAAAGTGCAGAGTGCAGAGTTTTACGTTTGAGGAAGTTAAGTTTTTTTGTTTTTATTATAGCGCAGAACATTGGTAACAAGCCATGACAGAACAGTGGTCAAAGACGGATAATTCATAGAAAGTGATGGATCGATTCCTCTTCTTCCTCATACTAACAATTTCCGCAGAGGGAGCTTGTTGTTATGCGCTACCGTCGGAGCATCGGTGCAATAGAACAATGACCCGTGATAAAACCCGTAAATACTCTCACTGCATATTTTATTGGCTTGAGAAGAAAACTAGTTTCTTGAGTTGAATGGATATGGAGTTGCATTATGGATGCCAGCGAGGATCTGCACCTTCGCACAATATCCTACTTTATCACCTTCGGTTGCAATGCCTTTACGGCGGCTTTGCTGTTCACAAAGTTCTTTACAGTGGTGTCTGAGTCCGTACTATACTGCAGTAGTCTGGTTACTCTCTATGGCCCATACAGCTGCCTGGAAGGAAGTCGTGCCTGCTTGAGTAAGGAAGTCGTTAAGACTGATTTACATACAGATGCTTTGAATACAGTTCAGCTTAAGCTCCCTTCACCATTCTCGATCCCCCTCTTAACTGTAATGCCCCTAGCACTATGTAGGCCTTCCTCCCATTCCTCCTTTGTAGGATATCTTATGTTCTGCACTTGAAAGACAAGAACAGCCGTGATATAGTCAGTGTCGGTCGATAGCTTAGACGTCCCCTTTCCATGTGATGTAATGTTGTCACGTGTCCGTGTTCAGTTGATTTCTACATGTCGAATTTTTCGAGTCGAAGAGCACCTTCGTCGTCCAAACCCAACACGAATACTTGTTAAGGTATGAAGTGAAGATTTACATTTATTCCTTCTGTGGCGTTTTGCTCACTGCTCGTATTTGATGACTGTCCCCAGCTCCTCCCTAAATATTTTGTGAAGGTGTAGTATACTCTCATGGCTTTCTCAATGTTCCTTTTCCCGTTTAGTTTGAAGTCTAGAATCGTGCCTAGATATCTGATCTCAGAAGAACGATTTATCGTGGTTCCGTTGGTGACACTGAAGATGGCTCAGCACTGAAACCAATGACGAGAAATCGTTCCAATATGCATCAGTTCAACACGCTGTCGAAATAACAACGAACCAAAGTGGATGAGTGAATGTTTGGTTTCTCGTGAGCTGGCTATTTTCATTAAATTTACCTACAGGCCGTCTTGCTTTACCCGTTTTGCGATACCCTCGTTACTTCTATCCTGAAAATTTTCAAAATTTAAGCCATTTTATCTAAAGGACACAGAACCGATCCACGCAACTTAAAGGTCTAGTACTCCATGCCGTAAAAGTGCCCTGCAGATTTGCTCCGTTTTAAAGTTGTTGAAGGAACGTTCAATGTCTAGGAAGCCTACCAGTGTGTACTCTTTCTTTCTCGATGACGCTGTCTAGCTCGTGAATCTCGCGAAGGGCGCTTTCAACTGATTTGTCTATCCGGTGTACGTGAGCTTCGTGCAGTCTTCAGAAGCTGGCGTTTTTTCTTACATGCAGGTAAAAAATTGTTCCAGTCTTGTGAGGATAAAGGAAGAGACGCTTATTGGCCCGTAGTCGTCCACCTGGTGGGCATCTTGAAAATACGTCATGTAGCTGCGCCCTCCGCTTACATCTTGGTGTGTATCGCTCCAACAGATACGATTGAATACAGATGTTTGAACCATTTGATTGCAATAGTATCTTATCCTAGTTTACGATCGTCTTATCTTATCCTGGTGTGACGTCAGTTTCTGAAGTAATTTCAACCAAAAAAGTAAAGAAGATCAAAACTTTATCTAATCCACTGTACTTTAAAAAGTATAAATCAATCTTCAGCTTAGTGACCACTGTTTTATGGCTGTGGTCACAACTACGCGCCCTTGTTACTCGTCGCTCATCCCCTTTACTGTTTCTTGCTACATTTGGTTCTATTTTGATTGCTGTCAGTTTCACCACTGTTTGCCACTACTCACACGTTTTTAGCCAGGATGAGTTTTTTTCCTTCATACGCTTTTCTCATCATCTAAAGCACTTTCCTGCTCGCACAACGTTTTTAGTCGTTATGTCCGCAGCACGTGTCTAAATGGTTGGATTCGTACATAAATTCGTCGATTTCACTATCCGTCGTGGTTGCCATGCACAAGAGCTTCCTTTCCCTTCTAAAGCTTCAACTATATACTTACATATGTACATACTACATGTCAAATACTCACACATGAAAACTGACCTGCAAATTTGTAGTTTTGGTTAAGTGAATTTTCGCTGCTTCTAAAATTTTAGCATTTTTCTTGGTATTTGTTTTTGTTGCTGGTATTTTTATTCATGGTTTTAACAAAACTTTCTACTTCTGATTTTTTTGTTGCTTCTCTATATGCTAAATGTTTTTATTCTAAGCTCGTGCTGTTCCTTCTCCTTAATTTGAATGAGTTAGCGGTATGTTTGGCCGAATAATAAAGAAAGAAAAAAGTGCCAGTCAAACGAATATTATATACCCCTCTGTGAGTTTTAATGGAATAATTATTCATCTCACAGTACTTCACTCAAGCCGGACCATACATCTTTACTAGGTTCCCAGTCATAAAGACATAGAAGGTAACTAAAAGGCCGATGAGTTGTCAAAGGAGGTTGCAGCACTCGTTGAATCCACGGAAGACATCCAAATCCGTTTGGGAGAAATGAAAAAGACCCAAATGTTGAATGTGATACATCAATCAAGAAGGGCGTGGACAGAATCACAGGGTGAAAAATTTCTAGGATCATGTGTAAATCTCACAACATTGGACTCACAAAGCTTATAATTAAGGCCACGCCACTAACAGCAGATTTTGGAAGTGCTAGTTGCAGTATGAAGCGGTTGATAAGGTCTGCATTCGGCGCTCACTAAGGCAGATATTATTGTATATCAGCTTTCTCTGACGTACGCATGGACATGACTATTCTGGATTCTGACTAGTTTGGCAGTCGTCAGAAAAGTCCGTAGAACCCAGAGATACGCATTATCAACTCCTTTAAAAAAAAAGCTAGGCTGTGAAGGTACTAAACTTTTCTACTTCGAATACCAGAAAATTGAGCTTCGTTGTATGGATTCCCATTACGAGGTGCAATTTTAATACTCCAAAAATCGGGGAAAAGCATAGCTGAGTCTAAGGAGCTGAACAACGCCGTTGCAATGCAAAACAGGTTGTGAAGGGAGCGCTTACTTAGCTGATGCAATATCAATGAGCGGAAGCGCTTACTGGAAATCTTTGGAGGAAGAAAACTGTTGAAAAATTACATGGGTAGTCATTATATCCTGGCTGTAATTAGCCAACTTATAAAAAGCCGGGAGCATGCGCAAATAAGTTTAGCAATCCACTGTTTCAGAAGCCGAAGGTATTGAGACCCAATTCGCAGGATGCGGACCGACTTTTCACCATACCTAATGAGCTTTGCTAAAACTCACACAAGGTATGCAAGAATTTGCCTCTGACTACCTGTAGATTGGTGTAGGGTACAATTTTCCAGATACTGCATTCGCCTCTTTTATTTGCCTGACTTCCCCTATTTTTCATGATGCAATCAAACCAGACAGGTTAAGGCAATATTACAAAATGGAGATGCATTTGACAACACTCGCCCCCATATCTAAGTGTTGCTTGTTGGTTATTATACTCAGCGTGCTTTGCACACAGGGTATATTAACTTTGATTGAATAACGGTTGGTTGTACAGGTATAACGGAATCGAGAAATATATAGACTTCCATATATCAAAATCATCAGTATTGAAAAAAACTTTGATTGAGCCATGTCCGTCCGTCCGCCCGCCCGTTAACACGATAACTTGAGTAAATATTGAGATATCTTCACCAAATTTGGTACACGAGCTTATCTGGACCCAGAATAAATTGGTATTGAAAATTAGCGAATTCGAATGATAACCACGCCCACTTTTTATATATATAACATTTTGAAAAACACAAAAACCCTGATAATTTAGTAAATAATACACTTAGAATGTTGAAATTTGACGTGTGGACTGATATTGAGACTCTTGATAACAATTGAAAAGAAATGAAAAAAAGTTTAAAATGGGCGTGGCACCGCCCACTTGTGGTAAAATCAATTTTACAAATATTATTAATCATAAACCAAAAATCGTTAAACCTATCGTAACAAAATTCGGCAGGGAAGTTGCCTTTACTATAAGGAATGCTTTGAAGAAAAATTAGCGAAATCGGTTAAGGACCACGCCCACTTTTATATAAAATATTTTTAAATATTTTTTGCAAAAAAGAGCTTTATATCAATGGTATTTCATTTCCCAAGTGGATTTATAACAATAAATAAGAAAAACTTCAAATTTAAAAAAATGGGCGTGGCACCGCCCCTTTTATGGCTAAGCAATTTTATATGTTTCGGGAGCCATAACTCGAAGAAAAATTAACGGATCGTAATAAAATTTGGTACACAAATTTTCCTTATAGCAGAAAATATGTCTAGTAAAAATGGACGGGATCGGTTAAGGACCACGGCAACTTAGATATAAAACAAGTTTAAAATAGTCGTAGACTAGAATAATAAGCTATATTTCACTTACCAAGTTTTATTATAAGAGGAAATGGGGAGACATTTTTTTTAAACGGGCGGTGCCACGTGTTATTTCGAAAAGTAATTTATCTGAAATGAAATGTACAATGGAAGCTTACGCTGAGTATATAATGTACAGTTACGCCCGTACTTAGACACCTTTACTTGTTTTTTTTTTTGTAGCATTGATTTTTTACGGAGCTCCTGAAAGGAAATGGAAACATTTTTGCCAATTGAACTGAATGGTTGAATTTTCAGAGAGAACATTATAGACAGGGATATAAAAACAGATATTTTACGTAAGTAAATAAGATGACTGGCAGTCTAAAACAACATCACGAAGTCGCTTATGAGTATCCAAGGCCTAATATTTACCCATGCAAACCAAGCGTAGGCTCATTGAGCAGAAATAGGTGAAAAGTGTAAAAATATAAAGCGATAAGGGTTTCAAAGCAACGATGCTTCATAAAATTAGAGCTTATATATTTACCGCATGCCAAGTAAGAAGTATGTGGCTTATCAAATCTGTCTAACATGGAATTGTTTAAAATGGCATGAAATATTCCCATTCTTATGACCAAGCCCGATAGAAGTTCTTCTGATTTTTTCTATCTATACACCTGTCTTTCTTTTAATTCTTCCATAAATCTTCCCCCTTTTCCTCTTATTACTCTTCGTTCTCTTTTCTATGTCTTCTCTTTTTATTTCTCCTAAACTTATCATAATGTTATTCATATTCTTCCTGCTAACCTCTTATTTTTACTTTTTCTTAAAACATGACCCTTATTCTTACTTTTTCTCTCACTCTCTCTTCTTTTTGTTCCCTTTACCTTTCCGACTTCCCACCAACTTCAGCATATCGCATTATTAAAGAAGTAAAAAAGTAGCAACATAGTATCAAATATTTTCCTTCCTACTACTTTCAAACTTATAACTGCTTAATACTAATTTTTGTTTTTGTACTACTGGCTTCACCTTTCTTGTTTTATTGTTTCATGTGCTGTACTTCCTCCTCTATCTGCTGCCACAATTTTTTCGCTCAGAAGCCAATGCAAAACTTCACTAGCTCTCACTTCGACTCCCAATCCTTTTGCTAGATATTTGACAGCAATTCTAAAATGCTCCTTCGTCATCAAAAAATCCAGGTATTCCTTGAGTCCGAGTAATATTTCTTTAAATTTTATACTCGATTCTTTGTAATAAGTCTGCCGACAAAGAAAATCGATAACAGGAAGAAACTTAAGGCATTTCTTATTGCAAACTCAACAGCCATATGCAAAAATTGGGCATACAATCGAAAGACACTTGCTGATTCTGTGACCTTTCATCGGAGACGGTGGATCATATACTCTTGGAATGCGCGTAATCTCAAGACGTCGGGTTAAGTTTTTGGCCTCGCCATGGCCAGAGCAGTCCAAAATTCAAACGCTCAAGCCAAGGGAAGTGCTAGACTTCATCAGTAGACCAATAGTCGCAGTGCAATTCTCAATAATTATCTATCTCGATATCTCTGTCAAGCGTACTGCTGGGCTTAGCCTCCAACTGGGTATAACAGCATATAAGCATCGGCACAGTTCCAAAAATATGAAAGCAGGCCGTCGAAATATTTAAACGAATAGAAACAATGTATTCCTTTGAGCTAGTCAGCAGTAGTAGTCCAAAAAAGACGAAGAAGATTTAAAAGTAAATTTGAAAATTCATATGTGCCAAATGAAGCCATAATTTTTAGGCCAATGCTGTAACACAATAAAGTTTATGTAAAATTCAAAAGTGCAAATTTTCTACCCCTGAGTTTCCGATGGCACACGCTAGCAAGTATCCACCCATCCTTCTTGTGGTGCGATAGCCTTGCAACAACCACCCTGGCCCTCATGCAACTCTGTAGCAAAATATTCAATTCAATTTTTATTTGTTGTTTTTCTTTGTTTTGTACACTAACGAAAATTTATGTTTTTTATCAGATTTCGCTTGAAATTCGCCAGAATTGGTTTGGGTTAAAACACCCATTGGACTAATTTTTTGGAATTGGAATTTATCGCTTTGTGTTGAAAGGTGAATAGGTAGGTGGTAGGGAATAAAAAAAAAGTTGTTGATGGTTCTTAAAGTGCGAAATTATGGAATTTATTTATAGAAGTCATACGAATATTACCTGAGTATTTATATAGGCTGGGAATATGAAGATATGGGTAATTGATTATGAAGTTGAAAGACGTTTCCAAGTAACAGCAAAGAACTTATGTAAGTCAGTACTTTTATACGAAGTCGTTGTCTATTTAAGTGCAATGAAATACATGAAGCTTTTGTTGCCATTGATCCAGTAAATCAAGCTCAAGCTGTCAGCCGCGAGCAACTCCGATAAAAGTAAAAGCTATGGCCTACTCTTAAATGAGCTTCAAATTAGTAAGAAACCAAACTTTCAGGAAACATTCACTTGAATGCATTTTTTGATTCCCTAAAATGTATGGCCTCTTTGTTGAGTTTTTGAGGTCTGATATAATTTTCTGTTTGACCATAGTTCTATAGCTTTTCTCGAAGCTGAATTCCTTGGATATTTCAAGTTTTGCATAATTCAAAGCAGGCTTAGATGTTAGTCGAATACAGAACTCTATCTCTGATGGATATAATATGATTCATTAATATATTCCATGACATCAATCTACACCATTTGTCTTCGTCCATTTATGCTGTCCTCATTGGTCTATGGAAATACTTCTGCTTTGTGGGTCTAAGGGACTCTCATCGAATTTGTTCAGGCAATGGTGATTGTTGCTACTGAAAGCCTTTCAAGTGCTGATGCTACATGAGTTCGAAATCTCGCAATTTTGTTGTGCAGGAAGCTGACATTGAAACTTAAGGAACAAAATCTATGTCACAATCTCGCATTCAAGCATGCGAGCCTTTATTCGTACAGCCCAACAGCATCTTAATAATTGAGTTTCAACTTTGTATGCCCAAATATGTATTGATTACCTAAAATGAGCTTGACAATTAGAAGGCACTTCTAAATCCCGCCGGTTACTTGTAGTTTGCTTTTCGATAGGTGGCCGTAAACGCCAGATCGCTATCACCACTTGACAGTTGATGGATCCTATAAAACAAGCGCATGTGCTCCTTTTAATTTCCCTATTCAAGGTTAGGTTAGGTTGAACTGACCGACAAATAAAGTCCTCACATAGACTGACTGTGTCCATAATGTTACCAAAATTTGTTTGACGACGAAATGGGACTACTCCAATTAGGTATCAGGACTTATGTTATAAAATAATTTCTTTTTGACAAATTATTAAAGTTTCCTAAAACCTAGCGTAATTTCAGCTTCGAAATCTCGCGACTATCCCGCTTCTTGTAGCTGAATCCCTGAACTCGTGAGCACCAAACACAAACATAAGACGCACTCAGCCGTTTCTTCCTTCAGCCCGCACTCCCTGCATATGCTATTATTGACGAGGTCTAAGACATGGGCCGTAAATAGTCTCTCGGTTGTATCCACGCCTTTTAGTTAACAGAAGAACCGACCCTTTCGTTAATTCGGAACGATCGGTATTTTCTGGCATTTTCTCACCCTTGCGTCAACCCTTTGTTTAATTGTGACCCCCAGATATCTTTCTTCTCTTGGGAACGACACCACGTATTCTGTTCGGACTATATTAGATGACGCTATACTACTACGACCAGCACTCAAGCTTCCCAGAAACCTTAATCTTTGTTGCAGTTGTTAACGCTATATTCTAGGCCATTAGGTCCGCAGGCGGGATGCGCCGAATGGCATGCAATCCTACTATCAGGGTAATATTTAGGGCTGAAGTTATGCTAATCATTCATAATCTGCATACCCCTTCTAGTATTTCATATACGTACTTTTGTATGGTTGTCCGCCAAACAAGGACTCCATGGGCTTCAAAATTGCTGTAAATACCCAGTGAGAGAGTGTGTGATACAGATCCACGAAGGCTTTCTTCGCTCTCTATTCCAGGAGAAAATTCCACGACAACTTACTATGAATATCATTCCCAAACATTTTTTGCTGATCTTTCCTTGTGGGATTATCCCTCCCAGCTTAGACCTAGTCCAGTTCTTGGTCTGCAGCAATATTTCTCTTACCCTGGTTTAGTCTGTCAAATACCTTGTTGTTGTTGTAGTGATAAAGTCACTCCCAGAAGGTTTGGTGATTGCTATCGTTTTGATGTTCGTTTGATCCCATACGTTCCTGTATACTATAAGGGCTTACACCTAACCATCTCTGGAACGACATCACACTTTCTTGTTCCATGAGCAGCTTTGGGTCACCAAAGCTTCAGCTGCTAAAGAAACAGGATTCGCCACGGGTGAGGTTGACAATTGGGTTGGAGAAACTATAAATTGCACTGACAACCCCGTTAAAGGATTGCGCTACACAACCCGTGGAATAAAGTGGCTATTTTAGGTATACCTACGGCGGTTTATTCCAAGTTCCTTAACCTACTAGGGGTCCGTCAAATAGCACGCTCACTTTCTCCGCCTAAGGCGAACTTCAGTTTCCGCAAGCTTGTTTTTAATGATGTCGCTATTTTTTACGTTCTATGTCAATGTTTTTTTCTAAATACTTTCAATCGTTTTACAAAGTTTATGCTCTTGGAAGATATAAAAATTATAATCGCATTAGAGTAAAAACCAATTAAAAATTATTTTTTCACTTTAATTTTAAAGCCCATCAAAACAAGCCATTGAATTCTTGAGTCCCCACCATGCTGCAACTGCGCCAAGGGCGGAATATTTTTTTCTTTTTTTTACTACTGTTTTATTGCGTAATATTCGTCACTCCTCTTTCGAAACCATTTGAGTACGCCCAACGTTGGCAGCCGACAGTCGGCAAAACAACGCATAATATCTTGATGAATGTTTTGAATTTAATTGACGAATGGGATTTTAAGCTGTGCAAAGTCAGCTACAAAATTCATATAAAATTGAACAAAAAAACGAAAGGTGAGGAATGTTTTTTTTTTAATAGGGAAGTAACAAATGGATTGAACAAGGCAACAAAAATAATGGTCATAACCAACATGGCGGTAATAATTTTTGAATGAATGCAATCAGACCAGTAATGGAGTAAGGGAGGGGTGGATACACTGGTATATACATAATAAATATCCGAAAAAAAATAGTTTTTCAATGAATTTTTTTTTTTTTTTACTCGCGTTAGCATTCACGATTTTTCCATATTTCAAACTTTTTTTTGCCTTGTTCTTATTTTATTTGGTTTATTGTATTTTGTCACCAACAGCGGCTGCTTGTCTCTGACATCAATATGGCCAGTTATAAATTTTTAGTAGTCGCATGAGTGATGAGCGACATGCGAGAATTTATGTATGTTCGAACTTTGTAAGGTAGCTTTCGATGAAATTTGGTCGTGGCAACAAAATGTGAATATGTGATGAGCTCACATAAAAATATGTGTTTGCGTGCGTTGGATTTTTTTTTTTTTAATATACATAAAGCAGAGAACACGAAAATAGAAGTGGCAACTTTTATCAAATTTTGGCAATTCAATCCTTCTTCTATTATATTCGATAACTGCTTTTAATTTTGTAGCTGAAACTAATCTTAAAAATGTTTTCGAAAAATGTCGAACTTTTTTTTTTAGTTTTTTGAATCTTTTCGAGTATGCAGTTTTGTAGCCTATATTATTTTGGACTAACATACTACAAGTTATAGGTCTCCCACAACTCGAATTGATTTTTGACATTTTTTTCGAAGGGTGTTTCAGATTTGCTTCCAAAAACAAAAAACCCTTCGGAAAAAAAATTATCGGAAATCAATCCGAACTCTGAGAGGCCGATGCATAACTTGACTTTTTGCCAGTGTAAAACGTGTTGGGCTACGAAACAAACAAAATAAAAAATTCGAACTTTTTCGAACAATTTTTCTAAGTTCGAAAATTTTCTAAACCATTTTTGAGATTGTATTGCATATTTTCAGTTCCAAAATCCAAGAAATACTTTCCTAAATTATCGAAAATAAAAAAAAAATAACTTATTTGATGGAGTTCGATAAAAACTGCCACTGCTATTTTCGTGTTCGCTGCTGTATATAAATAGCTAAGTCAGTGAAGGGTTAACAAAAATTAAGCTTGAATATCTTTGATTATCTAACAGTGACCCCCGGAATCCAAGAAAATGCAACTTAAATAATCTTAAGACAGTCTTTCATAAAAGCTCTAAATATTATATTTCTTTCAAAGAAGGAGTGAAAAGACGAGGTGGCCACACGGATATTCAACATTTCAGTTTTCAAATATTGAGAAGCAACGAATATCCACAAGCCGTTAGTGGCAGTTTGAAGCTCATTTTCATAATATTTTTTTCAAGCCACCTTTTATTATGTCCGATAAGTCTTGAGAAGCATACGATTAGCGGGCAAACTATGGTAAGCAGGCCTAGCCTCTTCTCTGCCCTAAAAATACGGGAAAAGTGAATTGACATGCATATGCGGAACAGCAGGTAAGTAAATCTGTGGAAGTCGTCTTAACATGCTCGTTAGCCTTATGTTGAAAGTTTTAATCTTCCAGTTCCTAACCCTGGCATGATTCCTCGACATAAAGTATGTCTTCAATATTATAGAAACAGATCCAACTAGTAGGCACTCTTGGGACATTCAGCGTAGGACCCTATTGAAGCATGATTGACTCTATACTCAGAAATAGGCTCATCAGCCTTATGCTTAAGCAACCTTTGTGGAAAAGTCTTTTCGCGTTCACTAAGGTTATCGGTAGCTGACGAAATCTTGGAAAACGTGATACTCATCACATACAATTTTCTTTCGATAAAACAGCACTTTACGACATTTAGGACTTAGAAAAGACAAACAAAACTTGTCCTTTTCACCGAATGAGCATTTATCCCATCTCTTTATTTGCGAAAACTAAACATCAATATGTTTCCGACGCCAAATATTTGGCAAAATCCTCATCCACGCAAAAAAAAAAGGTTGAAAAGAGATCAGTGGAAGCTCGGATAGAGAATTACGCCTGCAATGGGCCTGTGAAGAAAAATCACAGGTCATACGTTCAACACATAATGAAAATGTGAATTGTAGATACGTTTCGTGGAAGTATCTGCAGGCTGAGCAATCTTGTCGACTTACTGATGCTTGTAGTATCTTCCAAGGGGTGGTCTATGCTGCACAGCTCCAGAGACCAACAGGAGAATCAGTACATTTGCCTTGAAGGCATTATATTATAGGGTGATAAAATCTGAAACTATACGGAAGCTCAAAATTCTCATCTAGTTGTCCCCTTTGATAATTTATCAGGCACAGGAATATCGAATTTCAGGAAATTGCAAAGTGAGTTTTCCGATCTGAACATAAAGGGGGCGTATATGTCGTTACGGCTGCCTGGGTTCGGCCTTATGTAGAAGATAAATAAACTCGCTATTAGGGCAACAAAATATGGACCAACAACGATGAGTGCGAGGTAGCAATGCTTAAGTAAGAAAAGACTGAGTTCCCTTTTAAAAGTAAAGAAATCAGCAGAGAGACTACTTACAACCGACACCACAGGACATTGTGCTATTGACAAAGATTCCACAGTGGCATGTGTCAAAAAATTTGTTTTAAAGAAGACGTTAGGATGAGGAAGAAAAAAAATCGAACTTAACATAGCCTCGAATTTATTCAACGCTATTCATCAAATTTTTTGTGAACCACATACTTTTGAAACGAGGTGTTCTTTGTCGCCCGCGCTATTCAAACCCAACGACCTTGGTCGCCTTTCTTATTTTGATATCAAATTTTCTATGAGAAGATAGATTTTTCTAATAAAAACTTGAAAAGGTCAACACCATAAGATATACCTTATATATCTTCCTCCTCAGTTAGGGTTTTTTTAAATAATTCAAATTTATTGACCACTCTTTTCCGTCGACTTTTTTGAATTTCGCCTGCAAACTTTTAAGCTCACAGGACAGTAATAAAAGCACTTTATACTGTTTTCACACAGACGGCTTATTGAATAATAAAGGCAGTTTTCTACATTAAGACGCTTATTCAGCTCAATCTTTCCTACAAAATTCGAATCTATTATTATTTCGTTAGTAGCTAATCGAATGCCTAATGAAGTCAAAAGCACAATGCAACTCTGTTGGTAGCGTTCCGCTTCCGTTTCCGCTCCTTAGTTTTTGGTGTGTTCAGTGCTTAAAAATGTCATTTGTCAAAGCAAATGTCATTGTCTGCATGGCGGAACGATACAAGGTGGCCGCATCGAACAGCTGATTATAACCTTTTTTATTTGATTTGATACATCAACTACCGGCGCAGTACGATTTTGACATTTGTCCATCGAATTTACAAGTACATGGAATTATTTTTGTTTGTAGGTACGTCACCATGCTCCCACCTTGTAGCGTTCCGCCATGATTGTCTGTCTCATCCTTCATACTAATCGAGCAGTTACTTCTGTGTGAAAGCAAAAAATTTACGATTTCATTAGCAGGTGAAATGAGATCATTAAGTTTCTGTGTGAAAACAGTATTAAGCTGTCTTAAAAACACTTATTATAATTGCACCTAATAAAAAATTAGTTAATGAAAAACCTTTTTATTTTTTTACCATCAAAATTCAAACACACTTTTTGCGCAATATTTTACTACTGATATATTTCTCAAAAATTCAACATAAATCTGCAAAACTTTTTGCTTATTTGCCATGCAAACGAACGTATTTAATTTGGCCAACACAAAAGCTACAGTTCAATTATAACTTCTATTAACTTTGCCATACTTTTTTTGTTACTATTTTCTCAATCAACACAATCATAAATTTCTTAACCACAATTTCCCGCTATGGCGCCAAACAAATTAAAAAAAAACCTACACACATGCACACAAAAAACAAATGAACGCGAACAAATATGCAGTTAACATATAATTGCTTTAGCCTATAAATTAGCATACTTTGCGGCGCCACAATGCCAACAACGACGACCAACGGCAAATCATTCGACATCGCTCATTTATTAAGCGCACGCGTGACATTGCCGTCACAAAAAATCTGTTGCCGTTTCTGTTTTAAATATTGTTTTTGTTTTTCTCTTTGCCTTGACAATTATTTGCATTATGTATTACAAAGCCACAACGCCAAAAAGTATACATCAAAAAAGGAAAATGTTTCATAATTTATTTGCACACATGTTGTCAAAGCCCAAATTGAACAGTGCAATCATCGCTCGTGCATTTCATATTAATGATTTATTCAAACAATTCAATCAAAAAATTAACAGCCCAACAGTAGACTATGAAAAATGTACACCTCTTAAATGCAGTTGTAATACAAATGTTATTGCAATTCAGAAGGGAATTATTATGTGTTGCATTCCTTTTTTTACGCTTAAAATTTATTGGTATGGCACTGCTGAATTGTAGACACTTTTCTATACGGACCCATTAAAACTGCTACGTTAGTGTTAAAAATATTGTCCTCACAATCACCGCCGCTGATTGTTCCTGATTGTATCCGCCCATTCCTTTAATCGTCGGAAAATTTGATTTATGTATTATTGGTGCTGGGTACGTTAATGTCCACTGTTGTTTTCGTGTTGCCTTGAGCTCGGGAAATCTAAAGCACAAACTTTGCCTTTCTCCTTTACCTTGCCGTGCATTTTGACCGTATCGCGCCTTCTTCAGGAACATTTAGTGCATTTTCCACTACATGTAATTCAAATTAGGTCCATAACTAGACTATACGAAATATATGTGCATAAAATAATGTACTATCAATATTATAAGCTAAGTAAACTGAAAACCATGTGGGCCATTGTAAATTTTACCAAGTAGCGCAACTAACAGCTGATCGGTGAAATTCGCACATTCACACGCACAGTTCTCGACTCAATTTCAAAAAAAAACTTTAGATTATTTAGCTTAAATTTTCAAGTGAGATAAACCTTACCAATTGATGTATAAATAGAATATATAAGGCGTACTTGTTGTTATTAAAAGAAGCTTTTTATTTATATTAAAGTTTTTAACATTTTTTTTCAACTTTAATTTAACGATTTCATGCGTTTTTAAAGCATTTTCGTGCATTGAAATACAACCATGTGCATATACGTTTTGACATTATATTTCATACTCGTTCGTGTTTGTCATTCTCATTGTTCCTAAATTCGTAAACAAGGACTGCAGTTATTCGGTGGATTTTTCGAAAAAATGTATTATTTTTGTGAAATTTTACACTTAATCCGTGGTACTGTGGTGGTCAAAAAGGTTTTACGCAAAAATACTTTGGCTTACAACGCGACAATGTATTTCGTAATGCCGAAGTACTTATATGTGTGTGTATTTCATGTGGAAGCTTGCATTTGAGAACACGGTTGCCATCTCAGCCCCTTTGGAAATAAAATGGCCCTTTTCAACCCCATATGGTCCGCTGGTCCCTTTTTCTCAATTTTGGTTCTTGTTCGGCACGGATTTGGTACTTTTATTTCTTTTTCACTGAAACAAAAATTCAAAGTACTGCTAATAAAATTTTCGGCAAATCTATTACCCACACATAATTTACAATTTACTTCTGTAAACCCATTATGTACATGTAGCTTAAGTTATTAGAAGTTAAGCAATCCTATTGTAAATATTGTAAAACTATCGATATGAAAATAGAGGGCAACCTTGAAAATAAATAAGGTGGCCAGCACTTCCGGTAAATCTAAAGACTAGAAAAGTCGTGTTTCAACTTAATCATTAAACATCGTATAAAATAATTGAAATACCTAACCAATTTACACTTCAATGGAATTCTTACCACGAAAATTGCTCTATCTATAAAATGTAGCAGAACAATGACATTTCACCCGGTAGATAATTTAGGCAAGGCATTAAAAAGGGAAGTGTTGAATGTTCGAGCAAACACATTGTCATTAATTTTTGATGAAACAACGGACTTATCAGAAAAAAAACTTGTTTTAGTGGTTAGATATTTCGATCGTTATTCATTATTCATATTACACAGTTGAAACTTTTAAGACGCTTGATTTTTAGTCTGAGTTCCAACTCACACTTACTGAACCTATGCTCTGGTATGACGTTTAAACTGTGAGGGAAAAAGTAAACATCTATAAAAATAGCATCAACACCACTGCTTAATTTTATTTACGATTTATTGAGTTTGCCACAATGCAAATTTTTGACCGTTCTTTAATAAAACCTAACTGCGCTATGCACTTCTTATTCCATTGCAATCAAGCAAAACTAGGTTCACATCGTTTGGTTGGTGAAAGACATAGACTAATCCTAGAAATGTGAACATATAATACCTAAAGGTGCACTTTATTTTTGTTTGTGCAGTTTGAATTAAAACCAAGTTTCTACTTTATTAAAATTTTATATATTAAACCATTGAAACATCCTAATTGTTTGTATACCAACAAAAGACCTATAATTTGGTCCTTTCTTTTTTGAAATCTGGTCTTTTTTCGATGCATTTTGGTCCTAAATGAAAATATTGTGTGGTAGCCGTGTTTGAGAACGCATGTGACAAGGTTGCATTTTTCAGAACAAATTTTTTTTAAATAATGAAATAGTAGTATGGAAGCGACAGCCATAGTAGTAGACATGTATGTGAATATTAGCAAAGTTTAAAAAACAGCATTTTTTCTTTGAAAATAATCTAAGGGGAGATGCACACGAGGCGTATCTTCATAGACGCGTATTAGGTACAGCATAAGAAATCTTGAGGCGTAGAAAATCGTAGCTGCATTCCATATTTTGTACGCGTCTACGAAGCTATGTCTCGTGTGTATCTTGCCTAAGTGTAGCTTCTGACGAGAACCAACATTTTTAATTAATAGTGATAAATAACACGTGAAGCAACTAAGCATAAGGTGAGATTTGAGTCATTTTGGCACTTGCGTTGCGTCTACATCTGACTTTGAACACATGCGCTTTAATTGCTTCAATCTATAAGCAATGCACCGCCAACGTCAAAGCAAAACACAAATAATTAAAAACTTAGGGTTCTTTTTGAAGTTTCCTGGATTTCCTGAAAAATATAAGAATTTCTATCGCCGTTCAACTAATAAAAAAACATTATTTTGTATTCATGTCGATTTCGTGATCGATCATAAAAGACGGTGGAACATATCCTCCTGGAACGCAACGCAATCTGATGAGGGCACAATAGATAAACGGTCGCAGTACAATCCCCAATAAATTTTCTATCTATCTTCATGTTATAAAAATAGTTGTGTTTCATTTTTCCGCATGTGACAGGGGAACTTTTAACGTCCGTTATTTTAAAGTAACCCTTATTTGACGAATCACTGAACGATTTCTTTCAAATAAAGTGTTTGTTAGCGTTCACCGAAGATGGTGAAAACGGCCCCTGCAATGGTTATCTTATATAGCCAAAGAAAGTTATGCATAAGGAAAATTTAGTCAGCACAAAACGAATAGTTAGAGAAAATTTAAAATATAATGCATGTGTATAAAACGCATGCAATTTATGAAATCATTTTTATTATATAAAATTAGTTTGACATATCAGATTTGTCAATATTATTTTATTCCTGCTACTTTTAACACATTTATAATATTTAAGAAGAACATTTAAGAAATAAGAAACATGATTAATGCTTACATTTCATTGAGGAATAAGTTCGTAAAAATAAAAAGCACGTTTTTATAAAGTGCATGTGAAGCTCCATAGATAAAATGAGTAATAGAAGGAACATTGGTTTGTATATTACATTTTTAAAATGAAAATCTGCTAAAAAAGGAGCAAAACCTGACTAAATTTTTTCATTTTCGTACTTAACTACAGTCCCTTTTGTGATTCAGGATTTCGGGCAAATTTTGAAAAAACTCCGAACATCAATTCCTTCATTATATGACATTCGACTGCCTAGTCCACTGTCTTCCACTCTATTCGCAATATAAGCTTTATTTAAGCTGCCAAACTATATAGTAAACAATGATGTGGGCTTTCATGATCAATCCCTAAATTAATATCACAAAAATTATGTATTTCTTTTCTATACAGGAAGTGCCGCTATGAAGGGAGCCTTAGCACGTGATGAGAAGTGGCTCACGTTGCTTACAACCATCGCATGGGTAAAATAGCTCCAGCTGGTTAGTATAATTTTTCCTGTTACTACATGCCATACAGGGTTTCGAGCACTAACAGGTCCTAGTTCGTGGTGTACCTAGAACCTATGGATAAATAGCCAGTGGGCAGGTGTCACCTCCGACGCCCTGCCAACGAAAGCTGTATAGGTGCCTTCCTCACGACATACCGACAGTTTTATCCAACAGTCGTAGTGTTTCACAAAGGCGGTGACGAATTTCTGGTGCTACAAGAAGCAAGGACTCATTTCGCTGTCTGATCCATTTTCCCTTGTGCTAGGTGGCGCTGTTGCCACCAAACAGCTTTCAGAGAACAGATAAGCAAGGTGCCACGAGAAAGCAGCAGACAACAAAACAGACATGGTATCTACCATAATACCCGGGGACCAGAACACAGTTCGAGGGCAGCGCACAGCTCCAACCACAATGCACCAGGTTTCAGAGAAGTAAGGAACTAATTGCACGTAACAGTCAGCCCACACATATTGCTTAACAATATCGAGGCCTACATGTCCAAAAGCAGATATCAGTGGCCAGCGGAATCACAAAGTCTCATCTGGCAGACACGTTTAGTGCATGATCGGTCCAAAAAATCAGACGGCCAGAAATATTCGTGTGATCTGGCGCCAAGATAACTTTTATCAAAAAATAGCTCACAGCCCTTGACCTCTCGGTGGCAAAGATTACCACTTTGATAACCGTAGCATAAAAAACAACAATAATAATATTTATGAACCTTTCTTGGGGAAACGAAAGTGAATGAAGAACAAGGCTGAGAAAGCTTGTCTGCATGTGAACAATAAAACTGGAGGTATCGGTCCTGCATTTCATTCGCAAGAAATGCCCTAGGAATATAGGGTAAACAAGTACTCTGATCAACTTACGCTGCGTGTTTAATATAGTTAAGCCCACCCAAAGGAAATCCCAGTAGCCCAGGTTAGCTCCGGAAGGTGTTGTTAATATGCGTAGCAGTGTATAAAACCAGCATCTTGGACATTATGAACTAATAGTTACCTAAAATAGAAAATAGCCGTCAAAGGCCATCAAATCCACTTTGGTCGCTATATGTGAAGAGCACTTAGGTGCTCTGATAAAGGTAATGTTTGCAATTCATATTATCAATCTGAAGGTCTCTTAAAGTCGCGAATTCATAATATAAATGCAACCTTGAAAAAGGATGAGGGAAGTCAACTGTCGAGGGATGGCGAAATCAACGGTCATTCAAATGCAATTCTGGTCTGAAATCTGAACATGAATAGGTCACAACCGAGCGTGACTTTAACAATGACTATGATGACTAACAGTCCAGAGAAAATACCTGAACCTCACCACAGGGACTCGAACAACAAAGTCTCGAGATTTTGAAAGCAAGGCGCCTGCGATTGTGCATACCTTTAGGCTGCTCTTTTCCACTTAACCCGATAATTACTGTTTACTCTTGATGTGGTTTATACTCCAAAAACCATTATAGCACACTTTTAGGCCTATTAAATTTTATTTTTAAAGATTTCTACCGATTTTGTTTACCCGATAGCGATTCCCAGAATCAAGATGCTAGAAATTGTATTCCTTCATATGTTTGAACCAGGAAAAAATCACTCTATCAACGGAGATTTCTTCGCTCTATGAGTCTATCTTACCTATCTTTAAAAATGATTTTAAATTATGGACGGTTCCATAGATAATGGCATGGTCCTTGGAGTATTCAGATAGATCTATGACCCTTCCCACGTTTCAAACAGCGTCTATAGAGGAAATTTAATGACAACCTCTATGAGCTGGTATACCTGTCGTAAGAGGCAACTAAAGTACCGGAATGTTTCAAAGGGTTGTGTAGCGCAATTTATAGCTTTTCCAACCCAATTGTGAACCTTACCTAACAGTGTCCCTTCAGTAGCCGGGGCTCTCGCGCCCACCCCCTATTTCCATGAGGGCGGGATAGCCTAGAAGGCTCAGTGTGGTCATATTTAGTCTAGTACCTTAAAAGTGCTCATTACCGGAACGTAATCTATCTATATCAGGCAAGGGACCATCAACATCGATGACACTTCCGAAAAGCTTCGGGGAGCGCCTTTATTGTTATAAAAAAAAACCTTAGGTTTATGAAAATATCAACATACTGCAGTCGTATTATGCAAGCTAGGGAAACTATTTTGGATAATCCTTGACCTCTTTTGGTGAATCCGATAAATTATTTATGTTGAATATGGTCCCTCAACGGAGCAAATATATTAGAACTGATTCCGTAATATCGAAAGCACAGAAAATTTATTTGCGCCTAAAACTATTCAGATGCTATTTTTCTTGGGCATCTAGGTTGCGGTTTGCCTATGCAAACAAAATTATTGCCAACGTGTCTAACAAAAATGACTAACCGTTTCTTTAAGCAACACCGATTTATTTCGATAGCAGTTCTTGTATTTCAACTTAACACCTTCATGACTCATTCTCGTTGACTCGGTGAAGAAAAACAAAACATCATTTGCTCAAATGCTAACTCGAAGTGGAATTGCTTGTCCATAAACTAGAATTACAGAAATGCCAAGCAAGAAAGCAGTGGCCAGCTTAAGAACAACAGTAGCGGTGGCATTTAATGTTGTTCTTTTTTTGTTTTTTGTTATATTGACAACAACTATAATAGAAAATTAAATTATACCAGTTGAGGGAAGAAATAAAAAGTTAAATAAACTTTAGAGAGTTTATTGAGCAACAGGAAAAACAAACAAAAAATATTTAAAGCGAAGTGAAGGCAATGCACCTAAAAGTATGCAATCATGTTTGTGAAATGCAGCCAATATAACAAACAGCTTGAAATGATGTTATGCCATTACTGCTAGCATGCTTTTAATGTGTGCGGTGGAGCCCAGCTTATGAATGAGTGGGAAGATGCTATGAGAAAAAGTTCGAAAAAAAGGGTAAAGCAAACAAAAATGCGTAAAAAGAAGAATGTAAATCGGTGTTGTAGATGCTAGTTGTTGATGCAAACTGGAATTACATTAAACGACCGCAAAGCGAACACAAATAAAATCACCAAAAAATCAAAACAAGAATCAACTACAACAAGAAACACCTTTTTTTTCCATAAGCACATGCCCTTTGGCGGCCACCGTGGTGTGATGGTAGCGTGCTCCGCCTATCACACCGTATGCCCTGGGTTCAACTCCCGGGAAAAGCAACATCAAAATTTTAGAAATAAGATTTTTCAATTAGAAGAAAATTTTTCTAAGCGGGGTCGCCCCTCGGCAGTGTCTGGCAAGCGCTCCGATTGTATTTCTGCCATGAAAAGCTCTCAGTGAAAACTCATCTGCCTTGCAGATGCCGTTCGGAGTCGACATAAAACATGTAGGTCCTGTCCGGCCAATTTGTAGGGAAAAATCAAGAGGAGCACGACGCAAATTGGAAGAGAAGCTCGGCCTTAGATCTCTTCGGAGGTTATCGCGCCTTACATTTATTTTTTTTTTTTTTTATTTTTACTTGCCCTTTGGCAAGTGGACGTGGTGGTACTGCTGTAGGCGCTTAACCCTTTCTGCGGCGACACAAAAGAAGAATACACGACAGACAGCATTGATGCTGCGTTACCCGGTCGTTGCACGCACTTCTTGTGCACATTTACCATATTTGCAACATTTAGAAATTACCGCGATAGCAACAAATGTTAGCAACATATAGCCACACACATACACACAAACAAGCAACACAGAGCCATACGATTAAATGGCAACAGCATAACAATGATTGGTCTAATGGTGTGAGTAATAATAATCATAAAAGCGAAACATAACCGCAGTAACATGCCCAACAGCAACAGCAACGCAAATAATGTATAATAATAAGTCCAACAACAAAGCATACATTCATTGGCGAACGGGGGCGACACATTAATGGTGTTAGAAACATTTAAAGTTAGCTTTTGTTTTTGGTCGCTTTGGTGGCGAGCCATGGCACAGGAAAGCAACGCTTCATGGCGCAACAGGACAAATTAAAGAAATACAAAAAATTAAATAGCAGCAGTAATAGCAACAGCATTTGAAAATGTAGTTAATGTTGCACGGCATGCGGTTGCAACAGTTTGTGGCAATGACAAAAACATTATAACATTTTTTTAATAATTTGGGAAAAATTTAAACATGCCTGACGTATCTGAATGCGTTTATAACCATTTCAACTATCGTAGGAGTGCGAGTTCGACTCCCACTCCCGGGAGAAAAGGCTTTGAAGAGATTTACAAGATATATTCGAAACAGCTGTCGCCTTGTCCGTCCTGATGTCACGTTGTTTAAATTGTTCCCAAATTATTAAATAAATTATAAAATTAAAAAATTGCTTCAAATAAATGTTTTCATACATTAAAAAAAAAAAAAGAAAAAGCAATATGGGCAATCCCCGATTATTAAAATCATTATAACATTTTGTATTCAAGACAAAGGACCCTACTGGACTATTGTTCAATGAATTTTAAAGTGTGAATCGAATTTTATGCTGAATATGAGTTCAGCTGTTGTACAACAGCTCTCCCTGAAAGGGCCTCATTGGTAGAGCACTCAGATCTATATGTATACTCTAACGATTTTTGATTATCCCTCCTCATATTTGGTTTAAAGATAACCATGAAAATCTTAAGGATGTCGGAGGTGTCATATGCGTAGATGGTCACTGAATTTCCCGTCATTATAAATTAATCTCCCTCGTCTTATTTTTTCTTTATCACTGTTTGTGTTCTTCTCCTTTCGACTTCCATATTACATTACGTTTCCCTTTCTATTTACTTTTCTTTTCTTTCCTCTTTCTTTATTTCTCCCTCTTAATCATCCCCTGATTTTTCTTTTACGCTCAAAATTTTTTTTTACTCATCCCCTCAGTAAGTCAGACTAGTATACTCTTGCCTCTCTGATTTCTACTCTTACTTTTCTCTTACTCTTACTCTTATTCTGCTCTTACTTTTACTCATATTCTGCTCTTAATCTTGTGTTACTCCTAATCTTACTCTTCCGCTTTAATATAATTAACGTTTAAAAGACAATTAAAGAAAATTATTTAACAACTAAATCAAATTGTAAAATGATGCTGCCATTATACTTTTCATGATAATGATATGGTATATTAAGTTTGTCACGAATCTCTTACTCTTACTCTTCCTCTTAATCTTACTCTTAATATTACTCTTAGTTTTACCCTTATCTTAGTCTTAGTCTTACTTTTAATCCTACTCATACTCTTACTCTTACTATCACCCCTTCTATATTACTCTTGCTCTTACCCTTATTCTTATTTTTACTCTTGTTCTTAATGTTAGTCATACTCTTACTTTTACTCTTGCGCTAAATTGTATCCCTACTCTTATACTTGCTCTTAGCCTTACTATCACCCATACTGTTACTCCTAAGTACTCATATCGTTACCCTTACTCTTAGTCATACCTTAATTACTATCACTCTTATACTCGATCGTTAAGTCGTCCGCTTACTGCATTTATTTTTCTTTCCTTTCTTTTCTTTCATTCTCCGTCTCACACTCTAATTAGCCGTCCCCCTTCCTACTCCTCCTTATTATCGTCTCGCGTTCTTTCCCACCGCCCACGCTCGCCATGATTGGATGCATGTTAACGCGAAAACTATGTTCGTTTACTATAGTTACGAACTAAAAAAGACGGCCAATAACTTATGAAATATGCTGAAGTACCTATGAACCCAAGTGATGCAATATCAGCGTAGCAAATACGCTGATGCTAAGATTGGTTAAACCCGAGAGGGAAGGAGTTTGCCAATAGGCACACTTTGCAATGACACAAAGCTCACGAAAAGGCTAGAAAGACGGCTTTGTGGAATAACAAACTTCGGGGCCAAAAAGCGGGAATCTGAAGTTTTTCATATGTGCAAAATCTGAATTGAAAGAGTTAAAAAAGCAAAAAATGGTGGACTGAAAAAATGCCATCTTATTCAACACATTCCATAATAAGAAGAAACTACTTCGTTACATAAAATTCTATTGTTTCTATTAGACAATTTTTGTTTGGGCAGGACGCCCTCGCCAGCGGTTTGGTAAACCTCTGAGTGTGTTTCTGCCATTAAAATCTTCTCAGCGAATATTTATCAGCTTGCCGATGGCATTGGGAGTCGGCATAAAACATATAGGTCCCGTCCCACAAATTTGCAGAAAAAATTAAAAAAGAGCAAAATGGAAATTTTAAAAGAAGTTTGGTCTCCTCGGAGGCATATCGCGCCTTGTATTTATTAAATTTTTCTATCTTACTTTCAACTATGCCATAACTCCTCCCAAAGTTTTAAAGACTTGATTTTGTCCGAATCAGAAACCAAACAAATGTGAATTTATTAAAGTTTTTAAGCTTTGGATAATCATTTAAGTTTCTGCCTCACCTCTGTCTCATGACACTTGTGGACAAATAGAAATTGTTATGAATTACAGAAATGGCAAAGTCCACGTGAAACTCAAATTTGTCTCATTTCAAAGCTAATTTGTCAGCACACATTAGAATCATTAAGTACGTACAACTTTATAGACAACGCAACTGTTTTTGTTGGCTGAACTGCTTACACCATGTTTCCATGTTTGCAGTGTAACAGCTCACAACATTTATTTGTTATTGCACGCCTTAAAGAAGGGGCGGTGGCATTACTTGGTGTTTGAAATGAAACCTCAACAGCAACACCCAAAAAACCAGCGACAGATAGCAGACGTGAGACAATATTAGTGTAGGCAGCGACGTGATACATACAAGAAAAGACAAGACGGGACAGCAGTGAAAGGAATCTGACGCTAACAACCTTAACTCGCACCCCCATTCACTCTCAACCCTCATCATTGTAATAAACTTTCATTCAATGCTTGCTTCTTATTTAACATTCCAACATTTAGTTCCACCACGTCGCACTGAGTAATGAAGTCAAATGAAATTTGCTGTAGCTGTCACTTTTGACAAATGCAAATTACATGAACTAAACATTGCGGTACATAATGCGTATACTTCGGTGTCGGTGTCACGCACACAAACCACTCACGCTAACCACTCTCATTCACAGGTGCAGCTACCTACTCTTAAGTCAACGTTAGTCATTTGTATGGATCATTTATTTTTGTGGAGGGTTTGATGTAAGTGCTTATTAGTGTTGTTGTACTTTCTGTTATGTCTCTTAGTGTCAGTTTTCTTGTTGTTTTCTTGTTATTTTTAAAGTTACTATTCCTATTTTTATTCTTATTAATGTTCCTGCCCCTGTATGTTCATTACCAACTTTGACAGTGCGTCAAGAGTTCGTTTGAAGTGAGAGAGAGTCATTTCTTTATCGGCAGCAGGTCACGCAACCAACTTGCAACAAGTGTCAAAATGTAGCTGTCAATGTATTTGCATAATTTTAATTAAACAAAAATGGTTTTAGAAGCAAATATTTGCTAAGTGGAGAGAATATCTAAATACTTGTCTCAAATAGATTACAAAGATGCTCCAAAAAATAAAAAGAAAACGCCGTCGTCGTGTGGTGGTAACATGATCCACCTTTCACAGGAAAGGGAAGGTCTTGGGTTCAAGTTCATCACAAATTGGGCAAAGCACAAATTTAAAAAGAAGTTTTTCAATTAGAAACAAGTCTTTTTTAAGCGGAGTCGCCCCTGGGCAGTGATTTTGCAAACACTCCGATTATACTTCTGCCATGAAAAGCTTATTAATGAAAACTCATCTACGTTGCAGATGCCGTTCAGAGTCAGCGTACAACATGTAGGTCCCGTCCTGCCAATTTTTGTGGAAAATTTAAAGGGTCGACGCAAATTGACAAAGAAGTTCGGCCAAAACCTCCTCTGTGGTAAATCGCGCCAAGTATTTTTTTTTTCTAAGAAATAAAGACAATTCGACTCGAGTTAGCACAATTTCCAGCGCTTTACAGGTTTGTATGAGAGTCTCATTGCGAGAAGGGACGAATATTAACTAGGGTGACCTTGCGTCTCGGAAACGCGGAACATTTCCTATAGTCAGAAAAAAGTGGACAAAGATTCAACTGCAATTTAATAACCACAAAAAACCTTCAAATCAGCCAATTTGATGTTCTTGTTACTGAAAAGCCTGAAACCTAGGTTACGGTACTCAGATCTTTATACCCTTTTGGAGGGGGTTCTAAATGGGTTTGAGATAAAGGACTTTTCTGCATTTGGGGGTCACAAAACCGGTTCAATCTTTTTATTTTATTTATTTATTTACTAATCTTACTACAGTAATTTACATAAATCTAGGCACTGCCCAAATGCCGTGCGATATAGGTACGCAGACGCTCGAACCAGATCAAAGCTAGCTACATTATTCCTTATCTGCGCTTTGAGGGCGCTCTTGGGCCACAACATAGGAAGATGATTTGTGCAAAGTTGCCCAAGTGATAGAAGAGGCGAAACATTTGTACACCGATTATTCCAAAGTAATGGAAGGATAAGGATATGTGGTATATTGTGGTTTGGCGAGATTGAGAGAAGACGAGAGTTGCACATGATCAACCAAGCGGGAAAGGCGTACACCCAAGCAGAGGGGCGGCAGAGTGTCGAATATTAAATGCAGGTCTTGAAATTTTAGACTAGCAGAGTTACTCGTTTCATTGAGTACTGTAGGCTCTTGACGGGTATTTTGATTTGACACTGCTTTCTGGCGTCACGTGCTTTCAAATTAGGCCTAGTCTGTTATAGGAAATGTAGGAAGTGCGGGTCGGAGGAGGAGACGATCGAGCACGTTTTATGCTCAAGCCCTGTGCTTGCTAGGCTGAAGCTCCAGCTATGAGGAGTGATAAAGCTGTCAAATCAAAAAGCAGTAAGTGGCATAAGTCCTAGAAAGCTTCTTATTTTATAACATATGTCCTGGCTTTGTGAAAGGGTTTTAGAGTTTGATGGTTCAACAATCTTTTGGTAAACTATGTACTCATTCACTACATGTGAGGTCCTCACGGACCTGCCAGTTCAAGCTAACCTAACTAGTAGAAGGTACATAAGAATACCAGAGAAACTGATAAAAAAAACAACTTTAAAAGTTTTGATGTGAGAAAATATAACAATAAAGCGCACTTCCAAATCTCACAATAAAGTTACAACTGCACTTAGAGCAACAGCAGGCAATTTTCTATTGCCAAAAATAAGCGCTAAGATTTATGAGGTTTACCAAAATCCTGCAATCACACACTGACACACACATGCATACGCAAATAAATAAAAACGCTTATAAAGTACATTCGAAGAAAACTTCATACAACACTGATGACATTTTGAACAAGACACATGCACCCATACACCAACACATAAACACATATATACCCTTATTTATGTAAATCTGTACCCTTCAAAAAACGCGAGTACTCCATAAATAATGTAAGGAATACTCCTTTGGGAGTATAGGAGTATTCAAAAACTAATCTGTATTCATACAAAAAATGTGCTCCAATTAACATTGCGATGTCCTAGGAGAGGAGTAGGTGATCCCACTCTCGCTTTGTTTGTGAGTATTACATAGAGTACATACGTGAGGGTACTTTCCAAAGTACTTTCACTGTAGTACTCCATGGAGTACCCACAGAGGATCATATGCCAAATTACTAAAGAGGAATTGTGCCGGAAAGAATAATCGGAGTGAATTTAATTTAAAATGAAAGTAAATGAAGAAGGACAATACAACTTTTATATTTTTTACTACGAATATTCTTATGTTATTTAGCATTTGCGTGAATAAAAAAACTTATATTTCTCTATACTACAGTATGTATACATAATACCAGTGCGCGGTTGCATTTTAACAGAGTTGCCATAGTAAAATTTTATTATCAGTTATTTGTATGCAATATTTTACTTTTGGCAACTCTGTTCGATCGTCATCGTGTCGTGATCACGGTCGTTAAAAAACGAGCAATGATCGGCTGATGGTGGTCCGCAAACGCTTTGCAAAGGAGTATTGTTAGAGTACTCCAACATGAAGAAAATGGAACACGTAATCCAACAATTTTTGCAGGGTATACTTTGTTGGCGACACAACGCTCGAAGACAGCAATAAAAATTGTTGCACATTTGCCAAATGCACTCAAGCAGTGACAACAAAGGAACGCTCCGAGTGTGGCTGCAGCGTAAACGCCAATTGCTTACCAGCAGCAGCCAGTCAACAGTTGTTGAAGGCTCAACGAAAGCAATGAGAGAACAAAAAAAAAAGAAAACGAGAAAATTTTCCAAAATGCATTTGTATTTGACAAAACTAAATTGCCATATAACGCTGAGACAATAATACTAGAAAGAGAAAAATGTTGTTGAACAACAACAACAGTGATGAAAATTGGAAAAATTACAAAAATATTTTGTGTCATATGCAAATCGCTGCAGAAACTCATAAAGCGAAGTAAAGCTAACAAAGCGCTCATGCAGGCTGATACACTGGCACTGCCCCGAAGCGTTATATGCAGGCATGGGCACAGAGGGAGCACGCGCCTTAAGTAAATATGATCCCGTAACTCATCTAACTATATATGACTGAAAAAAATATACCCAAAAATCCAAGACTTGAGGTGAGAGACAGAACCTGGTTTACTCTCGGAGAGAAAGCCGATGTGAAAACTATATCTTTGCAGTTGTGACTCAAAAATTTTCATCAATACCATCTAAGAAGACTCCAAGAAAAGGTAAGGCTTCAACAAGGTTGCACCAAAAGGACAAAACTGTAAGAGGCATTGGTGTCATGTTGGGACACATTACATGCGGGGCATACATTTGATATGCCATGGTTGGTTCTGGATAAGAGACAGTTGAACCAACAACAGTATCCAGATCGAAGTTGAGCTCGAGCAAAGCACTTCTCCCTAGGGAGATTGCTTTCCTCAACTTTGAGTTCAGGGTATTGTCATTGAGAATGTGTCTTGCTGGGCAACTCTTGGCATAGTAATCCGATGACTTTTCGTTTATGTATCTGATGGCCTTTTCGTGCTCCATTTCTTCATGCGGCTGAATTCTGATGTGCCGGATTACTACACCATGCTTACGGAGTTGAGCTTTTTAATTTCTGGGAGGCAGGACCTCCTCAATAAGGTGCCTGACGGCACTTTTTAAAGGATTTGGAAAATATCTCTATTAATTTGCAGTAAGCTTTCTTAATTAGAATGCGTTATGCAAAGCTGGAAAAGCAAACTACATTGGGTAAGCATATGTAGGACATCGATCTATAACCATCAGAACCCCGCATTCATTTTACAAGATATATTATGTCTAGCGACATATAGTCCAGCAACATATAGTCTAGCGACCTATAGTCTAAATACAGTAGATAATATTTTCAAATGTATCATGATTTAGCTTCTGTAATTTCTCAGAATTACTCTACGATCATAAAGCGTCATGAGAATGCCTTCCCAATAGAGCCAGTTGAATTAACCTTCGAACGATCTGAGAGCTCTGAGGAATATAAATCTAAAATCGAAAAATTCAAGCGAGAGTCCTAGACAAGCTTTTGAGAAAACGTAGAGCCTTCAAAGGATCTGCGAGGCTAAGTAAAATAAGCTACATTATGTGTCAGTACTCCCTTTGTAGGAGTTCAACTGGCTGATCCGTAAGGACTTCACATAGACTTATTGAGTATAGGGGACCACCGAAAGCTTCTCATTTATCTGATGCTCCGTTTGCGTTGGATCGGCTGTCAGCATTGTCGGTGATTTTCGTCTCTTTGTGCATGTTTCTAATCCGCTTGATAGAAATCTATCTTGTGTAGACTAATCACCTTACAAGGCACCGTGGTCGCTGGTTCTCCATTTACATACTAAATACCCTCATTCCAAAGTGATCTCACGTTTCATCTTAAGACTTCTGCTCAATAAGTCTCTCCTTGTGTATTTCAAAAACATTGGCGCACATAAAGAAGATTACCACCGGCATCTAAGAATTGTTAGTGCAGGAACAGGTCAACGGAAACAGCTACATATTTGCTTGTAAAAGAAATAAAAGGTCGTTAGAATACGAAGCACTTGCGGTCGCTGCATTTTGCAAGATGACTAAACTGAAGCTATCGGAAGAACCGTGGTTTGTTTGTTAGTCGAAGGGTGCTTGCTGAATTCACTTACAAAATATTTTTTGAAACCACAATCTCGACAAAAGTATGCATAAGTACTCTATCAGTTTAGTGCTCGGTTCGTCTAGTCTGTGTTGTGGTAGTAAACCAACATCTGTCGAATTTCAAATCCAGTGTCTATGTTGTGGATACATATGCATGTGACCTAGAGTTCCTGGTCATGGCTGAATGTCGGAGCCTACTTCTCTAATTTTTGGCAGTTTTCAAAATCAATTGCCTCGAATATTTGCTGCACCAAAATCTTACTATGCGACCTCTGCTCTTTTCCTGCTCACGTGGTATTGCCCATCCCTGCTTAGATGTACATACGAACTTTTGTTTATTATTGTGCACCATTAAATGCGCATTTCTTCAATACAAAAATAAAAAATTCCAAATCAACTTCATTCAAATACAAATCAGTATCAGCAGGCAGGCTGGCAGTTGGCATATTGCATTACGCCTATTTCTGTGCAGCAATTCGAAATGTTTGCCAAACAGCAACAAACAATATCTTTTTTGATTCGCCTTTGATACGTTTGTTGTTGTCAACATAAATCAGCGCAATGGCAATCAAATGTATCGAGAAAGCAATTTTCTGAAAGAATTTGTATTATATCGTAACTCTTTCATATTGCCACAACCATGGATGGGCATTTTGCACCATCAGAGGTACCTGACTAGAGCTTGAGTTTCGGGGATAATGCAATTTCATTTATATGACGAGGAAATTTTCATTGCTAAAGGAAACAAAATTCTAATTTTAAAATACAAGTTAAGTAATAATTTTATTTCATTAGCATTACCAGTACCAACAGTTCAGTGAAAATCGCAATGCAAATTAATTTGAGTTATCAGAAAAAATTTGTTTCACTGTAATTTTTTAAGCAACTCAGTTTTATCGGTATTGCATCGACTATTTTTTGGCAAGCTATCGATTAATTATCAAAGTATTATAAACTTGCTATCGACAACAAAGTTTATCCATGCGTTATCGATTTTTAACATATGTGTTGTCGGTTTGATATAAAAAAAGTTATCGATTTTATATCGAAAATTTAGCAACTATCTATAAAAATTGTATTGATTTACTATCAAAAATCTGAAACGAAAAATTATCGATATGTACCCGATTTGTTATAAAAAAGTTGGCGGTTATCAATGCAGAATTTATCAATGTGTTGCAAAAAGGTTATATAAGTTATCGATGTGCTATCGACTATTTATTTACAAAATTTTCGATTTGTTATTGAAGTTTAGTTTTCAGCGTGTTATCGAATTGTTAGTTATGAAATAGATACCGATAAAATTTCAATACAAAATCGATGATAAATCCATTAGCCGTCGATAGCAAACCAGCAAGAAATCAATTGTAAACGAATGACTCTGCGATAGCAAGCCGATAAGATATGAAGATAATTTCACTCTCGATAATACTGACTGATAATAAAATAATTGCTTGTTGGTGTCGCATGTTACCAATAAGAAGCCGACGAGTAATAAGTGCCCTCTGGAGGGATATCTGATATAATCAAATTTTAATAGTGAAGGACAGGCAAAAAGGTATTAGGGATGAGTTCCGTAAGCACCAACTTTTTAAAAAAAAATTGTGTCTGATGTCTGATCGGAACTGTAGTAGTAGAACCTCGCCAGCGCGTATGTTTTATGCGCCAAGTAGAAAGATGGAACAATTGGAGTTCAAGTGATTGCCATAAAACCTTTCTTTATAGCTTGAAAGTTTTTCCCATTCAATTATTAGCCTCACCTTCGCGAACATGTTTCAAAAATGAACCGCTGGCGGCACTTGATGATAGGAGTATTGGGATGATTGACAAGTGCTACATACAACGCGATTGTAAGCTTCAAGCTCTGAAGAGAACACTTTTGTCTCCTTATAAACCTTGCTTTTCGAACGAACAAACGTTAGGATAAAGCCCTAAGCAAGTACAACAGGATATACAGTGAATGCCAGTTGGTTATGACTGATCTTCCCCCGACATGTAGTGCATCTGCAAAGCGACAGCCCACTTTCGAGGAAGTCGCACTACACCTATTCTTTGGCTTTACTATTTCGAGAATAAGACATTATCCAAATTGAATATCATGTCACGAATGAATCACGAGTCACGATGGCATCAATTTAGAAAAAACAACTGAGGTTAGGTTAGGTTGAACTGGCCGTTAAATAAAGACCTCACCTAGACTGAATGTGTCCATAGTGTTTCCAGACATATGTTATAGAATAACTTCGTCCTCTTGGCACAGCTACTAGCAGTTTCTAGGACCCAGTTTAATTTCTGCCTCAAGATCTGGCAACTCTGCCGCCTCTAATAGCTGGAACCTTGACCTGGCGATCGCAGGACTTGAACAAAGAACAATCTCAACCGTTTCTTCCTGCATCTCACACTTCCTGCACTTGCTGTTACTGACGAGGCCAAACTTATAAGCATGCGCCGCCAGAAGGAAGTGCCCAGTCAGTATACCCATCGTGAGCCTTAAGTCTTTTCTCTTCAGAGATATGAGCTACTTTGTGTGTCTAATAAAAAAACAACTGAGCTACTCTACTGTTTCGAAGATGTTTATGCTAAGTGGCGAATCAAAAATGCACTGACATCATGACCATATATGCCAGAGCTCTATTAAATATCACAATGGTGTCATTTAGTAAGATATTTTTGATCAAAGTCGACTTTTTATTGATGCTCGAATTTTTTTTTTTTTTTTTTGCACCAAATAGCCTGCTTTGTTGCCTACATTTTATTACAATTTGCTCAAATTTCACTTAGGGGCAATTTGTTTTGGCTGGAATTAGTTCTCACATGCATTTTGTTTATATAGGACGAGATTGAGCTCTTTTTTATTGATTTCTCTCTATATTTTAAAGTAAGGTTGAACAGGGAGCGGCCTTTTTTTTGCTTTCACCGGGGCCCTTTGTATCGGCAAAGAATTTTACTTCTGGAAAATCGTATTTTCTAGATTAATACACGGAGGTATGACCTCATTTGATCTTTGCATGTCTCTCGATTCCAAGATCGCGTTTATTACTCCATTTAGGATTGAAAAGTACGTATGAGAGCTTTTTGGCGCAAGCATAGTTCGGTAAAATTGAGGAATAGGGCAACGAACTTGCTAGGACACACCCGAGATGATTGCGATGTCTGAAGGTCTGTACGGTCATGTATACCTGAAAGTTTTACCAAACTGCGTTAGCAGTACTAGCGCTCGAATGGGAATAGGCTGCCTCTGCAGAATCTGTTAGGACGAAAAGGAAGAGAAATTGTTGGTTCCCTTGATTTATCTATATCCAGGACTGCAGAAAACACGTGAGTGTTGGGATCATGATCCCACGACATTCATTAATTTTGTTTTCTGTAAAATGGTGGCAATCGATTGTAGTGGCCAATAACTTTGCCATAAGTCCATTGAGGACCAGAGCGTCTGCAATGTGTTACATCCAGTCCATACCGGGATCTTGTTAAACACTTTACAAAGCAGTTGTACTGCGCCGAGTGCTATCCAAGCACAACTGTTGCTTTGGCGTTTTTAAAGTAGTTTTCTAAAAATGCTTTTCCTTCAACGAGCTCGTTTCAAAATTTGAAAAAACTCACGAAAAGTATTTGTTTTCGAAAATTACTAATACTCGAAGACCAACTTTATTCGAAAAATCAAGAATCAAACCCAAGCAAACGATAATAAAATTGTAATCACAAAATACACTTTACCAAAACTCTACAAATATACAAAAGCCTAGACACGACGATGTCTAAAGACACGACGGCGAACGGTGCGGTATCTGTAACCATCAGCAGCCGGTTGTTCGTATGTTTGCGAAGCAGCTGGTTCAACATGAGATGAGACTGCAACAGAAGGAGCGGGAGCTGGATGAGATTCATACACAGGAACAGGAGCTGCAGCAGCGGCAGCTGGAGGAATATAAGACGATACAGGTACTGAAGGAGCAGAATGATAGACTGGTGCTGGAGCCTCAATATGAACTGGTGCTGAAGCTTGTACATGAACTGGAGCCGGCGCAGATGCTACTGGTGACGAAACATATACAGGCTCTGGTGCAGCTGCAGCTGGCGCAGGTGGAATGTATGAGGAAACAGGTACAGATGGTGCAGGTTCTGCATGGACGACCTGAACTGGAGCTGGTGCAGCTGCAACTACTGGCACAGGTACATTAGCAGCTGGTGGAATATATGTATTCGCTGGTGCGCTAGCCACTGGAGCACTAGCAGCCGGCTGATGATAGCTGTAGCCCAATTCGTTAACATCAGCGCAAGCGCAACCCAAAATGCTGGCAATGGTGATGATGGCGAAGAGTTTCTGTGAAGTAAAATCAATAGCGTTGGTTAGTCTTCCTTTTTATTAAAAATCAGGTTTCATAAAAAATATCTACCATTTCGAGTTTGTTAAATCCGTGAAGTTGCTACAGTGGAAACCGTTCGCTATCTATTTGACTAGTCTTTGATGTGGTGCAGTTTTTATATGATTTCGCATTAACCAAATATTCTTTTAATATTATTCAATATATGTACATTGCAATTAAATAAGGAAAACAAAAACAAGGGAAACCAAAAATCAACTTTTATACTAAAAATGCACAAAAGAAAACACAAGAGAACGAAGAGAAACTGAACGTGACAAAAGAAAAAAGCGCAAATTCTAATTCGAAGCTTCGCAGTGCCTGATTAAGTTGAATGATGACCAATCAAGGCAAGGAAGGTAGATGCTGATTACTAACCGTATAATATATTATATAACGATTTGCCGATAAAAATTCTATACCTTTTTGTAATAATCCATAAAGGCTCGTATTTGATGCCAAATGTGGAGTTCGTGATTTCGAGAATGAAGGTGATTGAACTTGAAATTGAAGTATTTCAGTGGTTCACATGCATCGTTACAATTCAACCAGAAGACAGCCGGTGTAGTTATTTTCAATATTTGAAGTGCGCCAATAAAGACTCTACCTTGGGTGACGTCACTCCTTCATCAGCTCTGCTTTTACTCAGTTTGGAGCTTGTATTTCGTTTTTTTTTAGTTTCCGTGAAGTTCTTTCTCGCTAATATAAAAAAACACATTTGTAGAAATATTATGATGTGGCTATATATAGCCATCGTCGGCCGTAGTGGACAAGAAAGACGCCATTTCGCTTTACACCGACGAGTCCAAAATGAATTGCGACGTGGTACTCTGAGCAGCTTAAGGTGTCGTTGTCCGTCCGTCGTACAGACTAGACTAGTATCATCCAAGCGGATTTGCTGGATATAGAGAGAGCCTGTACGCTCCTGTTAGAGGGCGCGAAGTATGGATTTTCTATGATAGCGAAATCATTCGAATGGCCCTCAACTACGCCATCACTTCGTCAGAGGCTGTCAACAGCGGCATGAGGTCACTTAATGCCGCAACTAACTTTGCTTATATCATGCTAATTGCTAAATGGGCCGTAAAAGGTATAATCATATCCACTGACCGAAGCAAATAGCTTGAACAGAGCACCGACTAGCCCTACATAGCATTGTGCCCTCAATATTTTAACAGAATGACGAAAAAATCGAGACGAATGCCTACCAGAATAACAATAGAGAACTGGGAATCGATATAGAGAGCATGTTAAAGTTAATAAGCGAACTTTTCTTCTTAATGCCAAGTCGTGAGAGAAGTGATGACCTTGACATCCGAATCCCTAATGAAGGAAACCTCTTTGACGAAGTTATAATGACAATATCTTGCTTCGACACGAAAGCGAAGATTTGAACCCCATGCAATACGATCTCTTAAACCTTTCATTGCTGCTTATTTTGTTGTTCTGTCTGGAAAGGGGAGTTGCTTTTGCACTGACCGGATTATCGACACTAAGCGTTCTGATAGCAGACTGTATGAGTATTGGAAACCAATTTCCCTTTTATATTGAATATGCAGATCATGGCTCCAGAGCTACGTTCAGCATCACTTCAGGTGCGTAAGCGAGGTACTCTAAGGCTTATGGGCTATGTGCTGTCTTTTTTTAAGATCATTTACCAAATCTCACTCTCCTTCGATGTGTAGATACTGCGATGCTTCCTGAGCGAAAAGCAGTAGGGGTTTGGTCTCTGCACAGACTAGGACAGTGGTGCAGCAGTCTGATAGCTTGGTACTAACCAAATAATAAAATACATATATTTCGGAAATTTCTATTCATACTCGTAAAGAAATTCGAAACACAAAATGAATTATGTACCCACAAAAAAAAATTACTTTAAAAATATTCAACCTGGGTGGAAAAGGCAAAGAAATAATCCCCAAATTCATCCACGAACCGCTGATGCTCTTACAGTTATCATAGCACATACACAGATACCTGTATTTGCACATACATACATACATATGTAGGTATAGATGTCCATACAAAAGCGTAAAACATAACAGTAAATTCGTTTGGGAACCCGTAAAATCGACAGCAACTTCTAATTTATCGCCTCATTAAGTGCGAGTACAGCTTCCAATTGTTTCATCGAGCAGTCAACTTAGCAACAACAACTACGACTGGATACCAGAGCCATAGCCAACTTTGATTAAGCAAGGCAGCATTTTACGCGAATGAGTTTGAAAAGAGAGTGTGTTGGAGCAGGGGGGTGAGGGCTCATATGGTTAGTCGCTTGTTGCTATTGTCGATTGTTTTTGGTTGCGTTGATTGCTTGGCGATTTGCATCAATTGTTAATCGGTTTAAAATTTATTTGTTCAAAGCTCCACAGCACACCCCTGACTGACCGCAGTTGCTTTGGAATTGTTTGCTTGGTTTCAATTTGCTACTTGTATGCGTGTTTTTATACTCAGTTGAGCAGAGCTCACAGAGTATATCAACTTTGATTGGATAACGGTTGGTTGTACAGGTATAAAGGAATCGAGATAGATATAGACTTCCATATATCAAAATCATCAGGATCGAAAAAAAAATTGATTGAGCCATGTCCGTCCGTCCGTCCATCCGTCCGTTAACACGATAACTTGAGTAAATTTTGAGGTATCTTGATGAAATTTGGTATGTAGGTTCCTGAGCACTCATCTCGGATCACTATTTAAAACGAACGATATCGGACGATATCGAAAAACCGAAAAAGTGCGATAATTCATTACCAAAGACGGATAAAGCGATGAAACTTGGTAGGTGAGTTGAACTTATGACGCAAAATAGAAAATTAGTAAAATTTTGGACAATGGGCGTAACACCGCCCACTTTTAAAAGAAGGTAATTTAAAAGTTTTGAAAGCTGTAATTTGGCAGTCGTTGAAGATATCATGATGAAGTTTGGTAGGAACGTTACTCCCATTACTATATGTATGCTTAATACAAATTAGCAAAATCGGGGAACGACCACGCCCACTTTTAAAAAAAATAATTTTTTAAGTCAAATTTTAACAAAAAATTTAATATCTTTACAGTATATAAGTCAATTATGTCAAAATTCAACTCCAGTAATGATATGGTGCAACAAAATACAAAAATAAAAGAAAATATCAAAATGGGCGTGGCGGCGTCCTTTTTCATTTAATATGTCTAGGACACTTTTAATGCCATAAGTCCAACAAAAATTTACCAATCCTTGTGAAATTTGGTAGAGGCTTAGATTCTAGGACGGTAACTGTTTTCTGTGAAAAAGGGCGAAATCGGTTGAAGCCACGCCCAGTTTTTATACACAGTCGACCGTCTGTCCTTCCGCTCAGCTCTTAACACGATAACTTGAGCAAAAATCGAAATATCTTTACTAAACTTAGTTCACGTACTTATCTGAACTCACTTTGTATTGGTATAAAAAATCCGACTATGACCACGCCCACTTTTCCGATATCGAAAATTACGAAAAATGAAAAAAATGGCATAATTCTATACCAAATACGAAAAAAGGTATGAAACATGATAATTGGATTGGTTTATTGACGCAAAATATAACTTTAGAAAAAAACTTTGTAAAATGTGTGTGACACCTACCATATTAAGTAGAAGAAAATGAAAAAGTTCTGCAGGGCGAAATCGTGGAATCTTGGCAGGGATACTGTTCGTGGTATTACATATATAAATAAATTAGCGGTACCCCACAGATGATGTTCTGGGTCACCCTGGACAACATTTTGGTCGATATCTCGAAAACGCCTTCACATACACAACTACCACCACTCGCTTTTAAAACCCTCATTCACCTTTAATTTGATACCCATATCGTACAAACACATTATAGAGTCACCCGTGGTCCACCTTCATGGCGATATCTTGAAAAGGCGTCCACCTATAGAACTAAGGTCCACGCCCTTTTAAAATACTCATTAACACGTTTCATTTAATACCCATATCGTACAAACAAATTCTAGAGTCACCCCTTGTCCACCTTTATGGCGATATCTCGAAAAGGCGTCCACCTATAGAACTATGCCCATGCCCTTTTAAAATACTCATTAACCCCTTTCATTTAATACCCGTATCGTACAAACAAATTCTAGAGTCACCCCTGGTCCACCTTTATGGCGATATCTCGAAAAGGCCTCCACCTATAGAACTATGCCCATGCCCTTTTAAAATACTCATTAATACCCATATCCTACAAACAAATTCTAGAGGCAGCTCTGGTCCACCTATATGGCGATATACCTAAATGGCGTCCACCTATAGAACTATGGCCCACTCCCTCTTAAAATACTATTTAATACCTTCCATTTGATACGCATGTCATGAAACACTTTCCAGGGTTACCCTAGGTTCATATTCCTACATGGTGATTTTCCCTTATTTTGTCTCCATAGCTCTCAGCTGAGTATGTAATGTTCGGTTACTCCCGAACTTAGCCTTCCTTACTTGTTTAAGTTTTAATATGAATTTTTAGGTTATTTTCCTTTAAGTTGTTTTAATTTTACTTATTCGCTCATAGTTGAACTGTGCGCGGGTCGTCTACGGGATTAAGTGTTAGTTAAAGAAAATGATGACTACAATTAAAAAGATTTAATTCGTGATTTATTTAACGCCTGAATGAAATTGGAAACTAGCGTATCTCGGCCCCAATTAACAAACAACTAACATTATTTTAGGCAAATCTTTAAAGCTTCTTTCGACTTTTTACTATTTGATTTAATTATAGTGATAAATAAAGTTTAATATGTATGAAAACCAGCGTAAAACTAAAAAAAACACTTTAAATAATCAATTTTGTAGACATCGTGAAATAATTAAAAATTATTAAATAAATAAAACATTGAAACAATCATATGCATAATTGAAAATTTTTGTATACCTGTAAATAATCAAACTATTGTTTTAATTACCTTATTATTTAAATTATAAAGTAGTTTTATTTCATTCACTCATTTTAATCAATTTATTGTGTACCTGATTATTCGAAAGTAATTCATTATTCTTAGTTCGATGATTGCTTTAAATTATTTGATTAATTTAAATCAAGCGATTATTACAATATTCACCACTTTATAAAATTCTTAGCTCATTGATTGTTTTTAATAATTTTTTTAATGTTTTTCGTTGTTTGATTATTTTTTTCAGATTTATGATTTGGCCCTCCTCAAATTGCCTTCGATTTTTGGTTCTTTGATTTAATTTTAGTGATTAATTAAGTCTTAACTGTAGAGAGTTTAGTGCAAAATAAAAAAAATCACATACATAAACAAAATAAATATCAACCAATAAAAATCAGATACATTAAAATTGTTTTTAGAGCTGAAAATAATTAAATTATTGCTTAACCTTTAACTACCTTTTTATTTTTAATTATAAACTAGTTTTTATTTAATTGACTCATTTTTATTCATTTTTTATGTTAACCGATTCTTCCAAATTACTGATTATTCTTAGTTAGATTTATTCGATGATTCTTAATCACTTTATTATTTTAATAAACTAACCAAATAAATAATCAAAAATTTAAAAATCAAAAACCATCAAGTACTAATAAATAGTTAGGTAGTTTAAATTATAAAAATTAACTGAAAAAAATATGTTATGAGAATTCAATTTGTTGTACAAATAATTTTTTCTTACAAACCAATTGATTATTAATCGATTAGAAGTCACAAGCAGTGATTTTGTCATTAGTTGCAGACCTTATTGCAACAAGCTATAGAGAAAAATTCATTCAAATCATTATTTAATCGTTATAATCTCTAACTTTTATTTTGTTTCATTTATTTTTATTTGAGTTCAATTATAATCAGATATGTAATTATATTAATCAAATAATTAAAACCCAAAAACAACCATATAATTAATAGTTAAGCAGGCAGTTAAATAAGATAAAATAACTGGATTGTTGTAGTTAAAACTCATTTAGTTTGATTAATATTTTTTTTTTATTGAAATGATTATTAAACAATAAGAACTCAAAAGCAGTGTTAGTTTGTCATTATTGCCAGCACCTTAGGTGAAAAATTTGACAATGTATCAATCATTATTTATTCAGTCTTACTTTATGTATCTGTCATAGTTGGGCACAGTGCACTAAACTTTCAATTTCACTACCACTAAATTTTTAGCGGTGCCCAAACTATGCTTCGTAGAAGCCATCGCCGAGTTGGCAAGTGGAATTAAAAATGTGTTGCACTGTGCGCAACTATGACATATACTGAAAGTAAGACTGAACAAAATAATGATAAAAAGTTATAACGTTTTCACTAGGTGCTGCCACAAATTCAATAGCGAAAAAATTTAGTGATAGTGAAGTTTCATAATTTAATTTTAGCGCTCTGTGCCCAGCTATGGTAGAGGTTTTATTGCATTTTATTTTGATAGTTTTCTTTTTTTATATTTGCGTTATTTCCCTCTCTCCTCCCCTCCCTTTTTATTCATGATCTCCTTGAAAATTTATTTTGCCGCTGTTGCTCTGAAGCAGGTTTATAAATACTTTGATAGCTGACAAATTAATCACAGCCAAAGAAAAAAGATTATCGATACGATGATTTTTTATTATTATTAGCTTTTTATTATGTTTATACTAAGTCCCTTTCATGTTTGTCACCTCATTTCCATACAAATTTTTGACCCAAGTAAAAGTCTTTTTCGGTAACTTCCTGTTGAGCTAGACACTTGATACTTAGAACATAGTTAAGATCTGTGAGACATTACAATGCAAGTCAAAAAAAATCCGATAGATGGCGCACGGATTGAGATATACAGAAAATTTAAATTTTGCGATCGACTTTTAACTAACTTCTCGGTGGTCCAGATGAAACTTGAAACTTATCACCACATAGTTTGCGAGTCGATGGTACTACAATTCGTGGAAAACAAAATGACGACAGGGGGCAGACGAATCGAGATAAACGAAAATCCCTGGAAATCCCTGAAAAAACGAAAGTAATCTTGCGATCTATTTTTAAGTAACTTCCCGGTGATCTAGAGACTTAAAACTTGGGGTGTGAGTCAAAACCCCGTGACAATGCAATATTTGATCAAAAAAGATTCGCTAGATGGCGCATGGATCCAGACATTAAGAAAATTAGTTTTGATTTGGGAATTTTTCAATCCATTTTCAACCAACTTCCCGGCTACCTAGAGACTTGAAACTTGGCACACAGTTCGAAACTTGACGACAGTGCAATTTGCAGAAAACAAATTTCCGCCAGGTGGCGCGCTAAGTGAGATAACTACAAAACTTTGAAAAACGAGGGGAATCTTGCAATCGATTTTTGAGTAACTTTCCAGTGAGCTGGAGATATGAAACTTGAGCCCTAAGTCAAAACCCAGTGATAATGCAATATTTTATCAAAAAAATCCGCTAGGTGGCGCATGGATGAGATATTAACAAAATTAATTTTAATTTGGGAATCTTTCCATCCATTTTTAACTAACTTCCCGGTTACCTAGAGGCTTGAAGTTTGGCACTTAGTTAGATCCTGGTGACAATACAACTTATAGAAAACAAAGTTCCGCTAGGTGGCACGCTAGTCAAGATAACTGCAAATCCTTTAAAAACGGGGGAATCTTGCAATCGATTTTTAACTAACTTCCTGGATATCTAGAGACTTAAAACTTGAAATATAATTTAAAACTCGGTGACAGTGCAATGTTTGATCAAAAAATTTGGGCTACGTAATGCACAAGTTGAACTATTTAGAGGATTAGGCCATACCTTCATGGCTAGCCTCCTAAGTGTTGCAGGCGTTGTAGAATTCCACCTCGTTGAAATCCCAACTCAATGCATGTACTTGCATACTTTTAGGCGTACGCGAATTTCACCACGATTTTCAGCTGTACAAATTAAGTAGCTGACAAACGAGGTGGAATTCTCTTGTTATGATGCGAGGTGGAATTCTGTTGTTTTCACCAGTGTTGTCAACGAATTCTCTTAAATCTTGCTATTTTGAACAAATAAATAAAGATAAGAATTTTCACTTAGGAATTACTTAAATTACTAATCAAAGTTACAATTGCCTTCTCGTAGGCAGTACTAAAAAATGAAAATAAAAAGATGATAAAAAAGTTTAAGGACTACCTTTATATAAATGGACCAAAAAATAGAAGGCAGTTTTTCCTTTAATACAGACATAGTCTTCTTGAATTTTGACTAAAAAACTTTAAATATAGCTCTTGTAAAAGAATTTTGGGATTTAAAATTATAAAGGTAGAGCGCGTGTTTAAATTTTAAATAATCAATTAGTTAATCCCAAGTACATGGTTTGCCTTAAATTGAAAGATTGCGCTCCCACCTTTATAGTTTTAAACCCCAAAATTCCATTACAAGAGCTATAGTTAAAGTTTTTTAGTCAAAATTCAAGAAGACTATGTCTGTATTAAGGGAAAAATTGTCTTCTATTTTTTGGTGCATTTATATAAAGGTAGCCCTAAAAATTTTTGTATCATCTTTGTATCGCTTTTGATATCATTTTTTTGTTTGATTGCTAAGATGAGTTATATTTAAGAAACGTGATACATGCAAACCTTTCTGATATTTTTATTTCCGTAATCTAAGGCGAATTATAAATCGTGTTCTACAATTTATACATACATAGACTAGGATCTGAAGACGCCTTTTTAAAATGTATTAATTATTATATAATTTGATGTTTTATAAAAACGGCAGTCTTACCAGTTTTGCTCATTAAAATTCTAATTTGGTAATTATCAATTTTGGGGAAAAAAATATCACTCGCATGAGTGTATGTATGTATGTTTCTAAATCAAATGACTGAAGTTTGGCAAGTAGCTAGACGCTTCAGAATTTTATCCATAATTGGTAAATTCAGCCCGGTTAAACAGGTTTTTACTAGATGCAGACTAAAATATACAAAATTGCCGAATATAAAAGGGAAAGCAATTTGAATAAAATACTTATACTTTTTATATATTAAAAGCTTCTAAAGCATGCTAAGCAATGCCGCCGTCTAAATAAAGATTTTACACTGAAAGAAAAATGCTGGAAAAATCAACCGAACTATGGCTCAATTCAAGTCAAATATCTGTCAGTTTTTATCCAACACAAATAGCTGTTGAATTAACTTCGCACAAATTTTTGATTCTGAGTTGAACGTTTCAACAGTCAAATCAAAAAAAAAAAACAAAAATTACATCATATATATTTAAGTTCATGCTCTGTTAACTTAACAATTATTACTGTCCGCCTTAGGGCTATTTGTCCTGTAAACTTTAAAATTTATTTCGTTTACAAAAATTTCTTTATTGCAAAGATGAACCGCAAAGTTAACTTAAGAAAACGGCCTCGCCTCAAGAACGGCAATGAAAGCTGTTAAAATAACAGATTATTGTCAATATTAGCATAACAGTGAATGCTGTTGATCTGACAAATATAAGAACAAAGTAGCGAGCGCCGTGAGCGGAGGTTTCTCTTCAAAATTAACTGATGCACAGATTTGCATAATATTGGTAGTTGTTCTTTGCTAAAAATAACCAATGAAATCAGTTCTTTTAACAGAAAATCCAGTCAGATTTGTTGAGAATGTGTCATTTTAACCGAATAATGTTAGCGAGAGACCAGCAATTTCTCTTCTGTTAAAATGACTAAGTAAATTTGTTCTGTTGACATAAAACTCGTTTAGATCACTCATAACAATATCAATTTAACCGAATATCTGTGAATTCAAGAACAACAAATATGAGTTGTTGATTTTACTAGCGTCATTTCTGTGGGGGTATGGCCGTTTGACATTTGTACTCTGCGGAATTAGCTTCTTGATACCGAATTTTCGGGAATCATACCGACACAAAAAATTTATTAACTAAAATGTTCTGTACACTTGAGTACATAAACACTTTCTATTGCAGTTTATATTCGCTCCGGTTTCAGCATCACTTTTGGTTGTAGTAACAATTCCAATTTATTTGCATTTTATACACCAGGGTCAGTTTCAGATTTTGTTCAACCTTTATTTCCAGTTTCGCAGCCAAATCCGGTTCCCGTTTCGTGTCAAATTTCTGTTTTAGCTTTGTCGTAATTCCGATTCTAATTTCGATTCCAATTTCGTGTCCTGTTTCGATTACACTCAAAGTTCCACTTTCATTTCCAATCTCGGCTTAAATTTCTTTCTCTTCTCCTTGTAGCGATAAGGAAACTACTTGAAGGGTTTGTTAACTTCTACCACCGTGGATGGTCCATTGCTGAATATTCATCTGATACGTTTCGTAATATAGTACCATTAAGGTGCTAACCCAACTAACACGTAAACGATTTAAATGACCACGTTGAACTTTCTAGATCATCGACTCCTTCCGTGAAAAACTTGGGGTTGCCAGATTTTCGCCTGGTAAATAAAAAAGGTTCGCTACTGGAAGAAGATTTTGGCAATTGGGTTAGAGAACCTATAAATTGCACCAGCAACCTGTTGTTGTTGTAGTGAAAAAGACTCTCCCCAAAGATTTTGGGAATTGTTATCCATGTTGATGGTCCTTTGCCAATTATAGATCCGGTTCGTTCGGGTAACGAGCACCATTAAGCAAGATACCCGACCATATCGGAAACGATTTATTATGACCGCATTGAACCTTCTAGGGCTTACCGCCCACTCAACCCTTAGTTTCATAAGAGAAGAGCTTCGCCTTCTAAAGAAACGGGACTGGCCATGTGTAGGGCAGGTTGACAATTGGGTTCAAGGAACTATATATTGCCTTTTTCGGCTCAAACTTCCATTTCGTAGCCGATTTAGGTTCCAGTTTCGGTTTTAATTTCGTTTTAATTCCATACTCGATTCAAATTTTAGTTCCAGTTTTGTTCAAGTTTCGATTCCGATTTCAGTTCCATTACGAGTTTCGGCTCCAATTTCGGTGCGCTTCCAATTTCTGTGCCAATTCCATTTCCCATTCCAATTTCGGTTGCGTTTCCAGTTTCGGATCCAATTCCAGTTTCGATATCAATTTCCAATTTAGCATCCAAATTCACTCGTCCGAGTTTCTGTCCCCATTTCGTTTAAGGGAAATGAGAATGACCTTCAATCTTACCTTAAAAGATTTGGCACATTTTGAGAGGGGCTGAAGAGTTTGAACTCTCCTTTACATAATACCAGTGCTTTTGGGTTAATATGATTTCCCTTATTTAGATATTCTTCCTTCCTTCTCTTCTCCAGCCTTATGGCCATCAAGGTGTAAGAAAATTTACCAATTGTCTGTCAGTGCTTTTGTTTGATGCTGATGGCGATCGTTGCAAAACAATTCGCAGGACATTCGTAAATTTATAAAAACATTCGCATTTATTTATTCTCTCCCCGAGTTTGCCAATATATTCCCGAGCTACGTTCTTTGGCCAAAGGAGCAACGCATTGATGTTGGCTAACAAGCAACCAGTCTTTTGGCGCTTGTCGTCTACAAAATGCAATTTACAGCTTCCTTTTTTCTATGAATTCAATTTCTTCACAGCTGTATATACAAACATTTGTTTTTGTAATCATAATTTTGCGTCCAAAAATAAATAGAAAATAATGAGGTTAACTCAAGGAAGAATAGCAAAAGGACATGGCTATTATTGAACCAAAATGTGGCTAGTGGAATTGAAGCAATGATGAAAACAAGAACATGGAAAAATAACATTCAATACGGCAGAATTGTGGTATATTTGCAGGCCCGCAGAAGTCCACACTCACCACCCTCAATATAATGCTATAGCTGGATCGTATCCTAGTGAAGTCCATTTTGTTGGTTTTTTTCTGCATGCGGTATTCCCCAAAGGGACCCTTAAGGATGTGTGCACAAAACTATCAACGTTTGATGCAAGTATAATCGTGCTGACAAGTAACTACAGGGACTGCAAAAAATTTTGGGATACTGTAAATGCTTACTCCTGATGAGAGTGGTCTGAGGGTGTTCTCTTTTCTTTAAAGGGCTTTCAATATCATACGGGTAGAAAGAGTACTTGTCCAACAGTACCCGTAGGCTGGCATAGAAAACCTGTCCGACCGTAGCCGTATTGGTACGAAAAGAGTCTGTCCGATAGTACCCGAAGGGGAACGAAGAGGAACTGTGGAAAAGTACCCGTAAGAGTTTTAAGGAGAGTTGAAAATGAACCAGGCCGTCAGTACCCGTAACGGTATAAAGAGGATCAGTAGGACACCATCCGTTCAGGCATAAACAAGAAGAATTGGTCTCTCCATAGGACATGCACAAAAACAAAAGCTGTCACGCCAACCCATATAAAGTGATCAAATTTGGCTATAGTCGCATACTCCTTTGCGACTCATCCCGGATTGATCCTTGAGTAATCGCAATTTATGCAGGGTTTTTAAGACTCTAATTACGTACGATATTCTGTTAAAGTTTTGGTTTCTAACTCGTTTCCAACTTGGAGGTCAGTTTCGGCTGGCATTTTGCTTATTTCTTGTTTCGATTGCTGTTTAAGCTCCATTTCAAATTTAAAATTTGGTTCCACTTTTGTTGCAGCTTTACTTCTTAGCTTTGTTTCAGTTTCGTTTTGTGTTCAGTTTCAGTTCTTGTTCTAGTCCTTTTTTCGGTTGAAGTTTCAGTTTATGTTCAGTTCAGCTTTCTAGCTTGGAGTTATGGCTTGAATTTCAGTTTCAGTTTCCCTTCTTATTTCTTTCCGTTTCAGTTAAAGTTTCAGTTGCTGCTTCTGTTAAAGTTTCCGTAACGGTTTCAGTTTTAGTTTCTCTTCCAATTTGTGCTCCAGTTTCAGTTCTAGCTTCAGTTCCAGTTTCACTACCAGTTTCAGTTATGGTTGAAATAACAAACCTCTGCTCACGGTATGGCGAAATCCAGAATGTAAGCGTAAGCGTATTCTTTGGAAGTGGTATGCTATAAGGGGGAACATGGAATGCAAGTGTGGGCATATATCGATAGGTTATCCATTTATTACCAAAAATATATCGATATGTTATAAAAAATGTATCAATTTACTATTGAAAAGTTATCGATTTGTAATTTAAACTAAATCGATATATTATATGATGTGTTATCGTAAAGTTATAGATTTGTTAACGATTTTTTATCGAAAAATTATCGATTTGTTATCAAAAAGATATCGATTGGATATTGGAAAGATATCAATTTTTATAGGGTGTGGTACTAGTTTTTTACCGGCGTGCTATCAATTTGTTATCGACGTTATCGACGATAATAAGTCGATAATAAAGCAATGACTTGTCAACATCGTTTGTTACAGATATGGAGCCCACAAAACTTTTCTTAAAAAGCCCGAAATTATTTGTTTCTGGGAAAGTTGTCTCTGCTGGCCTAAAACTTCAACTCCTGGGCGACCTCTAAGTTGGTAACTTAAAAGCATAAGTTTTCTAGACGAACTTTACCAGTTCTTGGTACTCAGTCCTTTTTTGTTACTAGACGCCAAATGGCCACAAGCAACATTCTTAAAATATCTGATTTAACGAATGAGAGTACTTCCAGCTACACATTGAGACCTTTGTAAATGTGGGGCATCTACTTTACATCATTTTCACCAAGAAAACCGACAAAGAACTCCACGAAAAACATGCGGTATCAGGCATCACACAACCGTCTTGATACCTTCCGAGTGCCCTGTACATTCTGACTTGTTTGTGTATTGACTCTTATATAAACATTTAGCTAAACAAAGAAGTCCTTTTTGTCACATTTGGCTAAATTACTAAACGCTGACTTGTTTGTGCGTTAAGTCAATTTGTTTATTTGAATCTTTGAGTGTTTGTATGTCTGTGTATGTGTTTGAATGCAAGTTTCTTGTTCTAGGGGTAATTGGATTTGTATACGCATACGATGATACACACACTCACACCCACACCCACAAATGTGTTTGCATAATCGAGTTGAAGCAAATATCAATGCGATTCACAGGCATTATGTGGCTGCAGAATAAGAAAATATTTTTCTACACAATGTAATGGCTAGCTTCAAGGGAGGGAAAACAAAAACAAAATTGAAGAAAAGTCTTTAAAAGAAAAATAGAAATTATTTGAAGAGCGATGGAAAATCTTTCCAGCAAAATCTGCGAGTCACCACTATTTTAAGGACAATGAACCAGCACCCCAAAGCTGTTTATATGTTCGCCGAAAAGTAGACTACAAGTAATGCAAAAGTTGTGCTACAGCAGCGAACAGAAAACTTGCAATGGCAATTTTTATCAAATTTCGTTAATTAAACTATTTTTTTTTCGATGCTTTTTGAAAAAACTTCTATGAGTTTTGTATTTGAAGCAATGAGAATCAATCAAGAAAACATTTTCGCAAAACTCGATTTTACGAAAATTTCGAACTTTCTCTTTGGAGTATTCAAAATTTGTTTGAGTATGTAGTTTTGTAACTCAATCAATTTACATCCCACAAAATACAAGTAATAGGTCCCTCGAAATTTGCATTGTTTTTGATAAATTTTTTCCAAAGAGTGTTTCACATTTTCTTCTATGAAAGCAAATCTTAACTACCCTGCGAAAAAAAATTCTAAAAATCTATGCGAAACTTGAGAGACCTGTAACTTAGTTATGATTTATTAGATTTAAACTGATAGAGCTATAAAACTATGGTATAAATATTACCAGGTAAAACCATTTACTCTTCTTGGCGGCCATAATGGTTTTTTGATTTTTCAAAAAATTTTAAAATCACTCTCTTAAATTTTTTGGAAATGCCAAACCAAAGTAAACACAAAAAAATTGTTGGTTTGACATTTTTAACTTTTTTTAAATCCCCAAAAAAGAGGATGCTTATGAAAATAAATGAAAAAATATTTCGAAAAGTTTTGAAATCGGTTTTTATGTAAAATGGCAAAAAAATTAGTTACCAATATAATGGATGCCTCAACACGTCCTATTTTTGCAAAGGGACAAAAGAAAATACCTTACTTCTTAACCTCTTCTAATTAAGAAGCGAATGTTTGAGTCAACCCCTATTGATTTTTTAATCATCCTTCTTCACTTGGTTTATACGCCTTTAACCCTTAAATATGCTGAAACTTCACTTTATAAGAGATCAGCAGTCTCAAGTGTCCTCGCTACTGCGGCAAAAAATTATTTTGGAGGTATTCTTTGGTTTGTTTTGGCCCTTTTCTCGCGGTTGGAAGATACATTTTTAATTGGCTCTTAACCGCTTAGCAGATGCTGGCCGTTGCGTAACAAGTTACTCCAGCTAACGCTGTTTCGCGATAACTGACGCCAACAGCTGGCACCAAGAGAGATCAAAGTCTTCCCACACCTGCTTCTCCGAACACAGCGGAGATCTTCCTTTAACTTGCCCATGCCAACAAAAATGTAGTAGCTCTTCGCAGCTTAGCTAAACATCATCGTCCAGTTGGAGTATGATAGTTCGTGGAGGCTGAATTTACCGGCTGAACGGTCAAAGTCTGCCGCCGTGGTGTAGAGCTATGGTGTTGACCTATCCCTCAAAAATATTTAAGAAGATTTGTATAAATGGTATTGATTGTCCCTCGGCATTACCTTGGCACCAAAAGTTCGTCCGCCTTAGCAGATAAATTTTTGGGTCGGCACAAAACATGTATGTAGCTGAGCCAGTTCGTAGAAAAACGAATACACGATACGTAGACTTCGAATTGGATGGAACCTTAATCTCCTCAGATATATATCACACCAAATTTTTATTATTAGTAGATATGTATCTCTTCCGTTCACCTTGGAAGTAAATCGGGGTTTTCTTCTCGTCGCGCAGACGCAGATATATTTCTAAGCAATTTGTTGAAGAAAATTCTTCAGAAGAGGATCGTGGCCTGATGCTTCTTTTTGCGGGAAACCACAATACAATTCTTGAGTTGAAAATTCTGGAATGCGGTTGACCGTTGAGATTTCTTTCCCACCAAAAAAAAGTTATATCCACCAATAAAAAATTCGGTTTTGGATAAAATATCAGAATATTAATGTTAGAAATCAAAAATATTAACGACAGCATAACACTGGCAATACGCGTCCAAAAATACCGAGAGAGGTGTCAAAAAACTCGCATTGACCTCGACAACAATAATCCGAAGGCGGAAAATAAAAATTTTAGATCGTTCAAAAGATATTAACGAAAAACCGAAAAATGACCCCGGAGTGCTCCGAAACCGAGAGTGGGATCTATAGTATTTTTGCGCAGAACACCTTTATGCATTGGCGGCCTTTGGCCGCGCTTATAAAAAATTACCAATTGGATACCAAAACTATATCCGCGCAAAACACTTATGTTCACAATTTTTTTTTGTGGGTACCACAAAATCATCAAAATTACAACAACCACACGAAAATTTTCAAAATTTCTTTTGCAAATATCTCTTGACAGACTCAAAATGTTTTACCTTCCCTTACGGATTCGAGATCCTGGATCCAAAACGCGTCTTCTGATACCCCTCTTGATATTTTTGGACGTGTATTAAGAGTGTCATGCTGTCGTATAGAATTACCAAATATATTACAGTTTGTTATATTTATATTATGAAATCAAAACCAAAATAAAAAAATAAAAATGGAGAGCAATGAGAATTTTAAAATTTTTGTAAACGTCATTTCGGCTTTCACCGGTTTTACCTTGTAATATTTATACCATGTATAAAACAATAGAAATTTACGTAAACAATTTTCTTGAATTTTTGAAAACGTATTTGAGATTAGTTTGCGCACTTGCAGTTAAAACTTTCAAAGAAATATTTCATTGAACTGAAGAAATTTGCTAAAATGGCGACTGCTTTTTTTTCTGTTCGCTGCTGTAAATATATTAGACTGTCCGTTATTTTTAAGTAAGGTTTTTGAGGAGAACTTTATATGCCCTTTAAAGCATAACTCGATGTAAGAAAAAAAAATTGAGAATGTCGTTAGTAAATAAATGAAAAACTCGGAAATGTTAGACACCCTAATGTTCCACATCGAGATTTGAGAAAAGTGCATATTTATACATGTACATACATATGAACTTAAGTAGCTACTTGCTAACGCTTTGTCCTTTGGCTTGATAGACTTATTTACTTAGCAGCTTCACTTTGGCCATTGTGCCATTTTCACTAAATTATGAATGACATAAATTTTGTGGTGAATTACAAGTAAATGAAATGCGAACATAAAAATGCATTTAAATTACTTAGGAAACAAGAAAATTATTTGGAATTTTCGTTTTCCAAGGGGAGTGAAATTATTAGAGCAATGTATGTGAAGTGAATGATGGGGTGATTGGTAATTGACGAAATGAAGCATGTTTAAGGGTAGTTAAGGTAGTATTCACACCCAAGCAAGGGAAATCCGAGAACCTGCTCCCGTTGTATCGTTCCTTTCACCCAAATATGGAGAAAATTTTGGATCAGCATATCCACGGAGACGGCTTTGGAATCTTTAAATGAAGTCCTTTGCTCTTTTATTCACATCTTAAGGACTTTTGATAACATTGCTTATCAAGCTTTCGAACAAGCTATGAATATAAGCACAATGACCATTCGCTGGATACTATCCATGCTAAAGAGAAACAAAACAGTCTTGAGCTGGAAGGGACAATTAAGTTAATTTTAGCTACTAGAGGATGCCCACAAAGGGGTACTTCAGCTACTAAAATCTAATGGATTTGACACACAAGTGTGTACAGATACTTAGTAATATGGATCACAGGAATGTACACAGGAACAATCTCTCATCGCATGCAACAAGTTCTGTGGTGTGACACCAAAAGAATGTCTATCAATCTTAACATAACTGTCGTAGTGCCTTTGCCTTGAGATGCACCAAAATCCGAAATTCATACAAGCAAAATGATGCTACCTCAAACAAACCAACAAGAGCTTTCTTCGCCTGCACTAAAACTCTATGGCAAAATATGCGGACTATCTCCGAAAATAGTATACTTGGCACTTATTTCCGCTATGAATCCAATAGTTAACTATGCTTCCTTGATTTGGCAGCCGAAGACCATACAAAGAAGAGCATTAACAAAATTAATCAAACTACATTGACTAGTTTGCATTAGCATAGCAGGTACGTTGGGAACGTCTCCTGCTTATGCGTTTAGTGGCTTAGAAGTAATACCTCACTTTCCTATTCTTGTAGAGAAAGAGGCAATACTTCCTGCGCTAAGACTTAAAATCCTGCTTATGCCCCAACGATTGGTTCGCTTTTTTATCTTAGTCTGTGTAATGGACTTCCCCACAAAGTCAAGCTTTCCCCATAGTAAAGTAGCTTACAGTTGGGCCGCCATGACCTGGTAGCAATATCAGGGAATTTATGTACAACGGGGCGAATTTGTTAAGCGAACGTCTGCATTCGATGACTCAGCCGACTTTGTTTTTCTCAAACTTTTTCTTCCATTTATTATACGAATCTCCGCACCCCGTCCCTCATCCGCTCAATCGAATTCGCTGTCTACGCTCCGTTCCATTTTCATTTATTCACTTCTACTTTCTCTCTCTCTCTCTCTCTTATTACTTCCAGCTCTACCCTTTTCGCACCTCTACTCCCACTTTTAGCCCTGATCCCAATCAAAATCTCCTTAATACCCCCTTAAGTCTCGCGCCACATCTCATATAGCTGTTTAATTTTCACGCTACTACCAAAAATATTTCCATAGATACGCAGTATGAAAGAAAAGATTTGTTGCCACGCCTCCTTTACATACCGAAATAATATTTAGCTCATAACATTCCTAAGATGTCTCAGATTTGTTTATGATCGGTCAGTCAGTCTAGAACGCAACTTGTGCTACAGCTACATACATAATTTATAGAGATATAGATGAGAGCTCCCCATATGGTTTATATCAGGGTCCACAATATCGCTAGCTATTACTTTTTAGTTGGCCTATATTGGAAGTTGAGACCAACAATATGTACACTTAAAGTTTTATTGATATCGGCGATAGGACTTCGGAGATTAGCTATAGCGAAGGAAGTGCCATGACATGAACATCCTCCTAATTTCTTTTGCTCTACTTTGCTCTAACCTCCTCTACCTTCATAACTCTAAAAGTATTTTGAGTAGTTTCTTTCGTTTCGTTTTACTCTGTCCTCCTCTTCCTTTTAAACTCTAAAATTGTTTCTCGAAAATCGTCATCCCTAGTACCGAATCTCATGCAAACAGAAAAATTAGTCCCGGTTTCTACACCTCCGTTTCGTATTCTCAAACTTCACAAATATGCAACAACTTCTTTGTACATTCTTATTTTGAGACAAATTGATACTCCAATATATGTATATATGGCGGCCACCGTGGTATGATGGTAGCATGCTCTGCCTACCACACCGTATGCCCTGGGTTCACACACCGGGCAAAGCAACATCAAAACATTAGACAAGGTTTTTCAATTAGAAGACAATTTTTCTAAGCGGGGTCGCCCCTCGGCAGTGTTTGGCAAGCGCTCCGAGTGTATTTCTGCCATGAAAATCTCTCAGTGAAAACTCATCTGACTTTCAGATGCCGTTAGGAGTCGGCATAAAACATGTAGGTCCCGTCCGGCCAATTTGTAGGAAAAATCAAGAGGAGCACGACGCAAATTGGAAGAGAAGCTCGGCCTTAGATCTCTTCGGAGGTTATCGCGCCTTACATTTATTTTTTTTTTAATATATGTGAAGTGGTACCCCTTTCCGCATAAAATTGTCTTCTCTACTCACATCCGTTTCTGAACGTTAACAATCCCACCAGTTACTTTAAAAGTAGATGTTGTAGCAAGTTTTATAATTTGCAAACATAATTTTGGGCGCCACGACAAAGCCATAATTAGCCAAATTTATTACAATTAGTTAGTTGAATGTGGGAAGCATGTGCACACTTGAGAGCAAAATGTGCTTACGCACTTCTCTGAATATTTAAACAATTATAAGAGGTTTGCCGAAAGGTTGAAAGCTTCTACAAGTTGTTCAAGGTGGAGTTGAAAGTTTCAAAAATGTTGGTAATATTTGAGTAAAATATGTGCGCAAGTGTATGTATTTAAAATCATATATGAACGAACATACATACATACATATATGACGCTCATTAAATACAGTTAGTTAGTTCGCTATTTTAAGGGCGAATTAAACTTCCTTAACCCTAACGCCATAGTCGTAACCATACCCATATCCATAACCATCTCCAATATGATCGATTAATGGTGCCTTAACCTAAAAATCGTGAAAATTTCATTAAAATGAAGAAAACGCAAAAAATTACGAACACATACCACAAAAAATAAGTCTCTCAGTCAAAACGTATCCAAAACAATGACTAAAATCTACAAAAAGTTATTAAATTCATCAACTCAAATATATTTATGTTATGGATATGGCGAGAAACCAAAAACCATTTGGTTGGCTATGGTATGGTTATGGCGTTAGCGTTATGGTATGGCGCCATTAATCGGTTACACTTATTCGATCAGCTGTTTTATCTGGTTATGATTTTATGGTTATAAGTAACCATTAATTGCTCCTTTAACCATGAAGAAACAAAATTTTGTGTACGCATACTTTATTTGCGTCGAATGTATGTATGTATGTATGTATATATGTCTGTATGTAATTACCATTTTTCATCTTCATACATATGCATTTATTTATAATTATCTATTTTTATTACTTTTACCTTTTTCGTGTAGCATGTGTCTGGGAACTTGCTCAATTGGCCATTTAACTAATTGTTCGAAGTATTTTATTGGATACCCTTTTCAAATGATACTTTTGAATAAGTTTTCCCATGCCCATATACGCCTTGAATGAGTAAATTAGTGCTAATTTTCAGCAGAAGGTTCATAAGAGGTGGAAAATTAACGCAAAATGAATACCAATGTACATCCCAATAGAAGGGTGATGGAAATTAGAGGTTTCGATTTTTTCTCGAACATAAGCAAGAATTCCGAGACTTATTAACAACTTGACTACAAGCGAGATTCTCAACTCAAAATACTCATAAAGCCCGCTGGATTCCCGATCTTCAATTACTGCATGGACAGTGTTATATGTAGAACCTAAGATTTTGTTTTCGAAATTCTCGCTTGTATTTCAGAAGAAATCGTGAGCACTATATAGTACTGCCATTGCAGCGATTACATCCAGAGGTCGTGAGCTAGTGAAATAGTTATTCGCGCTCACTTCACACATACTATTATTATTATCTTTCGTTAAGCAGCCGCAGAGTAGCAACATTGGAAGAGGCCATTAGGGGGACTCATGAAAGCATATAAACTTATAAGGTGTAAAATTATATCCATTTACACACGCGGTTATATGAACGCACCTAGTAATACTCTTGATAAACTTGATTGTTTATCAGCTGTATTATTGCGTAAATTTATACAAATTGTGTAAATGATTTTTCATACAAAATTTGACAGCTCGTTTACGCACTAGATAAATTTATACGTTTACACACTTTATAAGGCATTTATACGGTTACATGAGTCCCCCTATTGTTAATTTGTTAATTTGTGAATTTCAAAGAAACATATTTTGCAAACAAACGCTAATGTCTAGAATGTTTTAGTTTCTTTGTTAATCTCAAGCAATAAAAAATGCTGTATATCATACTTATGGACTATTATTTGAACAAACATGCGTGTATACGTCGTGCGTCGTTCTTCGTGAATCAGCGACTAAACCACTCTCGCTGCGGTGATTTTGCTGTTACCAGCACAGCCATAGTTCCAATTTTGATGACCACTGGAGCTCTAAAACGAATATAGCGCAACTATCGTAGCTGTGATAAGACGAGTCAGTACTTTTAGTGCAGATTATTTCATTTTGAGTAGAAAGTCGTTCCTATTTTATCTAAATATGGTGGTAAAGATCGTGAGACTTCACAGTCATCCTGGTTGGCTTTTTGTAAGTTTATCGACGTAAAATTTTATTCTTCGTTTTTCTTAGGGAATTCATCAATAATGATGGTATCGAGTTACGTGCGCACATATCCATATCAATAGATAATCCGGTATATGGCAGGAAAAGGGAAAGCCAAGGAAAGGAAAGAAAAAGCAAGAAAAGGTAAGGCGGGAAAAGGAAGACGAAATCGGATAACGTTTTATACATTTAGTATCCTATTTATAACGGTTTGTTATAGATGATCAATCGGTTTTATATCGAGGGCCTTTGGCCCTGTTGTCCATTTCTTACCGACGAGTTTTCCGGTTGTTGTAGGTGTGTTATCGAAAAGCTATAGAAGAATGATCTATTTTTTCGGAAAGTTTTATACACTTTTCAATTGATATGATCAATGAGTTATCGATGGTTAATCGAAAACGTATCGACTAGTAAACGAAAATTTATCGATTTTTAACGAATAGTTATCGATTATTTATCAAAAATTTTCGTTTTATTATCAAAAGTTGCCAAAGTCTTTTTGAAAAGTTATAGGAAATTATTAAAGCCATTGGATATGTTATCAAAAGGTAATCGATATGCTGTTGACAAAGTTTTCGATATGTATTGATTAATAAAGGACAAGTTGTTGATTATTTTTGTTAAAATTATCGCCATTTTATCAAAAGTGTATAGATTTGTTGTAGTTATCGATTTATTAACGGTGTATTACCAACCTGTACTCGAAGCATTTTAGATGTTTTTTATCGAATTATTATAAATTTTCAATTGATTAGCTATCAATTTTTATCGAAAAATTATCGTTTTCTTATTGAAAAGTTATCGATTTGTTAGCAGTGTGTAATGAAACAGATACCGATAAAACTTCAATGCAAAATCGATGATGCTCCTCAAACCCGTCGATAATAAGCCGATAAAAAACAAGTAAGGCGCCGATTATAACAAGCGATAAAAATAAAATGAAATAAATAACAAGTCGATAACAAAACTGTAACATGTCCCTACCGATTGTTACCGATAATAAGCCGAGGAAGCTCTTCTCAAAAAACCCGAAAACGTTTATTTCTTGTAAAGTAAACTCTGTTGGGTTTTATCTTCAACCCATGGGCGAGCTTAAGTGAATTTAAAAATATTAGTACACCTGAATGTTTACTCATCGAACTTTACGAGTAAATGTTATTCACTCGTTTTATCTTTTAAAATTCTGAACAATTATTTTTAAAAAATTTTTCGTCATTGCGGTAACTACCAATTCCATTCATCTCACTTAGTTCATGCAGTACGTGCTAATTTTCCTCTTCCCTCATTAAATGTGCAACACAACTCGTAGCTCGTCCTTGTAGAAATCTAACCAGTTGGCCGGCAGCTGGAACTGCGCTCTCTCTCCCTCTCTCTCTCTCTCTCTCTCGAAAGTCACTAACGTGTTCAAAAATTTAAAAATCCAGTCACGTCAACACGTTGTCGTACCACCTCTTTTTATATGTTGTTTTAGCTCCTTCATTCTTTTTCGAGCACAAAATAATTAAGAGTCAATGAGAATAAATTTTTGGACAAAAAAAGACGAAGAAGTTGATGATGCTGAGGGAGAGAAAATGTGCACTGCAATGCGTTGCTATTAAAAAGTTTTCAGTCATTCGTTGACATTTTGTTAACTTGGATTAATTCTATTTTCCTTCTTCTTCATTTTCGTTAAGGTGACAAAGGAGATTTCTTATTTGATCACAAATAATTACGAATAACTTTGATAAGACCAAAACTGTTTAAGTAATTAACAGATGGAAATTAAAGAGCGTTGCTCCACTCAAACTAAAGTTCATGAAGAATCGGACTTCTTTCGATAGACCTTTCTGGCAAACTTTAAGCGACTTGCCACCAGATTAGATAGGTGATAAAGAATATGAAATTACAAATCGCAGTAACATTATCTATGGCTATTGTTATTGTTGTAGCAGTAGTGTGTCGTGCTCAGCTATGAAAATTTCACATTCCGGAACGTAACCCCTTATGAAATAGAACAAAGCTTCGAACGACTGGCAAGATGAGTAAATCCCACATATAATTAGTCCGTTTTTCCCTTATTCAAGTATCCGGATAAATATTACAGAGATACGAAAACACGCGAAATTAATGGGATGGTCTGTATAAAGTCCTCTCTTTCATTTGCCGAAATGCAAAGGAAAATATAAATCGCTGAGATCTGACAGTGCCGTCCTGACTGAACCAAGTTTTGTTCAGCAAATTCAACATGGTTTCCTTCGGTTTAAGTGGAGCTCAAGTATTCTCTAAAACACCCCGATCAAGCCTAGTCACTAATAACCCATACAGAGTATAGTCAAAGAGAATCTCCCACATACATTATTCCGATCCATTTATTATTATCTTGTAAAACTTTTTACGTAATTTGGCTCACCTTCTTTGCTCATGAAACCGTTGCTGGTAAATGGAAGGAGAGACATTGATGTCGCCCATGAGACAATCAGCTTGTTATATCGTCACCTGCCAAAATTTTCTAAAAATCCTTACCCTGCTCAGCCTGGGTTTGAAAAGAGAGCCAGGATTTTCTATTGTTATCAAAGGAAGAGTCAATGGAGCAATAGCTACGGCATGCTCCACTAACACATCAATAGCTCGAATTAACTTTATTCGTACTAAGACCTCTTCCAGCGAATGGCAAGGAATATCGTTATGAATCACGTGGTCAAAGCGGTCGTACAATAACTGCTATTAGTTAAAGGATAGATCAGTGGACTAAAGGAGAATAATGTAATGTTATATGGGATGAATAAAATGGCCCAGCCCTTCATCTGGCAATGGGAAGCAGCTGATAGCAAAGTTATCGGCTTCAGTTAAATAGTTTTAAGCGCCTTGAGGACCTCTTACGGAGGCGGGAAATATGCGTACGCTATTTAACCGTTTCTGCGGACCTCACTCACAAAATGTCTCAAAAGGTAAGACGTACAACATCAGACTTTTCTCTACAAGGAATATGCGGTGGGGGATATAAGTCTTCTATTCAATTGCGACAGGAATGTGTTCCTTGATTTGTCTCAGAAGGGCTTAGGAATGTATTTACAATACGAGCAGGTGATCACATTCGAATTCTCTTGGCCAGCAGATTGCACTGATTTCGGTTGTTTTCTAATCGGCATGCATTAATAACATTGGGAGCCCTATAAAAACTGAGAGTTCGTTAAGACTTTCATTAGAAGATCACAATCCAGGAATGTAAATAACAAGTTCGCTGCATGAAGTACTACTAGCACTTCTATATCTTTCACCGTGGAACAAAGTTGAGCCATTCTCACGAAACTACATCTAATCGCGGCGCGGGAGCAAATGAATAATCAGCCTTTCTTTTACAGCGAACTCATTCAAGATAGCATGCGAGAATGCTTCCAGTTTTGTGTTAAGTATAAGTACTCCTCCCGGTAGAGGCAGTCGTTGCTGGGTTCATTGGACGTGCGAAGTGTTCACGCTTCAGGCCGCCGTTTCAAATAAGCAGCTGACTTTGGTGCCTTTGTCTGCTCGTGTGGCTGCTGTACTAAGCCAAAACTGTCAACTGTCATTTCTTGTTAATAGTTCACATTTAATATTTAACATTTGCTGCCTGCTTCAAGTACGACTTTCATCGGGCGAGCTCTTGTCATTTTAGTGTAATTTTTTTTTTTACTCTTTCATTCTACCCTATTTGAACCCAACTCCCTTTGCTCTACCCCATTCCTTAACCTGTATGCTCTACTACTGCAATTTTAAGTTTGCTTCATCCCTCTTCTTCTTTCCTAGCAACAATTAAACTCAACCACAACATGTCCAAGGGGTCAACGCGTTTGCTCATTTTACGAGCCCGCTACGTACTTACTAGCTGAAACCTCCAAGAGGCATCCTCCCAACGTTGTTGCTAAATATTATTCCAATAGTTCTCAAACTTTTTCACTGTCGTTTCACACAAAACTTTTCTAATTAAGTGTGCGCTCGGTACCGGTCCAGCTGTGTAAAATTGTATGGGATTATTTTTAGCGGTACAAGCTTTTCCTTGTAGGCTGCTACGATTTCAGTACTATGGGCGTGACAACAATAAAATCGTATGCTTTTAATGATCAAAATTACGCAGAAAAGGCGAAGTGCGGGGTTAACAGTGAGAGAGAGGAGCGTGTTACCGCAATTCGCTGCACCCTCTGACCTTCTCCTTCCTTGGTAGTTTGCCGCTAAGTTCCACCGCCTCACACTCCCTTCTTTTGGTCTCTTATGACCTCTGCTTCCTTGGTTGCATTTTTTGTTGTTGTTTTCTGTTATTAAATAGTTAGTTGTGCGGACACATTGTCGTTAACAAAATACATATTTACAACAATAACTTGTAGTTACTGTTAGTGTCCTTTGCCGGTTTGGCAGATTTTTCACTTCCGTCTGACGGTGTGGTTGCTGTGCAGCAGCATTTTCTCTGGACTAACTTTTGTTGTGTTTGGGCGGCGTAGTTAATTGCAGTTTGTCGTAGTTAGTTTGTCTCTGTTGGTTGATGGCTCGCCATCGTCACTCAAATATGCTAAGCATTATTGGCAATATTTTCAAGTACTTATTACTTTGTTGGGTACTTTTCGAAGTTGGTGTCATTAGAAGAGGCGAGACAGAAAGTTGTTAGCGCAGGGTGGCTTCACATTTACGGCGCTATTAAGACATATTGAAATATGATACTTCGCCAGGTTTTTCTGCATGAAGTATTTTAATGGAGCATATTTTGAGCAAATTGATTGGCGATATTTCTCACAATTAGGGTAGGATACTAGTGGAATTAACGGGGAACTACGTTTCACCAACATCTAGTGCTTTTCTCTCTGTTGTTGTTGTTGTTATTTCTTTAACATATCTCAGCAAGCTTTGTCAAAATGTGATCTTCAGAGATCCCGTTACGTTTACACGCTAAGTGGTGCTAAAATTTCCCCACCTGCAGTGGTACTATGGACTGCCTTATTGGTAGACAAGCAGAAAGGCTAGGAGTGTGCTATCATCGATGCTGTTAGAGTTGTAAAGGTGACAAATATGAGGAAGCGGTGGATCATCCAAAGTGCCACTGCCCTGCGCTAAGTCGTGCCAGACATCGCTGTCTGCGAGTTCCGTTTCAGGATAATCTACGCCAGGCAAATACGACATCAAGGACTTTGTAGCCTTTATTAGGCTCTCGTAATGGTTCGAAGAGTAGGGATAATAGTGTATTTTTGTGATATCACATTGGACCTCCTGACACTGGTCTATGTGTGCATCTACTGCAACCACTTCAGCCCAACCTAACCTATTGTTTCAACTGCAAAAACATTCCGAACGCGGATGAAGTGTGACGGATTTGGGCAGTCTTTTGTCGTATCGAATCCGGTTCCCACCGCTACTTACACCTGTTGGTACTATCCCGACTACCTCTTACACGCTTCGGGTTCGTGGACTTTAGTCGCCTTTTTCTAAACATCTGGCCGGAAGGGGTATGTTATTTTAATAAATAGGGTTTACAAACGGTATGATACATTACAGATGCTTTGAGTACATTCCAGCCCAGAGCCCTTTCATATTGTGACCCGTTATTGTAGATTAAATAAAACAAAAATTCATTTTCTTCTACGCATTTCGGCACTATTTTGCGCCTTCATCAAGAAGTCTGCATTTTGTAAGAGAAGCAAAACATTTTTTATTTGAGATTTTTAACAAATTAATGAAAATATTGTCCTGAAAGCTTCTAGACTATAAATACTCAACCTAATCCGTTTTTGGCTGGTTTGTCGAGGCCATTAAGATCTCAGGTAGACTGTATGTGTCCTATAGTTGGCCTTAGTCCAGAAACGTTCCCCAAAAACCTTAACGCCTTTGAAATGCAAATAAATCACAAAGTAAAGTTTTTCGAACAAAGTCTTTATGTAAATTTCAACCCTCTAGCGACCTTGCCCCTTTAAATACCATATGGCCATATGCTCAGACTTTCGACCGCCGTGGTTTGATAGTAGCCTGCCACACCGAAGTTCCTGGGTTCAAGTAACGGGCAAAGCTACATCTTAAATTTAGAAAAATATCCCCAAGCGACATCGCGTCCAGCAGTGGTCTGACAAGCACTCCGAGTGCATTTCTGCCATGAAAAGTTTCTCAGTGGAAACTCGTCTGCCTAGCAGATGCTGTTCGTGGTCGGTGTCAAACATGTAAACTGAAAAAAAGCCTGGCCTTAATCTCTTCGGAGTTAAATCGCGCGAAAGTCTTTACCGTTAGTTTTTTTTTTTTAATTTAACATCCACATTACGCTTATCAAAAAAAAACTTGCCAAATCAATTTCAAAAATTCGTTGTATTTCAATAATTTTTACTTTTTCGGCCAAACACTGAACAAATTCAAAATAAAAGACGCTGACAAGCCAAACAAACTATTGACTCAATTATCTGTGTAAATTTGTGAACATAACGATTGCCATAAATTTTTTGAAAATCGCCTCAAAAAAGTGCCAAGCAAATTTAGTTTAATGAATTCATAAATAAATTGAAGCAAATACAAAAAAAAGCAACAAAAGCGCTTAACGGCCACCCACGAACAAATTCATTGAACTCCCAGCGAGGTAGCGGATGTTGTAGCGCCACAATCAGTGCAATTATGAACCGCAAAGGAAAAACTAATTTAACGCAAATAAATACGAGTGCAAAGCAAATAAGCAACAAAATTAAAAAAAGATAGTAGATATTAACAAAACAACAACAAAAAAGATTTTAACTAATAACAATAACAAATGCAATATAGACGATTGTTGTACATGATATGCGAGTTGCTCCTAAAAGTATGCAGCACACAAAAATGAAAAAGCAATAACAAAAAGTGGGAGCAATTAAATTTATGAACTATGAAATACTATGCATACTTTTAGGCTTGGTACATATTACACGTTCTTTTTTTGTTTTTATACTCAGCTGCTTCAGTGTGTGAATTGCTTTGGCTTTTTGCAGTTTTTGTGTGCATTCCTTCTTCTGTTTTAAGCTCCGCAAGTTTCTGTTCCACAAAGCAGGGTATATCTGTTCAGGGATGCTTAACAAGGGGTACTTCTAGAAAGAGTTTAAGAAACAAAAGTGCTTGTTTACCACCAAGATCTTCAGCACCTAACTATTTTGGTCATTCCAAGATCGTAGAGAGGTATTCAGATCTGTGCATTATACTGGAGTTAAGGTTAGTTTGAACAAGTCGGGCAAAAAGGTCTTCAAATAGACATAATTTGTTTGCCAGGTACCAGGACCTACATAAGTTGCAAAATAACTATCTTCTTTACATTTACTAGAAATTTTATAGGACCCACCTTAATTGCTGTCTCGAGATTTCACTTCTATAAGCTGGAGCTTTGAATAAAGATTCGAACTATTCTACAATATCTCTACAACCTTAGGCCTAAAGGGAGCAGTAAATCGTCCGAGTACCTAACGCTGTCTAGTGTGACAATTAATTTGGAGCGTGGATTTTGGGTCCAGAATGTTTTCATTGTAGCACGATAGCGTTGTAATATGGACGCTGCATTTTCACTTAGAACCTTTACGTAACATAAATGCACTTGGATGTCTGGTGAGGCACTTCACTGCTAGGTAAGCCAGGTCTTTAAAAACTCTTTTAAAGTATTTGGATATTGCCTTCTGATGGACTTGATTTAATGTGCAGGTATTCCTCATCTTAGCGCTCTCGTAATATATTTGTCTAGCTTGATTTAGATGGCCTCAGGGAATAGGTGTAAGCATTTGGTTTGTAGCCCTTAATCGTTAAGTACTGGGCCTACGGCTCAAGTGATGGGTAAAAAAATGTATGCAATTGACAACTAGGAGCTCATAGACCATCTGAGGTAGTTGCTCCTCAATTTATTTCCACACCACCATAACTTGCATCCCATTTTTACTTCTTGCATTGTCATAAGCTAAGCGGAAATGGGATCTTACTACCGCAGCAAACAAAATAGAATCCTAAAGCACTTGTGGAAGTCCATCACTAATCCTGTTAAAATTGAAGCTGAGTCCATTCACTTTTTCGGACTGATTACGATGTTTGTTAGTACTCTGATGATAACCTTAAAATCGCTACAATATGTGACATCAGATTTAAACCTGCAGCTGAGTATATAATTTGCATGTTCGCTCTAATTCAGGCAACATTTTTTGCGAGCACTTTGTTAAACCTTCCACAGCATGCAAAATAAAATAATTGAAATGGCGCACAATGACGTGTGAAATTGTTGGAAAATTTACTGATGTTCTCAGCAAACATGCAAATATTGTAATCCGCTTTTAGGCGCACTACCCCCACTCGTCCCACACCCTAACAAGCGTGGTCGCATCGATGAACGCGAAAACAATTAAACAACTTTAGTCAATTGTGAAAATTAAATTTAATATACAATTTATTGAAAAGTTAAAAGAGAAAAACAAATATTTGTTATTGGAGTTTTGTGAATACGAAAATTTGTGCATTTCATAGCACCATCACAGGCGCAACATTATTCAGCATTATTCTCATACCAACTGAGTTGCGCTGTCGCTGGTTGCAAGACGCATTCTATGGCAGCCAACATTGTCATTGGCTATTTATGGCACGTACTCAATGAAGAAATTCCAGGCAACAGCTGCCAATTGCTTTTCAAACATTTTTCTAAAGCTCAAGCTGGAGCGCATTTGGAGTCAGGCCGGATCGAAGGGCGTCTAGCCAGCGAGCAAGAATGCCAGAGTTGTGTTAAAATGAAAAATTAAAGAAAGTTCGTAGATATTTTTAAAAAACAAGTATTAAGTTAAGAATGACGCTAATATTATTTTTCTACTGGCGACTGGCAGCCGCTGGCATGTGTTGCAATGTTGCACAAACAGCAACTAAAGAAATAATAGAAAAAAAGAGGTCATATCGGTTCTATCTTAGCACATACATGAAGGCTATTATCTGTCTCTTATACTTAGAGCAGCTATTTTAACAGCTAATAATAGTGAAGAGTATAGTATGAGCAACATTGTAATGTTTTTCCGGTCACGATTTTTTACTTTCAGCAATTTGCACATAAGAAGTCAGACAGCGTGGAATAGGCGCTGAGCTCAGCACCTTCAAACCTTTTGGCGCAGCATACAATGTTCGCACGACCTGGTGCTCATTTATCTTGCTTTACTACTTTGTATTATCTCATTCTTAAATATGTTGCACATTTAGGCGTTAAGCAATGAGCTGGGCGAGAGGGTGCTGATCCGGTTTTGTGCTCCCTACTTTAAGGCGCTACCAACTGGAATACAGGCTTGTTTTTATACTTACTGCTTAATTTATATATTTTCTTAACAAATTTTAATACTCCGAAACAGTGAAAAATGCTGTAAGGGTCCTCAGGCTTAAGACTACTTTTCCCAGCGAAATATCAATGAGAGCCGAATACAAATATTAGAGATAAGTAGGTTCTGAAAGGGTTGTTAAAGTGAATACTTTGTTAGTGGAACAAATGTGGATGATACGAAAATTGAGCTTTAAGATGGTCGGTTCTTTGGCCAAGTATCGGGCTAATAAAGGGCTTAGCGAAGTAAGCTCTTCTGTCGGAGCCGGAAATATTAGGCAAATATCAAGAAGTGTTTATCTTTCACTCGCCTTGCTCTTACTAGCTAACTCCATTTTCTTCCTTACCTCTCTACCTCCATTTCAATCTTTTCGATGTACCTTTCAAGTATTCATCTAATATTATTAATCTAATATCTCAATTCCTTAGAATTCAAGAAATCCTTTATTTGAATTTTTCGCACAATGAAAACTTAGTTTTAAAATTTTTTTCTCTTCAATGATTTCCCATTGGTGAACCTTTTCACGTATTGCGCCTCCTTTCAATTACCCTAATTCATCTGCCAAATCTTACTAATTCAGCACATTTTTCGCATTTTCACATGTAGCTGAGTTGAATTTTTTCTGTTCTTGTTGTTCATGTCTATTTTTTCTTTTTAATTTTTGCATTCGAATCAATGCAATCAGTGCCCATTCAATTATTGCACACTAAATTTGATTGCATGCCAATTTTATAATGGAAAAATATTTCTCACAAAAATGCAAACATAGAAACAACGCAACAAAATCTTATTTTTGTGTATACTTTTAGGCTGAGGAATGTGAAGCGGACCAGAAGATACGAGCGCAACAGACTACAGCGATTTGATTCCTCTGAGACGGACAGGTGAAAAAGAATGGTATGCCAAGGAAAATATCTTTTCGTATAAAAAATGCCAGCGCATCAATTTTGGTGTATTTTCCTCCAACAAGTCAAAGAGCAAATTTTTTTCCTTTACATATCTGACTACATAAGGAGTAAATACTTTAGCAGCGCCCGAAAGTATGCAACGTTTACAATATTGATAGCTATAGCTATGTGAAGCTGAGTAAGTGACCTATGATTTTCAAACTGAGCAAGTAGCAACTTAAGGATAAAAATACACGACTTAGAGGTTCGTGATTCCTAAATGTGAGATATTCATTGGAAGCGCTGTCGGAGAAAAAGAACGGAAGAGATTCAAATTTTCGAAAATAGTTGGAATATGAGATAAAATTATAAAAACTTTCGAATGTGGCCTGATATGTTTAGGGTTCTTATTTTGCACAGGTGAGTGAGTCATTGGGTCAGCAGGCTATCGTCGAAGAGAATAAGTTAGGAAAGATTTGAGAGTATTGGGTACCAAGGCTAAAATGCAATAAGATTTCTGGCCGAAAATCTTAGACTGGACAAGGTTGAATGGTAGCCGCCCCAAGGATTCCGGAAGAGATCAGAAGAGAAGAATAGATTTTTAATTATCAATTTCTTGTATTCCGGCCGTTTAGTTAATATATTCAAGGTATGTTTGAGCTCTAGGCCAATATATACATATGTTTATTAAAATACAGCAAATGTGTTTAAACAATGTATTTATAATTGTCGAATGGTTTGTCTTGCCAATATTTCGACTTCAATCTGAAGTCATCTTCAGGACTGAACAAACGAAAAACAATTATTGAGACATAGGTACATACATACATAATTATACAATTATCGCAAGTGCCAACTTACACTTATGACTGCACCTGGTCGACTAACTTTATATTTTATATTTTAACAAACAAGGGTAAAAGAAGAACATTAAAAAATATAAACAATAAAATACCTTAATCGTAAACAAATTTTTATACAAACAACAATACATTAAATCACCAACCGTAAGAGACGCTCACATCAGCAGCAGGTGGACAATTGTGCAAACGAAGTCACACTCTTATTATAAGGTTTTTTTGTTGTTGTTGATAAGTTCTCTATAGGCGTAGGCGCAATGGTCTGTATCTGATTTGAAATTTATGCGTTTGTCACTTGGTGTATTTATTATGTGTAACATTTCAAGTATATAGCGTTTATTGTTTTTTCTCTCATGCTGCATTATTGATACATTTTCCAAGTCGGGAGAGTGCCCAGTGGTACTGCAGTGCTGAGTTAAAGCTGTCTTATTGTCATTAAGGTTGTTGTTAAGTATTGGCTACCATCAAGAGTTCAACTGTTGAGAACGTATGATCGCTGTGCGTGACTAGCAGTGATTTACGCATATCGTGCATTGCTAAGAGAGCTGCTGTTTGTTGACATTCGTTTTTTTATGGATACACACACGGTGGCGAAACATCAAGAATAATAATTTAATAGTTTTAGTTGTATATTTTAAGTGAATTTAATATTGAATTAAATAATGTACATATCATAATAATAATAATAAAACGTTATATGATATTGTACAAATGGCGACGAGGATGGGATTTTGCCCATCGTATTAAATTTCATTTCAAACAACAAAATTATTGGAAGAGAAAACCTGTCGCTATTCCAATTTTCAAGGTGACCTTTCCGCATAATCCATAACATTCGAATAACCTTCAGCGAAAGATATCGTGTCATGTCGTAAGTGCACTTCCAATAACTCCTGCATACATTTTTTCGGCAACGGCAGTCGTAACATTCGATTGTGAAGTTAATACGCACATTGACACACAAAGTCTATGCCACTTAAAAAAGAGTCGGAGTTGGGGGAATCTTCGCCAAGTATTCTGCGGGAATCAACCACCACTTCATCACAAACGCAATTTCCGTCAGCATCAAATCACGCAATGACCGCGTTAGGCACGTTAGAGCAATTCGACATCAATCACCCAGAGAACTGGAGAACATATTATGCGCGATTCGAGTTGTTTCTTCAAGCCAACGACGTACAGGTTGCAGAACGTCAGAAGGCAATTTTTCTGACATTGGCCGGCGCGACACTTTACGACCTCCTGTCGTCGTTGGCATCACCCAGAAAGGTGAGTGATCTTAATATTTCTGAAATTGAGACCATTCTAACAAAACATTTTTCCCCTCGACCGTCGGAAATTGCATCCTTCTATAAATTTCACAAACGTGACCAATTGCCGAGTGAATCGTTTGCGGAGTATGTAGCTGTTTTGCGAAGACTTGCAATTGACTGCAATTTCGGTGATGCTCTGGATCGTATGCTTCGCGACCGTTTGGTATGCGGCCTCAGAGACGAATCTCTTCAACGTAGCCTTCTGGCGGAAAGTGACCTGCACTTACAGAAGGTGATTGAAAAAGCTTCAACCGCAGAAGCTGCCTCTAAAAATGTATTGGTTATTCGTCAACCGGAACATGTCAACCAAATCGCAAAACGAAATCAACAACATGTAAAGAAAAATAAAAATCAACGTAGCACTACTGCTAATAAACTATGTAATGGCTGTGGAGGCGCACATCTCCGATCACAGTGCCCTCACAAAGAATCAACATGTTCTGCATGTGGTGTCAAGGGGCACCTACAGCGAGTATGCCGCACGACGAATCAAAGTACTACGACTGACCACACAACGCATACATCGAACAAACAGCGGAACCAACAAACCAAATCAAAATCAAAATTACAATCAATTAATCAAATTTCGACTACAACGAGCCGTAAAAAGTCAACAACAATTTCTGTTAATGGGAAGCCATGTGTATTTGAAGTGGATTCGGGTTCTGACTATACGATCGTATCATCCACTACCTTCGATAAATTGTGGCCTACGGATAAGCCAGTTCTATACGACAGCGGTGTCGAGTTGAGGGATTTTCAGCATAATGGCGTTCCTATCAAAGGTACTGTAGATGTCGAAGTAATTTATGATAAAAGGAAGGTTAAAAATTTGCCCCTTTTAGTGGTAAATGGCAATCAAACAAACGTGTTAGGATGTAACTGGTTTGATTCTCTTGGTATAAGCGTACAGGGGGTTCTATTAAACGATGAGTGTCGTAGCATTAAGACGGTTTTAAAGGAATTTGATCATCTTTTCTCCACGGAACTAGGGAAATTCACAGGGAAACCAGTTTCTTTACGCGTCAAAGAATTGGTTGAACCAATAAGACTTCCGGTACGGCGAATTCCTATTGCTATACGGAATCTTGTTGAAGTTGAACTTGACCGATTGTGTTCACAAAAAATCCTAGAACCTGTTGAATATTCTGAATGGGCAACACCTATAGTCCCGGTTCCCAAAAGCGATGGTTCGATCAGAATCTGTGGCGACTACAAGTCAACACTCAATAAGGCACTTCTGCCGCACAATTTTAAAATTCCTTCCATCACCTCACTCCTATCTTCTATAGAGGGCGGAAAAATTTTTGCAAAGCTTGACCTAGCCCAGGCTTACCAACAACTAGCTGTGGATGAAAAATCGGCCATGATGCAAACTATTGTCACTCATAAGGGTGCATTTAAGGTGAATAGACTTCAATTTGGCATTTCGTTAGCGCCAGGAATTTTTCAAAATCTTATTGAAACACTTCTTCGTAATATTCCTGGTGTCGTACCATATTTTGATGACGTAGTCATAATGGGTGCAACTGAGGCAGAGTTGGCAGACCGTTTAGGCAAAGTATTAAAACGTTTTGACGAATCGGGGTTACGCCTTCGGAGAGACAAATGCAAATTCGGTGTCCCCACTGTTAGTTTTTTGGGATACAAAATCGATAGCCTTGGCATTAGGCCATGCCCAGAAAAGGTACAATCTATACATAATGCACCCGCACCGAAAGACAAAAAACAGCTGCAGGCATTTCTTGGTCTGTTGAATTTTTATCACACTTTCCTTCCAAATAAAGCTACAATTGCAGAACCCTTACATCGACTCCTGGAGAAAAATAGGAACTTTATTTGGAAGAATGAACATCAGGTAGCTTTCCATAAACGTAAGCAGCTTGTCACCTCTGATAGCGTTCTCATCCATTATGATGAAAAATTACCACTGACACTCGTTTGTGACGCCTCTCCGTATGGTATTGGTGCTGTTCTAAGTCACATACTGCCTGGCGGGTCTGAAAGACCAATAGCATTTTATTCGAGAACCTTATCGAAGTCTGAGCGCAACTACGCTCAAATCGATCGCGAAGCAACTGCTCTGGTAGCAGGCGTAAAGAAGTTCCACGACTATTTGTACGGGCGGAAGTTCACTTTGGTTACTGACCACCGTCCACTCCTGGGAATATTCAGTACCACAAAGCAGACGCCCATCATTATATCACCCGTTATGCTCCACCGCTGTACGTTTCTGAACGCCTATACTTTCGACTTAGTTTATAGAGAAGGGAAGAAAATGGGAAATGCGGACTGTCTAAGTCGCCTACCTGTTGAAGATAAACTCAGCGAATCCAACCATGGGGAGGTATTCATGATAGAATTGGCAAGCTCACAAATTATACGCCCGAAAGACATAGCGACGGCTACCGCCAAAAATGCATTGCTCACTAAAGTCACTAGTTGGGCGTTAAGGGGATGGCCGTCATCCATGCCCCGCGAGGATGAAGCTTATGCGTATTATGTGCGCCGCAACGAAATTACCACTCTTAAAGGATGTCTTCTCTGGGGAAACAGAACGATTGTTCCTCAGAATTGTCGAAAAGCCATTTTGCAGGCGTTGCATGGGGGACATCCCGGTATAGTTAAAATGAAGGCGTTGGCTAGAAGCTATTTTTGGTGGCCGAAGATGGATACGGAAATAGAAAGCATAGTAAAAACTTGTTCACCGTGCCAGCAAACTCGCCATGAGAAAGCCCAGGCACAACCTCATATTTGGGAAACGGCAAAAAATCCATGGTCACGTCTACACATAGATTTTGCGGGACCCTTCCATGGCAAAATATTTTTTCTCACGGTCGACTCATATTCTAAATGGCTGGAAGTACATATTGTTAAGGCTACATCATCACAGTGCGCAATTAAGTCACTAAGATCGCTTTTCGCAACTCATGGCCTTCCAGATGTCATCGTGTCCGATAATGGATCGGCCTTCACGTCCTCAGAATTCGAGGAATTTATGTATAATAACCTAATCCGACATGTGAGATGTGCACCGTTCCATCCATCATCCAATGGACAAGCTGAGAGGATGGTGCAAACAACGAAGGATTTCCTTAAGAAACTTCCGCCCAATTCCGATTTCGAGCTCAACCTGGTTCGATTTGTATTTAATCAACACATCAGTCCACATGCAACAACAGGTCGTTCACCAGCCGAACTCTTCTTCAATCGCCAACTAAAAACTTACTTTGACAAAATTCACCCGCATGAGCTCTCAAATGTCAAAGACAATCCTACTGTTAAGCATACGTTCTGTGAGGGAGATCTTGTCTGGATCCGTAATTATGCAACGGGTCCTAAGTGGACACAAGGGCGCATATACTCAAGAACCGGCCCAGTCTCATATAAAATTCAGCTGGAAGATGCAAGAGTAATTAAACGCCATTTGGATCAGATCAGAGGCAGGGAACCCTCCGAGAGTATAGCGATGGACATTGAAGAAGACCAAAATGAAGGTAGCAATAACTCAGACAGTAACCTAGAATCAATTGGCGGAAATGAATCTGCTGAAAACGCTGTTGAGGGCAGATCCACTTCACCGCCTGCTAAATCATCATCGGAGCCTCTCAACATTCAACCATCGCCTATTTTGGCACCAAACACACCGTCGGGTACAGCAGCTAATTCCACTCCGCCTCGCCAACAGACACCACGGCGCTCAAATAGACCGAGGAAGGTTCCAGAATTCTATTCTTCAGCTGGGCGTTAAGGGGTGTTAAGTATTGGCTACCATCAAGAGTTCAACTGTTGAGAACGTATGATCGCTGTGCGTGACTAGCAGTGATTTACGCATATCGTGCATTGCTAAGAGAGCTGCTGTTTGTTGACATTCGTTTTTTTATGGATACACACACGGTGGCGAAACATCAAGAATAATAATTTAATAGTTTTAATTGTATATTTGAAGTGAATTTAATATTGAATTAAATAATGTACATATCATAATAATAATAATAAAACGTTATATGATATTGTACAGTTGTCACGATTTTTAATATTTGATTTATGTCCGGAAATCCTCGTCTTCAATTTCGATTTTGTTATCCCCACATATACTTTGTCGCATACGTGGGACCCGTCGCCATTACAATTAATTTTATATATAACGTCCGACTTATCAAATTTCTCTATTCTGCTTTTCGTATTGCTGAAAATCCTCCGTTGCAACGTATTGTTGTATGTGAAAGCTAATTTAAATCTCTCTCTGTCATATACATATGTTTGAATATTTTATTCTATTAGACAGACCAGATACAAATGTGGTCGATTTATACATTTTCTTTGTATCATTAGTTGGTTTATTTGTATTTAATTTGACGAAATAATCTCTTATATCATTAGTTGGTTTATTTGTATTTAATTTGACGAAATAATCTCTTATATAGCTCTGTATTATATGTGTTGGAAACTCATTATTTTCTAATATGTTTTTTATTGCTTTTATATTCTCCTCGTGGTATACTTCATCACTAATGGAGAGAACTCTTCTGACAAAATTCTTGGCTGTGTTGACTATCGTTGCCTTGTCATGATTCGAGTTATAATTGATTAGCCTACCCGATGCAGTGGGCTTCTTGTACCAATCAAATGAAAGTTGGTTATTCCTTCTTATTATTAAGGTATCTAAAAATGGCAGCTGTCCATCAATTTCGACTTCAACCGTAAACCTGATGCTCCTAATGTATCCATTCAAAATATTAACAATATCTTCCACGGCATCCGTTTTTACGATGGCGAACAAATCGTCCACATATTTTGTTTATAAACGTGGCTTGTGATGTGAATCTTCTTCGAATTTCTGTAACAATTCTTCCATCACATTATCCGATATTACAGGAGATGCTGGTGACCGCATAGGCATTCCTGACCTTTGCTCATAAATTTTATTGTTGAACCTAAAATATCTATTATCTCTTATGCAGAACCGAACCACATTCATAAAAAGTTCCTTAGTGAGAGTTGTATGGTTCTTTATCTCATTCCACTTGGAAGCTATAATTTTCAAGGCATGATCTACCGGGATGCTTGGAAATAATGAGACAACATCAAAGGAAACGAGACTCTCGTCGTCAAAGATGTAGGTATCTTTAATTTTGTTCTTAAAGGCGATAGCGTCTTTTACGTTAAATTTAGATGTTTTTGTTATATTTTCAAGGACATTGACAACATATTTACATAACTTGTATGATGGGGAATTGACAGACGAACAAATGGGTCTCAATGGTAATCCTTCTTTATGGATTTTAGGTAAGCCATATAGTCTTGGCGCGATGGCCGTTTTGATTATTAATTAGTATTTCTCTTTCGTATCGATCATTTTATGTTTAAATAGTTTCTCTATAATTTCATTATTTTTTTCTTGAAGCTTTTTAGTGGGGTCTCTTTTTAGTACTCTGTAAGTGGAAATGTCGTTAACTGTTGTAACTTCTTTTCATACTCATCCTTGTACATTAAAACCGTAACATTGCCTTTATCGGCATTCAGAACAAGTACATTTTTTATTGTTTTTTAAGAACTTATTTGTGGAGTGCAGTGTATCTAATACAAATATATCTCTCACGCTACTTTTAGGCTTTCTCAGCTGATCCCGTATTAGTGTGGTTAGATTGTTCCTCTCAATTTCTTGCTGCTCTTTATCTTGAATAGTTTGAATGCAATCCTATCCATCTGCTATCAATTTGAACAGCGGGAACTCAGTGTCAGCTATAGGTAAAGAGTATTTCGGACCTAAGGAGAGGAGCCACTGGATGTCTGTCGGTATCCCTACTTTGTCGCATTGTGTAACCACTTCGGTACGTTTATAATGTTAAGAGACTGTTTATGTATGTGTTTAAGTCTGTCAAATTTGTTTGTGTATGTTTTCTCTAATGCTGTTGTCAAGTTATTGGTTAATAGTTTCTCACTATTTAAGAATGCAATGGCATCTTCCGCATCAAGATCTTTGTGTATTATATCTAATATGGAGCTTACCTCTCTTTCATTTTGCTTTCTTGTTGCATATTTGATCCGTATAATATGATTTAAGAGTTTATTTTCCACCGTTCTTAGATATGCCATTGCCGCGTTCATGATATTTCGTGGTATTCTATTGTCCTTAGTGTTGCAGTTGAGAACGTATGATATGTTCTTCGTGGCGTTGAGTATAAACTTTGGTGTTATTCCGCTCTTCCTGCATCTCACCAGAAACTTAGTTGATTGCTTTAACTTGATAAGCTGTTGTGTGCTTTGTTAGTAACGCTTTGTATAATTTTTCGTCCCAATACCATATTTTCGTTTCAAATTTCTGTAAATTTCATGAGTATTTTTGTTGTTTCGGTGTGCTCTCCGATCCATAATTTATAATTACCAGTGGAAACTCTCCCGACTTGGAAAATGTAACAATAATTCAGCATGAGAGAAACAGCAATAAACGCTATATACTTGAAATGTTACACATAATAAATACACCAAGTGACAAACGCATAAATTTCAAATCAGACACAGACCATTGCGCCCATGGCGGAACGAGACAAGGTGGCAGCATGGGACAGCTGATTATAAACTTTTTTTATTTGATTTGATACATCAACTTCCTTCGCAGTACGATTTTGACATTTGTCCATCGAATTTACAAAAACAAAGCACATGGAATTTTTATTTATGTTTGTAGGTATCACCATGCTGCCACCTTGTATCGTTCCGCCATGATTGCGACTACGCCTATAGCTGGAGACATTGGTGCTTTATCGGTAACCGTATCGGTAACCTTATAACAGCTGATTCGACCAATCTTATGAGAATCAATGCAATCGATTATTGGTGCCTCTAAGGCCGTAACCGTATCGTAGCCAACCAATTGTGTTTTGGTTTACCGTCGTAACGATAAACAGCTGATTACGTTAGGGATACGGATACAGCGATACGACATACGGCACCAATGACTCCGGCTTATAGAGAACTTATCAACAACAACAAAAAAGCCTTATAATAAGAGTGTGACTTCGTTTGCGCAATTGTTCACCTGCTGCTGATGTGAGCGTCGCTTACGGTGGGAGATTTAATGTATTGTTGTTTGTATAAAAATTTGTTTACGATTACTGTATTTTATTGTCTATATTTTTTAATGTTCTTCTTTTACCCTTGTTTGTTAAAATATAAAATATAAAGTTAAGGCCCCATTACTGATACTTAGCATAGACTTGACTTGGCTTAAGAACTGTCACTTACAGTTCTGTTAAATGAACATTGCATGTTACTGTTTACTCAAAACTTAGCAACACTTAACTTGACTTAGAAGTCTGTTGAATTTTGATTTTCTATGTAAGTTCTAAGTGACGTTTACATTTTGAGATGCCAATTGTTTGTTTCCATTTCATTTTGATATTTTGTCATACAAATTGACATTAATGATTATGATGCCAGATTGTATGCGCTAAGTGGAGTATAATCAAGGCTAATACTATGTTCAAACAGAAAAATAAATGGAGGCTATTTCGATTTAAATTGAGTGGTGTTCATACAACTCTATTTAGCTTACACAATTGTAATTTGATAGCTAGTTGGCTCATCTCTACAGTAACAACATATCTTTGTTGAGACTGTCAAAATGTGCGTGTTGGTATTACGTGAATGAAATGGAATGAAAACATAAAACTTTGAAATTTTTGTGTGTTGTAAGAAAATGTGTTCAATGTTTTGTTTTCATTTTGATTTTGCCATCTTCTTTTGACAGTCCCTACTGCAGTGAAATGAAAGACATAAAATCAGCTGATGAAATGAGCCAACCATATAGTTCAGCCATGCGTAAGTGACGTTTAAATATAGTCAATAAACAAACTTTCCAATGTTGAATTTGCAGGTTGAAACAATTTATTACGCAATTTTTTTTAAATTGGCAATTTATTATTACAATTTATTATATGACAAATTGTGTAATAAATTGCCCAAACAGTATAAATTGCCAATTTGGTGTGTGTTTGAACCTAGTATAAGTTGCCAAGTTTACGCCAAGTCAAGTCAATTCTATGCTAAGTATCAGTAATGTGGCCTTTAATCGACCAGGTGCAGTCATAAGTGTAAGTTGGTACTTGCGATAATTGTATAATTATGTATGTATGTACCTATGTCTCAATAAATGTTTTTCGTTTTTTTCAGTCCTGAAGATGACTTCAGATTGAAGTCGAAATATTGGCAAGACAAACCATTCGACAATTATATATACATTGTTTAAACACATTTGCTGTATTTTAATAAACATATGTACATATATATTGGCCTAGAGCTCAAACATACCTTGAATTTTTAATTATCTTAAAATAAGTATCTGGTACCATCCTTTATGCTGATGTTGTTGTTATTGTTGTTGTTGCTGCTGCTGCTGCTGCTGCTGTTGTTGTTGAATTAGCCGTAATACTGTCCAATATTTGGTTGGATTGCCTTACCTCTAATATACGTAGAGGTAACCTTTAAGGGAGTTATCTTTAACTCAAAGATCCCAGTAAGCACGTGCTTAAAATTCAGCTTTAACCGAAATTACGATTCAAACTCTACAGGTCTAGATGTACCTCTCCATCTCAAGGAACGTTCAGTGTAAGGGTCAAGCCACTGGTTCTTTGTAGATACATGTATTTAGGATAGGTACTTATGGATGGCCACGCAGTGGGCTAGTCAGAAGGATTTTTCAAGGAGAATAGAAGATAATGGTGACACAATCCGCACGGTTGATGCAATCATTTCTGAGGCGATAACTGACAAATCTGCTTGTTGATCCGAAAAGCTGGGATGATTATCTAAAAATAATTTTAACCTCACCAATCGATTCGGTGCCGGAAGGCTCCGTTCAAATACAGTATATACCGTTAAGCTAAAAATCATCCAATATGCACGGTCCGCAGACTACCCTAGATTAGGAGCTTGGCAGCTCTTGGTCACCTACCGATCGCCAGCCTCCTATTAAGCGGAAGGCCATTGATGTAAACCGCTCTACCACCTAATTGGATGCTAAGTAGTTTGGCCAAGCCCACACACCGATGACCAAGTGCTTGCTATATTGAAGGCTGAAAGCAGTTACTATTAATGTCACCATAATAAGTTGCTCCATATCGCGAGCATGTATATTCTTATCGGCGTACGGTGCACAAAATGTGAAAGACTAGAAGCTGCGGGTCTTTAATATACCTTGCGCGCAGAGGAGCTGCTTGAATCGAGGGATAGACATTCCTTCTGACGATTAACGTAGTATATTGAAAACAAACTCACTTTCGGATGGAAGCAGCAGGTGCCCCATAATTGGAAGGTTATGAAATCAGTTGATGTGGGCGTGTCATCTCACCGTAATTAGAGCCTAATCTCAACATACATACCATTAGAAGAATGCGAACAGTAAAAATGAATCTTGACTTAGAGAAAATTGGTGGCTTGGAGAGGAGTCTCCACCTGATGGGTTTATATGCGATAGTTTAAGACCGGAGCATATTCTTAGAATGCACCATCTCTGGCACGGCATACATTAAACTAATATAGACATTTGATATTCTATTTCCAGCAGGAACAGCAGATGCGCTCTTTCTGAATCGGGAGAGTATAGAGCATTTCTTCTGCGTGGAGTTTGAGCAGAGCTGAGTGAACAGAGTTACGCTCAAATTATTGTTCTTAATTGGGTATGTCAAAATCGCATTCCGATGCGTCGAACCGACTACTCCTGCTCCCTGAAGATGACTCAAGTAGTTCGCGCATGTTTCTCTTGCTACTCCAATACCACCCTGTCTTACCTCATGAGTCATCACAGAGGATAGTAAAGACTTTGGTAACATTCTCGCTCGCACGTGGCTATAATACTTTCCGCTTTAAATGAAGTAATCGTTCGAGCTTTTTAATTGAACTCTACCACTACCATCACTTTCACACTGCACATGGCACTCCAGTGCAGAGTCTATTCGCACAAATTTTACAATTTTTATTTGCAGGTCAAAAGTTGAATGTGTTGCCAAAAATTAAAAGCAAACAAAAAATGGTATTGTAAAGGAAAAACAAAAGAAGTTACACAAATTAGTAAGTGGGAGGTTTGAAAAAAATGTAAATATTGTAAAAGTTTCAAGTTGAAAGGGATGAGTTTTATTTTTTTTTTCGCCGTATCAACAACAACAAAAAAATATGACGTTTCTAGGCAAGCTTTTATTGTATGACAAATGTATCTTTCCGCAGAAAAGCAGCATTGTGACGCCCATATTGGGTGGGCGGCTAAAATTACCCCCGTATTTTCATTCTCGCTTGCCATTCGCAAATGAGTTTCAACTCAAATTTTAATTACCAAAATTGGCCTCATAACAAACAACACAAGTTTTGCATTAAACGACTTTAGTTTTAGTTTTAGTCATTTTGCCAATTTATTGCTTGTTTTATGTGATTGTTATTGCTGTTGTCTTTGTTGTTGTTAGACTTGTTAACGCGGCGCCAATTCACAAATTTCAAAATTTTAATATTTATTCAAATTGTGTAAATTTATATGGTAGAAGAATTGTTTGTAAGTATGAGGCCTCATACCCAAATATTTATAGATTTATTAGCAGAACTTTTCGATTTTAATTTTATTAATTAAACATAGAAACAATTAAATTAATTGGAAGTTGAGACTATTTATTTATTTTTAATTGATTCCAATTTTAGTAAAAGTGGTAAAGAAACTCAAATAGCCTCTCGTACATTCATGGTCTGTTAAAAAATAAAAATATAGCGTGCAAACCAAATACTCGTACAATTTGATGTGTAAACCATATATACAGCAGCGAGCACGAAAAAAGGAGTGGCAATTTTTATAAAATTTCGTCGATTTAGTTCTTCTCGATATTTAAAAAAAAAAACTTCCATGAATTCTGTAATTGAAGCTATGCAAACCAATCTCAAAATCATTTCGGAAAAACTTTGAGAAAATTTTCCGAAAATCTCAAAACATTTTCGAAAAATTTAGATAAAATTTCGAACTTTACTAGATTTTTCTGAAAACTTCCATGAGATTTTCAACTGAAACAATGCAAATCAATCCCAAAAGTGCTTTCGAAAAAATTTAAAAACTCGAGAAAATTTTCGGAAAATCTCAAATAAGTCTTTTTAAAAATTCAATGAAAACTTTACGAATCCTTTAATTTTTTAACAAGAATTTCCTGAAAATGTCCATTTTCCGAAAATTTTCCGAAAATCTCAAAACATTTTTGAAAATTTTCGAAAGAATTTGAACTTTACTAAATTTTTCTGGAAACTTTCATGAGTTTTTCAACTGAAACTATGCAAACTAATATCAAAAGCGCTTTCTAATAATTCAAAAACTCGAGAAAATTTTCGGAAAATCTCAAATAAGTTTATTTAAAAATTCAATGAAAACTTTACGAAAACTTCGAATTTTTTAACAAGAATTTCCTAAAAATGCCCATGAATTTTTTAACCGAAGCTATTCAAACCAATCTCAATCATTTTCGAGAAAATTCGAGAAAATTTGCCGCAAATCTCAAACAATTTTTATTTCGAACTTCACTAGATATTTTTTAAAACATTTCATGAGACTTTCTACTGAAACTACGCAAACCAATTTAAAAGGCGCTTTCGAAAAAATTCCAAAACTCGCGAAAATTCTAGGAAAATTGCAGATAAGTTTTTTAAAAAATTCAATGAAAACTTTACGAAAATTTCAGACTTCCATGTCCATAAATTTATTAACCGAAACTATGCAAACCAAACTGAAAATCGTTTTCGAAAACATTCAAACAATTTTATGTAGAATTTCAAAAACGTTTTTGGAAAATTTTCAAAAACTTTCAATGAATGTGGTAACTGAAACTATGCAAACAAATTCCAAAAACGTTTTCGAAAAAGTTTTATGAAAATCTAAAAAACATTTTTGAAGCATTTCGGGAAAGTTTGGCGAAAATTTGGAATTTTTTGCTACAATTTTCTAAAGTGTCCATGAATTTTGTAACTGAAATTGTAAAAACCAATCAAAAAAATAATCTCGAAAAATTTTGAAAATTCAAGAAAATTGTATGACTTCTTCAAAAACTTTTTGAAAATATGCGAGAAAATTTTATGAATATTGTGAACTTTTTACTAGAATTTTCCAAAAACGTGCAAACCAATCTAAAACTTATTTTCAAATAAACTCAAAAAAATCTAGAAAATTTTTATCTAGGGTTCTCCATTTTTTTTAGTATGCCGTTCTTAAGCCCAATAAATTGTAGCGTAACAAAGTACAACAAATTTAGAGAAATTTAAATGAAAAAATTTGTCGATTATTCAATTTTTTTCGAAAAAATTTTTGAGATTGATAGTTTATGAGACTAAAATTGAATGGGCTAAAAAACTGTAAATATAAAAAAAAATCCGAGAAAGTTTTATAAAGAGTTCGAAATTTTCAAAAAAAACTTTCGAGTTTGCTAATATTTTCGTAAACGTTTTTGAGACTGCTTTGCATAGTTTCCCTCACAAAATTCATGGAAATTTGTTTCGTAAATTATTTAAAATAATACATTCAGTTTAGAAAAAAAGTTTTTTCAATTAGAAAAAAGGTTTTCTTAGCGGGGTCCCCCTCGGCTGTGATTTGGCAAACACTGCGAGTGTATTTCTGTCATGAAAAGCTTCTCAGTGAAAATTCATCTGCCTTGCAGATGCCAATATGCAGGAAAAATCCAAAAGGAGCACGACGCAAATTGAAAGAGAAGCTCGGACAAAAATCTATTCGGAGTTTATCGCACCTTGCATTTATTTATTTTTCTACCATCATACAACTGATGAAATTTGATAAAAATTGGCACTGCTATTTTAGTGTTCGCAATGTATGTACCACCCCAATGTCCCAAAATCAAATAAACTATTTTTCTAGTCTCACCCCTCAGACGGGTGGCAGATGAAAAAGTGATAAGTTGAAATCAAGATAATGTCAAAAATATTCCAAAGACAATTCTGAAATAATCCAAAAATTGGTTTTATTTAGTCCTGAAATAATCCAAAAATATTATCGAAACCATCTCGAAATGGTCCTCGGAGAATAGTTCCGAAATTATCCCGAAAAAATTCTTGCCGAAGATTTTGCGAAGACATATCTGAAATACTTCTACAGTTATGGCGAAATAGTTCCGAAGCTATCCCGATACTGGGGAACTGCTGCATTACTCCTAGCGGTTGGGTCTTATTAACGCAAGATCAAATTCTAAGAAACTGCCGTATAGTTAGGTTATCACTCCCCTATGTTCTCAGAACTAAAGTGACTTTCAAAAAACATTTTAGATCTTGACGACAATATATTTTGATGGCCTCCCTTTGTGGCAACAAAAATATTCATCAAAATTTAGTTCCAACAAGATGGGAAGGCATCGTCCTGAAAAATATTGTTATGATTTCCAGTGCAATGTTACTCTTCCAGAAGAAATGAAAAAAGAAAAAACTTTTTGCGGAATTTAAGAATTTCGTTATTTAAATAACTTCTTGTATCCATTCCTTTCCTATTATTTTCGCCGTTTGTGGTAACTTTTGTATTTGAACATAAAATACAAAATGGGCTTGGCGCCAGCTAAATGTGCCTGTTTTCGTCTCTTGAATTGCAGTGTCACTGATGTATTGTCACCACATCCGTTGTGAGCGATAAATGTGGGTGAAAGTAAAAATGATATACGGCATAAAAATGTGAAAACAACTAAAAACTTAAAAACAAATCAAATATGAATTCCAATTTAGTGGATAGAGTAAGGGACAACAGATGTGGGAGAACACATAAAGAAAAGGTACGAAATAGCTTCAAAGTTAGGTGTAATATACACGAGGTATGAGCGAGTAATCAACTTGTTGTTGAATTAGCTACCGATAACAAAGCTTATCGGCGAGTAGTCGAGTTTTACCGACATGTTTTCGGTTTGTTATTGACAATTTATCGATTGGTTGTCGGAAAGTTATCGATTATCTATCGAAATTTATAGATATGTATGTTATTAAAGGGTTATTTATTTGTTATCCCACTTTATCTTGGGTTTGCTATCGAAAATTTATCGATTGGCTGTCGGAAAGTTATCGATTACCTATCTAAAGTTATCGATATATATGTTATAAAAGGGTTATTGATTTATTATCCAACAATTAGCAATTTATTACCACATGTTAACAATTTTTCTTCGGCATTTTATCAATTTTTTACAAGTTACCGAAAAACTATCGATTTGTTAACAGAGCGTTATCCAAAAAGTTATTTTTTTATTTATCGAGAAACCATCGATACTTTATCGATTTGCTATCGAAAAACTATCAGTCTGTTATAAGAAATTCATCAATTTGATTTTGAAAAGTTATCGATTTCTGATAGGAATGTTACCAATTTCTTATCGACGGCTCAACGCTTTGCTATGAAATAGATACCAATACAGTCCAATATGATGATTGACGACTCATGCTAACTCTGCCATCGAATCACGTTTATATAATCACCCGGACAGTCATCTCGACTGAAATGACAATAAATGTCTTCCTCTCTCTCGACTCCTGCCACCCCTAACGCCAAACCAAAAGGTTAGGGGCTTTTTGGAATTCACATAGACCGCCTTCGTTGATCTGCCTCAAAAGCCTTAGAAGGTGAACAGAGAGGAGTTTGAATCGACAATTCCTCGTTGCGATCGCTTTTGTTGCAGTTCGTGGTAAGTGACGTACATCAAGTAAAATTTCATGAAATTTGTTTTGAAATGAGAATCATTACTTTAACAGATCTCAGCACAGTAGGTTAGGATCAAGAAAGTTCTCAGATAGAAGACGAAAAAGTATCCTACTATAACAATTCAAGATGAAACTTCAATGACGTTAAAACCTCAACGCTATAATCTCCACTACTAAGAACAAATGGATATACCTACCCATCGAAGTGTTAGGTATAGGCTATGTTCAGAAACCACACGAAGACATATCTGTTCATTGGGAATGCGTTTGCAGAGTGCCAGGTGCCGGTACATTCGTTCAACCAAATTTCTTCCTAGTAGTCTTATGAACTGATATAAGAGCGAAGGATCTACCTTCCAAACCTCGAACATACTGTCGAGAACACTTTCACCACGAAGTTACATACTATGTGTTAAGCTTGAGAAGAAAACTAGTTCCTTTCCTAAGCAAAAATGTCCATAAGAATCATGAAACCTAGCAATCATCTCGGCTGACCCACAGCAAGTCCATTTCCCTAATACTATATTCCTCGATTTTCCGCAAGAGATAGCGTGGTTATCCGGATGGTCATACAGAGCCAAAAACTACGCTTATATCCATTACGGAACCTTTCCTGACCATCTCATCTTCAAATGATATTCTCTCAATATCGCTGTGCCCAGGGACATACCAAGGGAAATTATTGAGATGCTCACTAAACGCCAGCGAGCCTATCAAGTTGAGTTCTAATGCTTTTAAGGCGGCTTGGCTGTCGTCAAAGATCGTTATATTGATGTCTGAGACTCTGCTGTCCCTGAACAGTCGGTCAGCTAGAGTAGTCCAATATGGATAATATTATTTTTTGGTCATCCAACAAACTTCTGTTAACATTATTGACACATTAAGTATATGTGATCTTATTACGAACTAACATAAACTAACCCAACCCAACCCAACTCCCTCCTCTCCTGAAATTTGTTTACTCCTGTCAACTTTCAACAGCCACTTGCATGTTTACCTGATACATTAACCTTTCACCTATGAGCGTGCAACCTACCATAATTTGTTAACATATTCATAGTTGTGTTTGTCGTATTTGTTGTTGTTTTGTTGTAAAATATTCGATTTTTCGTAGGCTGTTAATTTATTTATGAGCCCATTCGATGATAAATCAGTAACGCAAACGACCAGCCACAATCGAGTAGTCAACATAACCAACGTACAGCTTCTTCATCATGCTACGCTTTCTCGCTTCCCTCTTCCTTTCCCTCTACTGCAACTAACTTGCTTGCATTCCTCGCTTGCATTTGTTGATCTCTCGTATATGAGAATAGCACAGCGATTAATATCAGCAAATGTAAAAAAAAAAAAAGTCTGATGTGAAGTACATTTTTTATATATCCTTTTTATTTTTTTGATGTGATAGGAAGGCAGAAGAGACCAATAATGAATTATCTGACTGGCCTGTTGCAACGTTTTCTATGGGCTCGTGTTGTGCTCTTAGCACGGCAGAGTAAGCTTTAGCGACGAGTGAAAAATTCATGACCCAATATGTAGTAAAAATAAATGTGACTGCAGTAGGAAAAGTAATAATGACATTAACAATAACAACAAAACAAGTATTACAAGTTTAAACAACTACAACAACGACAAACCAACGTTCACTGGTTGTAGATCATCGTTGAATTGGTTGATTGTATTTATTCACCTTTTGGCAAATTGACCCCAGGCGAGCAAATGCCGGCGAAGCAAAAGACGACGAAGGAAAAATTGGTAAAAATTCTTCATTTAGGTATTAGGAGAAAGAGAAGAGAATTCGTAAAGAGTTTTTAAAATGCCGCCTGTTGTTGTTCCCTTTATATACCTTTTACAAAGATGAAACATCCTATAAAACCTGGCTGAAGCACCAGATGTTTCCAAAGGATTTTTCCAACGATTTCAAATCCTACAAAGAAGAGTGTGCTTTTTTCATTAGCAACAACAACAACAACTTTATAGCGGTATATTTTTTATAAGCATAAGGTGAACTATCGCTTATTTACCTAGCTTACTGCAAGAAGGCTAAATATGTTGGTAAAAGCACACCTTTTTCTTATTCATTTGTGAAGGAACATACGCAATTTAGGAGAGAGCTGAAAAAATCAAAAGGACGACATAACTTTCAGTAAAGAACACGCCATTAGTAAATTATTCAGATAAAGCTCTCTGCAAGTTGTGAGATTTTTTAAGCTTCACGTATAACTTTAAACGATATATTTGCTTCTTGCCGCATACACCTTTCGACCAAAGGTAGATTTATACTTTGTAAGTTTCTCCAGCAAATAATGCGAACTTTTAAACTCGAATAAATCGAAAGCTCCGAGCAAAAAACTTAACAATCGAAATCTGAATAAAGAAATGAAACCAACTTACTCATATTTTGCTCCTCATAGCGCCAGATAAAGAGATATTTTGTGAATGAGCTTTAATACAGTCCAAACGGCATTCTCATGCGAATGGATAAATTCATGTTCTTCGATTTATTTCTGCAAAGGTGCAATTTTCCACAAAAGAAAAAATGTAGCAAATAAACGCATTTTAATTGAATTCAATCGCTTAAAACTTGAAACATGATGAGCTTCTTCTAAAGAGCTTTTCTTCAAAAATCAAAAAAAAATAAAAAGCTGCATAATGAAGGATTATACAGCAAATGTGATCATATTTTCAATTCTATTGAGTTTACTGCTGAGAGCTTTCATGTTGTTTGAGCTTATAACACTTCAAGATTAGTAAAAGCGTTTTTTGTGATGAATAACATTTCGCTGTCCAAGATGACCGTATACTTTTACTCTCCGCTAGATTTTCATATGAAAATATATCGTAGAATCGCACATCCACTCAAGCCATTCAAGCCACTTAAGCTTTCAGCTTAATGCTTTCCAGCCACATACAGCACTGTCGCTTGTAGTTACTTGTTATTGTTATTTGCATGTCAGACAGCCATATTTATTGCAATTATTGCAGTAATTGTTGCTGTTTTTGTTGTACATGCTGCTCATATTTTCTCTTGTTGTTGTAATTGCTGATATACGAGTAATTATGACGATAACGTCAATTGGTGTGCACAAACCCTTCACTTCTGTGTGCGTGTGTGTGTTGCAGTTTTAAATATTGGTGCGCCTGATTTTTATTCTTTTTAATGCCATTTTAACACGACACCACTTTATTTTCACAAATTTCTCCTCTCATCATTGCCTGCTATGAGCCATTGTAGTCATTATTTGCAATATTTTTGCATACTTTTGGGCGTGCAAGCAATGAAAGTTGGCAGTAATTTGTGTGTTTTTGTGTTGTAAAGTATACGAAATTATTTTGTTATTGTAAACGTTGTTGCTTTCACTTTTTTGCATGTCAAAAATTTTTTGTTGTTGTTGTAGTGTTTTGATGCTTTTTTTTAACGTTCGAACGTTTTCAGATTCACTTTTAGCGTGTACATATTGAATATAAATCTATATGTAGCTGTGTATACCTCTATGTATAGGTGCCTGTGTGCTGCTCCGCGTTTTGTTGTAATCAATACTTTTTTTCAATATATTGTTGCTATATGTTTACTTGTTTTTTGTTGTTATATATGCTGCTTCCGCTGTTACTAGAGCTTTAATTAGTTATATATGCCACAATGACAGCTCGTGGCTGGTGACAATTTCACGTTTTTCTTTTGTTAACTCAGTTGAGCAGAGCTCACAGAGTATATTAACTTTGATTGGATTGGTTGTACAGGTATAAAGGAATCGAGATATATATAGACTACCATATATCAAAATCATCAGTATCGAAAAAAAATTTGATTGAGCCATGTCCATCCGTCCGTCCGTCCGCCCGTTAACAGGATAACTTGAGTAAATTTTGAGGTAAAAAAAAAAAAATAAATAAATGTAAGGCGCGATAACCTCCGAAGAGATCTAAGGCCGAGCTTCTCTTCCAATTTGCGTCGTGCTCCTCTTGATTTTTCCCTACAAATTGGCCGGACGGGACCTACATGTTTTATGCCGACTCCGAACGGCATCAGCAAGGCAGATGAGTTTTCACTGAGAGCTTTTTATGGCAGAAATACAATCGGAGCGCTTGCCAGACACTGCCGAGGGGCGACCCCGCTAGAAAAATTTTCTTCTAATTGAAAAATCTTATTTCTAAAATTTTGATGTTGCTTTGCCCGGGAGTTGAACCCAGGGCATACGGCGTGATAGGCGGAGCACGCTACCATCACACCACGGTGGCCGCCTCAGATCGCTATTCAAAATGAACGATATCGGACTATAACCGCGCCCACTTTTTCGATAATTTCGAAAAACCAGAAAAGTGCGATAATTCATTACCATAGACGGATAAAGGGATGAAACTTGGTAGGTGAGTTGAACCTATGACGCAAAATAGAAAATTAGTAAAATTTTGGACAAAGGGCGTGGCACCGCCCACTTTTAAAAGAAGGTCGTTGAAGATATCATGATGAAATTTGGCAGGAACGTTACTTCTATTACTTTATGTATGCTTAATAAAAATTAGCAAAATCGGAGAACGACCACTCCCACTTAAAAAAAAATTTTTTTTAGTCAAATTTTAACAAAAAATTTAATATTGTAACGATTTTACTGCAATTCCTCTTATTTGCAATCTTCTACTAACGTTCGATTCCCTAAACTGTTGAATAAATAACTCCACTGTTCAATAATGCAAAATGGCCTTTATTAGAATACTTTCAAAATAACACTACTATTGCTCGCCAGATAGCGCCTTAAATCAAACTGATTGTCGCGCCTCTACTGTTGCTGCCTTTTATAATCTGTGATTTCCTCGTTGCATATTTCTAGGCTTTTCTATTTCCAGAACTTGCTAGTTAGTTATCAGTTATAAAATTAGTCAGCTGTAACTACAGATGAATGATTTTATAGCTTCTCTCATTGCATACTTTTGGGAGCATCTCAGATAAGATGTCTGCATGTGCTTGTGCGTTGCTTCTCCGCCGCGTGCACGCGTATGTGTAGACATAATGATTGAATTATTGATGTGCATACAAGTCACTGCTTAACATCGGCTTAGAGATGATAGTATCCCTTAGTATTGCTAATATTCGTTACAATATCTTTACAGTATATAAGTAAATTATGTCAACATTCAACTCCAATAATGATATGGTGCAACAAAATACAAAAATAAAAGAAAATTTCAAAATGTGCGTGGCTCCGCCCTTTTTCATTTAATTTGTCTAGAATACTTTGAATGCCATAAGTCGAACAAAAATTTACCAATCCTTGTGAAATTTGGTAGGGGATTAGATTCTAGGACGATAACTGTTTTCTGTGAAAAAGGCGAAATCAGTTGAAGCCACGCCCAGTTTTTATACACAGTCGACCGTCTGTCCTTCTGCTCGGCCGTTAACACGATAACTTAAGCAAAAATCGATATATCTTTACTAAACTCAGTTCACATACTTATCTGAGCTCACTTTGTATTGGTATAAAAAATGGCCGAAATCCGATATCGAAAATTACGAAAAATGAAAAAAATGCCATAATTCTATACCAAATACGAAAAAAGGGATGAAACATGATAATTGAATTTGTTTATTGACGCAAAATATAACTTTAGAAAAAAACTTTGTAAAATGGGTGTGACACCTACCATATTAAGTAAAAGAAAATGATAAAGTTCTGCATGGCGAAATCAAAAGCCCTTGGAATCTTGACAGGAATACTGTTCGTGGTATTACATATTACATATACCGTGGTCCACATTTTGTTCGATATTTCGAAAACGCCTTCACATATACAACTACCACCACTCCCTTTTAAAACCTTCATTAATACTTTTAATTTGATACCGATATCGTACAAACGTATTATAGAGTCCCCCCTGGTCCACCTTTATGGCGATATCTCGAAAACGCGTCTACCTATAGAACTAAGGCCCACTGCCTTTTAAAATACTCATTAACTCCTTTCATTTGATACCCATATCGTACAAACAAATTCTAGAGTCCACTTTTATGGCGATATCCCTAAATGGCGTCCACCTATAGAAAGAACTATGGCCCACTCCCTCTTAAAATACTCTTTAATACCTTCCATTTGATACACATGTCATACAAATACATTCCAGGGTTACCCTAGGTTCATTTTCCTATATGGTGATTTTCCCTTATTTTGTCTCCATAGCTATCAGCTGAGTATGTAATGTTCGGTTACACCCGAACTTAGCCTTCCTTACTTGTTGTTGTTGTATTTGTGTTGAGCATAATTTTCATATTATATTGTTGTTGGGATTTTGTTGTTGCCATTTTTTATCATAAAATTATTAATTAAATTGACAATGGTATTATAGACAACAGCACACGCACACATTGAAATGTTATCGTGCGTGTGTTTATTTTTTATTCAACCAATCACTGTGGTGCCGTTAATCAGGTGTCATTAAACACTAATTAAATGTGTTGATTTCCGTGCAATGAATACAAACACAAACATACTCAGCCACATTACACTGCAAGGGACATCAAACTATTCAGAAAATAGTTTACTTATTTTTCTAACTGTTTCCAAACTAGTCCGCTAAATATCAAATTGCATGAGATTAGATCGAACACTTTGAAGCAAGTACCGCTGCATTATAACCAGCATGCATATAGGACAGGTACATCGGCCAACATAACGCTTTACCAATAAGCCACCGAAATTCAAAGAGTCATCGATAGAACCGGGTTCGAAAACACAAACCATGGAAGTATATGCCGTTCGCTAAAGAGGAACGCAGTTCCAGTGGCCATTCATAAGTGGAGAAAACACCGCTTTGAATAAGAGTTGCTGTAGCCGTAATTTTGGATTTCAATTACCAGTTGAAAGCTATGAATGGATGTGCGCAGCGAAGAAAAAAATGTTAGAGCAAAATATTAGCTAAAATATAAGCTGGTGCTGAGCACTTGAGCATTACTGGAGCAATGACCTAGGCATTAGTGGCAGACTTATTTCCCAATATATCGATGAGAGATTTTGAAGACATTTACATTTATCTTTAGGGAAAAGCATCTTGGAATGCCTAAAGAGTAGATAGTATCCTCCAATCCTGTACCATTATGTATGCAAGCCTAAGAAAGATTAAAAAAAGATGTGAGTAGCAAGTACTCATGAAGTTCTTACATATCGAACATACAGATGTAAGTCTTGAAACAAACGTTTTTAAAATAACCGAAGCTGTTCCAGTGGTTAATAAATTGTTAACACGGCATGACAAATTGATAACACTCCTAATAACAAAATACGAATAAATCGATAACTTTTGATAAAAAAGTCGATATAAAAGAACAATGTTTCGATAACACACCGACTACAATGTGGTAACTTTTCTATAACAAATCGAAAATTATTGTTTGCAAAATTTTGGTAAAAAATTAAAAAATATCGATAAAAACCGATAGCTTTTTGATACTACGCCAATAAAAAAATTGCATTATTTCGATAGCAAATCGATAACTTTTTGATAATATATCGATAGTTTTTCGATAAGTATAGGAAGCCTTCGATAAAAAACCGAGAACCCCTCCATAAAAAAATCGATACCTCGCTGATAGCGTTTGTTATCGACCAGCAATTTTATAACAATTCGATAACTTCTATACCTTGTCGATAACACAGCTATTACAAACCTTAGTTCCCGCTTGTACCAATGCGTGCGAGTCTCATATCAGAGATGCTCTTCTTATCCTTCGGGAAGCCTTTTGTGCTTACAACAACAACAAATGGCATATGGCGTAGTAAAACAACCAGCCTATCTGAAGCGCCGTGAAAGCTGATCCATTCATTGTGCGTAACTTATCAAAAGCACAGTGATTTCTGTGACGAAAGAGACTGTTGAGCAAGAGGAAAGTATCTGGGATCACCTTGGTCAAAGTGTAAAAAGATAGACTTTTTTTACTCAAAGAAAATTCTTGAATTTCTAAAGGATATAGGCATGCGTAAAATTTTGGGAAATGAATGTTATGCAGCTATATTCATGTCCGAAATCTGATAATTACCGCGTAAAAGGACAAAACCATGTTAAAAATATCAGTTGGTTCTATAAAAAAAGTTGGCTCACTAACTCGGCCTAGTCTTTGCACTACTCGCAAGGGCGTATTAGTCTAGTTGGTTTGACCGCAGTGTAGTCATATCCGGATATCACATACATGTACACTAACGAAACTGCATTCATCAACGGTGTACTTTTCATAAACGCTCTTTAATGAAGTGTCACAATGTTGACAGCGCAAAGCTGGTGCATATTTGCATCACTCAATAATGAAAAGTGGGTCACATAAGATAACGTTGGTTCTACTTAAATATGGGCAAAAATGGGCAAAATCTTCGTTGATCTGGTGTGTTACGCCGAAGGTTGAGTGCGCAGCTTAGAGCCCTATGCTAACTTCATCGGATATCGTTAAAGCTATGTTTTCTTTTTTTTATCGCAACGGCTAGGCTCCTTTCTGTTTTAGGTCATGACTACAATTATACTACAATGCCAAAGCGACAAATGGGTCTAAGTATTGTAGTGAAGATTAATCGGCAAAATGGCAGAGGGAGGGCAGGGCCGAAGATACATAGTTTAGCATAAAGACTGCTGCGCCTGTGTAAAGATTGAGAAAGACATAGCAACATTCAGGCAACTAACTCTCTCTCACGCTGTAAAAAGCTTCTTTCAACTCAGCATAGAGATTTCAAGAGTATTTTCAAGGATTTCAGGAAAAAGTGGTCATTGCAAAACAAGAAGAATTTTTCAAAGCTCAAGTACCAAAGACAAGTGCAGTCTATCCACACTACTTTTCGTGAGCAGCTTCAAAACAGAAAAGTATTCTTATATGAAGGTGCGTAGTCAATTCGCTGCGCTGAGGTGCAGGTTTAACTTAGCGAAGATCATGACAGAGCTTTGCAAGCTGGTGATCATGACACGCCTAATTAGGTTTTGTACTCTTGAGCTGAAGTCAGCCAAATAGGTTGATGAAAACTCTTTGTGCTGCAGCCTGGCATTGCAGACTACCATATTTCAAACCAACCACGTCAAATCTGTCATAACATTTCCATTAGACGATGTTACATTGTGGAGGCTGAATTTTCCGATCCTGATTGTTTAAATTTCATAGCGGCCACTTGAATTTTTTATCCATTTTGACTCCAGTTTCGCTTTGGCTTTCCTTTTCATTATATTTCTTTCTTTGTTCTTTAGTACTTAGTTATTGCCAAGACCGATCAACCTACCAAAGCTTTCTAGGTTTGTTTCTCATCAAAATTTTTAAGTAAACACCTTGATCAACAGACTCCCCCCATTTGCAGTCGCACCCATACTGAATATGCTCGAGTGGGCTCCTACAGACTCCCACTCTATATATGTACCGCCACCTTAGGTAGAATATTGCTTTTTAAACTAATTTTGCACGTCGTTTCCTCATCTTGTATGAAAGAGGACGTAAGAATTGGAACAAAAATGGAATGTATATTGAGACTGTCTTCCTAACAATACATCCACACCCTTTAAGATCCTAGAAAGAACATAACACGTCACAAAGTAATGTCACATCCATCGCAGTCTAATTTTGACTGGACAGAAAAACAATACCCTATCGTCACACCTGTCACAGTGCGCAAAATAGGTATAATCATGTGGACAAAACTTTTGGAATTTTTTCGTACTAGATATCGTGGCCAACTATGGAGCCTTATACAACAAATGGACTTAAATTATGCCGCAAAAACAATGTCTTCTTCTTGTAGCGATATTGATCGGTAGTGTTACCGACGTTGATGGTCCTTCACCGGATATAGATCCGGCAGGTTTCGGTAACGACCACCATTAAGGTACTAGTCCGATCATCTCGGGATCGATTTTATATGACTACATTGAACCTTTTGGTGCATCGCCACCATAAAACAACTTTGGGTCACCAGAGCCTCGCCTGCTTAGTATGTGTGAAACATTCATATTGGTGACAGGGTTCACTTTGGGTTATTGAGGCTGGCAATTGTTAGTCGCTTAAATATTAAACAGGTTAATCAGTTAAGTAAGAATGTTTGGTATATGCAAATTTCGCCGCTGAATTTTAAGCCAAAAACTAGATGCTATGAAAAAATCGTATAAAGTTTGTGACTTTATTGAACTCAGCGGTGTAAAAAGACATTCTGCTACAATAAATTTTCTTAAATAAAACTCAAAATTATTCTGATCCGAATAAGTACTTCCACTGCGTATTTAATACCATTGAAAGCCATAAACTCATTATATCAGCGGATGCTTGCCACAATGCTACATGTTGCAACACATAAGTACCACCAAACACGCTGCCAACAGTATAATGGAATGCATTCCAGATTCGCAGCGCTGCGGTAAAAATGGCATTTGCTTGTAAATTTTTCAGTAATCAATACCACAGCAAGCTGAGTTAGTCACAAACACACCTACACATGTACAAACATATGTAGGTGAATAGAAACGTAAGCAACACAAATCACAATGGTGCATGCCACAAGCCAATGCTGCTAACATAACTCCTTTTGCAACATCTCTAACAAACCGCTACATTTTCATGAAAAAAATAAGAGGGTGGAGAGCAACTGACGCTTAGAAAAGAATTATGGCAGTAAACCCAACGAAGTAAACCTTTAAGTGCATATGTACTCGACTTGAATGTGAAGTACTAATGCCATTGATTCCTTTTGATTGGGTATATGAGTGTTTGTGTGTGTTTGTTTTTGTCTTCAAAAAGCCAGTAAACATAGCTATTTCCTTTTTGGTCGCCTTACGTCGCTAATTTCTACTCCTTCTCTAATTTCTCACCTTCATGGTACAACTCTCATTTTGTTGAATCCAATAAAACTTACGAGAAGAAGTTTGAAATTAACGAGACAAAATTTCCACATCATCAAAGCTCATTCCAGTCGATAAATTCTGTGATAAATGTTTTGGGTTGGTCGCATACATTTAGGCGCAAGAACGTGAAATCATCAGACGCTCATGCAGGCAAAACCTTCGAAATGAAAACCAATGAAATTTGCAGTAACACAAACTCTACATGAGCACTGGGCTAAAATAGCATTTCTTATGTTTGAGAAAATGGTCAGCACTGGATTGTTATAATAACTTCCGCTTGAAACATGGAAAGATGATCAATTTTTACTTAAGTAATGCATTGGTATAAAATCTATTTCGGTAGAGTAAAATAACAGAGTGTAAATCGAACTAAAATCATTTGTTTGTCCCCGGTTATTCACTAATTCCCAGAACGGAGTGTTGGATGCAATTAAGTGCTGTGGAGTGAGCGCAATATCAACTTTGGTGAAGTTGGAAGCCTATCGTAACTTTCTCGTTCCGTAGATCAACGGTTGCTAAGTAACTCCTCTTCGAGTTTCAAGTAAATTTGCCATAATTCAGAGAGGTGACTGGCGTTTTGTAGATTGACAGAGCAACAGAGTGTTGGGTCCAATTGAGTGATAATGAGCGCAACATCAGCATTAGGACTTCGATCACACTTAAGAGATTAGTCCAACATTTTCACTCACTGATCTGACCATTGCGATCAATATATTTCCAATTAGTACCCATTTATTTATTTTTTATTAAAAATATTAATAACAAAAAAATATTATTAAAGTCCAAAAATTAAAAAAACAACGCATAATATGCATTTTTTATGGCTTTCTCTTATTGGGAAATTCTCCTTTTTATTGATGTAATCTGAATATATACTTAAAACATTTCATTACAAGTTTGAGAATTACCCGTGCATATGTGAATGGAACTGAACGAAAAATATGAGTTAATAAAAAAAAACAAAAAAAAGATCGTTTCAAAAAAACTAAGAATTTGACGGTGTTCGAACTTGCGCCACACAATCGCAATCGCAACATCATAGCCACAACGAATGTTTAGTGGCTTGTGCCAAATATTGTATTTAACATTGTAGTGCGCACGAATTGTACCGCTTCTTTTTTCTTGGGCTTAATTTAAGAACATCGTTCTCATTAATAGAACTCTAAAATAGAGCTCTAAAAATACGGCTCTCTACGCTTTAAATCGACCTTTCAAGGACTTTTCATCATCATCAGGCTATTCAAACAAAACTGTGATCAGCAATAACCTAAAATAAAGATAAGGAAAAAATGTATGGCTTGAATTTGACGAGTTGTTACAACTAGCTTGCGCCAGCAGCGAACTTTACTCTCTCCTCTCTTGTAGTCACTAGTCACATACGATCTCCCCGAATAACAAACCGCAGGTTTAAAACATCCTATTATGCAGATGACTTAGTAGCGTCTGATTGCATGCCATGTCGAGTTGTTATCTATTAGGAGTTATGTTTCTCTACATACAATTAACTCGCTACGTTGCCTGCATTATATGTTGCGCGCGAATTGTTGCCTTATTCTGCTGGCCAAAAACCAAGCAAAGTATAGCCCTATGCTCACAATCTCACTGAACTTGTTGAAGTCCATTATTAAGAGGGAATCAATATATTCATCCTGATTCAGACATTTTCTACACGGATGGATCAAAATTGCATGACAGTATACGGAAGCTGTGTTAATGAACCCAACTTCAAGCAACCAACAAAGAAATCAATGCAGCAGAAGTTTGTGAAATAGAATACCTTTAATATGGGTTTTTTTCAAAAGAGATTTTTAGTCTTCACGGCAGACAGGCAGCCAGTTTTTCCTGTTTCGGGGTCACACATAACTACTTCGAGCTTCAACACTACGGACTTATTCGGTCTATGTGAGCTCCTCATGGACCGGCCAGTTCAAACTAACCTGACTTCGAGCTTCAGATCCTTAAACACAGTTGTCTTTGGATGGATTTTCATTCATCAATAACATGTATCTATAATGTATATTGGAAATATTTTCCGTCATCTCTTGTCAAGTTTGATTTGAAAACAAACACGTTACGGCTTTGTGCCATCTTCAGTCTCAGTTTTAGTTCTAATCTAAGAAAAAGATGAGCCAACCTACTTAAAAAGTATATCAGCAATTTATGGTCCTGATTCTAGGGTCTTGCTCTAGGCTTATCAGTGTATAAATAAGGGAGACTTAAGAATCCTAGAAGCCTTACAATCCTGGATTGTTGCCTAGGTTAAGGGCGGCTAAATTATTTATACTGCCATCAAAATGAGTACCACCCAAAATCGTTGATTTGGTCAGTAAAGACCCACATTCGCTGAGTAATTTGCTTAACTGTTTAGTATAAGTCAACACCTAAGTTAACTTAATCAGATATGCAAATCTGTGAAATTTTTGAAATGGACTTTGAAACATGGTTGTACATTCTTTGGGAACGTTTTGTTCTAGCCAAACAGAAGTTTTCCTGGCTGGGTCGTGAATTATAGAAAAAAACTTGAGGTGATTGAATATGCATAAAAATCATGAATTAATAATACTAATATACCGTACACTATCCTACCCTGTACTGTACTGTACACTTCTCTAGCCTGTATACTAAACTGTACTGTACATTGTACTGTACTGCAATGCATTTTACTGTACACTACACTGCACTGTACCGTACACCACACTCTTTTTTCTTCCTTTCTTGGGCTCCAGGCCAATCCTGTTCATGTGTCCACATCATGGGACTGCCATAAGGCAAATCTTTAAGGTGGGAAGGCGATTTAATCGCGACTGCTTCGCATGCGCGTCTCTCTGCGCTCTCCCTCAGCTTGCATCAATCGCTTTAAAGCTAGAAAGAACATTTTGCTCATATCAGTCCATTTGTCTGGAACTAGGGGAACTAAATTCCTTATGCACGGCTCCTTTCCTCCAATAATGATACTTTTGGAATTACTTCATTAGTATACATTTTGATGTAAGGATTTTGAAGCGCTCCCACGGACCTAGCGACAACAGCAACAACAACACCAAAACACCTACAACGAAGTAGCAACAGAAATAATGTTCAAAGCGTAAGCGCCTAAAATCATGCAATTTTTTCAAGAGCAAAATATTGGGAGATGACCGGAGGAACTTTCCGCTCCATCCAAATATTTATATGGCATTATAATCATAATTAACTTTTATGCAACACATTAACACTCAATGTTTTCACGCCTGCCACAAAACGGAAAAGGTAACCAATGAACATAAAAATGGTTCGGTCTGGCACAATTGGTAATTTATTCTACCCATATTTATATTGATGGGAGCAGATGAGCTGGTGAGCTCAAATTAACTACACAAATTGGCCAATTAGTGTGAGCGGTTGATAGACAATTATGCATTCGGTTTGCCGCACCATTACCACCACTGCTTGGTAGCGAACTGCGGTTGAGAAGGTAATGCGTCCATTTGATTGTTGCGGTTTGGGATTTTCAAATTCGATGCGCTCGTAATTTTAATTGCCTGTCAAATTTTTTCACACCACCATTCATTTGCGCACATAATTAGCTTTAAAAGTCCGCATATGAGAGACTTTTTCACCTATGAAAATGTTTGAATGCATATATTTAGGCGTATAACACCCGCATTTATCTGAAAAAACAAATGTTAAAGGCAACCAAAACGTTAATAACAGCAATAATAACAAAAATCGCGAAATCATATCAAACAGCAACAATGATTATCACCGCTCTGACCGCTCACCTCATCTCTTTGCCACTTGGTCAATTTTAATTCATTTAATTGAGCTGCCAATATTTGACCAAAATGTAATTAACAAATGAGTCGCCTACCTCAGTGTGGCGTGAGTGAAAAAGAGATAGTGAAAGTGTGGGCAGCGAATAGTGCTGCGGTTATTGACAATTATTGCTCATTTTATTTATATTTATCTTCGAATGTTTCTATTTATGTTCGCAATTGTTTACCAATACGGGCCCAACGCACCGCAAATTTATTGCTGTAAATACGAGTAGCAATTTTCCGGCTTTCTCTGTTCATTTATTTAATTTTTGTTGGTTTAAAATTAAAAAAAAAAATGGTGTTGCCACCTTACTTTGTAAATAAAAATCAGATTTGTAAAATATCTTTCGAATATAACAAAATAAAAAGTTTAATTCCGAAATATTGTTGGTAGAGGGTGGCTTTATGAAAAGGAACTGTCCGAGATTTGCCACTTATTACTTACTTACTTATTTGGCGCTTAACCGTCCAAACGGTTTTGGCCGTCCAACGAGGCGCGCCAGTCGCTCCTTCGCTCCGCCAACCGGCGCCAATTGGTCACACCAAGGGAGTTTAAATCGTTTTCCACCTGGTCCTTCCAACGGAGTGGGGGCCGCCCTCTACCTCTGCTTCCATAGGCGGGTTCCGACAGAAACACTTTCTTGGCCGGAGCATCACCTTTCATTCGAATAACATGGCCTAGCCAGCGCATTTATTGGCAAGATTAATTCTTCGCTGGATTTCAGTGCTGATGTTGTTGCTAGTGTTGATGCTGGTTCCCAAATTAACAAAGTGTTTTACTATTTCGAAATTATGGCTGCCAACCGAAGCGTGATTGCCAAGGCGCGTATGCGCTGACTCTTTGCTCGATGACAGCAGATACTTCGTTTTGTCCTCATTCACCATCAAACCCATCTTTACTGCTTCTTTTTCCAGTTTGGAGAAAGCAGAAGTAACAGCGCGGCTGTTTAGGCCGATGATATCTTGCTAATAAATGGAAACCCCCAATGAGGTACCAGGACTTAAGTTATAAAATTAGTTCGTCCTCTTGGCAAACACTAGAAGTTTTCTAGGACTTAGCTTAATAGTAGTGGCAATTGGTGCAGTACACGACTACAGAGATGCTCGACTGTTTCTGCATGCAGATGGCACTTGTTACAGCTGCTGTTACTGTCGAGGTCCAACTAATAAGCATCTCACTCCAGTGTTCAGTTGGTGTGTCCATCGTGAGCCTTAAGTCTTCCCTCTTTATTTTACAGCCCTTCTCTTCTTTCCGCGCCTTTCCTGCTGTATGTATCATGTGCAATTCCTGTCTGCTTTTGATTCCTCTCAAACGGATTGGCACATCTACCACCGGTTCATCGAAAGCTGCACTCTAGCAGCTTTGCCAAGTCATCGTCCTTTTTGTTACCTCTTTTCCCTTCTATGAGCAAAGTCTCTGCAATGCTCCTTCGTATTCCAGTACACTTCTGGATCAAATACTGTGTGAAATTATTATTAGTCCGATCTCCTTATAATATAAGGCCTGCACTCAAGCTTCCCTGAGAACTTACTGCATTCTAGCATCCTCTTGCATGCATACAATGCCACGGAAGCTTTCTTTACACTCTTTTTCACATGGCATTTCCAAAACATGCATCCTAAGACATAACATCTTGCCTCCATGGAGAATATGTTAGATAAAAAATTTTCCAATTATTTCATTCGATCTGTAACCAATGTATCGGAAGTGTCCATTCTACTGTAACGGAAATGCTTACTTATTTTTTTTTACGGAAAATCTGCCTCAAAAGAGATCTACGGCATAAACTGCTTGAGACTTATTATATTTAAATTTACTATGAAAAGGATCCACTTTGCCTGGTCAGATATGTGGTTTTCAATGTGGTTTTGTAAATAGCATTCAACGAACAAAAAATGAGACCCCTTTCACAAATCCAAGGAGTATAATAAGGAATCGAATTAAACGTAAGCATGGGACTGTTTCTACAACGAGTAATTCGCCAAGGAAAAGAGCATCATTCATCCATCAACTTATAACTTGTCACTTTAGTAAATTAAAATAGAGAGCTTTTTGTAAAAAACTATATTTTTCTTTAATGCATTAAAATGAAAAGGATTTAACTCAAACAAAATTAGTAACGGCGTCTGTAGACACGACGTCGGACAGTCTTGTAATGGTAACCATCTTCAGGATGATATTCAATTTGCTCAGTTGGCTCAACAGCTGGAAATTGAACTGGTCCGACAGCTGGGATGTACTCTGGTGCAGGAGCTTGAACTGGTTCTGGAGGAATGTAAGAATTGACAGGTGCTGGTGCTGGAGCTGGAACTACATGTTGAACTGGAGCAGGTGCGGGAACGTGGACATGGACTGGAGCAACTGATACGGGTGCGGGTGCTGGTGCGTGCACATGTACAGGAGCTGGTACATGCACTGGTGCTGGAGCTGGAGCTGGAGCATGTGCGGGAGCGTGGAAAGGGACTGGAGCTGGTGCAGGAGCCTGTATATGAACTGGCGCTGGTACAGGCACTTTCACTGGAGGGATATAAGATGGTGCTGGCAATTGAACTGGTACATGCACTGGTTGTGGTGGTAGGTATTGATGTTCAGGTTGGTGTTCTTGCACAGGTGCTGGTTCGAGATAGGAGTAACCCGGATGTTGCTGAGCGGTAGCGCTCGCCAAGATGGCAGCGAAGGCGAAGAGAAGGAATTTCTGTAAGGAAAGAGAAAGATGATAAAGGGTTTGTTATAATTTTAGCAGTTTGGAAACCTTGATAATAACAGAATGAAATTAAATACTTTTTTGTTTCTATTGCTTAAAATATTTTGAGCACTTTCTAATTCTATCAACCCTTGTTATCAAGGCAATTAAGATTATTTATGATCCAGCGAGTTTGTGTTCCAAATAGCATATTTCTAAAGTTTTACAACCACAAACATTTATTGGCAAAAACATGTGAGCTAAATTTTTGGGTCGGACTTTCTGAAATTCCATTCAACCTTTCAAGTGTGTTATTTAATGAGCGGTATTATAAATTTTTTATTAAAAAATGTAATATTTCCGTATTATTTTTACATGCAAGTCTTTACTTTGCAACTGCATGCGTTGAAGTGGATTATTTCAAATTCGGAATAATTCAGAGTTACTCTGAAAATTTTGTTTTACGCTCATACACATTCCTGATATAGTTAAATACGTTCGACTTAATTTTAAACTATTTTTGCTTCTTTCCAGGTACTCCGAAAGCGACGAACTTATATATTACTTTCAATTATGCCACTGAGTGCCCTTAAATTTGCTCTCTACGGATTCTTTTCAAACAATTATTTTTTTATTAATTTTTTAATTGCTATTCTTTAAATTCTATTCAATGTGAATATTTGTCAATTTATTTTGAACTATTTACCATATTTTAATTAGTACAGCTAGCTTTCTGACAGCTTGTAGGCTTTTGATTAGCTCTGCTCTCGACGCCTTGCTTTTATAGTTGCCCCTACAAGGCATTTCTTTTTTTAACTATTATGAAGTATGTTCTTTTGCTTTACATTAGCCAAATATTTTAGCGAACCAGTTTAGGTCTTTTATACATTACAAATATGTGTGATTTTGAAACCGATATTTATTTATACATAAGCATCAATGGAAAGAATATACCATGAAAACTAACGCACAATCTTAACGGGAAAAATAGAACTTCTGCAGATGACGCATTTTTGGAAAAAATCCTCACGTTTCTTATCCGAGTTTTGCATTTCAAAAAAGTTAAATTTTCTGTAACATTAGAATCTTTTCCGAAACATCTGAACAATTTGTTCCTGCATGAAATTATTTTGTTTGTAGCTAGAAGTTACTCTAAGCAAGGTTCTTATTCAAAAAAATTTCGGAGAAATTCGGAGTTATTCGGAATAATTCGGAGTATTCGTTTCTTGCATGCATAGGTGGTTTATATGTTTCCCATGTCGTTTGAATGCTTAAATATGTTTTATCAAATATTTGTAGTAATTCGAATTATCTGCTTGACTACTTTTAAGCGCTTTCAAAAGTTAACTTATAACACTTTCAACAACACCATCTAATGTATAAAATCTTACTCGATGATACCTACAATCAATTAAATAGGCATATACCAAACATATTAACACACAAACGCATAACTTACATACACATTGGTATCCCGGTTCTTCGTTAACTCAAATAAATTAGCCGGCCACATCTTCTTTAGTTCATTAAACTGTTGACCTGACGGTTGATTTGGCATATACCGCTGACGTCACTGATTACTTTGTTCCTAATATGTAAATTCGTATTTTCTACGACTAAGTAGCCGGCTCAGCCTTTCATTTTCGGCGTTAAACGTTTTATTTATAAATTATTTATAATCTGAAATGTAAAAAGTTTTATGAATTTATGCAAATTTCTACATTTCTTGTAGTTCACTATCCAACTATAACGCCGGCTGTGTTAGTTAAAAAGATTTTTTAAGCCACTTGAGGAATAAGACTGACGGTATTGCTACTTTTTTTCCCAATCTCAAATTGTTTGTTTTTGGTTTTTTCATTATAATAGATAAACATGTTCGTATTTAATTGTGTGGTGATGTTTATCTAATATCTTTGATTTAATTAAGCGCCATTGATATGAGAAAAATAATAACAAAACTTCGGCCCATAAACTGCTAAAAGAAATTAAAAAATTTATTGAAATTATAATTGAACTGAATATACATATTTCTGCTTTGTATTTTCGGAGTGATTCGAAGTAGAGCTTTATATTTCCAAATCTGTCTACTCCATATCGAGAAAAAAATCTTTAATGTAACTATTTTCAGGGTTCATATTAATATACATTTGGATTGACGGCCTGTGTAAAGAACAGCAACCTTTAGGGTTTTTAAAAGCGAAATTGCAAAATCTCACTATAATCTTTGATATTTAAATAAAATGTAATAGTTTAAATATTTTCGGAATTTTTCGGAGTGTAAATCTATATTGGCACCATGCATTTTTGTGGCTTTTTGCACTCCAAAGAGTATTTTCCAAATTGAATGTTGCATATTTAAGCTCAATTTGACAGCGTAAATGTTTTCGGAGTGATTCGGAGTAGAGACTCATTTTGGAGGTGGGAACAATCTCTAAAACTTTTCATAAAATTGCAGTAACTCAATGAAAAATGTGTTTACTTATCATACAGAGGTTGCCGCCAAGCATTAAAATGCGAAATCAAAATTCATATTCTTCATAATGGGATGGTCGACGCCTAAGTTATTCGGAGTAGTATGTTTTATAACGGACATCAATATTTTGGTTAATATAGACAAAATTTCAAAGTCCAACCACTTTAGTAACTACGTGGTACAAGAGATTTCAGAGCAGAAGACGGATTGCGGACACTTTAAGCACATTGTTTGCAGGTCCGTAAATTTGCTAACTCATTGCAAATAAGGTTGGGGTTGTTTAAAATTTCATTTGTCGTTAAATGACAGAAGTCAAGGACTGAGTTTGGAATGGTCAAGTGGTTTTAGAACAGCATCCATACTGTTTCTTATTGAATGGAATCATCGTGCTTGGCACTTTCGGATTGTTGGCATGGGTTGCCTGGCCGCAATGATTGCACGCACCGTTTATGACATGGGTCTCCAAAAATTTTTTAGTTATTGCCCTTTCTCATAGGCGATGAGATTGTGCTACGGAATGTAGACCTTTGGTCTAGATCCACTTCCTTGTTATTACCTTAGCCATCACCCTGTGCATAAGGAGACATAAGGCCCCGGGTTGTGGAAAACGAAACAGAGTGAGAAGAATACGGTAAGCAGGGAGAAGAGGATGAAAAAGGTAAGCATAATGAAGAATAAGAAAAGTAACAGGAAAGGAAGAGAGTGAGGTAAATAGAAAGGGAGTGGTACAGGAGAACAATAGGGAACGTCGCAGGAAGATGGAAAGGGAAAGAGAAAGGCCGGAAGCAAGTGACAGAGAAAAATATACGGAAAGAGAAGGGAAAAGTAAAAGGCAGAAGAAGTAGAAAATATGTGAAATTTAAGACGCGGTGTGAAGATAGAGAAAAGAGAAGATAAGGAAATGTAATAAAAGAAAGAGGGGAAGAGGAAGGGAAGACCGTAAGAGGGCGAGGGAGAACGGGGCAGATGAGGGGCAGATGTGGACAGATGGATAGAAATCAGCAGAAATATATTGTAACGAATTTACTGCAATTCCCCTTATTTGCAACCTTCTGCTAACGTTCGAATAACTAAACTGTTGAATAAATAACTACACTATTCAATAATGCAAAATGGTCTTTATTAAAGTACTTCAGAATAATACTACTATTGCTCGCCAGATAGCGTCTTAAATCAAACTGATGGTCGTGCCTTTACTATTGCTGCCTTTTATACTGTCTGGTTTCCTCGTTGCATATTTCTAGGCTTTTCTATTTCCAGAACTTACTAGTTAGTTATCAGCTATAAAATTACTCAGCTGTAACTACAGATTTGCATGATTTTATAGCTTCTCTCATACCCCATGCGCGTGTATATGTGAGCAACACTTGCACAAACATTGCATACTTTCGGGAGTATCTCAGATATATGCATGTGGTTGTGCGTTGCTTCTCCGCTGCGTGTACGTACATATGTGTAAACATAATGATTGAATTATTGATGTGCATACAAGTCACTGCTTAGTATCGGCTTAGAGATGATAGTATCCCTTAATGCTGCTAATATTCGTTATAATATATAATGCATTGCCTTAGTCTAAGACAAGGTAAGGTTACAAGAAGGGAAACGAATAAAAATTACAATTGTTTTGATTATTTCTCAATTATTTTTTTTTTAAACAGATCTTCAATGAAATGAGGACAGGCTTGATAGTTAATATATAACAAGGGAAACAAGACATATGGGAAACATTTCTTGGTATAATGAGAAGGTTTTCAAGGCATTTCACCGGTTTTATATGTGCAAGAGAATGTGACTCCATGTAATGTTAACATCTAACAGCTGCGTTATTCGAGTGGTTATGTAGCGTAACGTTTTCAAGGGGTATCTAGCGTAATTTATACCCTTTCCAGCCGAATCGTCAACCTCAGCTACACATTGCGAGTTTATTGAGCAGGCGGGGCTAATCGCTCACGAAAGGAGGGGTTTGGATTACGGTTTAACGTGGTAATATCAAGAAGATTAAACAAAGGACCAGCAACATCGATGAAACTCTCCAACACCTTCGGTAGTCTCATTATCGAAAAAGAAGAAAATCGTGCATCCGCCAGATTCACGGAGAAATTTTACGCGAAGTTTAATCTCAACTTTAGCAACTTCGAAAATTCAACTGCAGGACTTCGTCTATTAAAGAATGTTTTGGAATTTTTTTTATTTACATTCCAAGTATTTACATCCTAGCCACCGCTGCTTCAAGCACAATATCCCATTGCCCTCATTCATTGTCAGCAAATCCTTTTGGCTTAATTCACAAAATCCAACTCATTCAATTTGCAGTTTGCATTTTTATTTCATTTCTTTTATTAATCATTTTCTTTCATGATAATGAAATATTTTGTTATTATTTTGTCAGTTGTTGGTTTTTATTAGCACTTCAATATCCTGCTGCCCAATAACAAAACAAAAAATTTATTAAATCCCACTCCACTTTATAGCCCACAAGTTTGGTTTCCTTCAAGACTCTTGGCTTTATTATCTTCCTACACCTTTTATTTGCTTATTTTAAGTAGCCTCCTCACTCCCTTTTTGTACTTTTGGTGAACATTTTTTATTAACACAATTTTGACTTCCAAACAACAAAATTTTCTCATTTTAATTTCATTTCCAAATGTTTCCCAAGCGATTTACAGATTTAACTGTTAAATAACTGTATTATTATTGCAGTTTTCTTTTTTTATTGTTGTTGGAAAATTCATTTTATTTTGAACTTTTGAACCTTCAACCTTTCATCAACGCATGTTCCGTATTTTTGTTGTTTTTATTGTTGCGTTGTTAATTAAGAAAATCTTAGTTTTTAAGAGAGCATTCCAAAGAAAGAAGATAGTAATTTGTAGCATAATTTTAGGCGACTTATTCCTTCCAGGCACCACGAATGCCAAATTTTTCTCACGGTACGGCAAATGAACAGGTGCCATCTTTTCAAAGCAGCTGTTTTGTTTGAGCTCCTTATAAAGATTATCTAAATTGTTTTGTCAGCTGATGTTCAACAACACCATCAACTTCGTGAGGATTGAAGAGTACCTATCCTAGAAATTCCAAGCAAAACGAGGCAAGGCGACTTCCCTACCTTTGAAAAGTAAAGTTCTCTCTTGAGTTATATAAATAACGCTCTGTAAGTCGATCGCATAGCCGTTCTGATATACGCCCCGACATGATCCGAATCCTTCCCGTGACGAAAGTGCAACGAATATGCAAATCGATGAAGACACTCCAACCAAGAAAATATACCCATCGGCTGCCATGTTTGGTAGTATAGGAATGGACAGACCTCCACTGAGGTGGGAGTGACATGTGGGCCAAGACTTCGTAACATTGTTGCTCCCAATTCGCTGTTCTCACAAGGCAGGGAGAACTAGCGTAGCTTGCTACGAAGCAAGCAAATTTACCTAGGCGGTTATGAGCAAAATATTATCTTTATATATAAATATGAATTGCGGTGCCTTAGCCTCGCTAAAAATCAAAAATGGCTTCACCGATTTCGATATCTTGGTTTCGTTCGTTCTGGTTAAAGGATGGTTTAGATAATTTTGTTTGGAAAAGTAGGCAGTTCCATGCCTCCTGTTAGGAAAATAGGAATATGACTGTAAGTGGGAGTTGGAGTAGGAGTGGTAGAGGGAGTGGGAGTGGGAGGCAGATAATTGAATTAAGTGATCGACAAGAATAGGAAGAATGGAGGATAAAAACGAGAATGGTGAAGAGAGAGAATAGTGGAAGTGAGACTCACTTTTTGTATGTAGGCAAACCAATTTTCTGGCAGGGCAAATTTTTTTTTGGGTACACAAGTTATTGAGATACAAATAAATATGCAAATTTTTGATTTATATTTTTTTTTATGGAATGCCCCTTATAAGAAATAAAAACTGAATATTTTAATATATCTTCTTTTCGGGTTGGCAACCAAAAATTAGTTTGCAGCTTAAATAAACTTAAATAGCAAATTTGGCTTTGGTCTAATGGCGGTTTGCGTGAGTTTGCGGTTGATTAACTGGGATTAAAAGTAAATAAGTTGGTTAGATTACGAGTTCCCAAACAGTGAGTTTGCATAGAGAATGTGTCAAGATATTTTTTAACAAAACTGTTGCCGCATTCTGTTCGCTGGACATTTGAAAACTGCTGACTCACTTTAACTAACAAGCTTTAGGGACGTGTACAGAAATAGGCAAGGAAAGGTGTTTAATACTAATCTGACGCAAACCCTGGATGTTCGGTGTGGATGGCGGAGCACGATACCATCACACCAGGGCGGCTGCTTGCGTCGTCATAATGGTTCAACTAAATTTTAGCCGGATTTAGATCCAGCACATTACGCACGTGTAACCCAAAAGTGGTTCGAAGATAACAATTTAATTTATGTTGGGAAAACTTGAATACACCGAACGTGCCTGAGTTGCATCCAATTGAGCGATATTGGCCTCTGATAAAAGCAAAATTTTTGAAAATATGGAAACCAACATAAACTGTTACGGAAGTACAAAAACTGTGGCGAACGGTGCCGCTAAAAGTTGTACCAAACTGGATGTTAGGTCTCTCCAGAAACCTTCGGTCACATGGACAACAACGAATAACTTGATAAAATTTCTTTACCCGTCATTGATTTATATTTCATTTATTTATTTATTCAAAAGCTAAAACACTGTCATTGATATTGATACATTTGAATGCAATACTGATAAATATATCTAAATGCAGCACTGAATTTGACGTTTGCTTTTGGATACGTTTGTCCGTCGGTGGCCGATTTTTCACCTGCGCGCTATAATTTACCTTTGACTCATAAATTACATAAAATTAAATAGTTATCAAATTTGTATTGTAAGTTTCTAATAATAAATGAATTCGAAATTATAACAGATATAAATATGTATTCCCATGCAAATAAAAACAAAAGTAAAACAAGTAAGGAAGGCTAAGTTCGGGTGTAACCGAACATTACGTACTCATTTGAGTGATATGGTGACAAGCTAGGGAAAATCACCATGAAGGAAAATGAACCTAGGGTAACCCTGGAATGTGTTTGTATGACATGTGTATTAAATGGAAGGTATTAAAGAGTATTTTAAGAGGGAGTGGGCCATAGTTCTATAGGTGGACGCCATTTAGGGATATCGCCATAAAGGTGGACCAGGGCTGACACTAGAATTTGTTTGTACGATATGTGTATCAAATGAAAGATGTTAATGAGTATTTTAAACGGGAGTGGGCCTCAGTTCTATAGGTGGACGCCTTTTCGAAATATCTCCATAAAGGTGGACCAGGGGTGACTCTAGAATGCGTTTGTACAATATGGGTATCAACCGAAAGGTGCTAATGAGTATTTTAAAAGGGAGTGGGCCTTAGTTCTATAGGTGGACGCCTTTTCGAGATATCTCCATAAAGGTGGACCAGGGGTGACTCTAGAATGCGTTTGTACAATATGGGTATCAAACGAAAGGTGCTAATGAGTATTTTAAAAGGGAGTGGGCCTTAGTTCTATAGGTGGACGCCTTTTCGAGATATCTCCATAAAGGTGGGCCAGGGGTGACTCTAGAATGCCTTCGTACAATATGGGTATCAAACGAAAGGTGTTAATGAGTATGGGTTTCAAACGAGTATGAGTATGGGTATCATATTAAAGGTGTTAATGAGTATTTTAAAAGGGAGTGGGCCTCAGTTCAATAGGTGGACGCCTTTTCGGGATATCGTTACAAAGGTGGACCAGGGGTGACTCTATAATGTGTTTGTACGATATGGGTATCAAATTAAAGGTTAATGAGGGTTTTAAAAGGGAGTGGTGGTAGTTGTGAAGGCGTTTTCGAGATATCGACCAAAATGAGGACCAGGGTGACCCAGAAAATCATCTGTCGGGTACCGCTAATTTATTTATATATGTAATACTACGAGCCTGCCAAGATTCCAAGGGCTTTTAATTTCGCCCTGCAGAACTTTTTCATTTTCTTCTACTTAATATGGTAGGTGCCACACCCATTTTACAAAGTTTTTTTCTAAAGTTATATTTTGCGTCAATAAACCAATCCAGTTACCATATTTCATACCTTTTTTTGTATTTGGTATAGAATTATTGCATCTTTTCATTTTTCGTAATTTTCGATACCGAAAAGGGGGGCGTGGTCATAGTCGGATTTCAGCCATTTTTTTTACCAATACAAAGTGAGTTCAGATAAGTACGTGAACTGAGTTTAGTAAAGATATATCGCTTTTTATTCAAGCTATCATGTTAACGGCCGAGCGGAAGGACAGACGGTCGACTGTGTATAAAAACTGGGCGTGGCTTCAACAGATTTCGCCCTTTTTCACAGAAAACAGTTACCGTCCTAGAATCTAAGCCCCTACCAAATCTCACAAGGATTGGTACATTTTTGTTCGACTTATGGCACTAAAAGTATCCTAGACAAATTAAAAGAAAAAGGGCGGAGCCACGCCCATTTTGAAATTTTATTTTTGTATTTTGTTGCACCATATAATTACTGGAGTTGAATGTTGATATAATTTACTTATATACTGTAAAGATATTCAGGCCTGTTCTGGATTCCGATTCCGATCAATTTTTTCGGAATCGAAATGGATTGGTGTTCTCAATTTCCGATTCCGACCAAAAATTATCGGTTTGAAAAGTATTGCCTCTGAGCAGTCGGAATGAAAATTAATTGGCAGATTATACACAAATGTTGCGATATTTGTCTTTCAAATAATTTTTTTTAAATTCTTTATTTTATTTGGAAGAGTTGTGTGTATTTTTTGTTTAAATTTGAGTTAAATTGGCATAATAAACCTTTCTTTAAAAACTTCTATCAAGAAATCTATTAGGCAAACAAATCGATGCTGATCGAAATGAAGTCGACCTGTTCTGAATTCCGATCCAGCGCATTTTTACGATTCGCACGCACAATAGCACGTATTCTTGCGTCTGCGCATCAAAAGCCATATCTGCAGGCATTTTTTAATTAAAATAAAATTTTATGATACTTAAACCAAAACACATAAACAAAAACAGCTGATTAAACTGGTTACCGAATCGGAATGAAAACGATTCGAAATCGACTTCGAATCGGTTTTTTACAATCGGAATTGAGAACACCAAATAGAAACCGAGTCGAAATCAATGTCGTTTTACTTTTCATTCGGAGTCGGAATTCAGAACAGGCCTGATTAACTTTCTTTTTTAAATTTGACTTAAAAAAAATTTTTTTTTAAGTGGGCGTGGTCGTTCTTCGATTTTGCACATTTTTAGTAGGCATACATAGAGTAAGTAATAGGAGTAACATTCCTGCCAAATTTCATCATGATATCTTCAACGACTGGCAAATTACAGCTTGCAAAACTTCTAAATTACTTTCTTTTAAAAGTGGGCGGTGCCACGCCCATTGTCCAAAATTTTACTAATTTTCTATTCTGCGCCATAAGTTCAACTCACCTACCAAGTTTCATCGCTTTATCCGTCTTTCAATTTTTCGAAATTTTCGATATCGAAAAAGTGGGTGTTGTTATAGTCCGATATAGTTCATTTTAAATAGCGATCTGAGATGAGTGCCCAGGAATCTACATACCAAATTTCATCAAGATACCTCAAAATTTACTCAAGTTATCGTGTTAACGGACGGACGGACGGACGGACGGACATGGCTCAATTAATTTTTTTTTTTCGATACTGATGATTTTGATATATGGAAGTCTATATCTATCTCGATTCCTTATACCTGTACAACCAACCGTTATCCAATCAAAGTTAATATACTCTGTGAGCTATGCTCGGCTGAGTATAAAAAAGTTACTGTTACTTCTTTATGGGCATTTTTTTTTAATTTGCAGAACTTTTTGTATCAGTCCTTATGTATATATTTATTTCTGGATCTACAAAAAGTCACCAATCAAGATTTTTTTTTTAATTTGCTTGAAAAATAAATTGAATTTTTAATAAATGCAAATATTAATCGCCGCTTTTATATTATTACTAGCTTATGCCCGTGGGTTTTACCCCACATTTCTATAAAAATATGCAGGCTATGGTAATCGGCCATGGGTGAAATATGAGTTGGTAAGATTGACTTCTGCTACAGCTGACTTTTGTTGCATTATACCTTCATATTTGTAACAGTACTCCCCTCGCGTAGGTTAGGTTGACAATTGGGTTGCAGAAGCTCTGAAGCTCTAAAGGTTTGTATTGCACTTATCAACTCCTTAAATCCCAGCTAATGATCTTCCTTGAGCTTCATTGATAGGGATAGGAAATTTGAGGCATTTAAAATTGAAAACTTATATCTATTGATATCAATGGAATCCTTGGTTTTAAACTTTTTTGTTTTCGAAATTCTCCGATAAAATGAATTGCTTCAATGACATTCGTAAAAGTGTTGTGCTGAGAAGCCTTGTCCCACTACATAAGCGCGGAGAATCCAAATAACGAATAATATATATGTATAATAAATATTATGGGCCCTTTTTAGAGATCAATATTTAAAAAAAAAACATTAGCTATTAAAGCTTCAGATGTCATAATTTCGCAAAAACTTGCAGGCAAATAAATCAAATCTGATAGTAAAGAAATAGGAATTAATTTCAAGCAGTTGTTTAGCAAAAGCTGCTGCTGAAGTGTTTCCGCCAAAATGCGCTCTCATATTTCAAAAGTGAGTAAATTTTTGTACGTCGCTGCATGAAAAAGCACGCATTTATTTCATCTGCGGCTGTTCCAGCAAGTAAAAGGAAAGCACCACCCTTTTGATGATCATTACACCTCAAATCCTTAAAGGTTCGGCCTAAAAATTGCAGCGACTGTTTATGAGTCATGATGCACACATCCCGCACACTCACTTTGGCCTCACCGTCTGCTTATGTTGCACATCGGCCTATCAGATGTTTCCAGACAGTGGCAATTTAAATGCGGAGTGAGCAGTACGTCCACCACACAAAGGATATCCGCGGTACCTCAGGAAGCAACTACCATAGTGATTTCCCTTTTTTGCTCTTACATCAATTAATATCAAATTTAGCAGAAATGTTTTTTTTTTTTCGGTTCCTCCAGGCGTATCCAACAAAACAAAGAATACTAACTCTGCAATAAAACTTTACATGTTGAAATAACCAAAGTTTTTACGGCAGCCATAGTTCTGAAAAATTCCATTTGCCTTGTTTTTTTTTTTCAATTCCACATATTAATGGTGCTGTTAGGACTAACGTCATATAGCACCTTACCAATTTTCATTATTCTACCATTACTAAATCCAGAGATATGCAGTATAAAATGGGAGGTGCCACGCCCCTTCTTACTCACATCTTACTTTCTTTGTTGTATTAGGGATTGATCTCATATAACTCTTTACTCTATTTTAATGGTCTTGCATGAATACTTCCAGAGTTATGCTGTATCAAATATTCCATTTGTATGGTAGGTGCCACGCCCTTTTTATACTCAGCTGAGCAGAGCTCACAGAGTATATTAACTTTGTTCGCATAACGGTAATCCGTAACGGCATAAACTAATCGAGATAGATATAAATATAGATATCAAAATGATGTGGGCGAAAAAAGAAATTCATTTAGCCATGTCCGTCCGTCTTCTGTCCGTATCTTGATAAAATTTGGTATGTAGGTTCCTGGGTACTGATCTCAGATCACTGTTTAAAATGAACGAAATCGGACCATAACCACGCCCACTTTTTCGATATCGAAAATTTCGAAAAACCGAAAAAGTGCGATAAATCATTACCAAAGACGGCTAAAGCGATGAAACTTGGTAGGTGGGTTGACCTTATGGCACAGAATAGAAAATTAGTAAAATTTTGGACAATAGGCGTGGAACCGTCCACTTTTAAAAGAAAGTAATTTCATAGTTTTGCAAGCTGTAATTTGACAGTCGTTGAAGATATCATGATGAAATTTGGCACGAACGTTACTCCTATTACTATATGTATGCTAAGGAAAAATTTGCAAAATCGGCTTACAAACACGCCCACTTTTAAAAAAAAAATTTTTTTAAGTCAAATTTTAACAAAAAATTTAGTATCTTTACATTATATAAGTAAATTATGTCAACATTCAACTTTAGTAATGATATGGTGCAACAAAATACAAAACTAAAAGAAAATTTCAAAATGGGCGTGGCTCCGCCCTTTTTCATTAAATTCGTCTAGAATACTTTTAATGCCATTAGTCGAACAAAAATTTAACAATCCTTTCGAAATTTGGTAGGGGCATAGATTCTATGACGTTAACTGTTTTCTCTGAAAATGGGCGAAATCGGTTAAAGCCACGCCCAGTTTTTATAACCAGTCGTCCGTCTATCCTTCCGTTCGGCCGTTAACACGATAACTTCAGCAAAAATCGACATATCTTTACTAAACTTAGTTCACGTACTTATCTGAACTCACTTTATCTTGGTATCGCCATAAGGGTGGATCAGGGGTGACTGTAGAATGTGTTTGTACGATATGGGTATCAAATTAAAGGTATTAATGAGTGTTTTAAAAGGGAGTGGCCCTTAGTTGTATATATGAAGGCGTTTTCGAGATATCGACCAAAATGTGGACCAGGGTGACCCAGAACATCATCTGTCGGGTACCGCTAATTTATTTACATATATATGTAATACCAGGAACAGTATTCCGGCCAAGATTCCAAGGGCGTTTGATTTCGCCCTGCAGAACTTTTGTCATTTTCTTCTACTTAATATGGTAGGTGTCACACACACTTTACAAAGTTGTTTCTAAAGTTATATTTTGCGTCAATAAACCCATCCAATTACCATTTTCCATCTCTTTGTTCATATTTGGTATAGAATTATGGCATTTTTTTCATTTTTCGTAATTTTCGCAATCGAAAAAGTGGGCGTGGTCATAGTTGGATTTCGGCCATTTTTTATTGCAAGATAAAGTGAGTTCAGATAAGTACGTGAACTAAATTTAGTAAAGATATGTCGATTTTTGCTCAAGTTATCGTGTTAACGGCCGAACGGAAGGACATACGGACGACTGTGTATAAAAACTGGGCGTGGCTTCAACCGATTTCGCCCATTTGCACAGAAAACAGTTAACGTCATAAAATCTATGCCCCTACCAAATTTCGAAAGGATTGGTAAATTTTTGTTCGATTTATGGCATTAAAAGTATTCTAGACGAATTAAATGAAAAAGGGCGGAGCCACGCCCATTTTAGAATTTTGCTTTAGTTTTATATTTTGTTGCACCATATCATTACTGGAGTTGAATGTTGACAAAATTTACTTATATACTGTAAATATATTCAATTTTTTGATAAAATTTGACTTTTAAAAAAAATTTTTTTTTTAAAGTGGGCGTGTTCTTAATTTTTCCTTAGCACACATATAGTAATAGGAGTAACGTTCGTGCCAAATTTCATCATGATATCTTCAACGACTGTCAAATTACAGCTTGCAAAACTATGAAATTACTTTCTTTTAAAAGTGGACGGTTCCACGCCTATTGTCCAAAATTTTACTAATTTTCTATTCTGTGCCATAAGGTCAACCCACCTACCAAGTTTCATCGCTTTAGCCGTCTTTGGTAATGATTTATCGCACTTTTTCGGTTTTTCGAAATTTTCGATATCGAAAAAGTGGGCGTGGTTATGGTCCGATTTCGTTCATTTTAAACAGTGATCTGAGATCAGTACCCAGGAACCTACATACCAAATTTTATCAAGATACCTCAAAATTTACTCAAGTTATCGTGTTTACGGGCGGAAGGACGGACGGACGGACATGGCTAAATGAATTTCTTTTTTCGCCCACATCATTTTGATATATAGAAGTCTATATCTATCTCGATTAGTTTATGCCGTTACGGATTACCGTTATGCGAAGAAATTTAATACACTCTGTGAGCTCTGCTCAGCTGAGTATAATAAACATAAGAATTCAAAAAGTTTAGTTTAGTAATAGCATATTTTCACTTAGACCTGGTTTACATATAACGAGATTTTCTTCATTTGCTCACTTAACTTCTAATTGTTATTTATAAAACTAGATTTCCAATATACATTTTTTCATAGAAAGAGTTCAGCCTCTAGAGTGTAATCTCTAATTGGAAGCACAAAATAAAAGAGAGACGTAAAAATTTTACAGAAAATAATCTAGTTCCCAGAGATGGAACATACATAAACGCGTAGATTATCTATTGGCGATTTATTGTAGATTAAGGCATGTGTAAACATGGTCTTAGAGGTTTATTCAAGATTCAGGAAAATATTTAAAGCTAGCGATTTTTGAATTCATGGAAGACAGATATTTTTCAAAGATTTTCTAGTTTAGATTTTTTTTGCCCATCGTGAGGAAAATAAGAAACGTATCAAAATAGAATATTCAGATATGGTTTTGATTTGTAAACATGTGAAAACGAATGTGCTTCATTAAATTTTTTAAATTTTCTTTGTGGCTAAAAAAACTTCACAAAAGTTGAAACTGTGCATGTGGCCCCACTTCATAGTTTTTTTCAATATCAAAAATTAAAACATCAAATAAAACTACAGTGGAGACCATGGCTCAACTATATGGTTGGCTCATCTCATCAGCTGATTTTATGTTTTCCAGTTCTCTGAGTAGGGATTGCCAAAAGGAGATGGCGAACTCAAAATGAAACCAACACATTGACAACATTTTCTTACAACACACAAAAACTGCTAAGTTTTATGTTTTCATTCCATTCCATTCGTCTAACACGAGATTTTGACAATCTGAACAAAGGTATGTTGTTGCTGTGTAGATGAGCCAACCATATACGTAGTTGTACATGTATACACATCTACATTTGCGGGTAAAAAAACGTTTATAAGCACTTAGACAATGTTTAGGAGACTCACCTAGCGGTAATTATTGCAAACTCGCGGCAGTGGTAAATAACTCGCTACAATAAATTTAGGTCAAGTTGGAGCATCTGTATATACCTGTAAAAAGGCACAGCTATTGTGTAGCTAAACTTTAAGACTTTCCGTTTTAAAAAATCGTCAACAAATGTTTAATCACTTAAGCTTTTTATTTTAAATTATTTTGTGTTTCTTTAAAACATTTTTAAAATTTCTTGTATTTGCTGTCCTTCATATATTATACGCCACTCATTCTACCAACCGCAATGCCACTTGCATACTTAATTCATTGTCTAGCTGTCTCTTTCTTCCTCTTGCATTCATTTCGTTTTACTATTTATATACGGTACACATTCTGGCATGCGAGTACGTAATTTATTAAAAGCACGTACGTGATATGAAAACGTAGCTAAAATGTAAAGGAACAATTCCGCAATTTTTTTTTTTTTTTTGATTTGTTTTATGTGCTTTTAAAAAAGCGTAAATATGTAATCGTATTAAAGGTTATAAAAATTCACTTTATCCTTAGTACTTTGGTAAACGTAAGGTTGTAAATAATTACAGTTATACGACTTACAAGACATAGGAAAAATATTAAGTTGAATAGGAAAAGGAATGAGGGATGTGGATTGGCTAATGTCGGGTGAACGAAGAAATTGTATTATTAATAATGTTATGGTCTGAAAAAATGTATTAAGTTAGTGTCTATTAAATTAAATATGTCTGGAGTCACTCATTACTTTATTCTTCGATATTTAACTGACTGACTGAGGTGATAAAGTATTGTTAGGTCAATAAAGTCTTATACATAAATTGAATGAATTTTGTTACATTTTTTCAAACTAAATTTCTTCAGTTCTAATCTGTATCTCACAAATGAGTAAAGTTGAGTTCCCACAACGAGTATCGATAGGAATAACTTCTGTAGCTTTATCTATTCCTTTGCGGATGAAGTCCTGGGTTCAACTACTGTGCAAAATATTATCAAAAAATTTAGAAAAAGTTTTTACAATTCGAGAAAGGGGTTTTCTAATCAAAGTCGCCGCTTGAAGTATTTGGCAAACACTCCGAGTGTATTTCTGCGATTAAAAGCTACTCAGTGAGAACTCATCTGCCTTGCAGATGCCGTTTGAACTTGGCGTAAAAATATGTAGGTCCCGTCCCACAAATTTGTAGGAACCTTTTCGGAGGTTATCGCGCCTTGTATTTTTTTTTTTTTTTTATTCATCCATTCCCGTAACAGGGCCAGCGTAACATTTGGGATTTTATTCGTTACGCTTTATTCCTATCTGCGTAAGGCTCATGCAGCTCATCAATCAACTTTCTTCAATAAACGCTGTTAGCATTATAGGCAGGGCCATAAATATAACAAATTACTTTCCTTTCCTCTAAGGCTCAACTCTTTTCGACACCATCCAGGAATTTACTCTTCAATTTCCCATTCAGTGCGAATTAGGGTTTGTTGCCAAAATTATTTCTCTGCTGAATTTCAAAGCTGGGCCTAATCTCAATGGTGGTTCCCACATAGATGAAATCCTTCCTATTTAGATATTGTACTGGCGACGTGGCTGTCAAGGCGCAAATGCGTCAACTTTTTAATGATAACACTTCGTTTTGGTTGTATTTGCCGCAAAGCCTAATTTTTTCACCTCTTAATCCAGGCTAGAGAAGGCTGGCCTTTCGACCAATGATATCAATATTATCAGCATACGCCAGCACTTGTCTGAAGCGTTATCGCGAGCTCCCTTTTCTTGAATTTATGATGTATTTCAAAGTACTTTGGTTAACCGTGTAAGCTTTCCAGATAACTGGAATTCAAGCATAGTAGCATGCAGGCAATTTGCGCCGTCAAAAGCTTAATCTTCTAGTGTTGATCTTCACCCAAATACATAGATAGTAAATTTACTAGGGCTGCAGCCCAACTAATAAGAGTTAGAGCTTGCTCATTATCATCTCTTACCTCTATGTAACAAAAGCTCAGTCGGTAGTACCTTGTTTATCGGCGTTTTAGTTTTTACTTTAGCCTGCATACTGACATTCCCATTTTGATACTTGATATTTAACAATTGGGAGGTGCGTATTGTTATCTCGATCACATTTGGTAAAACAAGGTAAATATCCGACATATGGACGCCGTCGGGTCTGCACATTCAGGAAACTGGTGCTTTTAAAGGACTTGATAGCGACGTAATCCAATTGGCTTCGCATATTTTGATCAGGAGGCATGTTTGGTGTACCTCTTTATGCTGAAACCTGGTTGTATCGATGACCACACTTCGAGCCTTCATTACCCAAGCAGGTGTTAAAGTTTTTAAACAAAATTTAGATTTCATTGTGGGACAGCGATCGTATACCTTTTCTAGTTTATCATAAAACAACGCTTAGGCTGCTAGGCACGAAATAATGATGGTTAAAAATTTCTGGTGCGATTCAACGAAAGTTTTTGTATGCGAAGTGTATTTTCCTCCACATAACCGGCATCACGACAACGTTTCCGGGGTATCCTCCCTTTAAAAGGAACTTGGCAGGTATACGCCATCAAGTCGTGCTCATTAAAACCTTTGCCATACTCGTCATCAGAAAAGATATTCCTCATCCGATCATTCAACAGATGCAAGGTGGCGATAGATGTAAACGTTGTGGATGATATTAATGGCTCCTCGGTACATTTGTAGTCCTACGCCTATAATTATATGGTGGAATAGTTTTTTTTCACTTATTGAGGTGACTGCTTCTCCATCTAGACGGGCCACACTTCAAACTGTGCTTCTTTTCCAATACATAGCACTACCATCACAGAAAACCCCTATCCACAGACATCGCGGTGAAAAGCTTTTGATATGGCTGCAAATGACACTCCCTTTCACGACATACCTAGGGGGATCATCCTATTTCGCTATACCTTAAGAGGTGGACCACAACAGTTATCTAAATAAAGTATATGTCGCTAACATGAGCCTTTGACTTAGTTCACATTCAACGAAGTGATTGCAGACTTGTCACACAACTGCAGTCATAACTTTCCAATAGCTCACTTTATGATTTCTTAATATAATTTACATAGTAACGCGTAATGATGTATGTACATACTGAACAAGCAGTTCCTGCTGAACTGAAAACTGTATAAGAGCTTATTGATCCTCCGCCTTCCACGCAAAAAAGCAACCATCTCCGTGAGCAATACGGTGAGATAAGCCACCCCATACATCGGGCGTATGATGTCAAGGAGCACGAGGCGCCGCGTAACCTCATCGGTAAACTTCGTTGTCAAGTCTTGCCTGCTGCGCCCCGTTATAAAAAACAAATATCCAATACTTGCAGAAGAAGAAATATAGTTTCAGAGATATTCATCTCAATCTGATTCAATTTGGACTTGGGTGCTGTAAGAGGTTAAACTCTTAGTTATCCACACTCTGTGTCCACACAAAATCCAAAGTATCTTTTCAACTACGATGGGGAACCAACGTATACAACTCTGTTAAAACCGCATGGTAGATGGTAGCGTCTATTGAACAACAACAAAAGTACATAAAATCAATAAGAAAACAAATGTTTAAGGCTTCAAAGAGAACCAACGCGACCAAAGCGACCAAAGCATTTGGTTAATCCGCTTTAAGCACTTCAATATTACCCGCCACCCTTAAAACAAACTGTTGATGTTATATTGTTATTGATATTTGTTGATTGAATACAATTTCGCGCATGCCTGAAAGTATGCAACACTTTTACCATATATTACATCAAATGTTCTACCACATGGTGGGATTTGACATTTGCTGGTGTCTGCTTTCAAATACACCATTTGACAGAAATTTGTTAACGGTAGCGTGGCCGAGCGGTCTAAGGCGCTGGTTTAAGGCACCAGTCTCTTCGGGGGCGTGGGTTCGAATCCCACCGCTGCCAGTAATATTTTTGTATCTTTGAACTTTATTTCTCTTCTTTTTTATTCAACTTTGTGCTCCCTTTCTAAATTCAGTAATCATTCACATTAGTGTATGACATTTCAGATAACTTTTTTCTTTTATAATCTGAAAACATGAATTAGTATAATGAAGAATAGGCAAATTTAAACTTGTAAACAATTTATTATACATCCAAATAACAAAAAAAAATCTTCCTTGCAAAGTCCTGTTCGAATAACAATTTTTGAGTTATTGAGCTAGAAAAAGACTTGATTAATATATTGACGGCTAAGTGCAATGTCAACACTTCCCTTTTCAGTTCGAAGATAATCCTATCTTCAAATTTATTTAAAAACAAGTAAGGAAGGCTAAGTTCGGGTGTAACCGAACATTACATACTCAGTTGAGAGCTATGGAGACAAAATAAGGAAAATCACCATGTAGGAAAATGAACCTAGGGTAACCCTGGAATGTGGTTGTATGACATGTGTATCAAATGGAAGGTATTAAAGAGTATTTTAAGAGAGAGTAGGCCATAGTTCTATGGATGGACGCCATTTAGGGATATCGCCATAAAGGTGGACCAGGGCTGACTCTAGAATTTGTTTGTACGATATGGGTATCAAATGAAAGGTGTTACTGAGCATTTTAAGAGGGAGTGGGCCTTAGGTCTATCGGTGGACGCCTTTTCGAGATATCGCCATTAAGGTGGACCAGGGGTGACTCTAGAATGTGTTTGTACGATATGGGTATCAAATGAAAGGTGGTAATGAGTATTTTAAAAGGGAATGGGCTTTAGTTCTATAGGTGAACGCCTTTTCGAGAAATCGCCATAAAGGTGGACCAGGGGTGACTCTAGAATGTGTTTGTACGATATGGGTATCAAATGAAAGGTGGTAATGAGTATTTTAAAAGGGAATGGGCTTTAGTTCTATAGGTGAACGCCTTTTCGAGAAATCGCCATAAAGGTGGACCAGGGGTGTCTCTAGAATGTGTTTGTACGATATGGGAATCAAATGAAAGGTGTTACTGAGCATTTTAAGAGGGAGTGGGCATTAGGTCTATAGGTGGACGCCTTTTCGAGATATCGCCATTCGGGTGGGCCAGGGGTGACTCTAGAATGTTTGTACGATATGGGTATCAAACGAAAGGTGTTACTGAGCATTTTAAGAGGGAGTGAGCATTAGGTCTATAGGTGGACGCCTTTTCGAGATATCGCCATTAGGGTGGGCCAGGGGTGACTCTAGAATGTGTTTGTACGATATGGAATCAAATTAAAGGTATTAATGAGGGTTTTAAAAGCGAGTGGCCCTTAGATGTATATGTGAAGGCGTTCTCGCGATATCGACCAAAATGTGCACCAGGTGATCCAGAAAATCATCTGTCGGGTACTGCTAATTTATTTATATATGCAATACCACTACCAGTATTCCTGCCAAGATTCCAAGGGCTGTTGATTTCGCCTTGTAGAACTTTTTCATTTTCTTCTACTTAGTATGGTAGGTGTCACACCCATTTTACAAAGTTTTTTCCAAAGTTATATTTTGCGTCAATAAAGCAATCCCGTTACCATGTTTCATCCCTTTTTCGTATTTGGTATAGAATTATGGCATTTTTTCATTTTTATAAGTTTTCGATATCGATAAAGTGGGCGTGGTTATGGTCGGATTTCGGTCATTTTTTATACCAAGATAAAGTGAGTTCAGATAAGTACGTGGGCTAAGTTTAGTAAAGATATATCGGTTTTTGCTCAAGTTATTGTGTTAACGGCCGAGCGGAAGGACAGACGGTGGACTGTGTATAAAAACTGGGCGTGGCTTCCACCGATTTCGCCCATTTTCACAGAGAACAGTTACCGTCATAGAATCTATACCCCTACCAAATTTGAGAAGGATTGGTAAATTTTTGTTCGACTTATGGCATTAAAAGTATTCTAGACAAACTAAATGAAAATGGGCGGAGCCACGCCCATTTTGAAATTTTCTTTTATTTTTGTATTTTGTTGCATCATATCATTACTGGAGTTGAATTTTGACATAATTTACTTATATACAGTAAAGATATTAAATTTTTTGTTAAAATTTGAATTTTAAAACAATTTTTTTAAAAAGTGGGCGTGTTCTTCATCCAATTTTGCTAATTTTTATTATGCAGACATATATAATAGTAGTAACGTTCCTGCCAAATTTCATCATGATATCTTCAACGACTGCCAAATTACTGCTTGCAAAACTTTTAAATTACCTTCTTGTAAAAGTGGGCGGTGCCACGCCCATTGTCCAAAATCTTACTAATTTTCTTTTCTGCGTCATAACGTTAACCCATCTACCAAGTTTCATCGCTTTAACCGCCTTTGGCAATGAATTATTTTTTCGAAATTTTCGGTTTTTCGAAATTTTCGATATCGAAAAAGTGGGCGTGGTTATAGTCCGATATCGTTCATTTTAAATAGCGATCTGAGATGAGTGCCCAGGAATCTACATACCAAATTTCATCAAGATACCTCAAAATTTACTCAAGTTATCGTGTTAACGGACAGACGGACGGACGGACGGACATGGCTCAATCAAATTTTTTTTCGGTACTGATGATTTTGATATATGGAAGTCTATATCTATCTCGATTCCTTCTTACCTGTACAACCAACCGTTATCCAATCGAAGTTAATATACTCTGTGTGCAAAGCACGCTGAGTATAAAAATAACAAATGTTTTTCATAAACACTCAATCTCCTAGTATTTTTTATACAAAATGTACGATAATGTGTTTTTAAATGCTTGTATTTAGCTTGACTTGACTGGCTGGCTGGATGGCCGGCACGAATTTTGTACCCTATCCCCCGATTTACACGGTACTTGTTTTACACGATTTCGCTTTTACACGGTTCATAAATCAGCAAAATTTGAAAAACTCCGAAGATTCACAAATCATTAAAATCCTTTTTGAGTCCCCTTGGCAACACTGATTGCAATATTGAGAGATTCCCCTTATTGTGAATATGTATGTACATAACCAAACGCAGAGTACATATGTATGTAGTTCATGTGGAAGGAAAATCGTTTGATGATAATTTGAACAAAAAGCCATAATTTTTACTATTATTGCGAGTTTTTTTGGTTTGAACTGGTAAGTTATCGATTAAATTATCTTTTCGTGAACCTTCATTAAGATGTTTTAGTTTTGTTTTATTTAAATAAATGACTGAATTGGGAAGTTTTTTCGCTTTACATGGTTTTTGTATAGGAAAACGAAGATTTCACTTTACACGGTTTTGTCTGGAACCGATCTTCCGTGTAAATCGGGGGATAGGTGTAATTGAAATTCAGGTAACTTCCCGATTAGCTACACGCTTGAAACTTGGAATATAGTTCAGAACCCGATGAAAATGCAATCATAAAAAAATTCCGATAGGTGGCGCATGGATCGCAATATTTCAAAAAATCGTATTTGTGGTCCGATTTGGTCCATATTTGGAACACATAATTCATACATGAATAGAAAGCGACCTATGATGTCCGATTTGGCACATATTTGGAACAAATATTACATATAGTCGGTAGAAGTGACATCAAAATACGTGGCGCAGAGTCGAGTAAAGTCTTTGGAAGGATTATGTATTGAGGACTTATATTGTAACAAATTGTCAGGAAAGAGTTTTTGTAATAATGAGTCACTAAATGAACTAAATAAAAAAAAAATAATAATGATAAATAAAAAAATAATAAAATAAGAAATAATAAGCAATCAAATAAAGACTAAAAACTTGAAAATAAAATAATTGAAAACATTTGTTTTAAGTTAAACGGTTTTATTGAAAACAATACTTACATGAAGTGATAATAATCTAAAAGCTAGAAAATAATTAGGTAGATCCTAGGTACAGTCATCACACTCCCCATAAATCCAGGGCGTTGACAATTAAATAAAAGCGTTGGACGCGTCATGCGGGGACACATTACAAGCGGGTATGGGTGGGTTCTGGAAAATATCGAAGTTGAGATAAAGTGACACGTCTCTCTCAGGAAGATTGCTTTCCTCATCTGGGAGTTTAGGGTATTTGACTTTAAGAACGGGCCACACCAGGCAATCCCTGCATAGTGGTCAGAATCCTGTTTATGGATGTTTCTGAAGGCCTTGTCGTGCTCCTCTTTTTCAAGCGACTGAAAACGTACCTGCCGAATTTCTTCAGATGTCTGTTGGGATGGGAATTCAGCAAAAACTGTTTGCTCAGCATTTCATTTCTTTTCTTTATAGGGTGTATTCTCGCCTCAGTGTGTAGGTGTTGTTATGGGGTCATTAGCAGATATCTTGTAGCAGTTATGAGCACAGTGTTTTGACAGGCTTCAATTTCCTCCAGTGGTTTTCTTTTAGGTTCAGCGACCCTATTGGGGGCGCGTAGCATTCTAGTAACCGGGCAATTGCTTTATTGGTGGTTATGATCGTTTCTTCATCTTTGCCCCAAGTGCTGCAGGCAAGAGACTTATGGATGTTGTTGTGGCTTTGGACTTTGGGTACGATTGCGGCTGCATGCTAGCCAAAATGTAGATCCTGATCGATCGTTATACCCAGTATTTTTAGTTGTAAGGGTCGAGAAGGTAATGCCGCTGACGTGAATGTCAATATGATCAAATACCGAGTATTTTTCGTAGTTGATTACCTCATAAAAGTACTGCCCTGGGTATCGAGTATTTTAGTTGCTGTAGCATGTCCAGTTGTGCATTCATAAAATAAATTAAACACCGTGATACTCGAAAAGTTATTTGTATGGGAATTCGATTTTTTTTTATTTCATTGCTATTTATTTTCTTTGAAAAAATTTTTAGAAAAATGCGACAAGCAACTTATCAATTTAAAATTCAAACTTTCTTCGCAAGTTATATCCATTCAAACGATTTATTCATAAAAGTTTGACTTAATTCCTAAAGCAAAATTTGCCTTGTATAAAGTTTCACAATTTTCGCAATATCAATAATATACTTGCAATCAATAGTTAATGCACCTATAATTCTACGTTAGGGTGTCTAATTTTTTAAATTTTTCCTATTATTACAACTTTCACTCACCGGAAAGCAAGTGTTGTGAAAAAAAATCCACTATAGCTCAGGCTGAAAATGATAGAAAAGAAAAACAAGTAAGGACGGGACTTTCACGAATGTGGCTGAACAATAATCTTATCCCGTTCGCAATCTCCAAATAATCGGATGTATAAGATAAGAAATATATAGTGAAAAGATGTACATACCTAAACGATTTTTAAGATAAATATAAAATAAAAAATAGGTAGGTACTTTGTGTGAGGATGCAAAGTTTCAGTGTTTTTGTGGTCTGCATGTAAAAACTATGACTACGAATCACGTATTTCAACAATATATGACATAAACGTAGCTATTTGATGAATTTTGAAGCTTCTAGCCGTAAAAAAGGGTCAAAAATGACAGTTTATATAGGGTATATAATATCTATACCCCCGATCTCTATGATTTTATCAGACAACAATATATGCTATATACGTAAGCATTTGGTGAAATTTGAAGCTTCTAGCTGTTAAAATGGGGCAGAAATTGCGCAAAGTTTCTTATCTGAACAATCGGTTGTATGAGATATATACTATATATACCACCGGTCTCTATGATTTTTTCAGACAACAATATATGCTATACACGTAAGCATTTGGTGAAATTTGAACATATCTAAACGATTTTTAAGATATATATAAAATAAAAAATAGGTAGGTTCTTTGTGCGAGGATGCAAAGCTTCAAGTTTTTTGTGGTCTGCATGTAAAAACTATGACTACGAATCACGTATTTCAAAAATATATGACGTAAACGTAACTATTTGATGAAATTTGCGACCGATCTCATCAGTTTTTTCAGACAACAATATGTGCAATATACGAAAGTATATGGTGAAGTTTGAAGCTTCAATCTGTTAAATTGAGGAAGATATGACAAAAATCCTCGTTTTCTGAAAAATCGGTTGTATGGAGGATATATGCTATAGTGGTCCGATCCGACCGGTTCCGACAAATGTCTAATCGGACACCCAAATACACGCGCTCACCAAATTTTATCAAGATATCTCAAAAACTGAGGAACAAGTTTGCATACAAACAGACAGACGGATAGACGGACATGGCTAAATCAATCAGCTCTTCATCCTGATTATTTCGGTATACTTAATGGTGGGTCTATATATTTTCCTTTAAGGACTTACAATTTTGGGTTTCGTGACGAAATTAATATACCATTTCATTTTCATGAAAGATATAATAAGGACTACTTTGATAAATGTACACATCACTAAGTTTAAGGTTGGCCTCAAGTACTTGTCCTCTTCCACATATGGCGTTCCTGTCAACCGGAATCAAAGCACATTGATTCAAATTTTTTACTTTTTTCTAATTTTCTACACCCTTTAGTGCAGAAGTGGGGTAACTGTTCGAATTATTTGAGTATGTCTACAATCACAAGAGAGCAACAGCCAAACAAACAGCTAGATTTGTTGAATTTGTCGTTTCGAAGTAAAAATTTGTTTCTTGAAAATTATTTTTTTCCAACTTTCTCACTATTCTGAAGTCAGCAACACTGACCACATAGAAATTTTGCAGTCCTAAATACCAGTGACTTTGTTACTTGCTCGGAGGAAATTTAATTCTCTAGTTGAAGAAATATAACGAAACAATTATATATATTCATTAATTAATTGAAAGTTTACTTCCAATTAGAAAAGGTTCCTTGTCTCTAGGTGCTTAAAAGATTTCAAATTACGACGAAAAAAAACAACGCCTAAAAGAAAACACCCTAATGCACCCAAGTAAACATATGACCTCACACGGGAATGGAAATACCAATTTTTTCAGTACAGTAAATATGTGTACATACATACATAAAAAAAAAATTTTTTTTTTTCATTTCTTTCTGAATAAACGCCTAATGAAATTTTACATAAACGCATTCAATAAAAGTTTTCCCCCATCATTTGAACTAAAAAGTTTTTAATGTGTTTTGTATGCATTTGTAAGATTGATAAAATACGGCAGATATGTATTTAGGCAGTTATCTGGCTAGTATAAATTTGTATTGCCAAAGGGGAAGTAAACGCTTTAGGTGGTTCAGCTGAAGATAAGAAAGAAATACGAAACCAAGTATAATTGAATGAATGAATAAATCATAGAAGGAGGCGGACGCAGTCAAGGTATTTCTTGATAACCATATTTCAAAGTCCAAAGCTCGATGTCAACTATTTATTAATGTCAAACTTTATTTGTGCTTACATACAATGGAAATTAGTTAGATTTTAATTTTAAGCGTGGGTTCCAATCCCACCTCTGTCAATTTCAATTCTTTTATTGAATTCAAAGGAAATATCAGGTAATTCTTTATTTTAACTACACACCGCTAAGCCACGTCCAAAAATATCGGAAGAGATGTCAAAAGATGCACTTTAGACCCATGACAAAGAATGCGAAAGCGGAAATGTACAAAAAAAATATCAATTTCTTTTTTAAATATCCCTTGACAGAAATAAGTTTTTTAGTTTCCGGTTTAAAAAAATCATTAGGATAATAGGTATTTGTTTCCTTTAGCACCGTATCATTGGAATTGGTAAAGTCTAAAGAAGACTGTACTTTATTGGGAATTGAAACTTAAAAATATAAACCAATTAAAGGTTTTAAAATTCGCAATATGGGATCTCGAAGAAATCTCGGAATTTTTTTTTCAGTATAATCCTGGTATTTCGGGATACAAAATCGCTCGAGAGGCTCGGATTCCGTATCGGGACTTCTGGGTTTCGATGCATTAGTGCGCATACGACGCTTTAATTCAATGCGAATAATCACAAAACACCTGTACCTGTAAACAGAAAAATCATCATAATAATTTTCGGAGTGAAGGTGTACTGAAAATGTGCGGTCCGTTCCCTTGAATACCATTAAATATATTTTGAGTTGCAGATATTTTATCGCTTAATGGAAAACACTTCTTCATTTTTACACACTTAGAGAAAAGCGCCGTTCTCAAATACAGCACCGCCAGACTCAATTCAAACTTTTCATGTTCTTACTTTTTTGTTCTTGAAAAAGGAACGACCTGTTCTCAAAACAACAACCTTGTTCTTGAACTGACAACCATTTTCTTGAAAAGGGAACAGCTGGTCTTGAAATATAAACAAATGTTCTATTAAAACAATGTTCTTAAATTAAGTTCAAGAAAAAAGAAACGGTATAATTCGTGTGCACTACAATGTTATACTATTTTCACACAGACGGCTTATTGAATAATAAAGGCATTTTTCTACATTAAGACGCTTATTGAGCTCAATCTTCCCTACAAAATTCGAATCTATAATTATTTCATTAGTAGCTAATCGAATGCCTAATGAAGTCAAAAGCACAATGCAACTATGTTGGCCGCGTTCCGCTTCTTAATTTTTGGTGTGTTCAGTGCTTAAAAATTTCATTTGTCAAAGTAAATGTCATTGTCTGCATGGCGGAACGATACAAGGTGGCCGCATCGAACAGCTGATTATACCCTTTTTTATTTGATTTGATACATCAACTACCGGCGCAGTACGATTTTGACATTTGTCCATCGAATTTACAAGTACATGGAATTTTTTTTGTTTGTAGGTATGTCACCATGCTGCCACCTTGTATCGTTCCGCCATGATTGTCTGTCATATAGCATTGTCATTTTATTCGCTTGACATTTCATCCTTCATACTAATCGAGCAGTTACTTCTGTGTGAAAGCAAAAAATTTACGATTTTATTAGAAGGTGAAATGAGATCATTAAGTTTCTGTGTGAAAACAGTATTAAATACAACAAGCTATCAAACAGTTGTAGTGACCCAGCGGCTATGATGTTGCAGTTGCGATCGTGTGGCGCGAGTTCGATCGCCGTCAAACTCTGAAGTATTTTAAAACAATTTTTATATATTCTATTTTTTTAACTCTTATTTTTCGTTCAGCTCCATTCACATATGCACAGATAATTCTCAGACTTGTTATGAAATGTTTTAAATATATATTCAGAATGCATCTTAAAGTAAGAAAAATTTCACGATAAGAGAAATTAATGAAACAATGCATATTTACATTTTTTTCAAACCTTTTTGGAATTTTAATAATAATTTGTTTTGTTATTAATATTTTTTATCAACAACTAAAAAATTACTTATTAATAAAATAAATGAATGGGTACTACTTGAAGAAATTACCTTCCCCACTCCCCCAAAAATGTTGCACAAACCGTTCTTGAATTGAGACCAAAAAATGTTAAATCGACCACAAATTGTTCTCGAAGCGTGAGAACGCAAAATTTCATATCAAGCCCAAATAGTAGTTGAAATGAGCGCAGAAGGTTCACACATCAATACCAAACTGGTCATAAAATACGAACGGTGTGCGTAGAAAAACTGTTCTTAAAACAAGCCCATCGGTCACGAGTTAAGAAAAAACGTACTTAACAGACTTTTTTAAACGAATGTTCTTAAATTTGAACGTGTTTCGTTCGTTTTAGAACGATTTTTTCTCTGAGTGCAGGTTGCTTTCATACCGATATATGTGTATAAAGGCCTTAAGAAAATATGTGGTGAACCGAATCGGCATAACACAACACGCTTATAGGGTCCGTAAATAAGGTAATAGAAGTAATCTGCGGAATACAGTTTTTGCTAATAAGATGTTTTTTGTTTTTTTTTTTACGGGAAGATTCCGAAGAAAAACAAGGTACAATTGAGTTAATTAGTTTGCCAAAGTTTGACCCATGGCAGAACGATACAAGGTTGCAGCATGGGACAGCTGATTATTAACTTTTTTATTTGATTTGATACGTCAACTTCCGGCGCAGTACCATTTTGACATTTGTCCATCGAATTTACAAAAACAAAGTACATGGAATTTTTATTTATATTTGTAGGTATGTCAGCATGCTGCCACCTTGTATCGTTCCGCCATGGTTTGACCATCCTACTCTGCCAAATATCCCAATGTGCGCTCTTTAAATCGTCTTCGTTCTCTGAGGGGCATTTCAATTTTTAAACTGCTTGGGATATTGCAAAAATACCCAGTTGCCAAGTAGTGCATTTGACAGCATCCGCAACATAGGTAGCGTGGCCGAGCGGTCTAAGGCGCTGGTTTAAGGCACCAGTCTCTTCGGGGGCGTGGGTTCGAATCCCACCGCTGCCATAAGTTTTTTTCAATGGGGCGCGTGAATGAAAAATAAGTATCTTTTAATTGTTATCGTTTACTAATTTTTAGCATGCAATTTAATGTCAAAGAGAAAAGGTCTTTAGGCGACTCGGGTTTACTATTTTTTACCGGAAAACTATATACCTACATATAGTTTACCATTCCTATAATAAGAATAGTTTCCTTTAGTTTGTAAAGTAAAACAGGGTAGAGCAGTTTTGGTAGGTTTTGAATTTTAGTGCTTTTTAGTTTTGTGCTCGTCTACCTTCTTTTTAAAAATCTGCCAAACTTTAATATGCCAACACACAGAGCAAACAATTTTATTCAACTCGCATTTCATAGTGGCGACCTCGGTTGAAGTTGCTGGGGCACAATGAAAATCACTATATGGGAAAGATATCTCGTCTACCTCGCCACCTCGTTTGTTTTTTTTTTAGAGATCTAGGGCCAATTGCACCAACTGGACTTAAGTTAGCCCAGATTTGAGGCATTTTTTTTTTCGGTTTTACCAACTTTGCTACTTAACCCATTTGGAATACAAAGGCCCTATCAGCTTTTTATAAATAGTAGTATTTTTCGGACAATAGCGGGGTAGCTATATTTGCATAATGAAATAAGTATCAATACTACCATTTAATTAGACTCAAAATTTGTCGCCAAGCCTAAATACTACTCACTGCAGGAAGCTACAGGCCTGCCAAAATACTCCCTTAAAGGCCGCCACGGGTTGTCGTCTTTTGTCCCCAGAACACCATCTACATAATGAGGCGAGAATACTCCCCATTAGGGAGAGAAATGAAATGCTAACCAAACAATTGCTGTTGAATACCCAGAAACCTGTGCATCCCAACAGACACCGCCCAGGGGCTCAAGGAGTCATCTCCGTAAGCATTATGAGGAACCGCCAAAAAACACAAGCAGGTCCTCAGTGAACTCCACAAACAGGCGTCGGACCTCTATGCCAGGAATTGGGCGGTGAATCCTGTACACAAAGAAAAATACCCAAAACTTGCAGAAGAGGAACGCACACTCCCTAGGGGAACGCGAGTCACTCTATCTCAACTTCGATCAGGATACTGTAACAGGTTAAACTCTTACCTATCCAGAATCAACCCCGACATACAAAACATAAGTCCTGCTTGTAACGTCCTCCCCCCACATGACACCAACCATCTTTCAACTCTATTGTGTAACCAACGCCTCTCATTATGGTCCACCCCGATGAAAACGGCAAGTTTCCTTGAACTCCCGTTAGAGGATAATGATGACAATTTGTGTTCGGTCGCACCTATTGGATGGGGCGAAGCACTGCTACAACAACAACAACTCAAAATTTGTAACACTATTGAAAGTCGAGAATAAGCCAGCTGACAGGTAGGCTAATTTGTGGATCCGCCCTTTTTCATTTAATTTGTCTAGAATACTTTTAACGCCATAAGTCGAAGAAAAATTGGCACATTCTTGTGAAATTTGGTAAGGGCATAGCTTCTATGACGATAACTGTTTTCTGTGAAAATGGGCGAAATCGGTTAAAGCCACGCCCAGTTTTTATACACAGTCGACCGTCTGTCCTTCCGCTCGGCCGTTAACACGATAACTTGAGCAAACATAGATATATCTTTACTAACCTTAAGGGCCCATTACTGATACTTAGCATAGACTTGACTTGAGAACTGTCACTTACAGTTCTGTTAAATGATCATTGCATATTACTGATTACTCAAAACTTAACTTGACTTAGAAGTCTGTTGAATTTTGATTTTCTATGTAAGTTCTAAGTGACGTTTACATTTTGAGATGCCATTTGTGCGTTTCCATTTCATTTTGAGATACAAATTGACATTTATTGATTATGATGCCAGATTGTATGCGCTAAGTGGAGTATAATCGTGGCTAAGTTGCCAAGTTAAGTCTATGCTAAGTATCAGTAATATATGCCCGTCACCATTGTTTACTATATAGTTTGGCAGCTTAAATAGAGCTTATGTTGCAAATAGAGTGGAAGTGGACTAGGCAGTCGAATGTCATATAATGAAGGAATTGATGTTCGGAGTTGCCCGAAATCCCGAATCACAAAAGGGAGTGTAGTTAAGCACGAAAATGAAAAAATGTAGTTAGGTTTTGCTCCTTTTTAAGCAGGAGATTTTCATTTTAAAAATGTAATATATAAACCAATGTTCCTTCTATTACTCATTTTATCTATGGAGCTTTACATGTACTTTATAAAAACGTGCTTTTTATTTTTACGCACTTATTCCTCAATGAAAATAAATGAAACACATATTAATGTAAGCAATAATAATGTTCCTTACTTCTTAAATATTATAAATGTGTTAAAAGTAGCAGGACTAACATAATATTGACAAATCTGATATGTCAAACTCATTTTATATAACAAAAATTATTTCATAAATTGCATGCATTGTATACATATGCATTATATTTAAAATTTTCTCTAACTATTCGTTTTGTGCTGATTAATTTTGCTTATGAATAACTTTCTTTGGCTATATAAGCTAACAATTCCAGGGGCCGTTTTCACCATCTTCGGTGAACGCTAACAAACACTTTATTTGAAAGAAATCGTTCAGAGATTCGTCAAATAAGGGTTACTTTAAAATAACGGACGTTAAAAGTTCCCCTGTCACATGAGGAAAAATGAAATACAACTATTTTTATAACATGAAGATAGATAGACAATTTATTGGGGATTGCACTGCGACCGCTGATCTATTGTGCCCTCATCAGATTGCGTCGCGTGCCAGGAGGATATGTTCCACCGTCTCTCCTGATCGATCACGAAATCGACATGAATACAAAATTATGTTTTTTATTTAGTTGAACGGCGATAGAAAATCGGTTTTTTTTCTAAAATGCAAGAAACTTCAAGAAGAACGTAAGTTTTTAATTATTTGTGTGTTGCTGTGACGTCGGCGTCGCGTTGCTTATGGATTGAAGCAATTAAAGCACGTGTGTTCAAAGTCAGATGTAGACGCAACGCAAGTGCCTAAACGACGCAAAAGTCACCTTAAGCGTATTTGCTTTAGGTGTTATTTATCAATATTAATTAAAAATTTTAGATCTCCCAAAAAGTTGAACATAGGCAAGATGCACAAGAGGCGTAGCTTCGTTGACGCCTGCAAAATATGGCATGCAGCTAAGATCTCTCTACACCTCAAGATTGCTTATGCTGTGCCTAATACGCATCTATGAAGCTACGCCTCGTGTCCATCTTCTCTTAGATTATATTTCAAAGAAATTTTTTATACTCAGTTGAGCAGAGCTCACAGAGTATATTAAGTTTGATTGGATAACGGTTGGTTGTACATATATAAAGGAATCGAGATAGATATAGACTTCCATATATCAAAATAATCAGGATCGAAAAAAAATTTGATTGAGCCATGTCCGTCCGTCCGTCCGTCTGCCCGTTAACACGATAACTTGGGTAAATTTTGAGGTATCTTGATGAAATTTGGTATTTAGGTTCCTGGGCATTCATCTCAGATCGCTATTTAAAATGAACGATATCGGACTATAACCACACCCACTTTTTCAATATCGAAAAACCGAAAAAGTGCGATAATTCATTACAAAAGACATAAATCGACGAAACTTGGTACATGAGTTGAACTTATGACGCAGAATAGAAAATTAGTAAAATTTTGGACAATGGGCGTGGCACCGCCCACTTTTAAAAGAAGGTAATTTAAAACCTTTGCAAGCTGAAATTTGGCAGTCGTTGAAGATATCATGATGAAATTTGGCAGGAGCATTACTCCTATTACTATATGTACGCTTAATAAAAATTAGCAAAATCGGAGAAGGACCACGCCCACTTTAAAAAAAAAATTTTTTTAAGTAAAATTTTAACAAAAAATTTAATATCTTTACAGTATATAAGTAAATTATGTCAACATTCAACTCCAGTAATGATGTGGTGCAACAAAATACAAAAATAAAAGAAAATTTCAAAATGGGCGTCGCTCCGCCCTTTTTCATTTAATTTGTCTAGGATACTTTTAACGCCATAAGTCGAACAAAAATTAACCAATCCTTTTGAAATTTGGTAGGGGCATAGATTTTATGACGTTAACTGTTTTCTATGAAAATGGGCGGAATCGGTTGATGCCACGCCCAGTTTTTATACACAGTCGTCCGTCTGCCCTTCCGCATGGCCGGTAACACGATAACTTGAGCAAAAATCGGCATATCTTTAATGAACTTAGTTCACGTGTTACTTGAACTCACTTTATCTTGGTATAAAAAATGAACGAAATCCGACTATGGCCACGCCCACTTTATCGATATCGAAAATTACGAAAAATGAAAAATATACCATAATTCTATACCAAATACGAAAAAAGGGATGAAACATGGTAAGGTAATTGGATTGTTTTATTGACGCGAAATATAACTTTAGAAAAAACTTTATAAAATGGTTGTGACACCTACCATATTAAGTAGAAGAAAATGAAAAAGTTCTGCAGGGCGAAATAAAAAACCCTTAAAATCTTGGCAGGTATTACATATATAAATAAATTAGCGGTATCCAACAGATAATGTTCTGGGTCACCCTGGTCCACATTTTGGTCGATATCTGGAAAACGCCTTCACATATACAACTACCACCACTCCATTTTAAAACTCTCATTAATACCTTTAATTTGATACCCATATCGTACAAACTCATTCTAGAGTCACCCCTGGTCCACCTTTGTGGCGATATCTCGAAAATGCGACCACCTATACAACAACCACCACTCCCTTTTAAAACCCTCATTAATACCTTTAATTTGATACCCATATCGTACAAACACATTCTAGAGTCACCCCTGGTCCACCTTTGTGGCGATATTTTGAAACGGCGTCCACCTATGGAACTAAGGATTACTCCCTTTTAAAATACTCATTAACACCTTTCTTTTGATACCCATATTGTACAAACAAATTCTAGGGTCACCCCTGGTCCACCTTTATGGCGATATCTCGAAACGGCGTCCACCTATGGAACTAAGGATTACTCCCTTTTAAAATACTCATTAACACCTTTCATTTGATACCCATATCGTACAAACGCATTCTAGAGTCACCCCTGGTCCACCTTTATGGCGATATCTCGAAAAGGCGACCACATATACAACAACCACCACTCCTTTTTAAAACCCTCATTAATACCTTTAATTTGATACCCATATCGTACAAACACATTCTAGAGTCACCCCTGGTCCACTTTTATGGCGATATTTCGAAACGGCATCCACCTATAGAACTAAGGCCCACTCCCTTTTAAAATACTCATTAACACCATTCGTTTGATGCCCATATTGAACAAACCAATTCTAGGGTCACCCCTATTCCACCTTTATGGCGATATCTCGAAACGGCGTCCACCTATGGAACTAAGGGCCACTCCCTTTTAAAATACTCATTAACACCTTTCGTTTGATGCCCATATTGTACAAACAAATTCTAGGGTCACCCCTGGTCCACCTTTATGGCGATATCTCAAAACGGCGTCCACCTATGGAACTAAGGATTACTCCCTTTTAAAATACTCATTAACACCTTTCTTTTGATACCCATATTGTACAAACAAATTCTAGGGTCACCCCTGGTCCACCTTTATGGCGATATCTCGAAACGGCGTCCACCTATGGAACTAAGGATTACTCCCTTTTAAAATACTCATTAACACCTTTCATTTGATACCCATATCGTACAAACGCATTCTAGAGTCACCCCTGGTCCACCTTTATGGCGATATCTCGAAAAGGCGACCACATATACAACAACCACCACTCCTTTTTAAAACCCTCATTAATACCTTTAATTTGATACCCATATCGTACAAACACATTCTAGAGTCACCCCTGGTCCACTTTTATGGCGATATTTCGAAACGGCATCCACCTATAGAACTAAGGCCCACTCCCTTTTAAAATACTCATTAACACCATTCGTTTGATGCCCATATTGAACAAACAAATTCTAGGGTCACCCCTATTCCACCTTTATGGCGATATCTCGAAACGGCGTCCACCTATGGAACTAAGGATTACTCCCTTTTAAAATACTCATAACACCTTTCATTTGATACCCATATCGTACAAACGCATTCTAGAGTCACCCCTGGTCCACCTTTATGGCGATATCTCGAAAAGGCGACCACCTATACAACAACCACCACTCCCTTTTAAAACCCTCATTAATACCTATAATTTGATACCCATATCGTACAAACACATTCTAGAGTCACCCCTGGTCCACTTTTATGGCGATATTTCGAAACGGCATCCACCTATAGAACTAAGGCCCACTCCCTTTTAAAATACTCATTAACACCATTCGTTTGATGCCCATATTGTACAAACCAATTCTAGGGTCACCCCTGGTCCACCTTTATGGCGATATCTCGAAACGGCGTCCACCTATGGAACTAAGGATTACTCCCTTTTAAAATACTCATTAACACCTTTCATTTGATACCCATATCGTACAAACGCATTCTAGAGTCAACGCTGATCCACCTTTATGGCTATATCCCTAAATGGCGTCCACCTATAGAACTATGGCCCACTCCCTCATAAAATACTCTTTAATGCCTTTCATTTGATACGCATGTCATACAAAAACATTACAGGGTTTCCCTCGGTTCATTTTCCTACATGGTTATTTTCCCTTATGTTGTCACCATAGCTCTCAACTGAGTATGTAATGTTCGGTTACACCCGAACTTAACCTTCCTTACTTGTTTAGCTTTAAAATTTGTTCATAATAGTCATGTACATGTCTACTACTATGGCAGTCGATTGCATACTACTATTTCATTATTTAAAAAAAAATTAAGTTCGGAAAAATGCAACCTTATCACGTGCATTCTCAAAGACGGTTGCCATACCATGTTGTCATTTGGGACCAAAATTTATCGAAAAAAGGACCAGACCTCAAAAAAAAGGACCAAATTTTAATTTTATTTTATTGGTATACAAACAATTCGTAAGGTACTAGAGTATCGTATTTGTTGTAAAAAGCGAAAATTGTAGGATGTTTCAGGGGTGTCCTATATAAAATTTTAATAAAGGAGACACTTGGCTTTAGTTCAAACTGCACAAACAAAAATAAAGTGTACCTTTAGGTATCACATTTTAAAATTTTTAGGATAAGACTATGTCTTTCACCAATCTATCGTTGTGAACCTAGTTTTGCTTGATTGCAATGAAATAAAATGTATAGCGCAGTTAGGTTTTAGTAAGGAACGGTTAAAAACTTTGCGTTGTGGCAAACTCGATAAATCGTAAATGAAGCTAAGCAATTGTGTTAATGCTATTTTTATAGATGCTTTCATTTTCATTCCCAGTTTAAACTTCATACCAGAGCCTAGATTCAGTAAGTGTGAGTTTTGAACTCAGACTAAAAATGAAGCGTCTTAAAAGTTTCACTGTATAATAATTGAATACCGATCGAAATATCTAAACACTAAAACAAGTCTTTTTCTGATAAGTGCGTTGTTTCATCAAAAATTAATGACAATGTGTTTGTCCGAAAATTTAACACTTCATTTTTAATGCCTCGCCTAAATTATCTCACAAGTGAAATGTCATTGTTCTGCTACATTTTATTGATAGAGCAATTTTCGTGGTAAGAATTCCATTGGAGTAAATTGAAAATTATATATGGGTAATAGATTTGTGGCAATTTTTTTAGCAGTGTTTTGAATTTTTGTTTCAGTGAAAAAGAAATAAAAGTACCAAAACTGTGCCGAAAAAGACCCAACATTTAGAAAAATGGACCGTCGGACCATATACGGGTGGAAGCGAATGGACTGAAGTGGCAACCGTGTTCTCAAATGCAAGCTTCCACATCAAATACATATATATATAAGTACTTCGACATTACGACATACCATGTCGCGTTGTGAGGCTAAGCATTTTTGCATAAAAGCGTTTTGACCACCACAATACCACAGATTAAGTAAAAAATTTCACAAAAATAATACATTTTTTCGAAAGATTACCCAGAATATCCGCAGTCATTGTTTACGAATTTAGAAACAATGAGAATGGCAAATACGAACGTGTATGAAATGTATTGTCAAAACGTATATGCACGTGGTTGTATTTTATATGCACGAAAATGCTTTAAAATCGCATGAAATTGTTAAAATAAAGTTTAAAAATAAATGATAAAAACTTTAATATAAATAAAAAGATTCTTTTAATAACAACAAAAACGCCTTATATATTCTATATATATATATCAATTGGTAAGGATTAGGGGGACTCATGAAAGCATTATAACATTCGCTTTTTGACGCAAAATGCTTTCCTTAAGGCTCCATTACTGATACTTAGCATAGACTTGACTTGACTTGAGAACTGTCACAGTTCTGTTAAATGAACATTGCATGTTACTGATTACTAAAAACTTGGCTACACTTAACTCAACTTAGAAGTCTGTTGAATTTTGATTTTCTATGTAAGTTCTAAGTGACGTTTACATTTTGAGATGCCATTTGTTTGTTTCCATTTCATTTTGACATTTTGTCATACAAATTGACATTTATTTAAAAATAAATTTCAACGCTGATTATGATGCCAGATTGTATGCGCCAAGTGGAGTATGTATATCGTGGCTAAGTTGCCAAGTTTAGGAAGTCAGTGTAATGGGCTTTTAATTGTTTTTATGTAATTTTAATAAAAAAAAAAAAAAAAAGAAAAAATTTTTATTTCGTTGCCTTTTATAAAAGTTACCTTTTTTCTTAGTCTTAAGAATTTTTAATCAGCTCCTCTTTTACTTTCTGTAAATTTTTGGCAACACTGATTCCAACTACTTTATGAGTAAGTATATAATTTGCTTTAAACCTTGAAATTTATTTAATTAAAACTTTGCTGACCACTCAGAAGTCGCTTTATCTTAAGTAATAAAAGCGATCATCGAAGAAATACCATTTCCAATGCATATGGAATACACAAGTTAGAAACAATATTCATAAACCTCACGCTTTAAGATAAAACGATATAACTCCTCATCGTGGGTGCAGAATGCTTTCATTTTGTAATGAAAGTAAATGAAGACTAACTACAGAAATGATCCTGTGAAGTATAGTCTTAACTTTCAATCGGCAAATAGTGAATATTTTAACTCAAGAAGGCATAAAGTGGCTGGGAATCGAAGAGCTAAAAACAACGTTGAATAAAATACCAAAGTTGCAAAACTAAATACAAACGCGAAAAATAAACATGTTTTCATGTGTAAAGATATATGTATGTACGTGTATTTGTGCAAATGAATAGAATACTGCTTTGTTTAACGCTTACTTAGGCAGTAGGGCTGATCACATTCAACACGGCGTCTACCGACCATAACCACAATAAAGCAAAGCTTGGCGACACCCGTAGCCAAGCATTGGCTTCTTGATTACTTTGAAAGCGGCAGCCATCAATGTAAAAGCCCCGACACATAAGCACTTTTTCATATAGATGAGTTTAACACAAGCTAATGCATTATGAGTAGATTGCACGCATTTTTATGGAGAACGGTAGAATGAGCGATACTGGCGCCATCTGATATTGAAAAGTAGCCATCTCCCAAATTTTGTTACAACCAAAGCATAAGAAGAAGAATATGACATTTGTTTTGGTTAAGAGCCTTGACACACTTTGCAAGTGAAATTATTTTTCCCACTGGTTGGTAAATTTTCTAACATTTTTCGCAGGTAAAAACTGTAATATAACGAATGAATACGACACAAAATCTGTTAGCAAGTATCTTTGTTGTAAGGGGATAATGTTTATACCAGTGCTTCGCGAAATTTTGTATGTGAATGGGCAAGGCGTAATGAACTTCAATTGCCACGTCTGAAGTTCCCTCATATTTACAAACGCACCATCTTGGTTGATTGTGGCGATGTTATTGGAATACATAAGATTGTGTTAAACGCATCTATGTATATGAAAAATGTCATTGTGGCACCGCCTTAAGTTACAGCAAACAGTAGCGAAAAATTTTGAAAAAAATGTTAATTATGTTAAAAAAACGCCCAAAATAATGATTTTAGCTTTTATTCTCTGTTATTTACTTCTATTTTAGTTTTTATTGACAAAATAAAAAGGACGCCAATCACTGTCGCTTCCTGAAAATAGAATTAGGTTTAATCTGGCTACAACGTCTTTCGTGAATGATTGCCGTGCAGCCCTGTCGCGCTGAAAATAACGGCACTCTTAAGAACATGTGTAAAAATAATAGCCGTGTTTTTTAACACGCGTATATCCGTTTACGCTTAAACTTTATATTGACTGCTAGTCGACAAACTATAAATACACCTCTGAAATTGCTGCGCATAAATTTTGTCCTACTAAATTTCAATACGCATTATACTCAGATATAACTGAAATATGTTCTTTGTTTCACCCTCTACACTAATTCTATGTATTCTATGTGTGTCCACAATTCATCGCAACTGATTCAGCTATATGTTATACCCTATGGCCATCAGAGCGTTGCGTCTCCGCTTTACGATACACCCTGTTGCTGTAGCTAGTTGTTTAACCACAGCCGCTAGATGGGTCTCCTAAGCATTATCTAAGCGAAGATAGGCGTTTTTTAACACGCGCAAACGAAACGTATACGCGCGTGTTAAAAAACACGGCTAATATGACAGATGTGGCGGCTACACCGCCTTCGTGAATGTGATCAGCCCTAGTGTGTCGTAGGTAAATATTTGATTTGTATGCCGTTGTCAAGCGGTATAGCTTAAGAGCGTGTGTACCAATTTATGTTGATGTTTAATGTATGTATGTATGTTTGCGTCGTTGGAGCCACGTGCGGGACCAAGACAATAAGGCAAAAGCAAAACAAATTGCGTAAAATATTTCAGTGCTTGCATAATATTTTAATAATTTAAATACAAGCAAAAATTAATTGAATTTGTTAAAAAAAATCTCTTTTGTCAATTAAATTCCTATCAAATTGAACAAAAGTTTATACTCCTCGTAATATTTAGAGCCATAATGCATCAATAAGTAATTTTTTACTACTGTTGACAACTCACCAGAGTGTAAAATTTATACATTTGAGTTGTTTCCATGGTTTCTAATATAAAATATGAATAATGATAAGCATATATGTACGTTGAATAGAAGAAACCTTTTTAATTTTACTTAGATCTATTTGGTAGTTAATGCTGAAAAATAAGTAAATTTACTATTTTAAATTAAAAATTTTATTCTGACAGCGGTGGGATTCGAACCCACGCCCTTTCGGACTGGTGCCTAAAACCAGCGCCTTAGACCGCTCGGCCACGCTGCCTGCGTCCAGCTATTTGACAAGTGCTGTATATAACATATTTGCATTAAATTAAAATTGTGATATCTGAAATAAAAAGTCTATGCAAAAGAAATCTATAAATATCAAGCGCCTCTTATTATGCGCTCTTGGTAGTTTTTAATTTAATATAAAATTTTACTACGTAGGTACATGTTATGATTTTGACTCATCACCAGTGTATCCAGAAAAAAATTCTTTGGTGATAAAATCTTGAAAAAAAAGAGCTAAATTTCTTCAAGAAAATCCAAAACCCCTTGCAAAAGGAGCTAAAAGTATATCTTTCAATGTAAGTTTTCACATTTATTTCAAATCAAACTCAAACAGAGTTATAAAACAGGTACAGTAAACTAACAAAAAAAACAAAAAAAAAGGTACAAGAGAGGTACATAAATAATACTGTTTTTATAGTTCATTTTATTTTTTTACTAACAAAAATGCGTTTTTTTTTAACTTTTGTTTTGCCATTTGGCGGTAAGGTATCGTTAAAAAGTAAGAAATATTTTTCACACTACTACAATGCCGGCACGGCTATAGGTTCGCCAAAAATACGACTTTCCAAAATGTTGGCCCATGAAAATTGATTTAAATATTTCCATTTTTTTTATTCAATTTTCAACGTCCTACGGGTGTACGAATCACCATTAAAATACAGGTGTGCGATATTCAAATTTATGTTGGGACGAGAATTCAAAATCTATGATTTCGTCCACAGAAGGTGAATTATTATTTTTACTACACTCATAAATATTTTTTGTTTTCATTAACTTTAAGATATCGTTGTTTATTTCGAAGTCATGACAGCATTTATTCAGCCGTTTAAGACCACTTCTTATTGTCAGAAGCGAATTCGACATAACTAAACTCATTTTGTTTCTGTGTTCGCTTTTAATCAAACTCATGTTTGAAAACGTTCCTGCAACTTCAGCATTACTTAGACAAGCTTTTGGAATTATACTGTTTAACATAAAACCAAAAACTTAATGTTGAAGTCACATTTTTCCAATTTTGGAGATAGATATTTTTCCACTGCATTGGTAATCTCGTTATTTCATCAGTGCTATACTTGTTTTTTTCATTTGTGAAATATAAAAATTTTTGAGGTTTTACAATTCGCAATGTGTTTTCAACCGAAAAGAAATCTATGTTGCTAACCGTTTCTATATTGTGCGGCAAGCGTTGCCTTAATTGCTCTATTAATTCAATTATGAAGTCGCGACATATATCACGTATCTTTCTTTCAATGAATTCGTCTATAAATTTACCTTATTTTTTAATTCGTATATATTCTTCAAAGTTTTAATGAAAATAAGGTACGGGAGATAAAAATTTATTATAATCTCAAGTTAAAGGGTCGAAACTCTTATAAGGTGACACTATGCTGTTGCACAAGCTGGAAAGCAAATATAAAACCTAATGACAAAGTTTATCGATTAAAGTTTTGGTTATCAGTGGAGTACCACTGATTGCCACATCATACGTAACGAAACAAATGAAATCAAATTTCGCCACATATAAAACATATTACAAATTTCACAATACGTATTGCCGAAATAGATTTGGAACCATAAAGGAGCAAACATATTAAAGAGGGCCAAAAAGAGCTAGGGGCTTAACCGGAATTTTTGGAGATAAACCCAAAAAAAGGGCTAGATCTGGCCCCAAAAGCACAAAAATGGCAACACTGCTCATCACGTGCTGTGCGAGTACCCACAAAAAAATTACACAGGCTATAATAATATATGTGACCCGGCCTATGAAAAGATGGCTTATTACTCAAAAAAGAAATTGCGAGAAACAGCTGTTAAAGATAAACAATGCATTTCTTCAGTTTGTTGGTAGTTTTTCTTTTGCATTATGAACAGTCATGCCGAAAAGGCAAAACACAAACCAGTTTCTGACCGATATTTTGGCTCCATTGCCATCGGAAAAAATGCTATCAAAAAATCTCCAGCCACCAAAGTGGCATCGAAGGAACCAAAGACTTCATCGTCTTTCTTTTGTGCTCTTCTTTCTCTACATTTTTAGTACACTTCTAAGCAAGTTAGGACTATCTAGTTTTCACCACGTGAAAGAGCGTCTCAAAAACCAGAAAAAAGGTGGACAAATTTTTTGAGTCATAAGCTACCTTTTCATAGACCGGGCCTCATATATAAAAAAAAAATAACGCCGCGTTGCTTGCTCTATTGAGCGAAAAGAAATTTTCAATTCCATTAATTCGGAAACCTGACTTAGAAGAACCAGAATAACAATAAATAGAATGGCGTTATGGTGAAACCAATTTTAATGTTTCAAAAAGCATGTAAAAATAGAGTGAAATGTGGCTTGATAAAGCTGCTGAAAGCCCTGAAACACCACCCTTAGTAAATTTATAGCATAGCTTTGTTTGATCAACGAGGCACCTAACAAAAGATATAATTTTTAAACTTAGCGTTGAGGCAATCCTTTACATGTCTGAAGCGCTCTTTAGTGCCAAACCTTTTGCGCTGTTTTCTATAAAATCAATTTTTTTAATTTAATTCGATTATTAGTGGACAAGTAACAGTCCTATTCTAATGAGCAGACAAAACTCATGTCAGATTTCTAGTTGTGCGCTTACTAGTTATTGTCAGAGCAGCTTTTGCTGATGTAAATTAACGTTAAATTTCTTTTAACACTTAGTTCTAACGTGTTATTTTTTGCCGGGTATCCTGTACATTCTTTGGTAAACACATATAGAGGTGTGTAGAGAAATTACGTTTTGCTTCATTCTCTTGCTGTCATTATTACTCTCCAACTATAATGAGCGGCGCTTTAGTGTGCACTTTGCCACTAAAGTTCTGTGTGGTTCCATAGTGTAGCGGTTATCACGTCTGCTTTACACGCAGAAGGTCTCCAGTTCGACCCTGGATGGAACCAGCTCGTTACTTTTTTTATTTATTTAAATTCACTTGGTTTTATTTTTATTACTAATAAATTCTTTTAAAATAAAAATATTTTTCGAAGGAAAGCCATAGATATCTGAATTAACAGAAAAAGAAAGCTTCGACTTGGTTCCATCCAGGATCGAACTGGAGACCTTCTGCGTGTAAAGCAGACGTGATAACCGCTACACTATGGAACCGATTGAATTTAGCATACGGCTGGGGCAAATAAAAAACTACCATATTAAACAAATGGGCAGTTCCCGAAAAAAGCCTAGGAACGCTGCTTTAAAAAAATTTTGTAATGGCGCTTTCTTTTCTATAAAAATATTGCTCTCATATTACAAAATTGTGTAATGGCGCTTTCTTTTCTGGAAAAAATGTTGCTCACATATTACAATCTCCAATTCTAACTTGCAAACTAGGTCGCCTAGCGATCTGCATAAGTAAAAGGTGAATTTGTAGGTAATTTTGTGAAAGCAACACATTGCGAGAGAGCTGAGAAAAATCAACAGGGTGACATTATTTTCAAAAAGAGAAAATACCATACGCCAAAGACTGAAATTCGGAATTAGGACTTGGTCGAACTTCGGTTCGGTTTGGGATCGGTTTTTGCCGCACGGACGCCAAAGAAATCAAACGTATTTTTTTTTGTTTGTTTATTTTTCTTCAGCGTTCGGGCTGGTAAGTTCAACTTGAGAGAGTCATTTGCGCCTCTCCAGCCCGGGCTGGTGTCACATCAGGCCCGTAGCTACGTACGGGCGTGGACGGGCCTTGCCCGTACAAGCGAATTATTTGCCCTTACAGAGCCCGTACACAGAGTAAGTACAAGCAGTACCACTTTTAAAAATCAAAATGTAGTTATTTAATTTCCGTTTTTTTACCGTGGAATCGAAATTTGATTTTTAAAAGTGGTAGTTCTAACCTGACGGACATCTCATGAGGGTTATAGTCATTATTATAGAGAGAACCGACGCAGTATCACTGTAGCAATTTTGTCAGTAAAAATTTTGTCTAGGTTCACACCAGTTACTTAAGTTAAACCTTGCCACGCAAAAACCTGCCCGGTATTTACGAAGAACAATCTACTTTGGTCAAATATTTCAAGACCCTATTTAGGAAATTCAACTCAGGAAGTATCTATCTAGTGCCAGTGAAACACAATCGAGATAAAGTTTGCCTGACTTGAAACTGGCTGTAGATTGGATTAGCATAAAAAATATATCCAGCTTTTGATAAGTGAGTAAAAAATAGCAGGTAAAGTTCATGATATTTTATTTTATCTTTTTTGTTTCAACATAACACAGTACATCCTGCAAACTTCGTCGCTACTATTTAAAAAAATGCAAAACTCTTAATGTTAACTTTTGTGAAAAATATAACACTTGTTTGTTTTGGTCCAACTTGAGTTCTATTGAATTTGAAATTTCTCGAAAACAAGTGTGTGAAATATCTTGAAACTAACTATTGAAAAACCGTTTCTATGTTAAACTTCGGTGGCATTGGCTGAAGTTGGTTGAAATATCTAAGCTACTTTTTTCTACAGTACATTTTTCATTAACATATTTAAATCAAAAAGTGAACGTAAGTATCATTTCGATTTTCTGTTGGGGTTTTTGAAATAATTATCTTTTTCAGCTATAATGGACATAAGGATTTATTTCGGCGGAAAACGTCCCCGTTTAGAAGAGACTTCCGACGTGCCTTCTACCTTTTCATCCAAAAATACTATAGATGCTCAGGCTAGCTCGCAATCTGAATCTCAATCAACATTAACAATATCAATAAATGAGAAAAAAGATTTATATACCTAAAAAGGGAGAACCTATCAAGCAAATAGTTTTGACGCAGTACCTTAAAAGTAATAACCGTTCTTTTCTGTCATCATCGTTCCACGAATATAAATGGTTGATGTATTCGGTGACAAAAGGCGCTGCTTTTTGTTATGCATGTATGCAATTTAAACCATCAGATTTGAAAGATGTGGCATTTACTTTGAGTGGCTTTAGAAACTGGAAAAATGCGAAATATGCTAAAAGAGGTTTTCCACGACATGAAAGGACAGGATCGCATGTTGAAGCTATGATTTTGTGGGAGGAAAAAAAGAATCGGCAAAATACAAACACAGAAATTTCAACTCTTGTTAATGACGAAACACTTGGTAAACATAGATATTACATAAAATCTATTATTGAAGTCGTTCAATTGCTGATGTTCCATGGTTTACGTTAATGGTAGACGGAACCAAAGACAAAAACAACCGAGAGAATATAGCTATCGCTCTCAGATACGTGAAGGAAGGAAAAGCTCGAGAATCATTACTCGATATTATTACAACTAAGGGATTTGACGCTAAAACATTCACCGAAAAAACAATTAAAACATTGCGTGAGAATAGTATCGATTTGTCGTGTCTTTTGAGCCAATGTTATGATGGAGCTAATGTAATGAGTGGTAAAAGAGGAGGTGTTTCTGGTCTCCTGGAACAGCACCTAAATCGTAAAATTCCTTATATACACTGAAAGGAGTTTACAATGAATGCCGTGATCTGACAATAAACGAAATCAAGCGACGCTTCTCAGAAAATCAAGAGCTAGTTACTGCGATTTCCAACATTAACGAATTCAAAACGGATGATTTTAATGGCTTTAGGGAACTAGGTAATTCGAAACATTTACCATCAACACAAAATGTGTCCTTCCATTTTACTAGCACTTATAAATTTACATGTTTCAGGCTTGAAAGTTCCCATCGAAGAGGAATTGACAGTCGTGAAAAAATTTTTCAAGAATCGAAAGAAACAGGCTGATGACGGAACAAAGTTGGAGGTACTTTTCAGATTTCGTGAAGCTTTAAGTGATACGTTCGAGCTGATGGCAGCTGTTGAGACATTTGGGTGCAGTACAGCAATTTGCGAATAAACGTTTTCGGCAGTGATCGCAATTAATAGGCCGCAACGCCTGTCCATGATCCATGCCAACATGGCTGATCTCGTCTACTTAACTGTTGAAAGACATCGCACACGCGCAATTAATATCGATATGATTCTCCGAAAATTTAATAATAACAAAAATCGTAAACTGCCATTGTACTAAGTATCTATTCTTAACAATATTTTTTGTATGTTTCTCTTAAGCATTAATTGAAAATTTAATTCTCTTATTTTTTTATTTAAACCTATTTAATTATATAATAAAATTATTTATTATAAAAAAAAATTTATTACACAAATAATTTTAACCAATTATTCATTTAATTATTTGTTTTTTGCAAACTTTTAATCCTGCCCGTCCTTCGATAGTGTCTGCCCGTACATTTGGTTAGGTCTGGCTACGGGCCTGTGTCACATTGAACTAGCCTACTTAAGGTACGCGCACATTACGCTGCGCGACACGTAGCCGCAGCGGTGCCTCACAGAGCGACATATCTTGGCAATTCACATTAAGCGGCAATCGAGCGACACATTGCGGCAAAAGTTTGTGTTTATTTTTGTTTGCAAAATGGACGACACAGTTTTTGAAGCTATAATTATTTCATTTTTGTGCGAAGAAGAGGAAAGGAAAAGAAAAAGGTCGTGGCTATCGGTCCAAGGCATCTCATCCTCAAGATATGAGGAAGGAGAATTCCACACTCTTTTGCCCAGATTGAAAAAAGATGGTGCAAAATTCTTTGCATGTATTCTTATGAGGCAATTCACACCTAGAGGCAGCAGCACTGCGCGACACTTCCCAACGCGGCTTTTTTGCCTAGTTGATCAAATTTGCCGCGTTGTGCCGGGTTGCGCAGTGCTGCTGACGCTAGGTGTGAATTGCCTCATAAGAATATATGCAAAGAATATTTTGTAGTGCAGTGCGGTGCTGCGTAGTGCAGCCTAATGTGGCCTTACCTTTAATGTAATAATAATTTTAAAAAAGATAATGTGGGGAAAAGTAGGAAAATTTGTTCTTGCGACCAAAAGAACATACCTATTTTAAGGTGAATTTGCTAATTAGAGGGAAAATATGTTCACGAGCAGCGTTGCCATATATTTTTTTCCAAGTCTTCAGACGCCGCCCAAAAAATTGTCAAAAATCGTACGATTGTATTCGCCGGAAACAAAAATGAGATCGCCGGATTTCATTCAACAATATAAACTTTAAAAGCGCTTTTCTGAAAATTGTCTTTGTAATTTTTTGTTGCCACATAAACATATAAAATCGTTTTTAATTCATTATTTTATAAATAAAAAAACGTCTTAAAATATAAATTTTGTATTACATACGAAATGTACTTGTTTTCAGTCATTTTAACAATTAATATTATTTTTTCTTTGTGCTCGAATCGAACCTCGCATAAACTCCTATATCATTTCAGTTTCTTAGTTATACATTTTCGCGTTCATTTTTAGGCATAATTATCTACCGTTCAATATTATGACAGGAAAAGTTATTAAATTTTAAATAATCTTGGCCAGCAATATTCCTTTTAATGTATCAGTTTGCAGACGGTTTCGGATTCTTGTTTTGTTTAAATTTATTTTAGAAAAAATTCTTTCTACATTCGCTGAAGAGTGTGACAGGCACATTAGATCTGCAACGAATGCACATAAATTAGGAAAAGCTTATATAGAGTAAGTTCTTTTGAGAGTAGAAATAGTTTTCCAAAAAAATTCTGGAGGAACCTTAGAAATGTCTTCAAAATATGTCTTAAATTCTAAAAACTTTAATTCCCTATACTCGCTATCAATGCAAAATTTTTTGATCGATTGTGCGCGAAAAATGTTGCAAGGCCATATGCAAAGAATCAATTTTTTCCAGCAACTTCTTTGGGATCCATGAAACTTATGTTTTGTAGAACAACATTGTTAACATCAAAACGCTTTCTAATTTGATCACACAGTTCAATATAAAAAATAATACAATCTTGTTTAAATTTGAATTTTTCTTGCGCGGAAATGTTAGAGGCGATTTGAAATATTTTTATTATCTATAATTTCTATGTTGTCCAATGTAATACATTCCGGCTTTACGAAATTATACAATATTAGCAGAGTACCCGACGTCGTTCGGGTATAAATAAAAGCAGTAATATATAGACTAATATATTAGACTAATCCCAACCCCAATTTGTATGGGAGATGACACGACCCTTTTTCGCTATCCGCAATTTTCCCCGAGGGGGTAGGGATTAGTCTTATATACCTCCTCACCTAATTTCAGTCGTCTAGCTTTAATACTTTCAGATATATTGACAACGAAAAATACCAGTTATATGGGAGGTGCCACGCCCCGTTTTCGTTATACCCAGTTTTTCTGGAGGGGGTAGGGATTGGTCTCATATAACCACTCACCTAATTTCAGTCGTCTAGCCTTAATACTTTCAGATATATTGACTACGAAAAATTCCAGTTGTATGGGAGGTGCCACGCTCCCTTGTCGAAAACTTTTTTTATATAGCCTACCATAGATTGACGCACTCAGGGTATGTCATGGCAAAATTTCGTTCGATTCCATTCTGCGGTTTAGGCTGCAAGTCCAAACATACATACAGGCATACTTTCACAAATACATAGTAGATACTTAAATAAAGTCTTTTTATTTCTGAGTACATATTATGTATTTGAAGCCCCTCACTCTGGAAAATTTTATTAACTTTTTTTAATATTTTGAAGGATATACTTCAGGAAGGAGAGATACATTTCATTCATATCATCCAAGTTATCAAGAATGGTTTTTGTACTGACTATTTTGTCAACATTAACAGCGAGGTTAAAAAATATTTTTAATGGTTCATAAAGTTCTAATACTCTGTATACTACTGCCCCTAAGGATAGCCAGCGAGTTTGACATGGATGTAGCATCTTTTTTGGCTGCAATTCCAATAGCGCAATTATATTATTAAGTACTTCTCTGAGAACTATTGGAAACGTAATTATATACATTGAGCACCAATGTTTCTACACTGCTGCGTAGCTTTAAGCAGGCATACGAAGAGCAAAGCGCCAAAGAATGACATATACATTTAAAAGTAATATCTTACATAGAAGGCAGGCTTAAATCGTCATTTTTCATCACAAAATCGTCCAAGCGTCATTCTAGTTGAAAATCGTCAAAATGACGACGGCGTCGTCAATCTGTCAACGCTGTTCACGAGGTCGGGAAAAGTTCTAATAGTTTTGCAATTTTTTTTAATCCATGTAGGCTCGAACTGGAGACCATCTGCTTGTAAACAGACGTGATGTGGAACCACATGTAAGATATGTATATCTTCAAAATTTCGGTGTACGCATATTAAAAGAAGTACATACATGAATACTCCATAAGTAACTCCGTACATTAGGGTATGCCAACAATAAAGTCAATAATTAAATAATGCCAAGCAAAACCGACTAGATTTTTGACTTCACTATAATATATAAATACAAGGCGCGATAACCTCCGAAGAGATTTTAGGCAGAGTTTCTATTCCGATTTGCGTGGTGTTCCTTTTAACTTTTCCCAGAAATTGGCTGCATGTTTTACCGCGACTTCCAACGGCATCTGCAAGGCAAAAGGGTTTTCAGTAAGAAACTTTTCACGGCAGCAGTACACTCGGAGTGTTTGCCAAATCACTGCCAAGGGGTGACGCCGCTTAGAAAAAATTTTCTAATTGAAAAAAAAAACTGGCCGGGACTTGAGCCCAGGCCCTTCGGTGTGGCAGGCGGCCGCTTAATATTCAATTATTAAATTTTGAGATAATTAAGAATTTGTATTTTGTATAGAGACTGAGTTTAATAGAGGCCTTAATTTATCCATAAATTCTCTATGTGATAAACTCAGACTTTTAGCTTTTAAATCTAAAAATAAGTCAAATGGCGACTTTTTAACTTTTCCGACTGCACAGCTGGGTTGTAAGCAATTACAATTTAGCTTAAACATTGAGTTCGAAGGAAGTGAAATAAAACTAATATTTCTGGAACGTTAGTCAGAAAACCCTTTCCAAGCCAAATTTTTACCTCGATGATTTTTTCCATATATTTGTGTAGTTACAATCGCAATCATCAAAATTTTTTCTCAATGTAGTACAGTTATATTAAATTCTGAATCTTCCGACTTATGTAAACCCCTTTATGAAAACGGCGGGGTTATCGAACCAGTTCGTTGAGCAATACTACCAGCTCCGTAAGAATTAGGAAAGACCCCTACGAGAAATAGGAAGATCTCTCCGAACCATTCGAGGCCCCACGAGGCTTCGGACAAAGAAGATAGATCTAAACTGCGATGGGCGTTAAATTTCTGATGATATCGATATTATTGGCCCAATACAAGCGCCGTTAGTACTGCCTTCTGTGGGTTGAATGAAGGGGCAAGAAAAGTGGATCTTGGGGTGAAAAAGGACAAGGCAACGTAATTGTTGTCATCAAAGAAAGAATCGGCGCATTTGCGCCTTTGGCAGGCTCGTCATTATTGACAGATATAAAGTTGACGTTGTGAAGGGCCTCGTTTCTATTCCCTTGCAACCAAAATGTTTTGCGCTGATTGGACGATTTAAAAGTAAAGTGCCCTTCCGACAAACAAAAATCACTCTCTTAAAGTCTCTCATCATACTTGTCCTATTGTGTGACTCGGAAACATGGACGGCGCCGTAAGAAAATGGTATGACCCGGTAGTCAGAAGAAATGTTCTCCGGGGGATTAATGACCCTGTCTGTGATGAAAAATTTCAACAAAATTCCTGAGTGTCAAGTCAAGTCTTTCTGAAAACACTCACTAATTGATTTAGCATGGAATTTTCGCAAAATGTTTAAGAAAGCAATAATTGAAAGTTATACAAGCAAATAGATGAGTGAATGAAAACAAAAACAAAAATAAGGTCACAATAACTAGGAAAATAATAATAGGCATTTTCATTACATTTTTTTTTTATTTATTTTCATTACAACGAAAAGGCAAGCCAACTACCTGAAATAGCATTAGAAGTTGATGTGAGCAACAAAACCCCGCGAAATGACAGCGAAACTATTTTGCAAACTCCATCAATTTTGCAGAGTTATGCTGCTTTTCAATCGCTCATTCATGCATTCATTCAATTGTATATAGAAAACATTTCATTGGACCAACGAGCTGCGATAACAAAGGATTGAGCAAATAGAAAAGGATGGTGGGGAGCTGTGTTTTATTGTCAACTTTGCAGCGTGACAACGAAATGCGACAAGATGTGCAATCTATGTGACATTGGAAGTAACAGCAGATGGGTTAAAGAGTGAATACAACAACAAAAATGTTACAATCAACAATATATTATGCTTTTAACGGGGTTTAAGAGTTTCGTATGACCTGTGACACAAAACACCCTAATCTAAACGAGGTACTATGCTATTGTATTGAATTTCAATTGACGTGAAATAGATTGTTAATTTGTTGTTGTTGTTGTTTTGTCCATTGTCTAGTGTCATCAAATGGTGACTGAAAATTAAAATTCTGGTCAACTATTTGCTTGCTTAGATCGTAGTATATTTACAATAGCATTGTTGTTGTTCATGATGAGTAAAATAGTTTCATAGAATAATTCTGTGGTCCATCGTAGCCATTATTTCTTGCCTGCTGCTCCAATTGAGGTTGTTGGTGGTCGTTGACTGTAAGAAAAACATTACATCAGCGATACAGTGACCACTCGGGGCTTCGGGGCTTTTACTTTATGTTGCTAAAATTAGACTACACGCGTTGGAAACAGTTTTCTCAGTCAACCGACTTGTTTCTGGTTTTCATCTTCAGGTACGGTTTTTTTTGGCCAAGGGTTATTGAAGCATTCTAGGCTGATTTGATCGTGTTGTTGTTGTTGTTGTAGCGATAACGTTAGCCCCCGAAGGCTTTGGGGAGTGTTATCGATGTCATGGTCTTTTGCCGGATACAGATCCGGTACGCTCCCTCCCTCCCCACCCCCAAGTTCAATGACAAGCTTGGGGTCGCCAGAGCCTCGTCTGTTAGTGAAACAGGATTCGCCACGGATAGGTGAGGTCGGCAATTGGGTTTGGAGAAGCTATATATTGCGCTGACAACCTGAAAGGGCTGCGCTACACAGCCCCTGGTGCCTGGCGTTTTAGTCGCCTCTTATGACAGGCATATCTACGGCGGGTATATTCTGACCTCCTAAGCCACTGGGGGCCTGATTTGATCTTCTTTCGTGTGAATTCTGAGTCGTACTCGAAGCGACGCGAAATTCTGATATATAAAATTCTCGTGTCACAGTGTTTGTGCTTAAAACTCTTTTGAAACGGCTCTACCGATTTTCATTTAATTTTGTGAGCATATTGAGTATGTCTGAGAATCTGTCAAAATTTTTTTTTCATAGCCCTAAATATTAATGGTGGTATACCCTTTTTTTATTTTAATCTTATTTATGAAAATCAATGCTTTATCCCCGCAAATTTTTAGTATAGTTTCCAGATATAAGGAAAAAGAGTTGGGAGAGGTGGAAGGAGTGGAACTGGGAGTGTTAGAGAAAATAGAAGTGGGGATAGGAGGAAGGGTACGGATGTGAGTGGGAGAGGGAGTGGCAATGAGACTGAGATTGGGAGTAGATTGAGACTGGGACTAGGGTGAGAATTGGGCTTGGACTTGGATTTGGACGTGTACTTGGATTTGAACTTGTTCTTAGACTTGAACTTGTACTTGCACTTGGGCTGGGATCGGAAATAAGGGATGGAGAGGAATAAGAAGAACTAGAGAGAACAAAAAAAGGGAAGGTGAAAGATTTTGAGAAAGAAATAGAGTTAGCCGAAGATAGAAAGATAGGGACAGATGGAGCGAGGTAGGGGGAAGAAAAGGAAGCCAGGGAGAAATGAAGTGAAGGAAAAGACGGAGAGGAAGAAAGAGGCCTAGATAATAAGAAAAGCAGAGGGAAGAGCGAATAAAATTATAAGGAAAGAGAAAAGAGAGGGCGAGGTAGTAAGAGGTGAAAACTGCTTCAAAGTTATGTAGATAGATTAAAGTTGAGGCAGAACGACATCTGCCGGGTCTGGTAGTAGCTTATAAAAGCACTTCACAGCCGCATAGTAATATAAGTGCGCCGAAAAATATTCAACATTTGTTACTATGAAGTTTTTGGAAAAAATGTTCCACCATCTCTAGCAGAATTTGGTTCGGTGGTAAAGCGGTGTAATTCAGTATAATTTTTTTCTATTACTTTAACTGCTATATGTAACTCGTACGTACTGAAACATTTCATACTTTTGGGATCACGTGTTCTCTAACATTTTTAAAGAAATCGGTTAAGTAAAAACCACTAATGGAATTTGGAAGAAGGCAACCAGTTAATGCCTTGGATATATATTTTAACTTTTTTCCAAGTATCCGTTGATCTATTCCTCTTTAAAATTTTTTCAAATTCATTTCCAATTCTTATTCACTGTTCTCTTTAGAAGCCCATAATTAAATTGTTTGCATGCATTTTGCCTTTTGTCAATTTGAGTTGACTAAAAACTGAAGTGGACTGCAGACCAATCCACGTTCAATCCTTTTTCCAACCCTTAGAAAAGCCAGTGTGCTGCATTATGATTAAATCCCTACTACATATTTAGTAAGAATTCTGCCATGAATGTACAAACTGCATGACTGCAAAATATTTCCGCAGTTCTTTTGTTTCTTCACATTTAATTAAATTTAGAATATTTTACTATTTAGCTGTAAGGATTGGTGCGACTTAATAGGAGTTTGGCATTCTCAACGCCGGCACAGACAATTTAAATGGCTGATGCTCGCTCTCTCTGTACACTGCGCATAACTGACCACCAAGCTTTCGGGTTTTCCAATTGACTGCCCATCAAGTAGACAGAGGAACGCTTCTTTGAGCAGACAGAGGAGCACTCTGAGTTGTCTCGCTGCCAGGTGGTTCGCGCCAGTCAGCTTGCCCTTACGTTTTATCTTAGCTGCACTACCCATTGGATATCCTAGTTAAAATAGCTCTGATCTCTCTACTCTAGCTATTCTTTCACTAACGCTTTTTGGTCATTCTCACGCAACATTAATTGCCCTTATTGTGCATTTTTGCTGTTTAACGCGAATTAAATTTTTTTCTCACACAATGCATACCAGAGTTTTCCACCCAGATAACAAACACAGATTTCCAGCATTTTCCTATTTATTTCATTTAAAGCTCCGTCGTCCTTTAGTTGGCCTGATTGCGTCTGGTGGTACAAACGATTGGTGGCTTGTTGGCCGTGAAGTAATGCTTCGGCGGATGAACAGGTGTAATGTAAAATATACACAATGGACATATATATGTGTGTGTAGTCAGCTTTAGTCAATAGAAAAATATTTAATTGTGAGCCCAGTAAACCACATTTTAAACTTAGATATGTGCATCATGCAACTTCTAGTCTGTATTCCACAATTCAATGTGATCTGATGAGGCTAAGTGGATAAAGGAATGCCTCTGATGTCAGGGAAAGCTGTTCCAAAACCGGTCTGGTACCGTTCATCACTACGATGAACTCACGTGCTTAAGAGATTAAAGTGTAGTTTAGAATCAAAGTACCTGCAAAAGTGTGAGTGTTGGACAAAAAATGCTGTCCTCAGACCTCCATTCAGAACTGAGTCAGAATCGAGTGTACCACCGACCTGAAGCTTTGTACAAATTTTTATTGTAGAAACGACATCCCAGGACTCAGGAGCGGTCGCAGGTAAGGTCAAGATTGAATTAAACGCCAACAAGCAACGGAGTTCATCTGATTTTCGACAGTCTCCGATTTAAATTAAAGAAGGATGTGTTGAGAGGAGGGTGAACTGGCTCAGAGATTTGATACTTAAGTTTCCACCAACGCTTGGGAAGTAGGGACGCTAATATTTGGAACATCCGTGGGTAGTACTGTCAATACTGTAGCGAGTCTCTCGGATGCCCACTTGTATCGTCGAGCTATTGGGCCAGCAACGAAAATATTGAGTTCGGTTGGGCTTTTAGAGAGTAATCCATGCTCCCAGCACGTAGACATAGTTGGCGTGGGTTGGAAATTGATGTCGGTAGTGCGGGTGAGGGCCTTATCAAGGGTCATAATTCTTAGCAATGGCTTACTAAGGCTTATAATAGAAGGAAATGATTGCAGTCCGGCAGAGTTTCTGGAAGACTGTGTATTGCACAAATCAAGGATTTTTTTTGTGACTGAGAGACTTTTTGTGCTTATGCTATGGATACGGCAGGCCAAGATGCTCTTCTCTTTGTAGATAATGCGCTTAGGGTTGCAGGTCTCTGCTGCCATGTCTGAGGACCTAATCTCACATAAAAATGCAGCCTTGAGTGAAGAGTGTCGAGTGAATTGTGAAAGCTTATGCTGATTGCAAGTATGGCGGGATTTTCTCCCCAGGCTTCGACCGGCATTGATCAAGTACACAGCTCGGTAATAAAGTGCAGCATAAGTGCGATGACGCGTGTTGACGAAGGCGACACCAGTCGAATCTGGAAATAGACAACTGCTAATGTCGTGGACTTATGACTGCCAAGGTAGATAAGGGGTTTAGACACTGCGCAGGCATCGAGATCTAGAGACTGGAGTTATAAAGTAGGTGGAGCATTGCTGATGGTCATTTTCTCCATTGTGCTAGTGTGTGCGCTTCCCAAGGCAGTCGGTTCTATGTACCGGAGCGACTAGGGATTTTTCCCGACCAAGGACTGTCATTTCAGTGTAACCCCCCCCCCCCCCCCCCCCCCCCCCCCCCCACCCCACTAGCTTATTGTCATATTCGCTGAGTACCGTTTCCTAGATATCCCATACTCAGAAAAGTCTAAAGCTGGTATTTTCCGTAGCACTTTGTTTACGAACCCAAGGAGTCTTTTTACGCCTAATGAATCCGGAGACAATCGAAGCTGTGATTAAATTTGTGGCGTAATGTGTCGCACTAGAGATGGTTATATTAAAACTGCAGTCTTGGTTGTCTAAGAATCGATTCAATCCCGCTCGTATAATCGGCTATAGTACTGTCGGTACGTAATGGTGTTTCGTTGGTGAGAAAAGCTGTATTTTAACCGATCATGTCGTCACATCAGTTTTTGAATAACCTTTATTATTTCCCTCTCTTAATGTAAATTGATAACTGGGTTGAATGAATTTTCGTTTTCATCTTTTTAGTACATTTAAGAACCTCTGATGTTTAATACAGGGTGCCCAAAATGAAATCATTTCGATTTCTGCTATTATAAACTTTTGGTCGGCATACATATTTCAAACTCTTTGGCCAGCTCAGATAATAGAGAGAAGGGATGTTTGTTTGGGATGGTATATATAACGACAGCCGAGAAGTAGAAAGGTTTCATGGAAAAAACCTTTAGAGTTTATGCAAGTGTTTATTTGCTATGTCCAATCAGAACATTGTTCTTTCTATTTGGCTCAGCAAAACCGACATTATTTGTAACAAACCTTTCCACTACATTTTTCCATTGGCACATGAACTAAGGGCAATTTTTACCATTGTTTTCTTCAACACAGGGTAACCAATTTCCAATTAAATGGATTATTATGCACATTTTGTAGAACAAATCGCGAAAATCTATTGTGAATACACAAAACAGCTGCCATTTGTTTGAACTTTTGCCTAGCACTTAACTGAAATCATATCACATTTATTTATTATTTGTATTATATTATCCGACATCCTCATCAAACTGTAAATATATGATTTGAATCCTGCTAACACTTGCGATTTTGGTTCTATTCCGACGAAACCAATTTTAAGTTCTGATTCCGATTTTGGTTCGGTAAACTCACATCCGTTACATGCCTAGTGAATAGGTTGAAATTGTTCTCATCTTACATTACTGCACTGCAACACCGATTGCTGGACATATTATTCCGGATACAAATCTGGAAAAAAAATATATGAAACATGTGCTTATGATCCTGACCACTACTTGAAGCAAAGATACTTTCCGAAAATTTATGTTGTGGTTAGCTTTAGTTTTTATAATCCTTCTCTTTTAAAAATTTAAATTTCTATTTATTGTATCACCCTGTTTAACCTGACACTATCCACTTCATTAAGTGTCAATAGTCTCTTGCAGAACGTGATTATCGGCCTATCAACCGCAAATTGTCAGTGAAATAACGTTTCGGTGTGAATGATGGTGCCCACCCAATTCATTTTTATTTAAAATTTTTTTCCCAATTTTATTTTTCATTTCATTAACCGCTTGTTATTTTTTCATTCAAGTATATCGATATCGATTTCAAGCATGATAATATATGTACTTACAAATATATGCAGACTATTGATGAATAAAAATTATAAATGTAATTGAATTTATTATGCATAAATTGCGTAATTTTATTAATAAGTGGCAGACGCAAGTATATATTAATATAATATTCACAAAACTGTATGGACAGAGCTTTAATTTATTAAATAACATACGTTCAATTATTATAACTAAATCAATAACATTTCATAAAAACAAAAAAAATGTCAGAATTGATTTTTTTTCTCAGTATGATAATGTGATGTGTCAATTCTTCTCAAAATGTATTGCCGTTGAGATTTTCACAAATATGGTAATTTTTTTTAATCTTATAACGTTATGCTCTATATTTCTATCGGATAAAAATAACTTTACTTTCGAATTATGTTGATACCATATTTTTAATATAGTACATATTTAGTTTGGTACACATAGCATTGTAATTTTTTAAATTCTAATTTGGTTATCATTGGTTATTTGATTTGATTTTCAAACTGTAAACGTTTTACCCAAACATTTTCGATTAAGGGCCGTTTTTACCATCTCTAGTTAAGTTAAGAACTTATCAGGAGGATAGCAATCCTTCAGATAGCTTCATTTGACATATTCGTTTTCATGAACACAGGGTGACCAACTCCCAGTTAAATCGATAATTGTCAATATTGTGAATATATTTCACTACAAAGAGCAAAACTATATTGTGAATACCAGAAAGCCAACAAAACGGTGACCTTGCATGGTTAAAACAAGAAAGACTAGTTAATTGGTTCATATGTGTGTCCAAGTTGGACGGAAAGGCTGGTTGGCGGTATTCTATTAGAGGCGCGATGTGTGTGGTAAGTTTCAACTTCCTAATCATTGTACAGCCTTCCGAGCGGAAGTTGCGAAAATTTAAGATGCGCTGCTATCTATTGGTATTATGGTTAGAGAATTTAGCACCTACTCTGATAGCCTTGGTCCACTGGTGTGCGATCGGGGTTAGTTTGGGAGTGCCTTGCCATTGCGTCGAATTATTTTATAATTAATTTATACTCGGGCCACAGTAATATCTCGGTCAACTGTCACGTGGAACTCTTAGCCAGCATGGGTACAACTGCACCGGAGATGGCTATAGGGAATTCGAAGTTCCGCTGGCCACCTGTGGTCTGCTACTTTATAATGACCTCAATTCAGCTTACCAAACGCTGGGTAGACACTACTTATTGCAGGGTACCGAGATCGTTTAAGGCGGAAACGGATTCACCAAGGCTCATTTATCAATAGTGATGCGGTTTGCCTTAATTTACTGGAAAACCGTTCCTACTGTGGTTGCATGAACGATCTAAAATTTCTTTGTATTTTTAATTGGCGTTAGGTGGCAAAGATTAAAAGGGTCTGCCGCGACTGAAAAACATATTCAATCGCCATATAAGCAAGTAAGTAAGGTGCAAATATAATTTCTTCGATTTAGGGTTATCACTTTAAACTTATTCATTTTGCCACCTTTCGTCTGCAGTTGCTGCCCTCTTTCTAGCGTTGTGTGGTATTTTAATGAAACCACAAAACAGTGTAATTTCTATTCAACTCTATTCACTTTATTTTTTTTTACTTTATTCACATATGTATGTACGAATATTTTTACTTACCGACTACTGCCGGCAGTTTTTTGGTGCCTTTTTTGCAAAGCCTCAAACCTGAAATTTATAAATAAAGACGGCGCATCGTCGGTTTTAGTTTAAGTTTTTATTACAATTTCTAATTTTATTGCAGTGGTATTTTATATCTTAACATTTTAGGTGGTTGTTTTACAAAAAAAAAAAAAAAAGCTACCCTCACCAAGGGAACAGTGGACCAAAATCTAAGTTTGTGGTACAGGACAATTTAACGTAAAATTGTATTCAATTGCTTGTTTTGACATTTAAGGCGAAAAGCTCGAAAAACGGTGAAAGCGACAAGGGAGGGGAAAAGGGTTTTGAACGACGCACATAAAGAAGTTTTGATAATATTGAGTTAATATCATAACTGTATATTTTGCAAGTCCTAAGTAAATAAAATAACGTTACAAGTTGCACTACTACTAAGTTCAGACCGTAATTTTGTGATGGAATCTAAAAATTTCATGAGCAAAAGATACGCGAAAGCGATTTGAACGGTAATTTGGCAAAAATTGTTTTGAAAAAATTGGCTCTTACAGCGGTTTCGCGCCAGGCATTTGTTTTGTTTGTGTTTCACTTTTTTCATAGTGCAGAATTATCCAGTCTGAAAATCAATGCGATTGCGTTCCCTAAAATTCAAAAACAACAGGAAATTTATACCGTACTCGGAACGGCGAGTAAGTAAGGGTCTAAGTTAATCAGAAGTAGTCACACGAACTTTTTTTCAAGCGATCTGCTGCTATGCATGTCGAATTTATTTGTTTGGAAGCAATAAAATGCAAATTTTCATGAAAACCGAAATAGTTTAAATTTCAACCAATTTTAGTACACACTCAAATCTTATACTTTAAACCTTCAAGCAGCAAATAACGGCAAGAAAATTATACGGTCCTAAAATTTAATATGGTATTGCAATCAGGGTGTATACCTATCAGTCATACAGAATACCGGTCGAGGGCTATTCTTTAAATTTCACGCACCGTTTCTTGGTTTGCCTTTGTTCTGAGTTCTGAGGCTATGTGTGCGGTTGCGGATTTTTTTCTTCAAACTTAATTGCAAACTTGCCCTGTTTGTTACGGAATTTCTTTAACTTTATTTGGTCTCGGGCGCCACATATCCGATTTTATATATTTAAATGTATGTGATCAGGTTTTCAACTACCTATTAGGTGTGAAGTTTGTAACCCAGTTGAAAGCCTCCCAAAAATGTATCGCTAGATCTCAACCGATCTGTGCGAATTTACTTAACATCTAGATAAGTGCGACACCTATCGATACGTCTTGCCAAATGTGTTAAACTGTCATTAAACACTGAGCCACGTTTTCAATTTCAGGTCTCTAGCTCAACGGAAAGTTTCTTAAAACCCATTCCCAAAGTTCCAAACCACGTAGAAATTTTTTTATGCCCACGACCCATGTGACACCAAGTGTAGGGTTTCAAGTTTCTTGCTTAATGAGAAGTTACATAAAAATGGATCACAAAATTCCACATTCGGGCGATTTTTTTAATATCACGACCCTTGCGCCACCTAGCGAAATTGTTTTCTGCTTATGTTGCATTGTCATCTGGTTTTGAAGTATTTTTCAAGACTTGGCTTCAAGGAAAGTTAGTCTTACGTCGATTTGCAAGTGTCAAAAAAAAAAAATTTTTAAGATTTCACTCTTTTCACCCCACTGTGCAACCGCATTAGAAATTTGTTTACTTTGCAGGAATTTTACTAATATTGCAATTTGCCACAACTGCTTGCGAGTCACATAGATACTACATGTGAGCATGTGTAGGTACACACAAGCGCAACGTATACCCTTAGGTCTATAAAAACAGTCAACAAATAACGACAGGAAACGGCATACCCTCGTCTGATCGGCATTCTAACTCTGGCAGATAGTGCGAATTTTGCATGCACACATGCGTTTTTAAGTTGGTTACGTTGCATATGTGGCACATTTATGGGACACGGTTAAAATCTTTACACAAATTAAGTTGCACAAACAAATTCAAGTCAGCGTGCGAAGGCACAATGCGGCACTGTGGCTAAAAGGATGTGACGGGGATACTGAAGTATCATTTATAAATTGTACTGTTGTTTTTGTTGGTCCATTATTGTTGTTTGCTTTTTCATGATTCGCATTTTCATTTGAATTTTAAACGCATTTTCCGCGTATGTTCTCGTTCTTATATTGTGTTTTGTTACTTAAGACACTTTATTTTGTGTGGCAACGTTGTCGTGTGATTGATAAAATTGCCACTAACAACAATAGTGGTAATAGAAAATTGTGTCGAGGAAGTTGTTGCTTGTTTAATAAATTTTCCTTTATTTTATGGAGTTGTGCGTTATGTTGCATCGATAAAAATGCAAATTTTGTTTTTGCATTTGCCGCAAAATTTATTCTTATTTGCGGTATACGGTTAGGTTTTAAGTTTTGAGCAGGCAGACAAAAGACTTTTGCGTCAAATAGTCCATAGTTAGCAAATAGTGACAATAATGATATACCCGCGTTCAGTATAATGCGACCGTACTTAGTTTTGGCTCTTAGTTTTGCAATAGCCTGCTGCTGTATATCATTACAAAACATCGAAGTTCGCCAATCAACTTGCTGAGCCTTGCATTACGTCGCCGAGAAAGAACTGGAGAGAAAGAAAAAAAAAACCGAAAAATGATACTGAAGACGGCACATTATAGACATAAGTTTGTTCGTAAAGCAAATTTGCCAAGAGATGAACTACAATCGTCCTAATATGTGAACTTAAGGGCGGTACTCGGTTTTGGCTAGAAAATGCTGTTTTAAAGCTACCCGGAGGTAGAACTAGAAGCTTAAACTAATAGTGACGGTGAAAATCTTAGTGAATCACCCACTACAAACCACTTTCTAGGTCAATTTGAAACTCATTGTTTTTTTTTGTTGGACTTTACAATAACTCAACCCTACCAGCCTTTTCTGATATTTCCAACTTGAGCCACCTCTATCGCCTCGATGCTTTTTAGGCATGACTAAGTTTAACATTAGCTTAAGCTTTGATTAACAAAAAAGGGGAGTACTTAAATAATTCGCAACGCTGTGCTATTTTGATTCTACGAACATAAATATCACACCTAGATAAACATTAAAAGATAGTGGTAAATGTATTGGCGTAGATCTATTTCAGAAATTTGTTTTGGCATTTTTTTTTTAATTTTTGTTTGTTATGTTTTTCCAAATTGTACGCAACTTTTTTTCTCGATATTCTAAACTAAATGTAGCTATTACTCGGAGTTAAGAAAAATTTATATTTTTTTTTATCAAATATTTTCTTTTATGAATTTTATATCAAGTTTTTCGAAACTTGTTTAAATATTTAAATTGTTTTTTGTAATTCAATATAGTATTCGTTTAAAAATTAGTTGACAATAAAAATTGTCCTACATTTTTGTGTTTTTATGATCTGTAACTTTTTTCTTTTCCAATTCTAGAATATATTCTCTCAAAAATAATTTATTAATATTTTTCGACTTTTACATTTTTTTTTTACATTTTTTAGGCGAAATCACATTTTAGTTTTTTTAATTTCTAGTTAAGTTCTTGTTACTAAAAAAAATATTAATTTTTTTTTTATTAATTGAGTGTACGATTTTTTCCGAACTGCCTTTGTTCAAATTTTAAACTTTTTATTTATTAAAAGTAATATTGTTTTTTAAAAAAATATCCATTCATCTGAAATTTTTGATAGCTACTTACTTTAAGATTAAAAATTAAAATGTGGATTTATTATAAAAAGTTCTCATCAAATAATTTTTGATATTAATTAAAAAAAAATAATCGAATTAACAATAATCAAATTAAAAAAAAAAAAAAATAAAAATATTGTTTTAAAACGACTTTTTTGTTAGTATAAAAAAATATTGATTTTCGAAATTTCTGATTTTTGCTCTTGTAAATTTGTAACATTAAACAATTTATTACATTCATGAATTTGTGCTCATTACTCACATGAGGACAATCAAGATAGATTTATTTTTATAAAGTTTTAGATTTTAGATTTTTTTTTATAATTAATAAAAAACAGTATTACGTTTCTAAAACTAATACAAAAAAAAAAAACATATTTTTTTTTAACCGTTTAAATAATTTTGTTCAAAATTGAAGGAAATAATTTTTCTACTGGTTTCAAAAGTCAATGCTGCCAGGGTAATTTAAGAAATATTTAAGAGGGCATTGAGAAAATGAAAACAAATTTGTCATGTCATATTAATACTAAAGGAATACAGCTATAATCTTATTTTTCAACCAATTTTCTTAGAAACAATATTAGGGACCGTTTTCACCATCTCAAATTAACTTGGAATTTAACTAGGGGGTAGCAGATAGCTTCATTTGACATTTTCGCTTTCGCCAACACAAAGCGTTGTTACACAAATCACAAAATTCTATTGTGAATACACAAAAACCAATGCAACAACTGAGTTTAGCTTGCACTTTTGCCCTGCAGTTAATTGAGACGCGAAGCTTCAGTTAGCTTGGAGAAAATGAAAATTTTGATAACTTATCGATAAGGGACTAACTGAAGATGTTTTAATAGGGAGTTGGTCACCCTGTGTTGGCGAAAACGAAAATGTCAAATGAAGCTATCTATTTTCCAGGTAAAATCTAACTTAACTGGAGATGGTGACTCTGGCCCCTAATAAATTAAAATGACGGCACATTTAAAAAAAAAAAATAAATAAAGGAGTTAAAAAGTAAATAATAAAATTTTGGCTTTTTGCCATTTGATTTACAACCGACCTTTAAAACCTTTGTTTATGGTCTATTAAGCTAATACATTTACAGCCAATGTTCATGGATATATTGCAAAAGAGCAAAGGGTGAGCGAATTCAACTTTAGGCACATAAAATTGTGATGTTTATGGCTAATAAAACACACCTTTTACCATAACCTCTATATGAAAGTAAATTTGTATGCGATTGTAACCATAAAGGATTAACTTACCCTTGAGTTGAGAGAAAAATCATAAAATTAGAAATTACAAAAAACAACAACAATAAGAGCTTGTTAAACCAGAAAACAGCGAGAGGCTGAAAAACATGACCAGGAAACACGTGTTTTTGGCCAATCCAGTGATGGAACGCAAAAGCGAGAGGTAGAGCAGAACAGATGTTCAAACAATCAGTGGAACAATGGTGGCAACAAAAAAAAACAATGAAATTAATAAAAAGCAAAAAGTAAAGAGTTGATCAAATGCAATGAAGTAGAAAAGCCAAAAATGCTATGAAAGAATTGTAAAAAGGCTTGGGATTACGATGATGACTTTGAAAGAAAGGTAAACAGCAGTGTGCATGTGTTGGTTTGTGAACAACAAGCGCTTTAACGGTAAAGTAGTACATGAAAGCCATTAAAATTTTATTATACCCGCTTGCATTTCAATATTTTTTTGCATCCCAGCTCAGTTAAAGTAAATGTAAATATTTTAGTAAGCATACTTTTAGGCGCATGTACGTTGTGCTCCTTGTTGCAGAGAGCAAGTGAAATGTAAAGGCGTTTCTTTTTTATTTCAAGTCAGGAAAAAGCATACTAGACACATTTTGCGCTTATGAGCAATTGCGCAATATCTTTTAAATTGTAAACTTTTTTTTGTATTGCATGCCGAGTAAATTGTGAATTTGTATGAGTGAGTGGTGTTGTTTTTGTTGACGTGGCATATGAATTACGCACGTGAGGTGAAAATAATTTTCTTTTTAGCCAAGCGCACAAATTTGCATTTATTTCACCCTCTCTTATACCGCAGCTCCATTTCACTACCCTGCACTACTACATCGGCCTGCTTACAGCCTCACTTACTTGTGGTCATAATAAATTCAAGGATCACATAAATCTCAGCTGAAGATGCGCTGAAATGCAATAAAATATGTGTAGGAGATATGCTTACAATTACGTTTACTTATTTCCTTTGAAATTAGCGTAGAGTTATGAACGTGCTTTAGCAAATTCGAGGGAGCATTTAAGGATATGTGCAGCTTTTGCCTCGACGGTGAGATAAATTTGGAAAAAAAAGTTGTGCTAAGGTTACAGCGAAATATGCTTCTATAACCTACGGATGCTATTTCTCTAGAGAAGCGTTAAAGTTTAAAGATATGCGTTTTATTATCCCCGCAGAAAAAAATATGATAATAAGCATTGATATTGGGTATTCGCTACTATTCAGTGTAGAAAGTCTTTTAAACTATGTAATTCTAAATAGGAAATCTACGCTCCTTACAATTTTAGATTTAGTTTTTGGTTTTCATTCCATCAAAAATTGGGCAAATCCACAGAATTTGTTCAGCTCCGTCTTTCTAGAAAGAAGATGCCCCGAGTTGTGCAAAGTATTACTGTTAAATTTGCAATAGAAAAATATGGAAATACCATCACCTAAAAGTAGGCAATGAACCTAAGATTATGCTCGTGTAAGCCAATTATATACTAACTAAATGCTCCATGCTTTTAGGCGCACTTTATAAGGTTTTCTCGCAATCGGTCGCACCCAACTGCAGTTTTTAAGATCTGTGTGCGAAACAGATCTCTAGCCATCGTTGTTGCCTTTTAAGTCCATCTGAAAAATTACGGTTAATTCATTGTAAAGGATATAAGCACTGGAGGATAACTATTGCAGGAAAGACTTGCTCGCAAACTCTAAAACTAGATAGCGCTCCATGCTTTATATTTTGGGCCTAAAAGTATACCATGTTGAAGTACGAATATTTATTACTTTTAGAAGTAACCAACCACTACCAAGTAGCAGACATTTTAACATTTGTTGCAAGACAACAACAGATAAGACGACTATGCATCTGCGAGAGCGAGTACGGCGAAGGTTATAAAGTTTAGGTAGACTTTAATTAATCAAAAGCGACCGGCCACGTTGAGTAGGCCATGCTAGGCTAATGGATTCTCCCGCTTGGAAGGTATCCTTAACGAAGCCGACATTTGGAACCAGATTAAGACTCCCACTATATTGTAAGAACCGGGTGAGATCGATCTAAAACCCTTGAAATTTGCAATTGGCGTCATGTGCAAAACAAAGTATGTAAGCGATATCCGAGCAATCAGAATCCGGACGAAAAAACACCATTTTATCATACTTTCGCCCGGTTGTAGTTATTCACTCACTATTTTGCCCAAACGATACATTTTCTCAAATATCAGAGCCACCCGGCTTCATAGCTACATGAATGTTGAGGGCACCTATAAGAAGACTATAGAGTCGTGGTTGTGATATGTCAGAATTTGACTGCTGTACAAATTTATGTAACATGAATGCCCTTGGTTACACGAAACAAATAGTTTCATCAGTAGTGTGAATGACATTTAAAATACATGGCTAAAAATATTTTAAGTAATAAAAAAGGCGCCTATTTAAAAGCAACTAATATTTGTTATTCTGTTGCCCGGTCAGAATGAGCTGACTACATCTGTGATTTAGACAAATGAGAAACTGATTATTACATACTTTTAGGCGCTCTTAATACTATTAGTCCGATAGAGGTTTTAAAAATAATTCTCAAAGGGCTATGTCTTTTAACGCCCCGATTCTGAGCGTTACCGGTAAAATAGTTCCCAGAACATTATGTAACCGAATATCGTTACCTGTTCTTTTATTCGCGATTCTGGCCCAAGTGGTAACGCTGTCATCACCTAGAAACTCACCAGTGTCTGTGGAGAAATTTAAAAGGTAGTTTTCTTCGCTTTCACGGTTGCCACTTTGGTCCATTTGGACCAAAAATGGTCCCTTCCAACCCCATTTGGTCCGCTGGTCCCTTTTCTTCAATTTTGGTCCTTCTTAGGCAGTAGCCACGATTGGTACTTTTCTTTCTTTTTCACTCAGGTAAAAATTCACAAGGGTGGGGCCGTATGTAGAAGTCCACGAAAGTGGGGAAAGCTTCTGACCGCCATTCACCTGGGAATGGCCAGAGCGATTCTTTTGCATGCGGTTCAAGCAGCTCACTACTGCCGGTCGCTTGCGGCCAAGTATCCTCTGGGTAGCCGCTAAACACCCGTTTAGCGGTGAGCTAATGTGAGAAGGCGACAACCTGGCTAGGCCACTCTGACATAATCGGTTTAAGGGCTAGCCGGGGGGAGATTTCATCGGCAGCGTCTGTACACCTCTAGGTGCGGCTGCAAGCGGGCGTCTGTCTTGGAGCAAGCGGCTCGCTATATAAACGTGCCAAGTAATATTTTCACCCCCGCTGAGCGGGTTGTGCGCTGGGCTTGGGACCCGCCACGTAAAACCATACTCCAATGAAATATAACAACAAGCCTCGGATAAATACACTCTCTATTGATGACGACCATGGCAAACGTTTGAAGGACAATGAATTGAGGGCATGCACCTGGAACGTCCGCTCCCTGAATGGGATTGGTGCAGATGCCCGGCTGGTTGATGTCCTCGTCAAAGCAAAATCTGACATCACCGCCATCCAAGAAATGCGTTGGACGAAGCAAGGAAGAAAGAAGATCAAAAATTGTGACATATATTGGAGTGGCCATGCGAATAAGCGCAGTTTCGGCGTCGGATTCGTGGTGGGAGAGAGACTTTGTCGCCAAGTGCTGGCGTTCACGCCTGTGGACGAGCGTCTCGCCGCTATTCGAATAAAAGCAAAATTTTTTAATATATCATTCATCTGCGCCCATGCGCCGACAGAGGAGAAAGACGATGAGGTGAAAGACACTTTTTATGAACAATTAGAACGCACATACGAGCGCTGCCCCCGTCATGATATAAAAGTCGTGCTTGGCGACTTTAACGCCAGGGTGGGCAAAGAAGGTGTTTTTGGCCCTACAGTCGGAAAGTTCAGCCTACACAATGAAACTTCTCCTAACGGACTGAGGCTGATTGACTTTGCCGGTGCTCGAGACATGGTCATATCAAGCACGAGGTTCATGCATAAAAAGATACATCAAGCTACATGGCTGTCTCCTGATCGAAATACTCGCAATCAGATCGATCACGTTGTGATAGACGGACGGCATGCCTCCAGTGTTTTAGATGTGCGAACGATCCGAGGACCTAACATCGATTCGGACCATTATCTCGTTGCAGCCAAAATACGCACCCGCCTCAACGCGGCTAAAAACAAGGAACAAAAAACACAAGGAAAGCTAGACGTCGAAAAGCTTCAATCACAACAGACTGCCAATGATTTCGCAACTCGACTCTCACACCTACTCTCTGAGGGCACAACTCATCCTGAAGGAATACAGGAGCAGTGGGAGCATATCTCCAAAGCACTTCATACTGCCGCCGAGGAAAAAATTGGTTACCGGCGGCCACGAAAAAACAACTGGTATGATGAAGAATGCCGCGTTGCAACCGAAAGAAAAGACTCTGCCTACAGGGCTACGTTAAAAGCGAGCGCGACAAGAGGAGTGTGTGAACGCTATCGTGAGTTGAAAAGGGAAGCGAGACGCCTTTTCAGGAAGAAAAAAGCAGAAGCAGAAAGGCGTGAGTGCGAGGAGCTTGAGCTGCTAGCCACCAGGAATAACGCCCGAAAATTCTACCAAAAAATACGGCGACAGACGGAAGGTTTTAAGACCGGGGCAAACTCCTGTAGGAATGAAAACGGCGACCTTGTAACTGATGTCCAGAGAGTGCTTAGATTATGGAGGGAACACTTCTCTGCTCTCCTAAATGGAGGCAGCAATTCACCGCGCAGAGATGAAGAACCCGATCCCGCAATCGATGATGATGGAATATATGTCCCCCCGCCCGATTATGACGAAGTTAGAATAGCAATAACCAGATTGAAAAACAACAAGGCCGTGGGCGCTGATGGATTGCCTGCGGAGCTATTCAAGTTCGGCGGCGAGGAGTTGGTAAGGCGCATGCAGCAGCTTCTTAGCAAAATATGGGCGGACGAAAGCATGCCCGACGGTTGGAATCTAAGTGTTCTTTGCCCAGTCCACAAGAAGGGGGATACTGCAAAATGCTCCAACTATCGTGGAATCAGCCTTCTTAATATCGCATATAAGGTCCTTTCAAGTGTATTGTGCGAAAGATTGAAGCCCACCGTGAACCGGCTGATTGGACCTTATCAGTGCGGCTTCAGACCTGGTAAATCTACCATCGACCAGATTTTCACAATGCGCCAAATCTTGGAAAAACCCCGTGAAAAGAGAATCGACACACATCACCTCTTCGTCGACTTTAAAGCCGCCTTCGACAGCACGAAAAGGAGCTGCCTATATGCCGCTATGTCTGAATTTGGTTTCCCCGCAAAACTTATACGGCTGTGCAAAATGACGTTAAGCAACACCATCAGCTCCGTCAGAATTGGGAAGGACCTCTCCGAGCCGTTCGAAACTAAACGAGGTTTCAGACAGGGTGACCCCCTATCGTGCGATTTCTTTAATTTGATGCTGGAGAAAATTATACTAGCTGCAGAACTTAACCGCACTGGAACAATATACTATAAAAGCGTGCAATTACTGGCATATGCTGATGACATTGATATCATCGGCCTAAACACCAGCGCTGTTAGTTCTGCTTACTCCAAGCTGGAAAAAGAAGCGGTAAAGATGGGTTTGATGGTGAATGAGGACAAAACGAAGTACCTGCTGTCATCGAGCAAAGAGTCAGCGCATATGCGCCTTGGCAACCACGCTACTGTTGGCAGCCATAATTTCGAAATAGTAAAAGACTTCGTTTATTTGGGAACCAGCATCAACATTAGCAACAACATCAGCACTGAAATCCAGCGAAGAATCAATCTTGCCAATAAATGCTACTTTGGACTAGGTAGGCAATTGAAAAGTAAAGTCCTCTCTCGGCGAACGAAAATCATACTCTACAAGTCACTTATCGTACCCGTCCTGCTATATGGGGCAGAAGCATGGACCATGACAACAGCAGATGAAGCGGCTTTGGGCGTGTTCGAGAGAAAAGTTCTTCGAAAGATTTATGGACCTCTACGCGTTGGCGATGGCGAGTACCGAAGAAGATTTAATGATGAGCTGTACGAGCTATACGCAGACATCAACATAGTCCAGCGAATTAAAACGCAGCGGCTGCGCTGGCTAGGCCATGTTATGCGAATGAAAGATGATGCTCCGGCCAAGAAAGTGTTTCTATCGGAACCCGCCTATGGAAGCAGAGGTAGAGGGCGGCCCCCACTCCGTTGGAAGGACCAGGTGGAAAACGATTTAAACTCCTTTGGTGTGACCAATTGGCGCCGGTTGGCGGAGCGAAGGAGCGACTGGCGCGCCTTGTTGGACGGCCATAACCGTTTAGACGGTTAAGCGCCAATTAAGTAAGTAAGTAAGTAAAAATTCACAATATTGCCCAAAAACTCGCCACAGTTTCGTTAGCCCCCATATAATTTTGAATTTACTTCAATGGAACTCTCACCATAAAAAATTGCTCAGTCAGTAAAATGTACCAGAACAATAACATTTCACCTAGGATATAATTTATGCCAGGCATTAAAAAGAAAAGCGTTGGCAAACACATTGTCGTTAATTGTTGATGACATAACCGACTAATAAAAAAAAAAACTCTTTTTATAATAATATTAATAACGGCTAGATATTTCGATCGGTTATACAACACTATGCAAAATATATGAAAATAAAAATTGCTTCTCGCCTAACATAGCTTATAGCTTATAGCGAGCACACTGCCGTGAGCCTAACACTTTCAAAACTTATACAAAGAAATTCTATGCATTACTTCTCGTTTGGCACTTTGATATTTAAATCTTTCTCACCCAGCTCAATGAGTTCAAGGAATTCCAGGACTATTGTGGTGTTAAGCCACGCAAGATAGTTGAAAACTAAGTATCTTGGCCCAAGAAATATTTTAACTCGAAGACAGAAGGAAAAAAAATGCAAAAGAGATTTGACTTCGGAAGAAATGTTTTGTATAAAATTATTCCCGTAGGTGCTAGCAGAACCCCTGAGACCTGGGATCAAAACTCACACTTACTGAATCTAGGCTCTGATATGAAGTTTAAACGTTAAGGCAGAAAGTAAGCATCTATAAAAATAGCACTAACAAAATTGCCTAGTTTCGTTTATGATTTACTACATACCATATACATAGTTCGGCAACATCAGAACGCAAATTTTGAACCGTTTCCTACTAAAACCTAACTGCACTATACATTTTATTTCATTGCAATCAACAACATAATGCCAGAACCAGGAGCTTTGTGACCAAAATCAGGTTCACAACGTTTGGTTGGTGGAGGACATAAACTTATCCTATGTCAAAATATAGTATCATTTTTGGTTGCATGAACATATATTTGTTTGTCAGCTTGAATTAAAGGAAAGTCTTCACTATTTTTAGTAAAATTTTATATGGAAACATCCTAAAATTTTGTGTTTTATACTAATAAAATAAAACAAAAATTTGGTCCTTTTTTCGATGAATTTTGGTCCCAAATGAAAACATGGTGTGGCAACCATGTTCGCTTTACCGAAAATGTCTCACTTGTAGATACGATGTTAACGAATGAACGGAACGATGTGTATATGCATATTATGCATGATAAGTTTATACATAGGTATATTGTAATTTATTCTGTGAAAGTACATAATGTAAACAAATATGTATAGCAATAGGCAACACTTTTTTACTATTATCTTTACTTATTTTCGCTTACAATTCTTTATTTTTCAGTTTTGCCTTTTTCTATACAACAGTTATTGTGTGGTTATTTCGATATAACCGCCTACTTCTGTGTGTAAAAAATTATCCGGCTACTTTCGCTGGTAAAATACCAAAAGGGTGTAAAAGTTGTCACATGATTTCGCTACCGTGGTGAAGAATGTTGTTACCACACTAGAATCGGGGCGTAAATGTTAACAAATATTCAACCTGTTCAAGAAGAGTCCGTAGGATAATGAATCAAAAAAAAAAAAAAAAAATATTTCTTATCCTAATTTTTTTAGGTGAAATTCAAAAAAAAATATTTGTGGCAGTGGTGGGATTCGAACCCACGCACCCGAAGAGACTTAAACCAGCGCCTTAGACCGCTCGGCCACGCTACCGTTATAGGGGGCGCATGTCGAGTGTGCAAGCGCGCAGGCAACGTGACTAAAAATATTTTTCTCTGCTTGATTATTATATTCAGACAAATGAACGGACCCATATACATACATATATACCGATTACTGCTTCTGTATGTATAATTGTTCATACAAGATCTAGCTTTTGTTGTTAGCTAATGATAAGCATGGAAGTAGTTAGACACCAGTTGGGCACATGAACTTTTCATATTGCTATCGGTAGGCATATTTGTACGTAAATTTGTTTATTTTAGCATGTTTGTATGTATATTTCTTTGATTTATTGCTTGATTATTTTTAGAAACTTCATACATTTATTTATGTACTTTTGCGATTATAATTTGTGGGTATGTGACTCACTCGTACTTATGTAAATATGTATAAAGGTAAATAGATTCATATTTTACGCGATGACATAATCAAAACTTATTATTCCAATTTGGTCGAGCTAATCCAGACATTTTTTATTCTATCTAGTAAAAGTAGTTTTTAACAATCAAATATGAGGGCATAATGCCCTTACATCATGCGATCTTATTTCATCTTACCCAGCAAAGATCATGTATTGGTGCGCATTAAAAACTTCGATTGGGACAGGTAAAATTTTAATAAAAAAACCTCGCAATCTATGATATCCTATGACTGCACATCATGTGACTTTACATCACATGATGAGCCAACGTAGCCACTGCTGAATGCAATATCACTCTATCTCAACCATCTTATAGAAAGAATATGTGGTTTGAAAAAAGTTCTATCTCACAGTTCTTTTTTAAACCAATAATCAGATATTTATTGTATAACGTCCTATTTTGAGATAAATTACCCTAATGTGGCGTTTTTTTATTTTGCATGAAAACAGACAAGTTTATCTACAAAATATACTTAATTACGCCTTCATATGTTGCCTATGAACTAATGATATTTACTGGTGCGATGTGATCCATTTTGTGTGACGATCTATCATATCATAACTTTTAAAAATATCATATGTTTAACACCATATCGCTCATTTAATTCAATAGTGTCATAACTCAAAAAACATGATTTTTGCGTTAATAACATATAAACGTACCCAATATAATGATTTATGTTGTTTAAAAAAATCTTTGTGATCCATTAAAAATTTACCACGTGCTATAAAAATGAAAATATGCCTTTATATGCGCAACATATGGCAGTTAAAATCTTTGAACGGCTCTCCTGGAAAATTGTGTTTTTTGAGCACTATTGAAGTAAATGAGGGATATGTTTTATGGCGTGATGTGATGGTGTGAAATATTTTTGGGCGATGCGACTTAGTTATATGCATATATACATGTCATATAATACTGTATTAAGCAATTGAAATAATATATTTGGTGCGATGTGATGATGTGATACGTGCTAGTGATATTTTCTGGTGTGATGCGATTAGTTTCGTTTGACGAGCGATCATATGATAACTTTTGAAAAATAAAACATATGTGTCTAAATATCATAGGGCGCAGCTTTAAACGAAGGCACAGTTTCCAAAACGCGATATTTTAATGTGATGAAATGATAATTTTTGCCGCGATACGATTAAGTTATATGAATATGTCACGTGATGCAGTATTGAGCATATCAAATGATATTTTTTGGTGCAATGCGATTTAGTAAATACGTCCATGTCAACGACGCATTATTTAGAAGCTATATAAAATGACTTTTAAACGTATGAACAGATTTTTTACAATCAAGAGCTCAGCTTTTCTGACAATGTCAAATACCTAAGCGAACTAACATCAAAAATAGTTCTATAACATCATATGACTATTTTCCAGCATGATTTAATATCGCGCGATCTATCATCACTTGATAATTTTTAAACATATATGTACAAGACAATTTTTTAGATTAAAGAAACAAACACACAAAAAAGTTGCTATGTTTTTATAAATCATGTAAATGTTTGTAGAACACACGAGCATATGATCGTAGACAATTTTTTAAGTACACAACCACCAAAATTTATTTTCACGTACGAGCATTTCATTGCATTTCAAAGCACATCAACCCAACTATAGAAGTACAAAAACAATAAAAGCATTTGAACATTTTGTGTCATAACGAAGCAAATAGAATGGCACATCCACACATATGTAGTGAGAAGGAACGATTTTTGCTATTATATTAAGACAGCAGGAAATCCTTATAGCAAAAATATGTCAGTGCTATGGCTGGCAATAGCCAACGTAACTGTTTCATAAACGAAGAAAGGTGAAGACGATGTCGATATGGGTTTAGATATGGGGATGGTGATAGTGATAGAGCAGAGCACACTACCAAAAGGTAGTCGTCATCGCCGTGAACGACCATAGCGAAATGACTGTCATGAATACGACGATGAGTAGCACTTTGGAGAACTAAAAAATATATTGCAAGACATTGCTATTTTGCTAGTAGTTCCCTTGCGATGTGGCGATTTCATTCATAATTCATACCTTTCGAAGGCATACGAAATGCTATGAAAGACGGGTGCACATGCATGCATTCGTGTAGCAACATTGTATGCGAACATCACGTGACGTGTGTGCAACAGCTGACACTTTTGGCAATAGACGCGAGCAACTTACGCATATAAAGTGCTTATATTCGAATATACTTTTGCTTGTGATGTTAAGCCAGTGGTTGAGTGGAAGAGGATACTCATAGAAGTATCGTAATTTCTGCGAAACTCTTAAATAACATTTGTATTTTGGTATCTACTTCGTTACTTTAGTTCGTTTACTTGCAGAAAATTCTACAAACATTTGTTCGAAAAATTGTGCATATGAACTTACTTACGTGCTTTTAAGCACACATGCAGATTCGATTGGGCATCACATCGCGCAAATTCTTATTGCACACCATGATGTTGCAATATTTGCTTTTGCGATGCGGCACAAATGATATCAATAAATTTAAAAATTCTAACACATGTACATACTTAGTTAGCTGCTTGCAAGCAAATGTGGAAAGCATAAGTACATAATTTTCGGTGGGAATTGATGGGACTGCAGCGCACCCAAAGTATTATTTGTACAATATCGAAATTTGCCAAATGTGTTCTGCTATGAATTTAAATGGCCACATAATAATAAGGTAAAAAGGCTTGTGACGTATGAGTCGCATTAACAAGGAGTCATCGCCACTAAAGATTTCAGAGCATTAAAGTGATATCTCAGAAAGAACAAATTGATAGTTATAGGACCTAAGGGACTTCCCTCAGACCGAGTTCCCAACAATAAAGGGGTAGAAGGTAACAAAAAGGCGAAAAGTTGGTAAAGGAGGGTGCATCACTCGATGAATCGACAGTAGTCGTCCCATTCCGTTTATTATAAGTGACAAGAAGACAGGAGTTGCATATGATCAATCAAGCAGGAAAGGAGTGGACAAAAGCGCGGGGTTGCAAAATTTCTCAGGTCATGTGATAATCCTATTTGCCAAGATGACGAAGGTTTTCTATAACATAAGTTCTGGTACCTAATTGGGGGTTTCCGTTTGGTCATGAAGCACATTCACACACATTGAGGTTTTAATTGACCGTCCAGTTCAACCTTACCTAACCTATAGGCACTTAGCTGACAAGAAATCTTGTAATTTTGTGTTTTCCGCGTTTTTAAATAGCTTCTAATCCGACTTTTGGTTTTTTCTTTTTTGTTGAGTTTTGTGGAAAATGGAAATGCACTGGCCGAGCTATATTAAACCACACTGCGGCACTTTCCGAATGTAGGACTCACTTCTTTCTTTGAAAAACTACTCACAAAAATCTAATCTCCCACTGCCCGCGCAAATCACCGTACCTCGGACCTCATTTAGCAGTACTTCGGTTGCGGGACCGGGCTACTTGAACTCCATGGCTATTTTTACACTAATGGACTGCGAATTTATGTACTCGTTTGTTAAGAAGTATATGTCTTACATATCTGCGGACCGTATCCTAGCTGCCCCTCGGCAGATCATACTACATTCACGCCATACATGCAGTTCGGGTTTTCAACATTTCCCATTATATGGATGTAATAATATTAGGAAGTAATTGTGCCCGGTTACAAATTCTTTGAAGTAGAAGTCGACCTATCCGCGTGGTCTTTCCAGTTCGGGAATTGGTTCCCTGGTCCACTTTTCTGCAGTAATACTGATCCAAACTGAAGCTGAAGCACTCCGTGAAGTTCACTTTCCGTTGAACCGAGGTGAAGGCGGGTCGATGATTTCTGTGTTTCAGTACATCTACCCAAACTTCAACTTCGTATACTATTTCATTAATCTACTCAAATTCATTATGGTGGGCCCAGCGCTCAGTAGGCTCCTCAAATGGGCTCCGAAAAAGGTATTTGACTGCTTAGCCTCACTTATAGACTTACCAGATTTGACTTAATGTGGGGCAAGACAGTCTTCTCGCTAGTTTAAACATCTCCATCTGCTACACAGAGGACTACCGACAAGAGCTAATCTGAGGTGTTGGATAGGTGAACTTCTACGCGGATGGATCAAAATTGGAAGGATATCTTGGTGGTGGAAATCAGTTAGAAGCTTATTTGCTGCTATTAAGGGTGCTGTGGATTCTACGCTATCTATACTCTTACGGGTGGGATATTTAAAATTAACTGCTATAGACCAGCATCAATTATTCGGAGCTCCGCTAGCCACATGTGGGCCGAACTTGAATCGACGGCCTTGGAGTGATTAAACAAACACAGGCCAGTATTTTTTTTCGAAGGGCGGAGAGATGCTTTTAGTCAGATGTAGATGTTGAATTACATATTTCGCACAACGAATAGCATATTGTTATTGTTGTTGTAATTCCGTCCTTCCTTGTCCATACTGACAGCATTTGGACTTTAAAATCCGAATCATTTTAGTACATAGACCCGTCTGTCGTGGGAATAAACGATTGGCATCTTAAATACTCTTTTTTTGAAAAAGACTTTGCGATCTAATTCGAATTCCATCACTAAACGATATTAACTATCTTCGATAACGCAAACATTGCTGAGACAAATGGATATCGATCGATCTAGCGATAGAATGAGAATAAGGGAATAGCAACAGATGGTACATTTTTTCTATTTGTGCCCTTACTTCTCCATAAGGTAGGCTCTTTTCGGCAATTTAATATTAAAATGTTTAAGTAATTAGTAAAGTTTTACCATAACGGTAATGGTGGTGGCATTTTAAAAATATTTAACTTTTTTTTACGAATTATGACACTTCAAACTTTTTTCAGGCGGCAGTGCAGTACTTTGAACGAAGACAAACAGCAGTAACCATTAGTTAACCGGCTAAAAGGACACAAATCTCAACTCCAAGTAAAAAGCAAATGCAGAGGCAGGTTGGATGTGATTTTAAGTTTTGGCACCTTTTAATTGTGTCAGCACAATTAAAACTACAACCATGGCTGTGCTGCTAAGTTCAAGAGCTTTTATTGCATACAGCAAGGTTGGAGTTTATTTCCAGTGTTGTACTTATTCTTATTGTTGTTTTAATACTAAGTGTTGTTCTCACTTCTTGAAAGTGAAGTTTGCTGTTTCAAACCTCACGACAAACAATCTAAATGGCACGCCTCTAAAACACGTTGACGACGAACCTCACTTCAGTGAGACTAAAGGTAAAGCCGGATGCAATCAAAGGATGAACGGTAATGCTGAAAAATGAAAATAATAACTACTAAAGTAGCAAAGCAACAATCATAAATAGTAACGGAATTGCAGCGGTATGAGCGAGAATGTAAGAGGTTACAAGTGTGGTGCTTAAAACCGAAAAATTTTCTACACTACTGAGCTTAAGTGGCACCAGTCAGGCCAAGAGTCAAAGGAGGTAACATATAAGAGCCGAAATGTTGCTGGGGAAAATGGAGGGCATGGAAATTGAGTTGTGGAAAAATAGAGCAGAAATAGAGTTAGCAATTTATCGATAGCACTACCGATACTATTGAACGTCTTAAAATATGATTTTCATCGAAGAGGATAAATAATTGGCTACCTATGGTATATCCTTGTTTTCATATGAAAGAGAGAAAAACAATTTGAAAGGTACTGTAAGTAAGAGTAAAAAGTATTGGTAGAAGCTCTGAGAAATTATCAATAGGACTCAAGATAATTCTTTGGGGAGATTGATATAACTGCAGTAAGAAAAAGTTTTTGTAGATATTACATATTTTTGCTACCCCCTAATTCAGGGAAGATAGTGAAGACAACACCAGATTGCTCTCTCTTACGAGTTACGACTTGCAGTAAGAAGCTTGTTGGGCAATAGGAACACAATCCAGATGGCGAAAGCCATTATAGAAATTACTTGAATGCGATAACACTATGAACACATTCAGTCTAGGTGATGTCTTCATTACCGGCTTTATGAATTCGACTAGAAGTCCCATCAGTAGCTGGTATTAATTGATAAAACTAAAAGAGACTCAAACAAGCCATCATTAAATTTACTAGCTCCAGGAGTGCGAAACCTTTTTAAAAGGCTTTTAAAGTCTACTTTTGCTGCCAAAGCGGAGGACTTTATTCGGGCAGACACAGATTTAGACCTGAAAATGTAATTTTGGCCCAGCGATATTGCCATTAGAATGAAGACAGATGTGACAAGCAAAAACTCAAATAAATCGAGAGCGCATGAAAGTTAAAAATTTACACAAATCTATCCGATAATAATCGAAAAGCTGATGCCCATTCTGGCAGCTCGCGTTACCTACTAGGGACAGACTAGAATGTACTTTAGCTTATAAAAGGCTAAGAAAACAAGCTCGTGCGAAGTTTAAATTATTCATTGCTATATCTTTCTAATCGTTACCCTGAAAATTTCCTAGTAGTGACCGTCGCGGCAGCCTCATCTACTCTTCCCTTCATTATTTCTATAGAAGACTGGTTGTGAAATACCGGGTTATCTCATTAAACGCTATCAAAGCATCAGTCCAAAGCTTTATGTGCTGACTGGATGTCTGAGAGAATATGTCCATGCCTTTCCTTCCCTGCAACTTAAAAATTTCAAGAATAATTCAACTGTAGAGAATTTCAAGCTTAAGTTAAAAGACAAAGTTAAAAGCTCTCAGCAATTCCACGAACTTTATATATTCTCAACCGTTCAATAAGAGCGGGATTCAACGGGTTGTCAGCCAAATCTATAGCTTATCCATTTTTTAACCCATCCACCCGGAGAAAAATAGTGACGAAGTTACTGAGTGGTATATAAGCAGCGCAATGTATGGAATGATGGATCAGTTTGATTTCAATTCGTTGTAAGTGAAGTACGCGAAACTTTGAATTGTGAAGTTCTAGTATAATTGTTGTGATGAAATGGCAGACGGAATATTGCTTTATTCATTTTATAGTGCAGTCATTCGAGCCAATAACAGAAGGTAAAGAGCAATCGAAAATTCTCAACATTTGTTCTTAAGTGAACACATTATCGTTTACTATCGATGGCCACTACTATCGACAGTTTGCCAACTCTAACAGTAAAAGAGAGCGCTCACATTGTTTGGTGCAGCCGCACGAAATTGCTACAATCATTACATAACTTTTCCAAGTACGGCAAAAACACCGAAAGTACTCACAGCTATCGAACGTTGAGGCCTAACAAGGTTTGCCCACTTACTACGTAAAACATTTTACCTGGTTAAGGGTAGAAAAAACAATTTTGAAATCATGTACAAGTAGTACGTACGTATGCCAAGCAAAGCAGTTAAGTTCAAATTCGCACATAACTACACTTGTTCACGTTCGCTTTTTTTGCACCCGGCTCTACCTCCATTTCTCAACGGTGTTGTGTAGTGGCGCCACTTGAGCGTGAGCACTCATCCTTAAGCTCGGCGCCACTGCTGTCATTGTCAACGGTGTTGTTTTAATTGAGGCAAAGCCAAAGTCATATTAAGTTTTTTTGCATTTTTTCTTTGAGGGACGTGGAAAATAATTAAGTGAAATTTTTATATGAATTTTTAAATTGAAATTGCAAAACTCGTAATGAGCAATTATGTAAAAATTGCACGAAATAGAGTAATTTTGTGGAATTATAAGCAGCGACTATGTGTGTTGTTGTTTTTTTTTTGAAGGTTAAGGTGCTGAAGTTTTAATAGGCTGCCGAAGCTATTTTGAGTGGTGATTGAGTAAAATTGTTACTTGATTAAGTTAATAATTAAGTTTGTGCTGAGTGGACATTAATTATTAGATTTTGAGTGCTACGAAGTGGTTTTTTAATTGAAATATGGGAGCGCTACGGGGTACGCTTAAAGTTCTTCAAATTAAGGCTAATGAAACAAGTAAGGAAAGCTAAGTTTGGGTGTAACCGAACATTACAAATTCAGCTGCCAAATTACAGCTTGCAAAACTTTTAAATTACCTTATTTTAAAAGTAGGCGTGCCACGCCCATTGTTGAAAATTTTACTAATTTTATATTCTGCTTTATAAGGTCGACCCTCCTACCAATTTTCATTGCTTTATCCGTCTTTGGTAATGAATTATCGCACTTTTTCTGTTTTTCGAAATTTTCGATATCGAAAAAGTGGGCGTGGTTATCGTCCGATTTCGTTCATTTTAAATAGTGATCTGAGATAAGTGCCCAGTAACTTACATACCAAATTTCATTAAGATACCTCAAAATTTACTCAAGTTGTCGTGTTTACGGACCGACGGTCGGACGGACGTACATAGATAAATGAATATCTTTTTTCGCCCAGATCATACTGATATATAGAAGTCTATATATATCTCGATTAGTTTATGCCGTTACGGATCACCGTTATGCGAACAAAATTAATATACTCTATGAGCTCTGTTCAGTTGAGTATAAAAATGAGAAAACTAGAAAACTTGGAAGAGATTGAGGAATATATAACAGAATGAAAAATAGGGGAGGACATTCCGGAAATGTCGAGAGGAACACAACCCCGAGATAGTGACACTCTGTGTTATTTACAAAACCAAATTTCGCACGAAATAGTCCCTCAATCAAAATTATGGGCCGACAAGGACTTCCTTTAATATTAAAAGAGAAGTCAGTAAGAAACAATAAAAATTATTTAACCATTTTATAAAATCTTCAGGGTGCTATAGGATGATTGTCAAAATTTTCGGAATTTGTGAGAGCCACACTCTTCAGCCATCCCAACCTCTCCATGGGAGTGGGATAAAAGTAGGCTACCGAACTTATGTAAAGCCCTTCCAACTTTCTATATCATGTTGAGTTATACAGATTCAATTATAAAGTTATACAGTCAAACAACTCTTTAAATTGTCAAACTGGCTTAATGACAATTATCTTCAAGAAACTAGTCAGGCAGGCCTAAAGAGACTCTAGACGAACTTTTGGTGTGATTGAAAATAAATAAATACTTGACGCGTTCTAACTCCGAGGAGATTTAGCCCGAGTTCTATTCAAATTATGCCGACACGGAACGACGTATTCAAGATAGTGAATCTTTTAACAGAAAACACCTTTCTAAGGTATTTTTATATTGCTTTTCCCCGGGACTTGAAACTGGTAGCTTCGTTAAGGCATGCAAGCAATGGATTGCTTTAACCGTAAATATATGCCAAAAGGATCTAAAGATGTTTGCGATATGCCACAGTAAAGTCGATGGAATCCCCCATTGTCACGTCCACTTTGCTGCTGAAAAATTTTAGCACAGAGAACTCTCTCGACTCTAAAACTAGCAGAGCTGTTTCAAATTGTCGGGTATCCCATGGGGCCAGACTTAATAGGAGCTTAGGTAGATTCCTTGAAACCTTCTAGTTTTCACAGAGACTCTTTGAATCCCGCCTTGATTTCCTTATTTCTGGCTTATGAAAACCCAAGCCTACTTTGTAAAGCTCATAGCCCGGGGTAACTTGTCCCATCTACAGAGCAATTCTGTCCATCATGGATACAGAATATCTATCACTTATTATTATTTGGAACAGAGTATTTATTTTAAAATGCAATTCATAAAAGAGCACGAATCTCCCATTAAGGAGTGCAATAAAACTTGTAGCGACACGTGCTCTTGCGAATTGTTCATTGTGTCCAAAATTGTATATGTACTTACTTTAAAGTTTACATACATATGTATTTGATATACAAAAAGTAAAAACAAATAAAAGTATATAAACATTAAGCCAATTACTAACAAAATGTGATTACTACGACGAGTGATGTTTGAGAGTAACGGAACGACAACGCATGCCAAAAATTAGCTGGCAACTCTATGCGATGCATGAATGCAGCACTGCACTAAACAGCTGAGAAATGAGCAAAATAAATGGAAACAAAATTTGTGTGCCAAAAAATTTCGCGAAAAAACTGTAGATACGCGTTTTTAAAAGTAAAACAAAGAAAAAGTGGTCGTTAGAAGTTTCTTATACACAAAAGTAGCTTAAAATACTTACGCGCGACATAAAAGTCACTTACAGATGAAGCTGAAAAGTTATTTGTTAGCAAAAGAATATCAGTAAGCAATGCTAGCGACGAGTTGTTCCCAGAGTAGGAGGTTGGTCAAAGAAAAGCAAATGAAATTACTAAGAATAACAATGAGTAGCAATTTCGAAAGATTTACGCTTAATGCGCCAACGCTTTTAAATTGAGGAGCACATTACTGGAAGCGCTGCAGCTGACCCAAAGTAAGTGTTGTATACGGAACAAGGTGGGAGAAAATGTTTTTTAAGATAAAAATTTGCTTCCATCTGGTGCAAAGCTGATAGTTGCAAAATTTGTTGTGTTTCAAAAGATGCAGAATGCAATTTACGGAATTTCATAAACGGTAAGTAAGCAAGTTGCAAAAAGATGTTCGTATGCTGAAATATTTGAAAAACTATCTCTAAGGAAGAAAGCAGACCTAGAGTAAAAGGGCTCTGAGATGCCACTTAATTTGAAAATGAAACTTTGAATGTAACAATGGAAGCACAGAATGACTTAGATCTGTGACCGATTAGAAAATATGCTGTCATCCTTACTTAATAATAATGGAAAATCTCGGAACTGTAAGAGTTTCTGTATTTTCTTTACAGGGGAGAATCCCAGTTTTAATGACACCGCAGAGTGCATAAACGTATGGAGTTTTCCAAATGTACTTCTCCAAACCTTTTGTATTCTAAGCGCAAAGTTTTTCAATATCTGGTTCATTTTGGCCTTATTTGGTAGAAGAAATCAGTGATTTGAAACCGACTGACTTCAGTTCACTTAAATATCAACATCAAATTGAGAAGAGATCACGCTAGAGGTATATGTGAAACGAACTTATAGTAAGGAAAGCAGGAATTTGTTGATTAGCGGTACACCATTGAAACTTGTTGCTGAGGACAGTGAAAGATTGAGTCCTTAACTACTTTCAAATGGTCAAGAGCTGATGTCGTTCGGTATTTCCTATTCTAAGAAGCTATCTGGATGAGCCCAATATAATTTAATAAGAAGAAGAAATACTCACAAACGAAGCACGCACAACCGTTAGGCTTCTGAGTCTACCGAGGTTTTCAAACCAATTACGATGCTGAGACATTTCCAAAAAATTGTATTTGCTATATTACACGTTCCCAGAATCCGGTATAATCTTTCAAGTGCATTTACTCGAGGTTAGTCATAAGAAAAGGCCTGCCTTCACAATAAACTGCTTAAACCCTGATTACGTTTTCCACTTTCTGCGATCTTTAGAGCTCCTCTTCATCCGTTATTTATAAGTGCAGGTCATTGCGTTTCCCAGTGTTCAAATGTACAAGCTAAAGTGCCCGCAAACTGAACGTTTTGTTTAGAACTCCGTTCAACGGTGTTAGTGCTAGAGCCCATACAGTTTTAATCCGAACTTTTTTCCTATCTGAAAGACGTAGGTACATCTAAAGAGCTTGCCCTCAATTGACAATGAGGCGGCCACCGTGGTGTGACGGTAGCGTGCTCCGCCTACCACCACCTGGGTTCACACCCCGGGCAAAGCAACATCAAAATTTTAGAAATAAGGCTTTTCAATTAGAAGAAAATTTTTCTAAGCGGGGTCACCCCTCGGCAGTATTTGGCAAGCGCTCCGAGTGTATTTCTGCCATGAAAAGCTCTCAGTGAAAACTCATCTGCCTTGCAGATGCCGTTCGGAGTCGGCATAAAACATGTAGGTCCCGTCCGACCAATTTGTAGCGAAGGTCAAGAGGAGCACGACCCAAATTGGAAGAGAAGCTCGGCCTTAGATCTCTTCGGAGGTTATCGCGCTTTACATTTTTTTTCTCTGCACAGATAGACGCAAAGGACGCATCCCCGTTCAAATGAATTTTTGTTTCCCTCCAAGGAAAACTTGAGTAAAACTTTTGTGCCCCCTTATAGAAATAAGTGCAGACTTTAACCAGTGCTCCGAAGTTCAAAAAGCCAAATAGTACTGAAATGTGTTACTAAATGAAATAAGGAAACTATAAAATTACACGCATAACGGCACTTTCGCTAACGCACGGTGTGAGTACTGCCAAATATACCGAAATGGCTTTTAATGGTGATCCACACACCCACAAAAGCAAAAGGAAATAGATTATGTAGGTACATAGGAAAAAGATGTAAAAGAGGATGTGCGCACACACGTTTCAGCAATAAAATCTGACAGCTTCAAAGCGTCTTCCGCCCTTCCATCGCGCAGTCGAATGAAGTACTTAAGAGCTTGTGCGTATACAAACACATATGGGTACCTTGGTTGATTTGAAAGTAAAAGCAAAAAAACTTGCAATGGTTGGAGAAGCCAAGCACCCTTAGACATTGCCTCAATGAATTTCGCAACAATTTTACTTGAGCAGCAGTGAGTTGGTGACTTGAAAGTGCGCACTACTGCTATTCAACCACAATTTGCCATAATTTAATGTCAAGCAACGCTAAATGACAGTAATTGCAATTTTTAAGCGAGAGTATGGCAAAAGCAAACGCTGCGGCGCACAAGGTGCAGAAAGGAGTGCAGTAAGACTGCCACAAATGTTTCGACAGCTTAGAATATTTGCGATATACATAGGTACAATATTTAACTACACATATTTATATGCAAAAACAATAAAAATTTACATATTAATGGACGTAAATATATGAATGTGCGGAGTATGTATGTAGGTTGACTTGACATTTTTGAAATTTTGAAGAAATACTTGCTTTGACAGCACTTTTTACTCTCTACATCTTGAACGCTCATTCGCCTCGTGGGATTTCCCTCTACAACCCACAGACACAATTTTTTGCAAAATTTCAAAATTTCAATTGAAAAAAAATTTATATTCATGCAAATTGTTGTTGCAAATTTACAATTCGCCATGCACTCACTCTCTACATATTTACCACACACAGAGATGCATTGTAGTAGGTGTCGCAGAGTGCTGCATTCGCTTTAATTTTGTTATTGCAAGTTATCGTTGCGTGTTGACAGGTGTTTGTGCTTGCTTGTCAGTTTATTGTCAATGTGCAATTTTCTCTAATTCTCCACTTGAACATTTTCTCATCTCTCGAGCTTTGAAGGCCAGTAAATATGATCCAATTAGAATTTCAATTACCTTCAATTGATTATTGGCATTTTGAATAGATAGTAGTGAGGATGGTGCGTGATTGAAAAGGAAGCAAAAACTATAATGCCAACGGAAATTTTTCGCTTTGTGGAAGCTGGAATTTAGTTGTGGCAATAGCCCACAAAAATAGGCTGAACTACAGTACAGCAGAGTTCATCCGATAAAGCTCAGTGCCAGTTCTGACGTCCGCGGACTCGGGGTTGTTGTTGTTGTTGTTGTAGCGATTAGGTTACTCCCCGAAGGCTTTGGGGAGTGTTATCGATGTGATGGTCCTTTGTCGGATACAGATCCGATACGCTCCGGTAACACAGCACCTTTAAGGTGCTGGCCCGACCATCTCGGGAACTATTTATATGGCCACATTAAACCTTCAGGCCATCCCTCCCTCCCCACCCCCAAGTTCCATGAGGAGCTTGGGGTCGCCAGAGCCTCGTCTGTTAGTGAAACGGGATTCGCCGCTCGAAGGTGAGATTGACAATTGGGTTGGAGAAGCTATATATTGCGCTACACAACCCCTTGAATCCGGGGTCATTACGCACAGTGCCGGGGTTTGTTGCTTATTAAATACAGATATCGACCGCAGGTTGTCGAGATATAGCAATGAATACAGTATGTCTATCACATCAAATATAAGGGCCTGGGTTCTAAAATTACTTCGTCCTCTTGAAAAATACTAGACGCTTTCTAATACCTATGTTACTTGCTGCCTCTGGAACTGATAGTTATGCACCTCCAGATAGCTCACGTCTAAGTCTGGCTAACGCAGAATACAAGCACAGTTCGTGTCCAACTTTTTCCCTCTTATATATGAGTACAAGATATACCGCTCTATCAGCGGTGCACAACGTTTCACAAAAGATTAGTCAGATTTTTTTTTTTAATTTGAAATTGGCTTGCACTTCAACTTATCTGGGGTTCACCCTTTTTTCTACCAAAGGACGGTTTCAGTAGCAACACCTTCGGGGCCCGAGCATCTTCTTTGACTTTCACAAATCGTACAAGCCAGCTGACCTCAATTGGCAGATCCCGCTATTTTTTTTTTTTAAGGAAGAACGCGATTTTCAACTATGACTTTTCAGACACAGCGTTTCTTTCTGTGATTGTGACTGGAGTTCAATTTTATCATGCAACATCAACTTAATAGCAGCTCAAATCACAGCTTCATTTCTGAAAATTGTCGCAGCCAATGGTTCTGCCGCAATGTGACCTGAGATTGGTTCTGTTATTGCGATTTTTGGTAGATAAGCGTGATGTGAAATGTAATTTTAATCATATTTCTATTCTATCATAGTTGGGTGACAGTCATTTTAAAAAATCGCTGCGAATGAGAAGTCACAGTCTAAAATCACGTTTCTCCCTGCAATTCGCGAAATCTGTCAACTAAAAGTATCCCTTATTTTTATTTTTAGTTTTCTGAATTCTCCAACAAAAATTAAGTCTTTCTTCTATAAAAGAGTCCTAATAAATAGTCGCGGAAATTAAATATCATCTGAGTGCTGTTTTCGGCGATCCCTAATATGCTGAAGACTATTTCTTCAAATTCAATTATTTCAATTTACCTTATTAGAAATACCTCCAATTTACTCCAAACTCTAATTTTTATCTTATTGGTGCAGTTAGTCCCAACACTATTTATCTTTTAGTAAAATTTCCAAGCCCATCAACTTAATATCACAAACAACGACAACATTCCTGTTAACTGTATTAACCGTTAAAAAGAAACGTGTGTGGCATGTTGAAAGTAAACAAAAGGAAACAAAGAAATTGAAATTTGAGAGCAACCAAATTATATTAATAAGTGGAAAATATGCAGGTACTGTGGCCACAATTCTTTGTATGAACTCGAAGCTCAGAAGCTTCGCGCTTCTAACGAAATTTAGTTAAAGCCAAAAAAAAAAAAATTTACGAAAACAGCAAAACCAAAAATATTTAATAATAATTCGCTGTTGACAAGTAAGTTGCAACTTGCAACAGAGCTAAGCTGCATGCGCTCATACACCAGCATACCTGCATACATACATAAATAGTTAGACTAGTTTAGACTATTATTAAATGTGTATATAGTGTGGCATGTGTACGTGCCACAAAAGTGTAAGTTTACCAACATGCAACACCCTGCAATCATACATGCAACCATGGCTTGTTAAAGCAACAAAAGCAGAGAATAAAAAATATGAACTGAACTTTGCCACACCGCACAAAGGACTAACGAAATATCGTTTGTGCGTGCGTGTTGCAAATCTCTAATTTCTTGCCACAAAACACCGCGCCGCAAAGAATTTTTTCCAATAATGTTTTTTGTTGTTTTTTGTGGTAGCTGCGCCATTGATTTTTTGTTTGCTGTTGTCCTTAAAATTTTTTTTGCTCAGTATTTATATCCAGTGGTGGCACTCTGGTCCGTTGGAGAGAAGAAGACACTTCTTCCATGGTCAAAAGTTTGAAAGCAGTGTAGCGATTGGGGTTGGTTGGGAAAAGTGGGGCCCCTGGGGCAACATCTACACATGCACTTAACGCAATGCTGAATCTGTACTATGTGCAAAATGGCCACAGCACAAGCCGCAATACGCCTTCGTGACGCGTGATAAAAGCTTGTGAGTTGCGGGTACTACAGATTCTGATTGAGTGCACCAGCTTCCGTGCTTTTGTCACATTCGCCACACTTGAAGAGTTAGTATGGAATGGGAGTCTGGCTAACTTGTTCATGGACGAATCCAAGCTTTCCACAGTAATTTCTATCATTATCGGAGTGTTAACCGGGCACTGTACAATGGGATTCTATGCGGTGCGCCATAATATATTGGACAGTCCCAGATGTGTTAGCTGTATAGCGTGGAACGAGATGGAGTTATCCGTATTTTTTTCTTAGCTGTTCTACCTTTGAAGCCGAGGCGTAATTATCTCGATCGGGATGTATACGACTCTCCGGAGGAAATTTCAAAGATTGATGCGTGCCTTATTCATAGCATTATCGTTGTCACGCATAAATAAATGGAGGCCAGTTTCGTCATTAGAGTATGTGGTAACACAATGTGCCAACACAAAAGTGTCCAAGTGAGCATGTTGCTTAGGTGCAGTTTTTCCATAAAGCGAAATCAGCAGTTGCAATTGATGGAAGGTGTCTAGTAACCCTAATATACGCTGCATCCAAGATCCCATCATCGATTTTGAACTCTATCTTGTGGCAGTCGAAATGCGTCAAATCCTCAATGCTTGAAGGAATTTACATCCAGAATGGCAAGAAAAGTTTTCTGTCACTCCTCGAACAAAGTAATCAAGTAGTATAAGTTTGACAAACAACTGTTCCTCTGACACTTAGTTTCCTCGCCTCTAAAAGGAATTTGTATCCAAATCATGTGACGAAAGCTCCAGGAAATTTGCAGCTTGGACGGGGGTGAAATCACAGCCATTTTGAAATTGTTACATTGTATGCTAGACCATCCGTGTTCTTCTTCTAGTATTAGGGATAATTGAACTTTTATTGCAGCGATTCGATTCTTCCGCTTTACCAATCTTATGATTTCCGTCTAGATACTGGGGACTTGCACTGATATAAGCTTCCCTCTGTCTGTCATTATACTTCTTTCAGAAATAAATCTAGCCGAAGTCAAATCGTGCCTCAGACGAAATGGAGAGTACATCAGAGGGTCGGTCTGTAAGATTTTCGAATTCTAGTAAATTCCAGTGGGTTAAAATTTGATGAAGTCGGTTGATCGGCTAGTTGAAAGGAGTCCTTACTTCTCAGATGCTTACAATGGAAATATATGGCGAACTTTAGATACCACTAGTATCTGGGCTGTTGTTGTTGGTGTTTATTAGCAAAGGCTTTAGAGCGTGTTATCGATGCTGTTAGCACTTTCTTTTCATGCAAAATTGACTTTTGCCTTTTAGATCCAGCAAATTCGGAGGCTAAACCGATTATTAAAATCGGTTAGTTGCGAAATCTTTCCAGTTAAACCGATATAGTCCAGTTGCTGTAATTTTAAATACGAGGGGGTGGTAAGAGCCCCGGGAGTCTTAAATGGATTCGTGCATTTAGTTAGAGTACGGTTGGGTCTATTGCTTGTCGTAGTAATTTCGTGATAACTGACGCTTTTGGGCACGCCAAAAGAGCTACAGCCTTCCTTCACCTGCCAATCCCTATTAAGTGTAGGTCTCTCTCTTTCTCCGCTCCAAACATGACCTATCGAGCCTTTGGGCGTAAAGTCGATGCAACTTATCATTACACCTCCTTCGATACTCGCAAACAACTCCAAGAATGACCATTTTTGAAAGACTGTACTTGATTGGGTATAAAAACACCAGGTTTTCTGGTAACGTAGGACCAGCTGTAGAGGGAAACTCTTTTTGGTGCTGATGTCAGCTGTCAGGCTGGCTGAGTCAAAACACTAGACTATGTGCCAAACAAGAAGAGGATAATTTTTATATAGATGGGTATAGAATATACATATTTATAGCTCCTTATTTGCTTAGATTATTTCTTCCCAAATTTTTTTTCTTTTTATATACTTTTGTCTTGCTTTCATTTTATAATTTTGTTTTTATTTCTGTGCTACATGAGTGCCACTTTGTTACCTGAAGTTTAAATTACACATGTGCATCACACATAAACTAACGAAGGGCAACCGCTGCCGTCGTCTGCACCCTTGCTACTGACAGCAGCAGCACCATGTTTTTGCTTTTTGGTAAAAAAAGTGGAAATAAAAAATTTTTTTCATTCTTGTATTCACCTCACATCGATTGCACCTTTCAAATGCCAAATTCCCACTAGTTTAACCAATCCAAACTCTCATCGAACATACACATTTGAGTCAAAACACGTTTGCAAAAGTTTACTTAACTTTGTCTCTAATTTACTGAGCTGCCACTACTAACTAGCAGTGCTACTCTTTCCTCCACTCATATCTGACCCAACACTTTGCCTACCCATACTACTTGGCGCAACTTTGTATACACTCTGGGAAGTGTCATTGTTGGTTCGTGTCCTCAATAAAGTTTTACAATTCCCAAAATATAAATCTTATGCCGCTATCTTCTATTGCCCTCTTCATCACTTTGACTTCTTAATTTTTTCATTTCCTTTTTTGATGCATTCAAACACTTGACGCTCTCTCTCCAGGCCAGACTTCTAGTTGTCACTTAAAATCTCCTCATCTACTGAAGTGAAAAAAAAAAACATTCTTTAAAGTTTTTAGCAAAGCAGGTGTATACCCCCACGCTTATGCTGTCAACCTATTTTATTTAGGTGCCTGTGGTGATTGATTTAAAAGTTTTCATGGGCGGTGGAATTCTGTTTGAAAACAAAGCAATCATTATGTCATTGGGGGCAGATAATTGAGATAACTTTAAAACTTACTGATTTTAGGAGCTTTTAAGTATGAAATTTTTGGTTTTTTGACTGAATGGCCAGTATTTAAAATTTCTTGATTGGTTTAGTACAACGAGGAGCGTCGCTAGTTGTTTTAGGTGGGTTTTGTCAAAGGCTGTGTTGTCTTTCAGTCAATCCCGGATAGAGAAGAGGATCCACAAATCCCCGCATAATAAAAAACGGTATTTATGTGATCGGGACAAATGCACACACATACGGCCTGTGAGACGCAGCTTTCTATAGCAAGACGGGAGAGCGAGTCGACCTAGCTTAGCGGCACGTGACGAATGTAGTAATGGGAAGTGGCCTGTATCAGCCAGTGCCGAGTGGGAGGATCATCAATGCCGAAACTTTGATCCCTCTCACCACGGACAGTCCGTCTGCTGGCTGCCCCAAGGATACCCCCTCAAAGTGCTTATAACGTGTGCGACGGCGCGCCAACGCTTCCTGAGTAGGATGACACAGGGTGAGTGGGAGTGATGTCAAAAGGCACCACCTCACCACGCAAGACATCCACCAGTCAAGGCCAAGCCCACCCCCTTTCCACTTGGCCAGTAAGCGGAACTGTTATGCCCGCAGACATCATCCCTGACTGGTCATTAACAGTTGAAGCATAATAACATAATTTCGCTGGCTTTCACTGCTAGTGACAGTTGATGATCCACTGCTCGCTGCTGCCTGTAATTCAGTTAACCTGTGCTAGTCGTGGTGCTTTTGTTGTAGTATGGAATCAAGAGCATGTGAATACAATGGTGGTATTGTTATTGTAGCGTCACGATTGATGTTGCTATGATGCAGGAAAGTTGTTAGGTAATAAATGGTACACGAAGCTGCTCTGTACTCAAAACGGACATTCACAATGTACATTAAAATGTCACTGAGCATTAATGTGGGAAATTATGCACACCTTCTCAACCTAACTTAACCTAAGAACCTATCGAACTGTCTTTTGAATCGTGCCTGAAAAATTGCCTTGCATACAAACCTTCTTCACAATTAAATTTTTTACAGCACGGGTCAAAACTTCATTTCGTAAAGCTTTTAGGTAATAGAACTTTGTGTAAGTTTTCTGCTCCCTCTGATTTGTTGTGAACCTGACTGTTTGAGTAGTAGGTATGTATATTAATCTCCGGTTCGTGGGCTCATACCCCACATTGGGCGCCATTTTTCATGTGACTGCGAGTGAGTATAATGGAAAGTACCAAACTCATGTCGAGCTATTCGGGAATGCAAGTAAACCTGTTTCATCCCACTTCTTACTACGCAAACAGCCTGCTACACAACAAATTTTCTCTCAAGCTTCATTTTCTCTTTTGAATAAACTAACGCTCCGAACTGGATAAAAAGGTGGGAGGCGGGATTTTTGCACTGCAACTAGGGTGGAATATATCCTTTAGCCTACCCTATCATTGAAGCGTCTTTCAGGCGGAGTTTGCTGTATAAATGAGGCCGTTGATCACCTGAGACATGCTGCCCACGGCTATAATCAAATTTGTATGTACTCTGACAGCCAGGCTGCACTAAAAGTGCTTGTATCGGTCACATGTAAGTCCAGGACAGTAGAGAAGTGCCGCAAATCTCTTAACGAGATCTCGGAGCAAATTTTCCTCAGCCTGAATACTCCGATATAGCGGGAAATGAGATGGCTGCCGAACTTGCAAGAAGGGGTACATCCGTTGCGCTTTCTTCGTCCTGGAAGGGATTGAGCTTGCCACTTCCAACCTGTGGGCTCACTTTGAAAGGTATTTTCCTTAGGGAAGTGGATGTGAGATGGAGCAATCTCGTATCTTGCTACCACACTAAGCTCGTGTGACCTGAATGAGACGTGAGACGCACAAGAAGTCTCCGTCTTCTTGGAAGGGGGGACAAATCTCAGGTGGTTGGACTTATAACCGGCCACATAGCAATCGGGAAGCATGCACAACGGCTGGGTGCTCTCTATAATGATTACTGCAGGAGCTGCAAAGACGAAGAGGAGACAAAAAGAGTTAAGCATTTTCTGTGCGATTGTCCTGCGCTTTGGCACGAAAGGAAGAAATCTCTGGGATTTACGTTCTTCGACGATCTTTGTGATCCGGCTAAGTTGGAACCCAAGAAATTCCTGACATTTGCTGAGTCGACATGTTGGTTTTTTGGGCCTAAGTGCACTGGTGCTCGCACCATTGGCCACTTTAACTTAACTTACCCTAACACTCCATTGTTTAACGTAATACAATAAAAAAGTGATAATCTTTAAGATATTTTTTTAAAATTCTATCTAAAAAGATGTATCCTTCCTATCCCACTGAATAGTGAAGTCTATGTCAAAAGACTAGTGATATTCAGGGTATTTGAACCATATTTCGTTTTTTTAAATTGAAAGCACAGGTGTAAGCTTTCTCAAAAATCAGCTGTCGGCAATTGGATATGCACATTTTAAAATTACAAACCTTTTTGCCACAAGCACATAAGAATAAATGTGGGGAAAATTTTGCATATTGTGGCAACATCAAGTATTGCAGCAACAATAAAAACAGAGGCAGTATTTGCTACAAAAAGCTCAAAATATGTAATAGCTCCAATATCACATAGATATCTCAGTTAAAAACAATCCACTTGCACTCAACAAACCTTTCGGTTGGGATGCCTTTTTTTGAATTTGTGGCATAAATGTGAAGAAGTGCACAAAGGACTCACGCACAACATAGCACACCTGCCTGCAGCGTAGTTGCGAAAAGCTGCTGTTGGAAAAATAGAATTACAAGCAATAATAAGAGCATTTGCACACATACACACATCTCGTTCACATTTGGGCAGCATAGTTTCAGGCGTTCGACTGTGTACGATTAACCACCTATGGAAGAAGGATATATGTGTGAATAATTCCCTTGGGCTCAAATAGTTGCAACTTCTGACAGCTCAGCCGACAATTCAAGCAAATGTGCATACTTATGTGGATATGTATGCATGTAAATACAGTTAGTACAGTTAGTCGTATTGTAAAGGCATTCGTCGTAATGGCAGCAAAGAGCTGCAGCGGATTCTGGAAATAGTTTGGTGTAAAAATCAAGCGCCAAAAATAGCTTTGAGAATATCATGTTCGCCTTAAGGTATGCATAGTTTCCAGCAACCAATTGTAGCATGGGATCGCTACGTAGCAGCAATATTAATAAATTTTCCATACTCGTAGGAGCACTTTATACTTTTTAGCGATGTTTTTGTCCCGAATCCGGTACTAAGCCCATATACACGAATCGGAAGAAACGAACGGCAACAGCGGGTTAGGGGGCTTAGAATATATCCGCGGTAGGTATGCCTGTCGTAAGAGGCGACTAAAATACCAAATTGATTCAAGGGGTTGTGTAGCGCAACCCTTTCAGGTTGCCAGGTAGCTTCTCCAAACCCAATTGTCAACATCATCTACCCGTGGCGAATCATGTTTCATAAACAGCCGAGGCTCTGGCGACCACAAGCTCCTTATAGAATCAGGGGATGGGGAGGGCGGGATGGCCTAGAAGGTTTAATATGGTCATATAAATCGTTCCCGAGATGGTCGGGCTAGTAACTTGTTAGTGCTTTGTTACCGGAACTTACCGCATCTATATCCGGCAAAGGACCATCAACATCGATAACACTCCCCAAAGCCTTCGGGGAGTGTCTTTATCGTTAATACAACAACAACATGCTAGTATGAAATTATATATTTATATCTACTTTTTTGTTGTAATATTATACATTCATACATATATGTATTTCCATGTGTGTGCGTCCATCCTTGTATATAAATCCTTGTCTCGACTCCCAATGCAATATGCAAAGTTTTGTGGCTTTCACTCTGGCAGCTTGCTGCAGTACAAAAATGCTGTAAAATTGCTCAAATAACAAACGTATGAGCATTTCAACTGGGAGCAAGAGCAAAAGGAGCATCATATTAAAGGGGAGTATGAACATATGAAGTTTTGAGGTTAAAGAAATTTTGTTTTATTGTGGCAGGTGGCTTTAAGTAATTGGTTGGAATATTTTACAAAAGTGAGAAATTAAATTTTGATTGTTCATAATTTTGGAATAAAAGATAAGAATGTTACATACATTTTTGTTGTTGTTTTAAAGATATTGTAAATAATTTTTGGAGAAAATTAAAGTGGCGAAGCATGAAGGCAATAGGGTATGTAGAATATCCTGCTTACGTAGCGGGCGCATATGGACGTTGCCAGAGCCTTGACTTCAAAATCGTTACTTTTACGATGAGGTGAAAAACACAGAATACCCCTACCGTTGTGATCGACATCAAACTCATTTCCAGCCTTCTAGGAGGTTCCAATATGAAATCGGATCATACCCTTATGATGGCCAAGGTACTGTTGTTGTTATTGTAACGATAAGGACACTCTTCGGAGGCCTTGGGGATTGTTTTCGATGTTGATGGCCCTTTGCCGGATGCAGATCCGGTACGTTCCAGTGAAAGATTTGGTATGACCACATGAAACCTTCTAGGCCAACCCGCCCTCCCACCCCCGACATCCATCAGTAGTTCAGAGCCGCCAAAGCATCGGCTGTTAATGAAATAGAATTCACCATGGATACGTGAGGTTGACAATTGGGTTGGGAAGCTATATATTGCGCTGGCAACGCCTTGAGGCGGTTGCGCTACACAACCCCTTGAATCAATTTGGTATTTTAGTTGCCTCTTACCACAGGCATACCGACCGCGGGTATATTCTAGGCCCCCCAACCCGCTGGGGCATGGCCAAGGGTGAGTACCTTGAGAATATACCCACAACATAAGTTCTCCCAAGCCGCGTACCGACACTATGAACGTTAAAGAGCTGCCGGTAGCTCGGAAGACCGACTGTTATGATGAAAAATGTCGCTTCTGTTCTGAAAAGAAAGACGCTGTCAACAGATTACGGTCTGTACTAGTCTGACTATGAAAGAAAAACAATGAGGCTTAAATGACATTAGTGTGAGGAGCTTAATGCGCTGGCATATATTAATATTTCCTGTAAATTCGTTTGAAAAATTTAAAGTTTCAAGATCGAACTAACATATAGAACGTATTTATTTCGCCCCTTCGCCGAAGAGAGCGGAATATGAAAGGGCCTCTATTGTAACGCTGCAGTTACCCACGAAAGTACGTACAAAAAACGTGTCAGCTGACACGACCTATCTTATGAGTGTGCAATGTAAACGAAAACTCACCGACGTTCAACGCACGTACGTACGTAGCCCGGAACTTAGAAATCAAAACAATTTTGATTTTTTCCTTAAGAACGTGCCAGCTGATCGCTCTCCACTAGACTAGACGAGTTGCCTAGTAAACTTTTTTGCGCTAATTTTTGACCGTTTGCAAAAACACTTAAATACAGTTTGAAAAATCGTGAAAATAATTCGAAATAATTATGTAAAAGTGCAGATTATAAATATGTAATCTATTTATACCTTTTTAATATTAATTCCAGCCTTTTACAACATCAAAAATTAAAATAGAGACAAAATGTCTCAACTGTGTTGTTAGTGTAGAAATGAGAAAAACTGAATTAAGCATGAAAACAAATACCAGCAGGATGGCCTAGTGGTTAAAGGCTACTGCAGTTTCACCAAGTGATTCACGGTTCGAATCCCGGTGAAACCTTTGATAACATTACAAAATTGCCTGATGATGATTACGTTGGCGTTTTTCGAAATGGGTCCATCGCAATATGCCAGTAAATGTTTCTTTCTTTTCAGTTTCTCTTAGAAAAACATAATAATTGAAATTCAATTATTATAAGCTGGTGTTAAGCTCATGAATTCTTAAAATAGAAAAAGTTGATACTTCCATAAGCATGCATTGAAACAGGTCAATGGCAACATTTTTTTCGTTGCCGTACGTACGGACGTTTGTCGTACGAAACACGTTTGACCGAACCCTCAAGCCTGTAGGGATCAATGTGTGCGTCTGTGTACATGTACATAACATATTTGTGTGTGTATTGTTTACAGCAAAGCACTGTTGCAATTGACCAGTTTGCATGCATGCTTATGCAAACATCAACTTTTAGAATTGCAGTTTTTCATGGTGCAAATGGCAGAAACAAATACTGAATAAGAATTTCTAGTTCATTTATTTGTAACCTCCAGCGATCAGCTGACACGTTCTTACGGTAAAAATTAAAATTGGTTTGATTTCTACGTTCCGGGCTACGTACGTACGGGCGTTGCACGTCGGTGAGTTTTCGTTTACATTGCACACTCATAAGATAGGTCGTGTCAGCTGACACGTTTTTGTACGTACGTTCGTGGATAACTGAGGTATAAGCCGTGACAATGGAGACAGGCAGTATTGCCGCTAAAAAAAAAAATAAATTAAATAAAAAATAGTCTAGTTTCTCTAGACCATAATTCATATTTTCACAAGATGAGAATGGCTTTCCCTAGAAAGTTGCTGGGAGAGAATAACGGTAGAAAAAAGTGATCTCTATTTCAAGAAAATGCTTATTGATATTTGCAAGATCAAAAGAAGCAGAGAGCATTCACAAAAGTAATCAATGTTCATTTATGCAGGCGGAACTAAATAACCTTTTTCAAGCTTTAACAAGTATGCTTGTTCTTTCGCTCGAACGCTTTTACGTTATGGTGCTATTTTTGGTAAAAAAATTTCCGATATTCTCAATTTTTGTTATTTTTTCATATGGCTCGCTCCGAAGTTGGAGAATCCACCTCGAGCACGAAAGTTGCGATTCATGTAGTCGGGTAGCGCAACTCTTTCAAAGGTGGCTAGCGCAATTTATATTTTCTCCAGCCTAATTGTTCAACTCATATATGCGTGACAAATTTATTTAGAATACGAGGCTCTGCCGATCCCGAGATTCGCACAGAAGAAGGGCTGGATGATCTGGAAGGCTCAACGTGGTCATATCAAAACCTTCACGCGATTATCGGCTGAGTACTTTAATGATGCTATTTTCTTGAACATACTGTATCTATAACAACCAAAAAATCATACGCACCGATAAAGCTGCTAAAAACCTTCCGGAACTCTCCTTATCGCTAAAGAAGTAGCAGCACGAAGGATCGAAGCTTTTTGTTAAAGCTTTATGACCGTCAGCTTAGTTCATGTCATTATAATACATGATCAAAAGTTTACGGTCAATATGATCCTAAACACTTTTGAAATTAATTACTTATCAAATGAGAGCTCAAAACGCGTACAGCAACAACTTTGCTGTAAAAAAAAGCTTAACACCACTCTTCACAACTGCGACAATCTCACACTCGATTACCACAGTAAAACGTTAATTAGAATGCTAATCACTACACACAGCAACTCTCTTCAAAGATCATTGCTACATTAATCTAAAAAAAAAACGCTAACAACAACAATATTACCAATATTTATCAACACCAATTTTACCACAAAATTTTTGTCATTTAAGCATCGGAAACATGTCGCAAACCCATCAATTCACATCGATTGCCATCTGCGGCAAAGACGCGCAATTACGGTTTGTTGAAATCGATGTTTGATTTGTTGTTGTTGCTGTTAATGACATTACATTGACTTCTAAGACAGCTATCATTATTGATAATATGACTTTTGTTTTTCCATTTCTGCTCCTTTTTATATTCATTGCGTTCAGCCCCTTTTTATGGTCACTTTGTTTGCGTGCAAAGTATTTTTGTTAATGATGACTAGCAGCTTTGTTGCCACAAAATGTTGCAAGTTCTTATATTTATTTAGAGTAACACATTTAAAGCTTTCAAAAAAAGGTGACAACACTTGAACTAGATTTTCAGCTCAATTTTGTATTTTTTCCTTTTTCTTTTTATGTGCTTATTTTTCCTTTCCACATTTGGTTTTATTTCGTACATCCTTTTTGTACATTTCGATGACCATCATTAAAAGCATCAATGGTTGACCTCGAATACATATGCGCGCCTGCGTGTGTATGTATGTGTGTTATTTACGTGTATGCTACATGAATTGTTAATAAATTAAGTGTGCTCATTTGGGACTCATTTTGAAATGACAACAACATTTACAACAACAACATGAACAAACTAAATACCTGCCTCTTTACATGCAACATACGATTTTATGTACTACACATTCAATATCTCTTGAGACTTAACGCTCAAACGTGCTTGGTAACACCCTCCAACCCCCCATTTTACAAAGGCCATTACGCATACTTTTACAAACTTGCTGAACTTGTAGCTTTTATACACAATAAGCGTTGCCGGTAGTAATGAAAATATTGTAATTTTTTTAGAAAAAAATCCTCAATTGAATATTTAGATACAAAACAATTGTTTAGTACTCGAAGATCCTAATTTCCTTATTTTAAATTATGTAAAAAATTTTACCTTGATCTCACTTTTGGCTCTTTATCCGGAATGGCTTTGATTACGGAGTACAGCTTCTAACCGGATAATTAAATTATTAGGTTATTTTTTTTTTGTAAATTTTCCACCAGTTTGGATTTTGATTTTCAAATGCAATCTATGGATCCTAAGAAACCTTTTTTCGACGATTTGTTACAATAAACAGCAAGAAAAAGTTTTGCAGTTATAAGATAAGTGCCTAACTGTGGCAACACTGCCACAATCTATACTTGTATTCCCATCTTCGTGTCATAGCTGTCAGTTCACCTTTACCGAGACCCCTCATTTCCATTCAACCTACTGAATGCCACTTACTTTCGTTACTTTATCGTCGCCACGCGCTCATTTGGAGAATAAAAATGCTTTTATTTCTACGAATAATTTGCATCATTAGTGACATTCCTTCTTCATGGCATATCGGGCGCAAACAAGTGAGCATATCTTTATATGCGGCATGTTGTATGTTACTGTCAGTTCAATATATAAATAATCATAAAATTGCAAATTTAATGGCCCGCATCGAATGCTTTATGTATTTTTGTATGTTGCTGGGTCCCTGCAGTTTTTATGCTAAACATCAAATTAGCTCATTCACGAAATATGACCTTAAAATAACGCTTGTAAAATAATTTTACATATCTCCTTTCTAAGCGAGCGCTTAATCCAGACCTTACATGGTAAACGGTCCTGCTGAGTGAAGCGGTAAGGCCTTGCCTCAGAAGCATATTTGCAAACTTTAACAACAAATAACTTTTAAACTATAGGTTTGCACACTTTAAGTAATACATATTTGTGATCAGCCCCCTCTTTCACCTTAAAATAACCTTTTTTTTATATGAACGGGCTGCTATTCTAAAATTGTCTCAAAAACTTTTTATATATGACCATTTTTGTATCTAGTACGATACAGAAAAGAAAATATTTATACAAAGCAACTGGACAAGGAAGAACGCAGTAAAACTTTATTTTAATAATTGTGTTATATGTACTTATTAGACCGGGTCGATTTGTGGGGAGGCAAAAAAATCGCCCATTGCTCTGTGAAAATCATATTCTAGGGATCAAAATTAGAAACTTTGCCGAAGGAACCATACCTCTAAAACGAATTCTGATGTCCCCCCCTTTGGGTCGTAGGGGCAAATTTTGAAAAATCCCACTTTGAAATGCCTATGTTTTTTCTTTTTGGAGTTTATTTTTCTCTTTAGAAATTTATTTAGTCAGAACATATGTAAATGAAAAAATGAATTTAACTTAGTAATAGAAAAGAAATTAAAAAAAATTATTAGAAATTAGCGTTTTTACAACCCCCTTTTAAAACCAAGGCATCACTGTGATGCATTTGCATGTCGTAAACATAGTTGTGTGGGTTTTTTATTCAACCGTTTTAAAAAATGAAGGTATCACTGTGACACAATTGCAGATCGTAAAATTGCTTGTGTTGTTTTTTTTAAGCCACCACAAGACACAGCACGTAGAATAGAAATTGCCCCTACCCAAAAGTTCGACCCAAAGGAGAGGACATCAGGATTCGTTTTAGAGGTATGATTCCTTCGGCAAAATGTCTTATTTTGATCCCTAGAATACGATTTTCACAGAACAATTTTAAATCGCCCTGCCCTTGTACTTATGTTTTTATATGTACTTATTATTAATTATCCGATGCAATGCAATGCCTTATATACTAAGTTTTTTGTCATTAGGCACTGAAGAAGACCAGAATAAAAGGCGAAAAAATAAAAAAGGTTTTTTGGTTTTGACCTATTTTATTTTATATGAATTTATTTTATTCTATTTGACTTTATTTGATTAAAATTTATTTTTCTACATATTATTTATTTATTTATATATTTTTTATTTTATTTAAATTTATTTTATTTTATTTTGTTTTATTTTATTTTATTTTCCTTTATTTTATTTTATTTTCTTTTATTTTATTTTATTTTATTTTATTTTATTTTATTTTATTTTATTTTATTTTATTTTATTTTATTTTATTTCATTTTATTTTATTTTCTTTTATTGTATTTTATTTCATTTTATTTTATTTTATTTTATTTTATTGTATCTTATTATATTTTATTTTATTTTGTTTTATATCAATTTATTTTATTTTATTTTGCTTTATTTTATTTTATTTTAATATATTTTATTTTATTTTACTTTATTTTATTTCACTTTACTTTTTTATTTTACTTTAAACTATTTAGGTCTTTTTACTTTATTTATTTTATTTTATATTATTTTATTTGACATTTTTGTTTTACCTTATTTTATTTCATTTTATTATATTTTTTTTTATATTTTATTTTGTGTCATTTTATTTAATTAAATTTTTTATTTTTATTATATTTTTTACTTAATTTTGTTAAAATTTATGTTTTGTTATATTTAAATTATTTAAATTATTAAATTATTATATTTAAATTTTTGTTATGTTAAATCTAATTTTGTGTTATTTTATTTAATTTTTTCCCCGGGAGACAGTTAAGCTTCGTCGCCACTAAAACCTTGAAGGTAATAATATATTCAGGGTGGTAAACACTAAGTGACAAAAATTTACAAACTGCTCTACCCGAAGGTTTAGGGGAATATTCTGGATTTGGACAGCCCTTGGCAGGATATAAGTCCGGGGCGCTCCTATTCTAGAGACCTGTGGTATTATCCCGACAGCCGCTGGAACGATTTCTTTTAAAACTTCGCACCTTCTTTTCTGTATATTTTAGTCGCCTCTTACGACGGGCATTACTTATCATGGGAAAATATCAAGCGGCTTAACTTGCCGGGGCATTGGCTTGCCATCTCTCAGATGAAAAGGTTGGTCACATCACTTTATTGTAGCAAATAGATGTATACTTTGAAATGAATCTTCGAACTACTCATAAATAATTATTACCTGGTAAAGTTCACATGAGCTCAATTAGACAGCAAGTGAGGCTCAGGAAGTGGGCATGTACAAAATCAAAGGAAAGTGAAAAGTTCGGATAAGAAAAGGCAACAGCAGAATAAAGAAAAGGAGAATCATCATGTCAGGACAAAGCAGAAAATAAAGTAGCTACGGTAAGTCTTATTCTTACGGTTACGGCGAGAGTAACAGGTATTTTAACGGTAAGGTTTACGGTTATGGTAGAAAATTTCGATTATAGTTGCGGTCGCCTCTGCAACTTTCGTTTTAATAACGGCAATGGCTACGGCTACGGTTGCAGCTGAAGTTATGGTTACTGCTGTCATTACGGTTATGGTTATGGCTATGGCATTCACTACCCAAATAAATATTTATTTAGTCACTAGCAGACCCGACAGACGTTCTGCCCTAAATTTGGCCTATATGCATACATTTTAATAAGCTTTTTCCATCTAACTCTACCCTCCCCCCTCTACACTTTTTCCTAATCCTTTTATTCACTCCTCCCTCCGTATTTTTCGCTTCATCTATCTCCATCTTCGTCTCTTTCTATCTCTTTCTCAATCTCCTCCTTCTCTCTGTTCTCTTCTATCAAGTTCTTCTCATTCTACTTCATCCCTTATTGCCTGTCCCAGAGGGTGTTATGTATTTTGTTCTAGTCCCAGTCCCAGTCCCACTCCGAATCTCAGTCCCAGTTTCCGGTCTACTTCCCGCAAAAAGGGTCGTAAGTACTAATATAGGCAAATTTATATACCAAATTGCAGGGAAATCGCATAGGACGTATGTAAATAGGTATATGGGTATTATTAATTCATGTCCTTATTTCGGCTTCGAATGCATATTTATCAGTGTTGCCAGGTTGATGGGACTAAATCGAGTATCACAATGAAAATTACTTTATAGCTCTCAGCAACGGCTTTTATTTGATATCCATATTACTCACACATTCTGGGGGTACCCGGGTCCATTTTTCGGTCTATATCTCTAGGCCCTGTACGTCGATCGCAACCAAAGCTATGTAATAACCACCGCGTGAGGTATACGCCACTTGTGTGAAAGCTTGAACAAAATCGTCTGACGCATCAATATTAAAACGAAATGTAGATATTCGTTGCTTTTGAAATTCGGCTTAAATATTGCACATGGAACAACTAAAGACTCTCCTGAATTAAAAAAAATGTTTTAGAACCTCTAAGCCGCGGGCCCCCTCAGAAAGCTCGGGCCCGGGGGTAATCCCCCATTCCCCTCCGAGGGGGGGGCCTGGTGATGTGCTATATTTGATATCATTCGCTATACTATTTTTTATAGATAAGCACGTTGTTTAATTAAACACCAACCAATTACATGGAAGTACCACCTGAAAATATGAGTGCCGGTGCGTATACGTAACATTTTATTAATACGTATAAACATTTAAAAAAAATTGCAATAAAATAATATTGCGACTATAAACTGAGATATAACCTATCCTATATTTCAAGTTAGATTAAACTACACACGGGGTGCAAAACAAATTCAAAATCGGTTCAGTAGTTTAGGAGTCCATCGCGGACAAACATTGTGACACGTGATTTTTATATATAAAGATTAAACCTCAAAGGTATTTTCATGAACTTTTTAGTACTATATTATAACGCTTCACTAATACGTTTTCATGTATTAAATGTTACGTATACGCATAGGTACATGTCTTTTCAGGTAGTACCAACATGTTTGCGTGTTTTTAGTTGGGTTTAATTAAACAACATGATTTATTAATAAAAATAATCATGTGCATGAATCAATTCTAACTGTAACTGATTGATAACAAATTATTTCCATTTACAACAAAAAAAGCAAGTATCGAATACTCGTGGTCTTATCTTGCAAATGACAACAACAAACAGTGGCTGCTGATTGCAAAACTTATCTCATTGTTTATCAATATTTGTTTGAATTCGTTTCTTTTTGATGCATGGAAAATATTATCTTTACATTTCCGATTTCCGACATGAAAATTGCTTACCAATATTCAACTGATTAAGCCAACGACGGTGAACAATGAATGAATAAAATCTTAAAAAATGAAAAAAAAATTTAAATGTGCAACATTGAAGGCAGCGATAGCTGAGTGGATAAGAAAATATATAAAGCCACATACAATAACTAGTTGCAGAAGAAAAATCAAACAGCAGGATCATTTGCAAAATAAATGTAAATATTTTACTAAGAAAGCAGCAGCAAGTAAAGAAAAGCGCTCAGTAAAATTTTCAAAAAGAAAGAAAAACGAAAATCATGAAATAACTATTTACACAATACGGCGAAAAGTAAGGAAGCGTTTTTCTGCTTTTATGAAAATTAATAAACAAAAGTGCACAAATAATAATAAGAAGGTAAACAATAAGAAAAAACAATAAAAGCAACAAGAAATTGCAACAATTGCATACATAAAATTTTAATAAGCGCTAGAAACAATTGGAAATCTCAAGAAACTTAGCGGCAAGCAGCAGAATAACAATCAAGGAAGTTGACTGTAGGAAGTAGTGAGCAGCACGGTTGTAGCAGAGTATGGGTCGATTGGGTTGCTGAATTTCTTAAGCGGACTATTGAAAATTTCAAGACATTTTCAAATCAATGTAGAGATATCTTAAGATTGTTTCTATCAAAATTAGAACGAGTGTAAGGTAACGCTGTTTTAGCTGTTGGCTCGGAAACACTCTAGTTTAGGTCAGGTTGACTGGGCATACATAAAGTTTGGCACACTTCCAGCCGGAGACTATAATGAGAGTACAAACTGAGTGCTGGATGTGAACATTCGTCCAACCGTAGATCTCCTTCCTAATCCATATAAAAACTTAGTTCGAAATATAAGTTGGCGTTAAATATTACCTTCCCTTATGATGTGTTCTCCACGCAGCGCTGAACATCGAAAAGAAAGTACGGAATCAATTTCTCTTTCTATTTATGCTAAGAGCTTAAGCAGAAGGAGGTCTTTGTAGAACTACTTTATAAGTTTTGCTTCTGCAGACTTTATTTTTCGAGCAGGATGCTCATTGTTTTTCTATCTAAACGTTGACATAAGGGATTCGGAACTTCACAATCGTCAGCAGAGTCATTGCTTTAAAATAAGCCTCCGTCTATTTCCCCAAGGCTGATCGTACGGATTTCTTTGCCTCGCTAATAATCCAATCAGAATCTTACCTGGTAGCAGAGAGCATAGATAAGAAAAGAGACAGCATTTCAATTTTTATTTGGGCTGGTATTAGGAAATTGCATTCTACACATTTTTAAGAAGTTTATATTAATATACTAGAATACCCGGCAGACGTTGTCCTGCCCTAAATTTGGCTTATCTGCATACATTTTAATAAGCTTTTTCCGTTTGACTCTGCCGTCCCCCCTCTTCACTTCCTAATCCTTTTATTCACTCCTCCCTCCGTCTTTTTTTTTTTTTGCTTCATCTATCTCCATCTTCGCCTCATTCTATCTCTTTCTCAATCTCCTTCTCCTTATCTCTTTTCTCTTCTCTCATTTTCTTCTCATTCTTACTCTCTACACAACTAAAGACGCTCCTGAATTAAAAAAAAATGACATAGGACCTCTAAATCGCGGGCCCCCTCAGCCTGGTGATGTGCTATACTTGATATCATTCGCTATAATATTTTTTATTGATAAGCAGGTTGTTTGATTAAAGACCAAGCAATTACACAGAAGTATATCTGCACCGCCTGAAAATATGAGTGCCACTGCATATACGTAACATTTTATTATTACGTATAAACAAATAAAAAAATTTGCAATAAAAAAATGTTGCGACTATAAGCTGAAATATAACCTATCCTATCTCTCAAGATAGATCAAACTACACACGGGGTGCAAAACAAATTCAAAATCGGTTCAGTAGTTTAGGAGTCCATCGCGGCCAAAAATGTTGTGACACGTGTTTTTTATATATTAAGATATTGTAATCGTTGGAAAGAGGATGAATTGTTTAATTAATACAATCCCTTAAAACAATCAAAAATACCTCATGAAAATGTGTAGAAGCATTTTAAAATTATTCCTCAAATGGAACATTACAAATAAAATTCACAAAAAGTATGAAATGACGTCTCTTATTATATCAATTCTCTTTGCTGGTAGTCTCATCGACGATCTTGTTTCCACCAATATTTATACACCCGAGTACTCAGCAGTGCGGATATTCGTATGATGTATATTGTGAAATTTGGTTTCGAGACAAACCGTTCAGCCACCATCAGTGTCAATTTTCGTTCTCAGAAACGGAAAATCATTCCAATATAGGTCAATTATTCACCCTGTCATATTTCAAAAAACAAAAAGAAACATAGAATTGTGTAGCTATTTTCACTTCCACTGCTCATTTTAAAAACATCGATGAAAATTCAAAGGCCGTACTGTTAAGCGAACTTTTTATCTTTAACTCTAAGAAGTTGGACTTTATTTCCAGTTCTTTGAAAATTGCTGTGGAGATTTTTTACGTCCCAAAACAGCTTTTCATGTTTTACGGATATGGCGGATTTTGGCGAATATGAACTTGGTACAGTATGGTACTAGCTGAACGGCAGCTGAAAAGCATATGGGTTTCGACTGAGAAACTTTTCATGGCGGAAATATACCCGAAGTGTTTGCTAAATTTCTGCCGAGGGGCGAATTCGCTTACTGACTTCTTTTTCTAACTCAAGAAATTGTTTCTAAAGATTTTGATATTCGGTGTGGTAGGTGAGCATGCGGCCATTACACCACGGCAGCTGGGAAGGTATGTCATACATACCTAAGATATATTGTAAGCCTTTTAATCTGCTGGGTTTTCTTGGAACGTGGATCCTTTTCGCGGAGTGCGAAACATTTTTTAATCCCGAGTTTGTTTCAAAATCACAATATTTACTCCACTATTGTGATTCTTAATGGGACGCAAAATACACCACTCTTTGTGGCCGTTGTACATATTTGCTTTTGTTGTGATTACTGATGCTGCTGACTTGTGACTACATGCAACACTCACAACATGCAACATGGGAATTATTTAGGTAAATCGCTGATTTTTCAATTTTGCGGATTTTGGCGAATATGAACTTGGTACAGTATGGTACTAGCTGAACGGCAGCTGAAAAGCATATGGGTTTCGACTGAGAAACTTTTCATGGCGGAAATATACCCGAAGTGTTTGCTAAATTTCTGCCGAGGGGCGACTTCGCTTACTGACTTCTTTTTCTAACTCAAGAAATTGTTTCTAAAGATTTTGATATTCGGTGTGGTAGGTGAGCATGCGGCCATTACACCACGGCAGCTGGGAAGGTATGACATACATACCTAAGATATATTGTAAGCCTTTTAATCTGCTGGGTTTTCTTGGAACGTGGATCCTTTTCGCGGAGTGCGAAACATTTTTTAATCCCGAGTTTGTTTCAAAATCACAATATTTACTCCACTATTGTGATTCTTAATGGGACGCAAAATACACCACTCTTTGTGGCCGTTGTACATATTTGCTTTTGTTGTGATTACTGATGCTGCTGACTTGTGGCTACATGCAACACTCACAACATGCAACATGGGAATTATTTAGGTAAATCGCTGATTTTTCAATTTTTTGTTTGTATTCATAGTACTTGATTAACTCTTGTGGTTAGCTAAAAGGCTTGGTGCTGCTGCGCTGGGGTTTGGAGAGCACCGCAGAAATATTTAAGATTTTCTGCTTTTGTTTTTTGGTAACTTTTCATTGGCAACATTTGGTATTGACGGCTAAAGAAGTTATTGTTGTTATTTAGCAGTTTTTGTAGGAAATTGAAAATTATTATGGTGGAAAACAAAGAAGCTTAAAAGTTTTGTATTGCTTTGGTTTGATTTGTTTGAGTAGAAAAATTTATATTGTCTGTATTTGAATGAAATTTAATTTGGTATTGCTGATGTTGAAACAATAATATTTATCTGTCAAGAGAGATATGTAAGTGGTATGAGTTAATATACTGAAAGTGGCGGGATTTATGTGGGTAAGGTAAAAATATAGATGAAGAGTATTGTAATTGATAAACTACAACAATAGGATCCCGTACGTATATTCATTCTTATGACATTGTGACGTATACAGGGGAAGTTCCCTCACACCTCTTGAGAATCGATCTTTGATGTAGCGATAAAGGTACTCCCCGAAGATTTTGTGGAGTGTTATTGATGTTGGTGGCAAAGTCGTATATATATAGGGCCGTATATATATAGATCCGTCACGCTCCAGTAACAAGCACCGTTAAGGTACAGGCCCGACGGTAGTCTTATTATAGTTTTTACATATATGTATGTATATAGTAGTTGAACAGAAAACTACAAAAGAGCAATTTTTAGTGTTACAACCAGCACATTACTCTGAAGATGGTACGATACCGAAACAAGTTTACTTCCAAACCGAATTTGACAAAGCAAAACGGGATATCCTTCCTATATCGATCAGCTTTTGAGCATTCGTCATTCACACTCCATTACTTTTCGATGCACTTGTCATATCAATTAGCTAATCAATCTTCACTTTCTTAACTGCCATTAAGACAATTTCTTCAAGATTGTGGTTTTTTTTTGGGAAGATATATTTCGAGCACAATATTTAATTCCATTTATGTCTCATTAGTCTCACTTTAACCAATACAATATACACAATGAGTGTGCTTTCAAAAAAACAAAACAGTTAGATGAATCGTCTATATTATTATTTTCGAAAACAAACCAAAAACACTTCAATAACTTGTCCATAACAAATCGATAATAAACCGTAACTCGTCGATAACAAGCAGATATATAGTCGATAGCAATACAGTAACAATCCGATTATAAATCGACCATTTACCGATACCAAACGATAATTTTTCGACAACAAGTCGATAACCCTTCGAAAAAAAAGCGAAAACTCCTCATTAACGTTTGTTATAGTTAACAAATCGACAACTCGTCTTTACCCTGTCGATAGCACGCTGATCAACAAATTTTGGTACCGATAACACGTTGAGAAAAGAAATGGATAACACTCCCATTAACCGTCGGTAGCAATCCGATAGTTGTCATTAAAACTTCGATAGCTTATCGACAACACGCCGTTTGGTTTCGGTCGGTTTTGGTTTTAAAAATTGCCTCACATCTTACCTCTTACCTCTTCCCACTTTTTCTTTTTTTCTTCATTTATCTACAACCACCCACAACTGCCCTTCGCTTATATTTCCTAAACTTAAATTCTGTAGTTATCCATATATCAGACCACTTCCAAAAGGTTCGCTTATACTTACACTTATTTGACGCTTACATTCTGAATTCCATAATACCAAGAGCAAAGATGTTCACACATCAAACACGAATTTGAGTCACTCCCGATTTCAATGAAGTTATCGAAAACTCAACTCAACAATAAGTAAGGCTCGACAGAACCGGCACAAACCGTGAAACTTCCTATATATTTGAGATTGTGGTTTGGTTGGTAAATTGGTAAAAGTGAAATCCACTTAAAAGTATTGGTTTAGTTATTCATTAACGAACAATTGGGCACAACATGTTCATGCATGTTTATTAACACTTAAACAATAATTCGTAAATATGCTATAAACAAGTTTTTGGGTTGTCCCAAGAAAAGGGCTGCGTATTTAACGTTTTAGAGAGTAGAGGGAAGGGTATAGAGAAGAGAGATGAAGAAAGGGAGAAGCCGAGGGAAAGCGAAAAAACAAACAAGGGTATAGTGATAGAGTCTTTGAAATGGAAAAGGTGTCGAAAAAGAGATTGAAGAGTGGAGAGAAATGGGAAGAATCACTTTTGCCGATTTTGATAGTCTTGAATAATGTTATTACAACAAAGTATATCCTATTCTTGCTTGCAAAATAGCACTTTTCCTTTAGACTATTATATAAGTGTACATATATTCTGCATCTCACCTTTCCTTAAATGTCAAACCATTTATTTAAGCTAAGCAAAAAGAAACTGTGTCAATTACTGCTTCTTCGCTTTCTCTACGCTCCTTTTTGAAAGCACTAAAATTGCGAATATAATAGGCAATAAAATAAATACTTAATATTTGCTTATGTGACATCAGTTGTCAGAGTGGTTTTGGGGTATTATTTTAATGTGTTATGCTGCATTGTCATGTTGGTTCATTTTTTGTGCCAATGTTTTATATTTTCCATTTGACTTTGTTATTTTAAATAATTTGCAATAAGCCACCCTAACAAAAACCAGGTGTCATGAAGTTTCGCGACCCTAAAAAAAATTATGAAAGGAAGTTATTGTAAGTATTCATATTTTTCTTTTCTAATTGTATGTACGACATTGTGTATGAATTTTAAATGGTACTTATATAATAATAGGCAGCTCATTTAGTCACCTTTTGTTTCATCCTCTTTTCATTGCTTCCATTTTTCCCTTACCGATATTTTATGTTAAGTTAGTAACTGTGTCAAATGGTTGTTGAGTTTTTCTTTTCCACAAAACTCCCCAACTTCGTTCTCTTACTTCCCTTCAAATTTTGCGTACTCGCAGTTAGTTGATTCTTTACTGTTGTTCATATATATTTTTCTTTATTCCAAAAACAAAACGGTTGCTATTTCACGTTTTTAGTTTTTTTTCGGGATCGTTACTTAAAAGCCAATAAATATTTGGAAATTACTGCTTGGGGGAAGATAATTATGATTGGGTTGGTGACAATGAAAACTAAGCGAGATATTGAGGATATTTACCAAGGAGTTTGGAAAGAAAAGTTACCTGCTTCGCTCTGTCTTGCAAGGTGCATGAATTGCAGGGATTGTTTATATCCTACGACAAAATATGCCATACTACAAGAACACACTATTGCGAAGATATATCTTGCATCAGTACGAAGCATCAAAAACCGGCTCATAAATTATAAAATACTACGATAAAGTATAAATATATTTGCTCAATCTTTTCCTGAGCGAAATGAGAGGACTGAGAAGAATAGCGTTAAAGCATGGTTGATTTTCATTGCCTAACATTCAATAAAATAAATTAAAAAAATTTTTTAAGTTAAACGTTTTTATTGAAAACAATACTAACATGAAGTAATAATAATACTAAAACCTAGAAAATAATTAGGTAGGTCCTAGGTACTAGTCATCACTCTCCTCATCAATCTAGGGCGTTGATCATATAATTAAATAAAAGCGTTGGGCGCGTGAAATTTCTATTGATAGTCATATATAAGACCAACTGACTCTTTCCTGACAATTTGTTACAATACAAGTCCTCAATACATAATCCTTCCAAAGACTTTACTCGACTCTGCGCCACGTATGCTTGCCCAAAATATTTTGATGTCACTTCTACCGGGCTGTATGTAATATTTGTTCCAAATATGAGCCAAATCGGAACACAAATACGATGTTTTTGAATATCTCGATCCTTGCGCCCCCCAGCGGCGATTTTTTTTCATAGGTCGCTCTCTATTCATGTATGTATTATGTATTCCAAATATGAGCCAAATCCTACCAAAAATACAAGTTTTGTGAATGTCTCGATCCTTGCGCCACCTAGCGGGGTTTTTTTTCATAGGTCGCTTTCTATTCTTGTATGTATTATGTGTTCCAAATATGAGCCAAATTGGACCACAAATACGATTTTTGTGAATATCTCGATCCTTGCGACACCTAGCTGCGATTTTTTCATAAGTCGCTTTCTATTCTTGTATGTATTATGTGTTCGAAATATGAGCCAGATCGGATCACAAATACGATTTTTGTGAATATATTGATCCGTGCGCCACATAGCGGCGATTTTTTTCATAGGTCGCTTTCTATTCTTGTATGTATTATGTGTTCCAAATATGAGCCAAATCGGACCACAAATACGATTTTTGTGAATATCTCGAGCCTTGCGCCACTTAGCGGCGATTTTTTTCATAGGTCGCTTTCTATTCTTGTATGTATTATGTGTTCCAAATATGAGCCAAATCGGACCACAAATGCGATTTTTTGCTTAATATTGCATTGTAATCGGGTTCTGAACTACATTCCAAGTTTCAATCTTGTAGCTTATCGGGGAGTTAATTAAATTTCAATTACAAAATTCGTGCCATCCAACCAACCAGCCTGTCAAGTCAAGCTAAATAAAACCGTTTAAAACAAACAGGTTTGAGCATACTATAACCCTGCAAAAATCGCGAGTACTTTATGCATGCATGTATGGAGTACTCGCTATGGACCAAGCGAGTGCTCCAAAATTAACCAGAATTCATACAAAAAATATGGTCCAATTAACATTGCGATGTCCTAGGACCGGACCATATACTCCAGCTCCTCATTACATCAGAGTAATACATGGAGTACCAACAGTCCAATAAACATAGTGTAGTGATTACAATCGTTAACAAGTAAGGAAGGCTAAGTTCGGGTGTAACCGAACATTACATACTCAGTTGAGAGCTATGGAGACAAAATAAGGAAAATCACCAGGTAGGAAAATGAACCTAGGGTAACCCTGGAATGTGGTTGTATGACATGTGTATCAAATGGAAGGTATTAAAGAGTATTTTAAGAGAGAGTAGGCCATAGTTCTATGGATGGACGCCATTTAGGGATATCGCCATAAAGGTGGACCAGGGCTGACTCTAGAATGTGTTTGTACGATGTGGGTATCAAATGAAAGGTGATAATGAGTATTTTAAAAGGGAATGGGCTTTAGTTCTATAGGTGAACGCCTTTTCGAGAAATCCCCATAAAGGTGGACCAGGGGTGACTCTAGAATATGTTTGTACGATATGGGTATCAAATGAAAGCTGTTAATGAGTATTTTGAAAAGGAGTGATCCTTAGTTCCCTAGGTGGACGCCGTTTCGAGATATCGTCATAAAGGTGGACCAGGGGTGTCTCTAGTTGTACGATATGGGAATCAAATGAAAGGTGTTACTGAGCGTTTTAAGAGGGAGTGGGCATTAGGTCTATAGGTGGACGCCTTTTCGAAATGTCGCCATTAGGGTGGGCCAGGGGTGACTCTAGAATGTGTTTGTACGATATGGGTATCAAACGAAAGGTGTTACTGAGCATTTTAAGAGGGAGTGGGCATTAGGTCCATAGGTGGACGCCTTTTCGAGATATCGCCATTAGGGTGGGCCAGGGGTGACTCTGGAATGTGTTTGTACGATATGGGTATCAAATGAAAGGTGGTAATGAGTATTTTAAAAGGGAGTAATCCTTAGTTCTATAGGTGGACGCCTTTTCGAGATATCGCCATTAGGGTGGGCCAGGGGTGACTCTAGAATGTTTGTACGATATGGGTATCAAACGAAAGGTGTTACTGAGAATTTTAAGAGAAAGTGGGCATTAGGTCTATAGGTGGGCGCCTTTTCGAGATATCACCATTAGGGTGGGCCAGGGTGACTCTAGAATGTGTTTGTACGATATGGGTATCAAATGAAAGGTGGTAATGAGTATTTTAAAAGGGAGTAATCCTCAGTTCTATAGGTGGACGCCTTTTCGAGATATCGCCATAAAGATTGACCAAGGGTGACTCTAGAATGTTTGTACGATATGGGTATCAAACGAAAGGTGTTACTGAGCATTTTAAGACGGAGTGGGCATTAGGTCTATAGGTGGACGCCTTTTCGAGATATCGCCATTAGGGTGGGCCAGGGGTGACTCTAGAATGTTTGTACGATATGGGTATCAAACGAAAGGTGTTACTGAGCATTTTAAGAGGGAGTGGGCATTAGGTCTATAGGTGGACGCCTTTTCGAGATATCGCCATTAGGGTGGGCCAGGGGTGACTCTAGAATGTTTGTTTGATATGGGTATCAAAGGAAAGGTGTTACTGAGCATTTTAAGAGGGAGTGGACATTAGGTCTATAGGTGGACGCCTTTTCGAGATATCGCCATTAGGGTGGGCCAGGGGTGACTCTAGAATGTTTTTACGATATGGGTATCAAACGAAAGGTGTTACTGAGCATTTTAAGAGGGAGTGGGCATTAGGTCTATAGGTGCACGCCTTTTCGAGATATCGCCATTAGGGTGGGCCAGGGTTGACTCTAGAATGTGTTTGTACGATATGGATATCAAAGTAAAGGTATTAATGAGGGTTTTAAAAGCGAGTGGCCCTTAGATGTATATGTGAAGGCGTTCTCGCGATATCGACCAAATGTGGATCAGGTGATCCAGAAAATCATCTGTCAGGTACTGCTAATTTATTTATATATTCAATAACACTAACAGTATTCCTGCCAAGATTCCAAGGGCTGTTGATTTCGCCTTGTAGAAATTTTTCATTTTCTTCTACTTAATATGGTAGGTGTCACACCCATTTTACAAAGTTTTTTCCAAAGTTATATTTTGCGTCAATAAACCAATCCAATTACCATGTTTCATCCCTTTTTTCGTATTTGGTATAGAATTATGGCATTTTTTTAATTTTTCGTAATTTTCGATATCGATAAAGTGGGCGTGGTTATGGTCGGATTTCGGCCATTTTTTATACCAAGATAAAGTGAGTTCAGATAAGTACGTGGGCTAAGCTTAGTAAAGATATATCAGTTTTTGCTCAAGTTATTGTGTTAACGGCCGAGCGGAAGGACAGACGGTGGACTGTGTATAAAAACTGGGCGTGGCTTCCACCTATTTCGCCCATTTTCACAGAGAACAGTTAACGTCATAGAATCTATGCTCATACCAAATTTCAAAAGGATTGGTAAATTTTTGTTCGACTTATGGCATTAAAAGTATTCTAGACACACTAAATTAAAATGGGCGGAGCCACGCCCATTTTGAAATTTTCTTTTATTTTTGTATTTTGTTGCACCATATCATTACTGGAGTTGAATTTTGACTTAATTTACTTATATACAGTAAAGATATTAAATTTTTTGTTAAAATTTGAATTTAAAAAAATTTTTTTTAAAAAGTGGGCGTGTTCTTCATCCAATTTTGCTAATTTTTATTTAGCACATATATAGTAATAGTAGTAACGTTCCTGCCAAATTTCATCATGATATCTTCAACGACTGCCAAATTACAGCTTGCAAAACTTTTAAATTACCTTCTTGTAAAAGTGGGCGGTGCCACGCCCATTGTCCAAAATCTTACTAATTTTCTATTCTGCGTCATAACGTCAACCCATCTACCAAGTTTCATCGCTTTAACCGCCTTTGGCAATGAATTATCGCATTTTTTCGGTTTTTCGAAATTTCGATATCGAAAAAGTGGGCGTGGTTATAGTCCGATATCGTTCATTTTAAACAGCGATCTGAGATGAGTGCTCAGGAACCTACATACCAAATTTCATCAAGATACTTCAAAATTTACTCAAGTTATCGTGTTAACGGACGGACGGACGGACGGACGGACGGACGGACGGACATGGCTCAATCAAATTTTTTTTGGATCCTGATTATTTTGATATATGGAAGTCTATATCTATCTCGATTCCTTTATATATGTACAACCAACCGTTATCCAATCAAACTTAACATACTCTGTGAGCTCTGCTCAACTGAGTATAAAAACGAGCAATGATCGGCTTCCCTGCAAAAATCGTTGGACCATGTGGTCCACTGGAGTACTTACCATTATACTCCACTGTAATGCAGCAATGAACCAACTCATGTTTCTACACGAGCACATTGTAAGGCGATCATTTCTCGTTTTTAACGATTGTAATCACTACACGATGTTTATTGGACTGTTGGTACTCCATGGATTACTCTGATGTAATGCGGAGCTGGAGTATATGGTCCAGTCATAGGACATCGCAATGTTAATTGGACAATATTTTTTGTATGAATTGCGGTTAATTTTGGAGTACTCGGTTGGTCCATAGCGAGTACTCTATACATGCATGCATGGAGTACTCGCGATTTTTGCAGGGTTACAACATGTTCGTGTAGAAATATGATTTGCTCCATCGCTGCATTACAGTGGAGTAGAATTGTAAGTACTCCAGTGGACCACATGGTCCAACGATTTTTGCAGGGAAATTGCACGGATTGCAAATAATTTTTTACGTGTATTTTGTTGTTGGTACTTTAAAATCTGTGTAATCCGTGCACGGTTTGCAAGACAAAGCGATACCCTTATTAATACCGACACATAATGATCGATACACAGAGTTTTACAATTGGGGAAAGATTCTTCGTATTTTGTGCGTGCCCTCTCAGCAAGCCTGATAGTCAATAGTAAGTGAGAGTCCAATCTGGATGTGTACAATTTCAGTTTGACAAAGTTTACGTACAGATGTTGTTGGGCAGATTTCGCTCTTCTACTTATATTTGTGACTTAGCTCTTACAACGACGTTTATTGCAAATGGAACCTGGTTCTCCTTTTCTCAGCGCTATGTGTAAGGTTTCATTCTAGCTCGCCGGGAAGTTAATTCCGAGTCGCCACCTATCAAAGTTTTTCCCCTTATTAAATGCCTTATCGTCGGGTTCTCGACTATGTATCCGTTATTGATATTGTAGCTCAGTGAGAAGTAGCTCAAAAACTTATCGTAAGATTTCATTCGATTCGTACAAATTTTCGAAATATCTAGATCCGTGCAAGACTAGGGAACTCTTTTTATCGTATGTCTTAAACTATCATTGACCATACTTAATTGGTGCTCTAAGACATGTAAATGCTCACAGAATATTGTACTAGAAATGTCCGAAAAAAACAACTTCACTGTACATTAACCTTCACTCTTAAAGATACGAAAATAACATAACACGTAAACGTGTAATATTACCTACTTCAGTGATTGCATGTGTCTTAAGTGCCGCTGACGAGCCCTCAAGTAGTCGTTTTGCAAGCGCTGAAAGCTCAGTTTAAGTGAATGGCTAGACATGCAATACAGCCGGCAAGATAACCTTGACCTTTGTAGATCAATTATTATGTCAATATGCTCTTATATAATAGTTTATACTAGATTATGCGATGCACTTAACAAAAATACTCATCTTCCAATAGAAAATAGTTAAAAAAGATCAATAGAAGTGCGCTGTGAAGTACTTCCGGTGGTTTCTCACTTAAAGCAGCAGTTTATGGCAGTAGCTGATCAACAAACGCACTTTTAAGTATCAACTGAGGGTTAAAGCTTAAGCAATTTTTATGTGCTAGAAGTCTATAAATATGCAGAAAGAAACTGCATAAGCCGACAGTTTAACGCGAAAACACGTAGAGTTAGAACAAAAAAGATTGGAAAAAATAATTCATACAATTCTCTCTAATATTAACTTCTCGTAGATACCATTTCTTTAGCTCGAGATGGCTGTCAACTCAATTTTTCTTTACATCATCTCTCTTCTATTACTTATCATCGTTGGTTGTGGCACGTATTTAGTAGATCATTCTGGAGAGATCGTCGAAGCTTATAATGAGGATGTAACCACAGGTGAGAATGCATTTGCGAAGGTTATCGAGTACGAGCGAAATGAAGTGAGTCAAATGGATTCCAATGAGACGATACAGCCATATAATATACTGATCACTAGACCGCTACCCCAATGCCCTAAAGGCTATATTTTGGTTAACAAACGATGCCACAGAAGAGTGAAAACAGGGGAAGGAGAAAAACCGAAAGAGATTTCAGTGAAAATATAAAAATAAAAATGTTGATATGAGCTGTGACTAAAAAACTAATTTATATGAATAAACTAAGTATTAAAAAAGTAAAAAAAATATTGGCGAAATCGATTGGTTTTTGTTGGCGAGCCGGAGCCAAAGTGATATTGCTGGGAGCCATACAGAGCCAATCGAGCCACCTTGCTTTAAAATGTTTAAAGCATTCTGTAAACTGTTACCTTGGTCTGTCCATTTCACATATTTTTGTGAGATTTCACGAGCTTAAAGCCTCCTTACCGACTTTATGATGTTTTAATTGTTTAAATATCACCACTCATAGAAAAGTGCAGGAACGAAACCGAGAGAGTCGTTATAATAAGGAAAATTAAGGCCGGTTTTGGACTTTATAGTCCCGGCTAAGATGAGCAGCTTTGATACATGAGCGTTTAATTTTAGTCTTTTACTTTTGTCTTGCATGGTAAAACTCCGACCCAATACCAGAGGAACGATTTATTCAAAGTAAAAAATTTAATACCAAACGATGCCTAGGAAACTCAACTGTAATTGGAGTGGTAAGGTCTAATATACAGCGTTGTGTTTTACATTCCAATTTGGTTTCATTCCTTGAGTAGTGTATATAGTTTGTTGTATCCGAAAGATGATGTTCTAGTCTATAGCAGAGCTGTTCGTAGAATTTCGAAAACATGCCGCGTGAGCGTAGCGACGAAAATTCATGATAGGGAGAAGTCAATCGGTTTTCGGTTCTTATTCAAACAGGAAAGTGAAACTTTAAGTTAAAGGGAGAAAACCGGGGTAAGTGTAAAATAAGAAGAGATAAAGCGAAAATCATAGATAAAAGAACAGAGGAGGAAGGGGTTGAGAATCGAATAAAGAGGAGAGGTACAGAGATAGGTATAGGGAGAGCAAAAGAGAGAAAGTTAGAGTGGGAGCCCCAAATGAAAAATAGAAAATAAAAAGAGGTAGACAGGAGGAAAAATAGTGGAACTGAATGTTTTATAGAATGGAAATGGAGGCGAAATAATTGTAGGGGGAGCAATTGAAAGAACGTAAGAGTGGGAGTGAGGAAATAAATAAACCAAAGTTGGGATGGAATAACATTTTCCGGTTTCGCTATTAAATGTACCTATTGAATCAAAATTTTGTTAGTCATGGGTTTGCCACGTTTTTTTATAGCTATTGTCTTTTACAATTGTCTTTTTATACTCAGTTGAGCAGAGCTCACAGAGTATATTGACTTTGATTGGATAACGGTTGGTTGTACAGGTATAAAGGAATCGAGATAGATATAGACTTCCATATATCAAAATCATCAGTATCGAAAAAAAATTCGTCCGTCCGTCCGTCTGTCCGTTAACACGATAACTTGAGTAAATTTTGAGTTATCTTGATGGAATTTGGTACGTAGATTCCTGGGCACTCATCTCAGATCGCTATTTAAAATGAACGATATCGGACAATAACCACGCCCACTTTTTCGATATCGAAAATTTCGAAAAATCGAAAAAGTGCGATAATTCATTACCAAATACGGATTAAGCGATGAAACTTGGTACGTGAGTTGAACTTATAACGCAGAATAGAAAACTAGTAAAATTTTGAACAACGGGCGTCGCAGCGCCCACTTTTAAAAGAAGGTAATTTAGAAGTTTTGCAAGCTGTAATTTCGCAGTCGTTGAAGATATTATGATGAAATTTGGCAGGAACGTTACTCTTATTACTATATGTCTGCTTAATAAAATTAGCAAAATCGGAGAACGACCACGCCCACTTTTTAAAAAAAAATTTTTTTTAAATTTAATTTTTAAAAGAAAAGTTAATATCTTTACAGTATATAAGTAAATTATGTCAACATTCAAATCCAGTAATGATATGTTGCAACAAAATACAAAAACAAAAGAAAATTTCAAAATGGGCGTGGCTCCGCCCTTTTTCATTTAATTTGTCTAGGATACTTTTAATGCCATAAGTCGAACAAAAATTTACAAATCCTTGTGAAATTTGGTAGAGGCTTAGATTCTAGGACGATAACTATTTTCTGTGAAAAAGGGCGAAATCGGTTGAAGCCACTTCCAGTTTTTATACACAGTCCACCGTCTGTCCTTCCGCTCGCCCGTTAACCCGATAACTTGAGCAAAAATCGATATATCTTTACTAAACTCAGTTCACGTACTTATCTGAACTCACTTAGTATTGGTGTAAAAAATGGCCGAAATCCGACTATGACCACGCCCACTTTTTCGATATCGAAAATTACGAAAAATGAAAAAAATGCTATAATTATATACCAAATACGAAAAAGGGGATGAAACATGGTAATTGTATTGGTCTATTGGCTCAAAATATAACTTTAGAAAAAAACTTGGTAAAATGGGCGTGACACCTACCATATAAAGTAGAAGAAAATGAAAAAGTTTTGCAGGGCGAAATCAAAAGCCCTTGGAATCTTGGAAGGAATACTGTTCGTGGTATTACATATATAAATAAATTAGCGGTACCCGACAGATGATGTTCTGGATCACCCTGGTCCACATTTTGGACGATATCTCGAAAACGCCTTCACATATACAACTAAGAGCCACTCCCTTTTAAAACCATCATTAATACCTTTAATTTGATACCCATATCGTACAAACACATTCTAGAGTCACCCCTGGTCCACGTTTATGGCGATATCTCGAAAAGGCGTCCACATATAGAACTAAGGCCCACTTTTTTTTCAAATACTCATTAACACCTTTCATTTGATACTCATACCGTACAAACAAATTCTAGAGTCACCCCTGGTCCATCTTTATGGCGATATCTCGAAAAGGCGTCCATCTATAGAACTTAGGCCCACGTCCTTTTAAAATGCTCATTAATACCTTTTTTCATTTGATACCCATATCGTACAAAATAAATTCTAGAGTCACCCCTGGTCCACCTTTATGGCGATATCTCGAAAAGGCGTCCACCTATAGAACTTAGGCCCACTCCCTTTTAAAATTATCATTAACACATTTCATTTGATACCATATCGTACAAACAAATTCTAGAGTCAGGCCTGATCCACCTTTATGGCGATATCCCTAAATGGCGTCCACCTATAGAACTATGCCCCACTTCCTCTTAAAATACTCTTTAATACCTTCCATTTGATACACATGTCATACAAGCACATTCCAGGGTTACCCTAGCTTCTTTTTACAACATGGTGATTTTTCCTTACTTTGTCTCCACAGCTCTCAACTGAGTATGTAATGTTCGGTTACACCCGAACTTAGCCTTCCTTACTTGTTTTATTTACTGTGCGATTCGGCATCGCCAACACACAATGAAGTCATACGATTGTCATCATTTATTTTACATTTACAAAAAAAGTTGCATTTTTTTTCAAATAGCGTTGTTGGTCTCGCATGCAGTTAATCAGAAGTTTTATATAATTTTAAAGCAAAATATTTCCCATTTTTTACAATGTCAATAATAGAATATACATGAGCTTGGAAATATAATTTCCTAGGGGAGGAGCCGACAGTACCGAAGTAGGTTAGCTATATCAGTGTAACAAAACCTCGCCCTGAGTGTGACACCTGGTGATGCAACAGCTCCATGCTATTCCACGCACCACTCCATTGAAGATACTAGCTGAGTCGGGGAGACGAATAAAGAGTGCTACATACATGCTATCTCCCCAGTCTATTCCAGAGGGAAACCTAGGTTTAAAATTCTCTTCGAAGTTGAATATGGAAGAAACGAAGTCTGTTATCCCGTCCACACCTGCAAACCAATGCGGCTATACTGCTTCTCGCTTTGATTCAAATGGCTGTGCCACTCAGTGCGTCTATTGGTGACGATTTTAGAGCTTCATTATACCCAGCTGTACTTGTACACACTCACTCTGAGTGTGGATTTCGCTGTGTACAGACGTGTTTTGTAGTCGCGGACAGTTGTGCTAAACAAATTCAGTGTGTATACCGAGAGAGTGTGATTAGTGCGTTTTGTAGAAAAACAAAGTTGTAAAAACCGTTGTTTGTGTTACTTACTGTAAGCAATTACAGCAATTACTGTAAGTATTGGACAATTGGAGCCCCAAGTTAGCGGTCAGCCGAAGGTCAATCTCCGGCGGAGCCCTAATTTCTGTGCGCGTGTTTTGGTTGTTACCAATTTTCACCCTAACCTCAAAGTGCTTGCACGTGGAGGTAGACTTGTGTGTGTGCGCGCATTAAACCGGTTGTGTGTGAGTACCCAGGTGAAAACTTGTGTGTGACTATACACTGTTCCGCTTGGGACCAGTGTTGGTCTACTCGCTCAGTGAGCAATTGTGGACTGCCTGCGTAAGGGGGCATAAACCCAAACTCGAATTAGTGGCAGTATCAGCTGTAGCATTTATAGTCTGTCCGTTCAGCTCGGCGTAGCTTCGTGCCGGTCGACTCGTCCCCGATACGGGGAACAGTGTTCCGTCCGTCGGGGCGTTGGTAGTGACCACGTCAGCATTTTGCTGACAAACAGCGTACGAGCTACGTCACCGCGTTTTGCTATAGCTGACGGGTTGGGCTGCTACTGCTGCTGACCACTGGTTCCGAGTGGTTATAGCCCTCTAATTTAGGACAGCCTACATTCGCCCAGTGGGCATCGGTCTTCTCCTGGTGACTACTTCCACATCCGTGTCGTGCAAGTGTGACCAGGTTTGTCTCTGGCGGCAGGCGCTTTGGGGAAATGAAGGGTGGTACAAGGGGCGGTGTAAGGAAGCGTCCGGGGCCGCGCTCCGCCGGAGGTCGTTCTTCTGCGGCCGCCGCTGATGGGTCGACCTCGGGGGACGAAAAAGGGGTAAGCTCGAGGCAGTTCCTTAAAACGAACACCGGGAAGGCTACCGCTGTGCAACCCGGTCGCAAAGCGGTAAAGGAGACGGGTAAGTCGGGGATACCGGTGGCGTCGGGGAGGGCGACCACCTCAAAAATCGCTGAACGGGGAGGCAAGGGCGGGCCGAGTAAGTCCGCGAAGTCAGAGGATGAGGAGAGTGTTCTCCCGAAATCCGACGACGACGCGGACTTACCCAGTCTGCCCGAATCCGGGGTATCCGGGGTATGTCCCTTAAGTTGGGACAAATCAGATGTAGTGGGGGGTGCCGGATTCGCTGCTGAGTCCGTGGTGACTACTGTCGCTGGCCCCTCAACCGAAGGTAGAGCAGCCGATGGCGTGCCAAAGACTGCTGCCGACGTTGAGGGTGCAATCGACGGTGGTAAATCTGCGGGCAATGACGCAAACGAGCCGGCGAAGTCTTTAGGGGGGGAGCTAAGGGGAAAGAATACTGTAGAAAATTCTGGGGAGAAGGGCGCTGGCGCTGTTGACAGCTGTGGACCACCCGCTGGCACCGAGCTTTCCGGCGGCCAGTCCGCTGGAGGTAAGGTTGCGAGCGGGGGATCCCCTGCAGCTGGAGGGAGCGCTAGTGCTTCGAGAGCTGCCCCTGGAGTGGACGGCTCCTGGGTTGTTGCCCTAAAGAGGATCACCGCTAGATTTAGCAAGGTGGTCTTTGGAGACAGCGGTGCAGACCTCAAGTCTGCTGAGAGGCTGATGGAGGTTTCCTCAGAATATGAGGCCCTCCTAATGACGGCTATAGCCGAGAATGCCCGACTCCGCGGACAAATTGAGGCGATGTCACTGCGGGGCGTCGTGCTGGGAGGTGCATCCCCGCGAAGCGGTGGACCTGCCGCCGCAGATCGTTTGGCGATGCCGCCTCCGGTCACGACGATCCCGGCTGCCATCGTACCTGCGCCTGCTGTACCAAAGCCGCTCCACACCTGGTCGGCGGTCGTCAAGGGCGGCAAACCGGGGTCTCTACAAAAGAGGTAGTGGAGAAGATTAACAAGGAGGTTGGGCCGACACTTGGTGTACGTGTGCACCAAGTGAAACCTGTGCGGTCGGGGGGGGGGTAGTTATTCGCCTACCCTCCAAGGAGGAGCGGGACAAAGTCCTCGCCAACAAGAAGTTCTCCGAGGTGGGATTAGAAGTGAGCGAAAACCGGAAGCAAGGCACTAGGGTGATCATTCGGGGGGTTTATGCGCAAATCTCCCCTGATGAATTCATGGAGGAGGTCTTCCGTCTGAACCTCGCGAAGGTTGACCCTGAGTGCCAGAAGTCAGAGGTTAGGCTGATCAGTCGACCTTGGAAGGCAGACGTCGATGGAGCAACGGTGACCGTCACCCTGGAGGGACCGGACAAGTTAATGTCCCCCCTCTTGGATGCGGGCCGTTGCTACATCAAATGGTTTTCCTTCCCGGTTCGGCCGGAGAGTCAAACCTATAGCTGCTTCCGCTGTCTGAGTTTTGACCACCAGGTGAGGGATTGTGGGTTGAAGGCTGCCGTCTGTCGGAGGTGCGGACAGGAAGGGCATATTGAGGCAAAGTGCCCTAACGGGGTGCATTGCCGAAATTGTGCATTCAGGGGCAGACCCGCCGCACATCTTATGATGTCGGCGGAATGCCCGACATATGCTGCCGTTGTTGCCCGTGCACTCGCCAGACATTGATGGGTTTAGTCCTTCAACTCAATTGTCAGGGAGCGTACTCCGTTGTGTGTGAATTGGGGGCGCGCATGGCCGAGGAGAGTTGCAGTATTGCCCTGCTCCAGGAACCCTACACTACCAATGGTGTGGTGAGAGGGCTTCCTGGAGGGTTTAGGTCCTTTTGTGACCTTCGGGGCAATGCTGCAGTTGTGGTGAATGAGCCTAATTATGAATGCTTGTTGTTGAATGCGTCTGAATGGGGAATATGTGTGAGCATTGAGGGCTCCTTCGGGAGAGCCGTCTTTGCAAGCATATATTGTAAGTTTGGAGAACCCATGGAACCATACATCCGATACCTAGATACGGTGCTACTACTGGCGAGTAGCACGCCAGTTATCATTGGTGTGGATGCCAATGCCGTATCCCCTATATGGCATAGCAAAATATCCAGGACTTCTCCTGGATATGCTAGTCATGGACGGGGCGAGGCGTTGGGCGAGTGGGTACTCACCTCTCACGTTCATGTTGTGAACGAACCGAGTGGGTGGTACACATTCGATGGGCCCATGGGCAGGAGTGACATTGATGTTACTCTGATGAATGAGCCAGCAGCGAGAGCGTTCAGTTGCGGATGGAGAGTAAGGGGGGGTGAGGGGATAAGCGACCATAATCTCATTGAGATTGTGGTTGCTCCCCGTACCACCCCGGATATGCTTGGTACGCCTTCCGTAATGGGGTGGCGTACTGCCGGGGCAAATTGGACTCTGTACGGGTTATACGTCGAGCAGGAGGTGACTGCTACACCCCTCGATGTATTTGCAGAGCTCCCAGTAGATCAGCAGATTGCCCTCTTGAACGCCTGTATCTGGCGGGTCAATGACAGCATGTTTGAAAGGTGGAAGAAGGAGCGTTTTCGCTGTGTCAGGTGGTGGACGCGCGAACTGACCCAGAAGAGGAGATCTGTCAGGCGCCTGAGACGTCGGTTTCAACGCGCCCGGCATATCGATTCCGATGGTCTGTCCCAGCTTAGAAGTCAATTAAGTGTGGAAACGCGTGAGTATAAGAGAATGGTTGTAGAGGTGAAAGAGGAACAATGGCGCAACTTCGTGTCTGAAAATTCGAACGACCCCTGGGGACAGGTCTACAAGATCTGTAGGGGTCGCCGCCAGACCGAAGTTAATTCCCTCCGTGTGGGCGAGCGAACAATATCAACATGGAGGGAATGTTCGGAGCTGCTTATTGAAGGGTTCTTTCCTAGGGCGGAGGTCCAGGTGCCTCCCCTTGCACAAGACGTACCTGTACCTCCACTAGAAGTTGAAGAGTTGGACTATGCATTTGGCCTGGTTAGGTCTAAACGGTCTCCGGGTTTGGATGGAATAAACGGAGAAATGTGCAAGTGTTTGTGGAAGTTTATTCCGGAATACTTGGAAGCCGTTTATGACAAATGCATATGGGAGGGTTACTTCCCACGTGAGTGGAAAGCTGCTAGGGTTGTCGTTCTTCTGAAGTCGCCTGACAAAATAAGATCTGATCCTCGGTCTTACCGAGGTATCAGCCTTCTCCCAGTGCTTGGTAAAGTGCTGGAGAGGGTTATGGTTGAGCGGCTTCAGGAGCTAGTTGGGGGTAACCAATCGGATAGACAGTTTGGGTTCAGGAAAGGACGCAGCATTGAAGACGCCTGGATGCATGTCCAAGACTGTGTAGAGAGAAGCTCCAATAAATATGCCCTTGGCATATTTATTGACTTCAAGGGGGCGTTTGACTTCCTGCGCTGGGACAGGGTTATCGAGCGGTTAGTGGAGCTCGGCTGCCCGGAAATTGCTTTGTGGCAGAGCTATTTCTCGGACAGACGAGCTACTATCGTTGGTGCCTGCGAAAGTGTGGAAAGGGAGGTGGCTCGTGGTTGTCCGCAGGGATCCATCTGTGGTCCATATATATGGAACATGATGATGGACTCCTTGTTAAGGCAACTCGAGCATCTTTGCAAATTCAGCGCCTATGCGGATGACCTCCTCTTATTAGTAGAGGGGGATTCTCGCGCCAGCATTGAGCGTACCAGCGAGTCACTATGTCAAGTAGTGGCTGGCTGGGGCGCCCATGTTGGCGTAGAGATCTCGGTGGACAAAACTGTGATGATGCTGCTCAAGGGCAGATTGTCACAGAATCGCCCACCGGTTGTCCGTATCGGCGGGGTTAGCATCAGGTACGCGACGAAAGTCAAATACCTGGGGCTGACAATGGGTGAGCGAATGAACTTCCTGCCACACTTGGATGCTGTCAGAGATAGGATGCAGAATGTTTCGGGGCAGTTACGACGAATCATTCGGAGTGACTGGGGCCTGAGTCGCCGTGCCGTTCGTACAATATATCGTGGCCTATTCGTAGCATGCGCTACCTTTGGTGCCGCCATATGGTACCGAACGGTCATGACTGCTCATGGTCAGAGGCGCGTGCTGAGCATACAGAGGTGCATGATGCTCCCATGCTTGCCCTTGTGCCGTACCGTTTCCACGGATGCGATGCAGGTGCTTCTTGGTGCACCCCCTCTCGACCTGGTGGTTATACAGCTTGCTGTTTCCTTCAGGCTGAGAAGGAGGGCAAGTTTGCCGCTGTTGGAGGATGAATGGGCCGCCGACGATAATGTGGAGAGTGGATGGTTGGAAAATAGGCGTCGATTAGAAGGGGTGGTTAGAGGGAAGTGGCAGGAGCGCTGGGACAATAGTCCCAACGGCAGGGTAACGTACGGGTACATCCGGGACGTTTCATTTGTGGCGGAAAATCCAGACTTCAGATTTAGTCTGAGCCTGGGTTTTCTGCTTACTGGTCATGGTCCTCTTAATGCATTCTTGCATAAGAGGAGCTTGAGCGAAACGGAGGGGTGTGTATGTGGGGCTGCATATGAGGATTGGTTGCATGTGTTGTGCGAGTGCCCGGAGTACTCGGACATAAGGGATTTGGGTAGTTTTGGGGTTAATGCTGATGAAGGTAGAGTTGATGTAAGCGGAGCGCTCTCCACTAGTCGGACTATTGATTTGCTCAATAGGTATGCTTTTGAGGTGTTTAGACGGAGGAGACGTGGTGGTGACCGTGGTGGTTAAACTGTGTGTGTGTTCGTGGATGTGGGGGGGGTTCTAACCCCACCTCACCCCTAGGCGGCCGGTCCGGAGTAGGTGGATACTCAACCGGAAGTGGCTTCGGCTGCGAAAGTCAGACCAAGACTTTAAAGTGGTACCACGGGGAACAGATAGCCCGCGGAGCTTGCTCCGTTTCTGTTCATTGCGGTTGGCCCCTTTGGGAGCATCGTGGTGGCTGTGGTTGATATCCGAATGCGGTAAGAGTTGGTCAGCTCGAATGTGGAGTTGCATTGCAACCGGGTGCCATGACCCATAGAATGGAAGAGGTGTTAGATAGGCCTCCAACCCCACCAAGGTGATGATGTGTCCACTCACATTATCGATTGGTACCAAGGTAAGCGAGCCTTGGGGGCTGGTCAGACCCGCTTTGACCTGTGTACTTGGTACATGCGTGAGGTTAGGTCTTCGAAGACAGGCACTCACGTAAAACCTACACTCGCTGTACTTGTACACAGGGTATTATATTTTTGATTGGATAACGGTTGGTTGTACAGGTATAAAGGAATCGAGATAGATATAGACTTCCATATATCAAAATCATCAGTATCAAAAAAAAATTCGATTGAGCCATGTCCGTCCGTCTGTCCGTTAACACGATAACTTGAGTAACTATTGAGATATCTTCACTAAATTTGGTACGCGCGCTTATCTGGACCCAGAATAGATTGGTATTCGAAATCGGATGATAACCACGCCCACTTTTTATATATATAACATTTTGGAAAACACAAAAAACCTGATTATTTAGTAAATAATACACCTAGAATGTTGAAATTTGACGTGTGGACTCATATTGAGACTTTTGATAAAAATTTAAAAAAATTCTTAAAATGGGCGTGGAACCGCCCTCTTGTGATAAAATCAATTTTACAAATATTATTAATCATAAATCAAAAATCGTTAAACTTATCGTAACAAAATTCGGTAGAGAGGTTGCCTTTGCTATAAGAAATACTTTGAAGAAAAATTAACGAAATCGGTTAAGGACCACGCCCACTTTTATAAAAAAGATTTCTAAAAGGGTCGTGGACGAATAAAATAATGTATATTGGAACGATTTTCCGTCATTTTTTGTCTGTTTGTCTCGAAACCAAATTTAACAAGGGATGGCGGAAAATCGCTCCAACATGCATCATTTATCCACCCTGACGGAAAATCAACAAAACAACAACAGCGAATAAAATAAGCTATATCTTTGCAAAAAAAGAGATTTATATCAATGTTATTTCATTTCCCAAGTCGATTTATAACAATAAATAGGAAAAAATTCAAATTAAAAAAAAAAAATGGTCGTGGCACCGCTCCTTTTATGACTTACTCGGGAGCCATAACTCGAAGAAAAATTAGTTCAGAATATAACCGTATGTATATATATTCTTGAGCAGCCTTGTAACACTATTAAGCACACAAAACAAACAACAACAGCATTTCAAGTGTACAGCTGGGTATGTATTGTTCGGTTTCACTCGAACTTGGACTTTCTTACTTGTTTTTGTTTAGTTTTTTAAATACTGTATTGCTTCTCTGAGGCTACGCTGATATGGGCTCTAACAGCTAATGTAATGCCTCATAAAAAATTATGGTTTCAAGTGCCAGTTTTTGCTAACCATTTTGAACCACGAATAGTATGCAAAGCAGGCCTTTTATTTCCTTCTTTTGGGTTTAAGCTTCCAGATAACTATTTCCAGATAGTCTATTTCGGCGTTGGAGTACTTGACTCGCATGGAGGCCGGGAATTCTGTTCCATCGAAGGCAGTCGATATTAAGATACAGGAGAAAGATTATTATTGTGTACGGTTGTCCTAAAACTCGTCCCCCTCAAAGCAGCGGCGTCCCTGACAAATTTATAGAAAATTAAAAATTAACTAACAACTAATTTATAATAGAGATTAGACATTAAATGCAAAGCTCAGCTCTGTGTTACAGCTAAATATTGCCCGCAGACGACTCACAGTCGCTCAGTTCAAAAGTGACCGTTAAAGTGTGAGCATCGCGTTGAATGAAGTGCGATGTTAAAAGTTAAAGCGAGTGTATCTGAATAAATTAAAAAAGTAAACACGGATGCGGTGAAGCAGTAAACGTTAAGTGATAAAGTAAATAATAATATTAAAACCAAAACAACAAACCGCTTGAAAAAAAAACATAAAAAAAAAAACAAAAAAAGTTAACAATCAAACGTAAAAAAAATCAATTAAAGAAAATAAAAGCAAAGCGAAAAAAGATGCTATCATCAACAAAGTTGGAAATATTGTGGTTTTTGTTGTTGCAGTTGCTAATTGCAACAACGTCAGTACAATGCGTTGAATTACAGCAGCGAGAGATACAAAACAACACAACTACAGTAGCAGCCGAAATGGCGGTGACGAGTGCGACGCCGGCGACACTAACACCAGCAACAGCGACGACGACGGCGAAAGCAACTTTAAATATAAGAGGCAATCTTATGCAGATTGGCGGTATGCAAAATCTGTCGAAAAAAGAAACTTTGGAAAAGAATGGTAATTATAAAGCTGGTGTGTATTGACGGCTGAGTGTAAGATTCCCAAAGTTATTTGCCAGTTTACAAATGCCAAAACCCAAAAACATCATACTTGATCCCGAAATTGTGATTATTCGGCCTGGATTCACTACGAACTTTTTACTTATATCTATTGTGCTTGAACTTTAAGTCTATTACTCTATGTGAAGGCTTTTAATGTTTTTAAGTACCTCTTCAAGCTTTATACTCCACATCCCAAAGTGGTTAAGAGTCACTCCACCTAGAGAGTAGAGTTTCTGCCTTGCTAAAGCGCCGCAATCGCAAGCTCATAAGCTCACAAAAGCAACAGATTTGTGTATCGGTTTGATCTAACTTACTTAGGTGATATTATAGACTACTGTATTATATATAGTACTTAGTGGGAGTTCAAAGGTCCTCTTTGCTTAGATTAACACGTTTGGTTTGAGTATAAACAATTTGGCCTGACTTTGCCCTTGGCACTTAATCCAGTCTTGTCTAAACTGCTTTGTTTCCCAGTTACTTAAGGGTTTCCCTAGTGTGTGACTTTGTGAGTCCACAGAAGGGCTTTGGCCATAGAATGCTGCTATATCATCCTGCTTGGCTAGGTAATCTGCCAGTTCATTATCTTCATGCTCCCGATGCTCGTGAGCCCATCCTGTTTTTAGCTCCCAGATTACTTAGGGCTCCAATGCATTCATCTACTAGATTAGAACCTGTTGTGTGGCATTCTCTACTGCATACTAATATTGCATGGATATCTGCTTGCAAAATAGTGGTGTACCATTTTATAGGTATCGATTTCTTGAAGTTTCGCCCATAGATGTCAGATTCGATTTTCCTTCATCAAATTTCGATCCATCTGTGAACCAAACCACTGAGCCAGGATCACTGTATGGATTTCCTGTTTCCCAAAGTGTTCTGTTCACAATGGACACCTAAAATTTCCGTAAGATTCTGAGCGTAGGGGCCGTTGATTCGATAAACTTTGACATTTGTCTTAGGGTGTGCTGATTCTGCAGTCACGATGCTGGCATAGATGTTCAGCAGTCACTTCTAGTAGGGATAGTCAGTGCTCCGTTCAAAATTTTTGCTTTAGTCAATGAACCTGCTGATATCTTTAACGAAGCATTTAGCAACTTCCTGAATATCCGATAGAATATAGGTACCCATAGTTTTAAACATGGTATGAGCTAGAGCTGGGTGTTCACACAGGTAGCGCGTGACTATTTCTTTGATGCCAATCTCCATTCTTAACCATGCAGCTCAAGCTGTTTGTGACCCGTGATTGAAGGATTTCTGTTTTTAACCCATTTAGCAGGCCCTCATTTCTTCTACTACCGTAATTCGGCTAAGTATGCTTGGTTATCTTGCCAGAGTTCGTGCAGTACCAGCAGGAGACTGCTATCACTTGGAAACTGCTATGTATGATACTTTTGATTGATGCATCTTGATCGCTTCCCAAATATCCAGAAGCGCACGGGCTTTTGCAAGTTTGTCTGCCTTTTCGTTGCCCTTAATGTTCCTGTGACAAGGAATCCATATTAGCATACTGTTCGCGAAGTAAGCTGTTAGCTGCGGCACGAAGTTATAATCCCCCATCACTAAGCGATATGAGTGCTGCTTGACTATCTAAAAAACTGCATACCTTTCGCCCTCTTACCGAGCCTTCCAGCCGGAGCGTGCATGACCCCCCCCCCCCCCCCCCCCTACACCAACCACTTTTACTTAAAAGATACTAGCCGAGTTGAGAAGGTGGACGGACAGCGACGCTTTAAGTTGTTGCTCAGAGTAGACACCAGCTCCGACGCCACAGTCCATTTTGAATTTGCCTGTATAAAACGAAACTCTGTCTTTCTTGTGGTCCTCCAGTTCCCATTTAGAGAGGCTAGTCGAAATTATGTTTTTGTATTTGTGTTAGTAAACAGTATTAGCTCCGCCTTACTAGGGTTAACGTTGAGCACGCTTCTTGCTGCCCAGGCCTGATTCAATCCTTTAAAGCGCTCTTGCTAGTATTTTACTCAAAGTCAAGGGGAATGGACTGCTTCTACCTTTACAACACACCATAGTCAATCCAAGAACTTCGTTAGAGTACTGCACGTTTTTATATTGCCTCAAAGACTACCTGTTTTCAAAGCTCAAACGCCACATTTTGAAAATTGATTGCGATGTTCAGATCGATTGCCACATTGTCTAATGGCAAGGAACACCACATTGAAGAATATGATTATGGAGTTGTCAACATTTACAGCTGACACGTTCCTTGTTTATAGAACCATACAACTTTATAGAGTCTCATTGAACCGGGCGACGAAAATGGGAAGTCTTTCAGTCGGCAAACAATATCTAAATGCAAACACATGAATATTTTAACCTAAAATTAGCCCTTCTCCCTTTATTAATTTAATGTATGTTTTCTTTTGGATAGTAAAAGTTATATTTCCATCGCACGACAATTCAGACGAAGAAACTAAATTCGATATCTATGGTCTAAAGACGACACCAAAACCAAAAGATCAAACCCAAATAGTTAATACGATGAAAACCACCGATTTAACGTCATTGGATGAAACAACAACAGTTGACACGATCCTCGCAGAAACGGACAACAAAAATTCCACGAGTAATAATGCAACAATCAAATCTCTTGATGATCGTTTGGGAATTTTAAATTTAGCGCCCCACTGCCCTGAAGGACATATTGTAGTTAATCAACGTTGCCGTAAGCGGGTTTAACCGTCCTGTGCATAGATGGGTACCCGGGTACCTTTTGCATATTCAAAAGCCATTTTTAAATAATCTACAAATATAAACGAGTTAAAATTTTGTGACATCGTATGGGAATAAGTTTTCTACAAAAAGGAGAGACAATTTTTTTAAATATATTTTCATAAAGATGGTTTTTTAATAAATTAGTTTTTTATTACTAGTTCTCATGGCTGGGATACCCAGGTACCAATAGTAGTTCTCACGTATGAACTGCCTTGTGGTACCCATGTACCCAGCCATGCGAACTAAGAAGAAAAATTATTCATGAACAGGACGGTTAATTTGTCAAATGAAATTTTTGGTTTGCTTGAACTAGACTTTTTAAAAGAAATTTGTTTTTTTTATGCTTTATGTTAGAGCATTTTTATTATCTGCTGTAAGGGGCTTTCGAATATTTAATACTTAAAATTTTTTTTTGGTTCTTTTATTAAGAGATTTTCTTTTTTTTTTTTGCTTTATTTAATAAATATTTTTCTTCATACCAATTTCCTACAACGCCTTCCCACAAGAATATAACCGTATGGACAGCGTGCCAAAGTTTCTAGCAAATTACGATTTTCCAGAGTTACCACAGTTTTATTTTTTGGGTTTTCAATAAATACATCCAGTGTTTCCAAGTTATTGCTTTTGTATTCAGTGCGCGCATTGGATTTTCCTTGATTTTCATCTAGCTCGTACAAGATATGATTTTTCCCCATGTTGCTCAGGTTAATTATCGAGTTCATATGGCTGTTTAATGGAATTTCGATAGCTGAAGAGGCGTTTAAGATAAATTAAGTATGATTAAAAAAATATCTAATATTTTAAGAAAAATTAATTTATTATTATATAATTAGAAGTAGTTAGGTATGCTGCTTTTAGTTTAATAAACAATAGCTCAGTTAATCATTTATGTAGTAAGTGAAGTGTCGATTAACTAATTCGATTAATTAACTAAATAAAAGAATTATAATCGTACAGAAAGGAAAATTTGTAATAAAAATGGCAATGGTATAAAGTCCAATAAAATACTTAACAACTAATCACTCAGTTTTAATCAATCATTTAGTCTTTACAAATAAATAATCGCAATCGCGATGAACGAACCCCAAATTCTTAATTGATTTTGACCATACTCATTCGTCATTTAATTTTAACAAATAATTAATCGAAGTCCAGACGATTCGATTTATTTTGATTAGTTTTGAGCTTAGTCTACTTTCGATAAACATATTGTCCACTCCAAGCAAAAGACTCGATGACCGATAACAGCACCTAACGTCATCCACCTGTAATCCATATACTTAGAATGATAGCATGGTTTTTTTTTTAGAGGATACATCGAAAGCATCGCCTATCCGTGGCTGAGTTCGCGCTTTTCTATTCAAAGTACCTTTATAAGTGTTTTCTTTCTTAATTTTTGGTATTTTTTTTAAGACTATGATGTTTTTTTTTTAATTTTTATAATTTTTTGCCTTTCAGTACTTTGAAGTGTGTATTACTTCGCAGGTAGGACGATTGGAGAGACTTTGTCCCCAATCCGTGCCCAAGGTGTTGCTAAACCTTCATAAGTACGAAAGCTTTGAGTTTGCTATTATTTGGACAGTTGGAGACTTTGTCCCCAATCCATGCCTACGACTTTTTATGCGGTTGGAAAGCCCATGTTTCGAATACGCGATTTGGTTCTGGTTTTGTTGCCTAGTCGTTACCACTGCGGCGATGACATTGCAAGCTTCTTTGAATTTTTTGTTGCTTTGGAGCATCTGGTCATATCTTAATATATAAAAAACACGTATCACAACATTTTTGGCGGCGATGGACTCCTAAACTACTGAACCGATTTTGAATTTGTTTTGCACCCCGTGTGTAGTTTGATCTAACTTGAGAGATAGGATAGGTTATAACTTTTATAGTCGCAATATTATTTTATTGCAAATTTTTTTATTTGTTTATACGCAATAATAAAATATTAGGTATACGCAGTGGCGATCATATTTTCAGGTGGTGCGGATATACTTCCGTGTAATTGCTTGGTGTTTATTTAAACAACCTGCTTATCAATAAAAAATATTATAGCGAATGATATCAAGTATAGCCACCGTGGTGTGATGGTAGCGTGCTCCGCCTACCACACCGTATGCCCTGGGTTCACACCCCGGGCAAAGCAACATCAAAATTTTAGAAATAAGGTTTTTCAATTAGAAGAACATTTTTCTAAGCGGGGTCGCCCCTCGGCAGTGTTTGGCAAGCGCTCCGGGTGTATTTCTGCCATGTAAAGCTCTCAGTGAAAACTCATATGCCTTGTAGATGCCGTTCGGAGTCGGCATAAAACATGTAGGTCCTCTCCGACCAATTTGTAGGGAAAATCAAGAGGAGCACGACGAAAATCGGAAGAGAAGCTCGGCTTAGATCTCTTCGGAGGTTATCGCGCCTTTCATTTATTTTTTTATTTATTTTTTATGGCTGTATATATGTTTGGACTTGCAGCGTAAACCGCAGAATGGAATCGCACGAAATTTTGCCATGACATACCCTGAGTGCGCCGATCTATGGTAGGCTATAGAGAAGAAGTTTTCGACAAGGGGGCGTGGCACCTCCAATACAACTGGAATTTTTCGTAGTCAATATATCTGAAAATATTAAGGCTAGACGACTGAAATTAGGTGAGTGGTTATATGAGACCAATCCCTACCCCCTCCAGAAAAACTGGGTATAACGAAAAAGGGGGCGTGGCACCTCCCATTATTCTATATAGTTCTGCTTTTATTTATACCCGAACGACGTCGGGTACTCTGCTAGTACTTTATATATCAGAACTAATTTGTGAAAATTGTGCTGTCCTTAATTGGCTCACATAGCCAACTCCCAAACAACTACGCCTATTGTCACAATTTCAAAAATTTCGAAAACCGCAAAAGCGAACATATGCCATCTAAACTTTTCTTTATGCAGTAAGTTTTTTTTTTAAATGTTTATCTCCCTTTAAACCTTACCATCTTCAAGTTCAGTTTCCGTTTTCAAAAAGCGAGGTATTTGACTGGGAGCAGCTGCGATTGTCTGTTGATTAAATTCCATCAACAAAATCAGACCCGTTAACAAGACTGTTAATTTGTTTATTATTAGCTTAAATGAAAACATTTTATTTATATTTTTTGGTTTTTTAGTTAATTTGTATATAATGATCCCGTTTTATTTTGGTTAAAATATTTTTGTTTTATATCTTCTTGTCCCGCCTTCGATCGCAAACTAAATGCGTTGAAAAAGATCGGCTGCGAACTTATTATGATTATTCATGAACTTATTGAGCAATGAATTGCGTATGACGCTTTAGCTGAGATGTCTTTCACTAGTTTGCTATCAGCAAGTGGTTGTAATTAATGTATTTTCAGTTTATTTACATATATGTATATAGCCATAAACAGCCGAATGCGAATTGCAATAAAATTATATGCTTAAGCTGATAATTTCTTAGGCCTAAGTTTTCAGTGAGAGCTTAAACTACAGTTTAAGTTGGCTGGAGTTTAACTTTGCCTTCTTCTTCTTATTCTTTTAGCGATAAATACACTCCTCGAAGATTTCTGGGAGTGTTATCGATGTTGATGGCAAGCTCCGGTAAGATGCGCCATTGAGGCCCTACCACCTCAGGAACGATTTAGGATGACACCGTTGAACTTGTAGGACCAGAACTACTTCAGTCAGCAAGATAGTGTTAGACTATATAAACATTCGAAGGGATAAGGCTCTTAAACCGGTGAACGATGGGTTCCTCTTGCTTTGATTTGCCTAAGAGTCAGCTTAATTGCTCCTCACCTGCTTTGTTATGATCACAGCTACAAATTTACAATTTCAAACAACTTTTTCTTATTTTGATGCCTTTTTAAATTGAGAAAGCAATTGTGAAGTAAAGATCTTAAAAATAGCTTTATTTATAGAAAAGCATTGATGATGACTTCATCATCTGCATCTTTTGAATGATTCGTGATAAAAGTTTAGACAATGATTCATAGATCTTCTCTTCTTGCTGAGCACTGAAAAGATGCAGTGATGAGTTCTGCGAGCTTTATGAAGGCTTAACAAGTATTCCTATAGACAGCTGTTTCAGGAGAGAGGGAGGTAAATTTATGAAAAGCATAGGTATTGCAGTGTATAGGGAGAGCACCCTTCGGGCGAATGCAGACAATTGGTTCAAAAAAGAAGTTGAGTTGGTGAAGGCACACCCGTTACTAGAGCGCTCTCTTGAAAAGCATTGGATATGAATTAACACCCTCTACCTCAATTAGCGTGTTTCCAGTAAAGGGTTCTTATACAGTTCAATTGCGCTGTGTTCTCGGTTTCCATGGTTAAATTTGTTCTTAAATTCTCCTAAATAAATACAATTCAAAAGCAATTGATATATCGGCGCCACTAAAAAATTGCAATATGTACAGCAGCGAGCAGAAAAACAATAGTTGTATCAAATTTTGTGAATTTAATTTGTCCCTTATTAATTTTTTAAAAATTCAAGTAAAATCTTCTACGAACTTATTAGTTGACACTTTACAAACCAATCGCAAAAACTTTTTAGAAAAAATTCAAAAGTTTCTAAATTTTTATTCGGTGTTCTCTGTATAATTTTGAGTATGTAGCTTTGTAGCCCAATCAATTTTAGTCTCGCAAAGTACAAGTTATAGGTCTGAAAAGGCTCGTATTGCTTATTGTTTTTGGGAAGGATGTTTAAAATTTTCCTTCATACAAAGTGTGCAAAACTATGTTTGATGTAGAAGGAAATCTGCAACACTCTTCCCAAAATTTATAACTTGCAATTTGTAACACTAAAATTGATTGGGGTACGCACCTGCATGCACCAAACATTTCAGAGAATTTAAAATTCTGTCGAGCTTTCAAATTTTTCAAAAGAATTTTTGAGACTATTTTGCATATAGTTTCAGCTACAAAGTTTAAAACAGGTGTTTTAAGATATATTGAAAATAAAAACATAATAACTTAACTGACGAAGTTTAAAAAAAAGTACTTCTGTACATGACTTGCAGCCAAAATGTTAGGCTAGAGTACTGTTTACTTTATAGAAAACTATTTGAAGTGATTCAGAAATAGTGTTGAAATGGTTTCATAAGCAATCCAGATCCAATCGAGTCCTGTAACATTCCTAAAAAAAATTGCGAAAGAGTTCAGAAGTTATCTTGAAGTTATACCGAAAAGAATGCTCGGCATAATTGAATTGGTCCCTGAAATAGTCTTGAAATTTCTAGAATAAGATTCCAAAACAGTCCCGAAATTATATCAAAATAGTCATGGTACAATTGAAATGATCCCGAAAATAATCGCATAACAATCCCGTTTCCATTTGAATCTCACTAAGACTTCCTTACTTCTTGCTATTTCATTTTCATAACAAAATACGTGAGTTTGTGGAATAAAAAAAAAAAAACAGTTTATAGCACTCTTGGGATGCGATAAAAGTTATTTCATTACTTACAGTTACAGCAAAAAAGGGTGTGTGCATTGACTGCGAAATATTTATGACAATATGGTAAAGGCAGGAAGCGAAAACACTTAAAACCTAACGAAAAACTAAACGCACTAATTAGTAATCGAGCGAAACTCAAAGTGGCGAGTATTAAGTCAACAAAATCTAAAAAAAAGTTCCACAAAAAAAAAATTTCTAAAAATATATTAAGCAAAATATATTTGTGAATAGTAAAAAAAATTAAAAATAACCAATAACCAAAACTCTTTACTTAGTGGAAACTCGCAGCTAGCTAATCGCTTCAATCCTTTACTCGGTATTTTCTTGAAATATGCCTTTACAACGCAACATGAATTTAAACAACATTAAAGTAGATAATAAACAAAACAAAAATCAAAATGGTTCCAAATGCCTTTACATAATCGCTTGGATAACTTTCATTATTTTGGTGTTGTTGCAAGTGCATGGCTTTAGTTGCACCAATGGGCGTGTTTTTGTGGCAGGACGTTGCCGCTTTCCATCAGTAGCAAAGATGAAATATTGAAATTTTAAATTTAAAATAATATATGTATGTACTCTGTGTGGTGAATAAAGCATGAAAAAGATACAGGTTTTTATTAATAAGGGTATTCTTTTGTAAACGAGTTGCAAAAGAAAACTCGACAGAATTCTGAAATGCAAGTGAAGCATTATTAACAATTCGGTTAAATAAGCACTGTTGAACCAAGATTTGTTAAATTTCTGTATTGGAAGAAGCAGTGTGGCGATGCTGAGGAAATTTTTGGGAAATGGGTGTTGATAATACCCCTTTTCGCTTTTAAACAATCGTCCACTCTGAAAATGTCAGTACATCGTTTTGTAAATTTTTTAAGAAGTTTTTTTTTTCTTTATTGCCACTCGTATCCAAAGGATAACTGTTACTGTACACTTCAAAACGATTACAAATTTGAGCCTCAATTTTAAACTAATAAAAAAAAATTTATTTTAAACTTAACTAAACATTACAAAATCTTAAAAGAGGCTAAAAATCTAAAAGCAGAAACCTTTGGGCGATTCCGATTTCAAAATAAAACCAAAAAGTTAAAAGATCTAAAAACAAAACTTTTACACATTTTTGGTTTTAAAACGAAACCAAAAAGCTGTCAAAAAATAAAACTTGTAGTCATGGTATAAAAAAGATGGTAGTTCCACTCAACATTTTTACGTTATTGGGGGATTTTTGAAGTTTTACAATTTGTGGGTTTTCGGGATGGAAATTTCCTTCAGGATGAAAATGCAAAGACAATAATAATACGCTTTAGTACGATTTTAGTGCTTGCATATCTATTGAGAATCAGGAAATCATGCAATTTTATTGAAAAATAGTGGAGGACTCATACATTGGTTAATGACTCATACCAATGAAAATACACGGAAAATCCTGGTGTGTTTTATTTGTTACGTTTGTGGGACGCCACATCCATGTTAATGCTAAAAGGGCACAGAAGGTGTATAGGCGGTGCTTGCCCCAAGGTGACCCCTGGCACAACGGGCAAAAGAACTCTCATAACTAGTAGTAACCTGCAGTAAACATACGGACACTTAAGAAGGCTATATTCCCTTGCTTTGTATACTTCGATCAATGTTTCTTCCACCAAAGCAATTTTCGAGAGCCCGAAAAACTTATTAAAAACCTTCTTTCCTAGGCTGATATTTCGTATTAAAATATTTCCAACTCATGCAGCTAATTTTTTTTCTTTTTCATTTAAAATAACTATGAAACTAATTTAGTCGTATCCGTTATTATGAAATCCATCAAAATTAGAAAAATTCGTACCATTTTTCAATCTGGTAGCTTGTTTTTGGTGAAATTGTCATCGTCCCCCCAAAATTCAAGTGGCTAATGTCACACTAAATGGAACTACCTCCATTTTTTGTATCATGCTAGTAGTTACTTCTGGTTTTACAACAAAACCGAAAATTTTAAAAAGTCTAGAAATATAAACTTAAAGAGATTTCTGGTTTTAAGTTTAAGCTTGCTGCTTAAAGTGTGTAAATAAAAAACCTTAATTTGTGAGAAAGCTGGAGTCAGATTCTTTTTTCACAGCATTACGATGGCTAAGTGAGTAGAATGCGCTACTCCGATCCAACGAACTTCGATACGAAACCTGCCAACGGGCCACACATTTTTTAACTTTTTTTAAATACAAGTCATATCAATGTTTAAAATTGAAAGCAAGTTGTATGGACTCATTTTCAAATGGTTCAAGGGAGATGGAAGCGCAGTTTATAGCTTCTTCAGCCCAATTGTGAACATTTAGCAGGGGAGGCTTTGGCGATCTCAAGTTTCTCACGCAAGTAGTGGGTTGGATGATCCAGAAGGTTCAACGATCTATAAGGTTAATTTTTCAAAAAGATCATCAACATCGATAAGTGTCTTTATAGTGAATACAACACCAACAGCATGAGTAAAGTTCTCCATCGATAATTGCTTGTAACGAACAGCTGATCATTTCCCTACCCTATTCTCGCACCTTCTCTCTGAGAGAAAAATTCACCTGTCGGTGCAACTGACTATTTGAGCACATTTATCGCTAACCTACACCTAATGTAACCAATGCATGACGATGGAATGTGACTTCTACAACCCGACTTTTTCGCACATTGTGAATAGAAAATTCATTACATATCTCCAAATTCGATGGCCTTATCTATAAAAAGACGACAAACCAAATTGTGCAAACTACCACGGAATAAAGTTTCAATCTAATATTTTTTTTACGAAAGAATTGATTGGCTTGTGCCAACGCGGCTTCAGATCTAGTAAGTCAATTAGCCATTACGCCTTCACGTCAAATCCTTTAAAAAATTGCAACAAGTTTTAGGTACGGCAAGCGTTTTCAAAGGCACGGTTAAATAAATAAATAAATGTAAGGCGCGATAACCTCCGAAGAAATCTAAGGCCGAGCTTCTTTTCCAATTTGCGTGGTGCTCCTCTTGATTTTCCCTACAAATTGGCCGGACGGGACCTACATGTTTTATGCCGACTCCGAACGGCATCTGCAAGGCAGATGAGTTTTCACTGAGAGCTTTTCATGGCAGAAATACACCCGGAGCGCTTGCCAAACACTGCCGGGGGGCGACCCCGCTTAGAAAAATTTTCTTCTAATTGAAAAACCTTATTTCAAAAATTTTGATGTTGCTTTGCCCGGGGTGCGAACCCAGGGCATACGGTGTGATAGGCGGAGCACGCTACCATCACACCACGGTGGCAGGCACGGTTAAGGTCCTTATTTTTACTACATGCTTACATACAGACAAGCCTAGTTTAGTGTCATGTCAGTGTCAACGCTGATGAATCCATTGAAGCGTCGAGGTGCAGTTGATATATTTGAACATGGAGGATTTTATTAGTCAAATGTACACTCACTCCTATGCATGCTTGGTTATAAAACGATATGACCTAAAAACTCATACATACATACACGGACATGTTAAAACTAAATTATTTCCCATTTGCTTCGCTAAGGTCGTAGCATGCTCTCATTAACTTCTTATTTACTTCTTCCTATGTAGTCTATTCCTCTTTTCAGTCACTTAGCCATGTAAATAGATGGTATATTGTTTTTGTTCGCGCTATGATTACCCTCAGGGGTCACCTGTATTGAATAAGCGCCGCTAAATATGCTACAAAAACATGGTTAAGGTTACATAGTTCACTAGTGGTTGTTGTTGCTATTGGTTGTTATCGTTGTCATAGTCTGCCTTGCCTCCTATAACAACTTCATCATCTTACTAGAAAAAGGTAGGTATTGCATATCAATGTATGTATCTATCTGTTGGTGTTGTTGCTATCCTCACTTGTTTTCGTATGTTGCGGCTGAATGAGTTAATTAAGCACCATACGACGAGACATAATTCCACATCATTTATCAGTGGCAAAATGACAGTCTCTGCCTCCTAGGCAGCGTTATGTTCGTATTTTCCTATGTTGGTACCTAAACATGTAAGTTACTTGGTTTCATTTGTAAGGTATAGTGATAACATCACATCACGCGTATCCTTAAGTGCATGAAACAGATGCGTGAATTGGTTAGCAAAGGTGGAAATCAAGTTCAATCAGGAGTCATCTTTTGAGATCGGCTGTAAACTTCTTAGTAATTTCAGGAACAATAAATTTATTACAAAGGCAGAAAGAATATGCATGTATCTTAGCAGAAAAAACCCTTCATTTTCTACAGTAAGAATTGGACCCTATTCTGTTGCTGTTCAAGAGATCTGCCTGATTTCAAATAGTGATCTTCAAATAAACGTCGGATCTGAGTTCAATTAATATTTTTTTAAGAGTTTATACCATTCTTAATTTCCTCTTTTTTGTCGGAATCCCTGAAACAATGGAAATGCCTGAAACGATGGACTATTTTTAAATATTGTTACGAATATTAGCAAAACTAAGGGGTGCTGCCAGCTCTAAGCCGATGCTAAGCAGTGACCTGAATGCATATCAATAATTCAATCATCATGTGTCTACATAAACGAAACAATAACTGCGTCTACATATATGTACCATGTACGTGTACCAGCAGCAGAGAGTCAATGCACAAATACATGCATATATCTGAGATACTCCTATAAGTATGCAATGAGAAAAACTATAAAATTGTGCAATTGTAGTTACATCTGAGAAGTTTGAGAGCTACTGGACTAATAGATTTTGGAAGCGTCTAGAAGATGCGAACGAGGAAAAAAAGAGTATAAAAGGCGACAGATGTAGAGGCGCTGTAATTAGTTTGATTTGAGTTGTCAAGCAGTTACGACTAAGACGATATCTAGCGAGCAATAGCAGTATTATTTTAAACAGTGGAGTTTCATTTGAGCTATTAGTTTGGTTATTAAGCTATTCGTTGCACAGTTTGAGTGTTATTGTGAAGTATTTTAATAAAGGCCATTTTTCCATTATTCAATATTGGAGTTATTTATTCAACAGTTTAGCGGTACGAACCTAGCAAAAGGGCAAATAAGAGGATTTGCAAGTAAATTCGTTACAATATCTTTTGCGAGCACCTTTTGGGGAGCACCCTGTAACGATCAGAAGGTCGGCCGACTGAGATACGTAAGAAGTTTTAATATCGCAGTAAAGTATAGTAAGCTAATGGAAAGGTAGTTTTCTTGTATACTCTCAATTTCTACTTGATCCATTCTTATCTTCCGGCGAGTCTGGTGAGTAACTTAAAACTTATACTTTTCAAAGCAGAAATATTTAAAACAGGTCGATGAAGAGGTTTAAGTTTAATTGTTAATTAATGTGTATTTGACCCATTTTCCACCACCTCTGGTAAAATTTGCTTTATAGGCAGACCGGTTTTGAAATTCTGCAATGGTCATTTTGTTTTCTAAGCTAAGTTTAAGTTTATTTTCTACATCGTATTTCCTGCAATATTCCCACTGATTGATGATTTGGCACTCGAATATTTTGTGAGGGGAGTGTAGAGCCTCGCTATTATTCCAATGAATTGTAGAATGTGGGTCTTGGTGAGCTGATAAGTTCGTCATACTTTCCGGTTTTAAAGCTTAGTCTTCATAAGCACTTTTAAGTCTGCATCACCGTTTCTAGTATCGATTTCGCAGTTTTCAAACTCCAGTATTTTGTCCAGAGTTTTTATGCCGCAGTTTCTAGTTGGAGGAATGCAGTTTCCAATAACCAGATCTGAGTTTTTCAATTTCAGTCTTTAATTTTCACCCCGTCACTCTTCCAGAATATCCAATATTTAGCCGCGAAAATTCGTTATTGCCGATATCTTGTTTCTAACCCTTCTATATAGCCTCCAACTGTCATTCTTCATTACCGATTTCGAATCTTCAATATTTAGCAGTTTCGATACTTCACTATACCGCTAGTAATAAATGCTGGAAAGCAACAAGAGAAAGGCTAGCACAGAAGTGAATATGAGAAGCAGAGATGTACACACCAATAAAGAGCGCACAAGCGCTAAGACGTTATATGTAAACAACAGTTTAAAGCGCAGAATCAATTACAGCTGTGAGATACAGAAACGAAAAGTGTATAAGCAACTATTCGAGACGGCTGTTCGCAGTGGGAAAAAGGTGAACGAGGCGAACTGAGAGTATAAACTAAACGCATCGCATTCTAAGTGATGATCAATCAGTTTGATTTTAGCACGCTAGAAGTGAAGTACGCGAGTACATAAATTGTGAAGTACTACTACCATATAAGTGTTGTAAATAAGGAAAATTTTTTTATACCGAATATTTAAGTTGTTTATTAGACCGTTCAGCGATTCGAACGATAAGAGAAGGTGCAGAGTAATAAAGAATTTCCTAAAATTCGCGATAATAGTTTTAAGTTTTCTCTTCAGATTTTCAGTCGTCACTTTTTCATTTCCAATCGTCTCCAGTTCATATACATTCTTTTTGGCCTTCTTCAAGCTGTCATGCTAACTTACAGTACCTTCAATTTCCGTTCCCCAATTCCCGTGGTGTGGTGGTAGCGTAATCTACCTACTACACCAAAATCCTGGGTTCAAATCCAGGGAAAAGCAAAATTAAAATTTTAGAAAAGAGTTTTTTCAATTAGAAAAAAAAAGTTTTTCTAAGCGGTGTCGCGGCAGTGATTTGGCAAACACTCAGAGTGTATTTCTGCCATGAAATACTTCTCAGTGAAAATTTATTTGCATTGCAGATTTCATTCGGAGTATGCACAAAACATGGGACTTTTTGATGCCCGCCAATTTTAAGAAAAAACTAAAAGGAACACTCGCAAATCGGAAGAGAAATTCGGTCTAAAATCTATTCGGAGGTTAACGCGCTCAACTCTACAGTTCCTCATTTCAACCTCTACTGTGTTCATCTTCATTCTCTAATCTTAAGTTTGTGCAACTCTCGGTGTTGAATCTATAGCTTTCAATTAGCGGGTCTTAGTCTTAATTAACGGGCCCACAATCTCTAATAAGCAATAACTGCATTCAATATACGGTTTTCGATCTATGCGGTATACTTCAACTCTTCAGTAAACACTTCCTAGTAAAGTTATAGGTGTATACTTCCAAGGAAGTCTCATCAGTTTCCACTTCCCTTTTCTTTTCTCCACTCTACTATTCTGTTTTCAATATCAACTCCAATTTGCAGTCTTACTGTTCAGTCTCCAGCCTCCTTATCTGAAATCCTTTTATAGAGTCAGTAGTTTTTACTCCACAGATTCTGCTATTCCATCTCTAGTCAGTTTCTCCTCTCGCTAGTGTTTTCTCTGCACTCTCGTGTCTCCACTTTATTTTCTCCATTCCCAGTATCGACTTTCCAGCTCCCATCTTCTCTAAATTTCCAGTCGCTCATATTTTCTCTCCACTACTACCATCTGACAGTTTCGGCTCTGTTGTCTCCAACAGGCACTCTCCAAACTCACTATACATACAAGCATTAATTATTCAATAAAGGGTGCCACCTTTAAGTTAAAAAATAATTGGGTTTTCTCTTCTTAATAGTTTTGGAGTAAAAATCGGCAAATATTTAAATGTGTTTTGGTGCATATAACTTCCTTCTTAACAAAACGGTATCCAATTTTTTGTGCTTTTGCCTCTCTTGGATGGGCGAGTTCGGAAAACCTTCGACGACACACAAAAACTGTACACAATTTGTTGTTGACACATCTTTTAGGAGACAAAAGGAATTTTGCATTTAATTTAGTTGCACAAAGCAAGAAACGTGCGTGACACGCAGTCAAACACAAATGCATAAACACTTACTCAAATATTTGGTTATGCACATTTGGCATGTTGACTTTCAAAAAAATTCACAGCATGCTAAGCGTGAGGATGTGTGTGTGTGTGAGTGGGTGCAGAGGATGCCGCCTGCTTTATATAAATACTTAGAGCTTCTAATATATGTCTAGGTATATATTTTCTTCAGCTGGTCGAGAGTTAGTGCGACACGCACGCGTACGTGACTTGAGTGTGTAGAGCAAGTAAGCGAACAACAACAACAATATTTTTTTACTAAAACTTCTATAAGGAAGGACAACAACATTGAACTTTTTCCTGTGAATGTCATTATGTAATGCAATTTGCGTAGAATTTCGATTTGTACGCCTGTCAGACGGGACAGAGTTAAATTTATTTCTTTATTTTATTGTAAATACTGAAGAAAGCTTTTTGCAATTGAAATGAATTTGCTTTGAAGTCATATCTTCTTTTTCCTAACATACAGGTCTCAGGGTGAATATTGTTTTTAAATAGCTGAATTCGTTTTTCAGATCTGTGTCTACTTGTCAGCTTCCGCTTAAGGGATACTATTCACTTAAGGCTTCCACTCTCTGGTCTCCAAGAAAAGCACTGGTCTTTTGACGAGGCTATGGTAGCGAGTTGTGCTAAGAAAATCTCTTAGGCAAAAAATGCAAGAACACCTTTTGGTTGAATGGCTCAGAGAGGTCCTTTCCAATCCTTACAGAGCTGCTAGTGTTGTTCAACGTCATTTCGCAAAGCCTTACTAGCTTTGCGGGTGATCAAATTCAGACATAACTGCAAACAAGCAGACAACATTTACTGAACTGGTGTACACAGGCCCAATACTTGGACTACTCTTAGTGATACAGAGAGCGGTAGTTCACACTTTCACATGAAGTTTAAAAGTGTAATGATTATAAAGCTTCTATACTTTAAAAGTGAATCACAGCAGACAAACATTTTTTTCATGAATTTTGATTTCAAAAGTTTTTTCTTTCCATTCAGCGTTCATAATTGAAAGGGCTGTTCAAAAATTTGTATATTAAAGTGCAAATCATAATACATATTCAAAATTTTTAAATAAAAAAAAAAATTCTTTCAAATGTTTAAAGAATTATGATGGACCCCTTAATGAAAAAAATTTGATTTAAGGTTTTTCTAAGTGCTACAATAAATTTGAAAAATTTTTGGGTTCAATTTATTAGTGTAAATTTTAATATCATACTTAAGTGCCTTGGATTCATATGTAAGTGCTTTTTCCTTGCACTTTTATATGAAATTCAGAGACTTTCATATTAATCAAATTTATATATGTCAGGGCATAGGGGAGTGTGATGAAATTTGTTCATATTCAAGTGTGAATTTGTAGCTGTACCTATTCGCCAGGGCAAAGCAAGCTCTGATAATTGGCCAGCTTGTATCTGCAATAATGTAGAAAGGTTCACCTCACTGATCTTTTTACCCAGTCGGTATGTAAAAGTTTGAAATTTCTGTTTTTCCAATTCCGCACAATTCTAAAGTTTTTATAACAAAAATACTGAAGAATTTTTTATAGCGCAGTGCTATGAATCCCATGTTACTAACAAAAGTTCTGTTGAACGCGCCGAAAAATATTCCAAACAATTGGGATTAAAAATGTGATTTAAAACATGTAATTTATATGCACCACAGTGTGAATAAAAGGAGTTGCAACAAAAAGGCAAAAGTAATAGACAAATTACAAAACGTGCAGCGGGACATTCAAATGGCTGTGTGGCAGCTTCCATAACACCAGACCGAGAATAAAAAGGTCATAATTAACAAGTACCCCTGAAATGCTATAAAGTACATATTCCCAATTACCTCTTAATAAATTTTGGTATAAAAGGTAGATTTTCAACTAATATGGCTGTCCACAAACAGCATAAGTAAGTAAAGTAACCTCAAAAGCGATTAGGGTGATAAATAAGAAAAATTGCTAAATAATGCTGATCAGCGAAAAAGCGTAAGTCATAAGTTTTCCTTGAATAACTATTTTTAAACGACAAAAAAAAATGTTGAGACAAAAAATTCACGTTCTCTAAGCAAATGCATTATTTACTTACAAATTATGAGTTTACGTGAGTACGAGAGACAATTTTTTATTATTCTTGGTAAGTACGAGTATACATCATTTTATATATGCTTGAGGTCATGCACAAAAAAAAAAGCACAAGTATTTTTGTTATTGTACGATTAACGTTGTAGCATGGTCAACTGTCACGATATTGTAATTTTTATTAAAGTACCTAAGTACCCGAGCTTTTCAGGTTAATGTTAAGTAAGATAGCGAACAAGCAAAAGAAATAGAAAATGCTTAAGAAAGTAGCATTTGAAGTTAAGATAGCGGCAAAACGTGATGAATTATATTACATGCTGCGCTGGCAACTGTAAAAAGTTGCACTTAAGTAACACTTAAGTTGCACTTGAGAAAACTAAAACTAGCTTTTAAATGAGTTAAGTTGTGTTAAGGGAGTTTAAGTACAGAGCGACTGGGTAATAAAACAAGTAATTTGTTAATGGCAAGTTGAGTAGAGCACAAAGGAAAGAAAGACAATACGGAGGAAAAACAAAATAACATAAAATAAAATTAAAGAACATAAAATAAAAAAAAATAAATAAAAAAAAAATAAAATAAAATAAAATAAAAAAAATAAAAAAATGATATGAAATAAAATAAAAGCGAATATAGTTAAATAAAATAAAATTAAAAAAAAGTAAATAAATTAAAAAAGAACAAAATAATTGAAATAAAAGAAAGTAATATAAAATTAAATAAAATATGAGACAACAAAAGTTATTTCAATTAAAATAACGCAAAAAAAAAATTTAATCAAATAAAATAAAACAAAATAAAATGAATAAGACTGAATAAAATAAAATAAAAAATATTGATTTTTTGCCGGCAAAAATATTGATTTTTACAACATGTAATTTTTATTAGTGAAGTATGTGATATTAATTGTTTGTTTTCTATATTTTTATATTGTCATCAAGGGCCCTGAGGAAGGTTACCGCAGAGTAGCCGAAATATATTGGCATTAAAGAATTAAAGAAACCGAAAACTATGTTTTTCAATTGGGTTTTTAGACCTTGTGCCGGCAAAAAATTAATATTTGAGTAAAATAAGTCGCTAAAATCATCAATATAAAATAAAAAAATAAAAGAAAAAAAATTAAAAAAAAAAAATAAATATAAAATATACTGGGACCGCACTATACAGACAGAAGTGTACCCCATAACAGGCCGGATGTAGTCCTATTAGAAAGGAAAGAAAAGAACGCGTATTTAATTGATATTGGGTTCCCAACACGCACAACTTGAAAGACGTGCACACAGAAAAGAAACGAAAGTACATATGACTTGCTCAGGAAATAAAGCAGTTATGGCACCTTGATAAAATAAGCATAGAGCCTGTAGTAATTTCATCAACAGGCGTGGTACCCAAAACCCTTATGACGACCCTGGAGAAACTACAATTAGAAGATAAGCTTCTACCTATTCAAAAGGCAGTAATTCTATCAACAACATCCATTGTGCGTTCATTTTTATACACTGACATGTAATTTACAGATTATTATGAATGTACCTATATTTAATATAATCTTAATATATAAAAAACACGTGTCACAGGTTTGAGCCCAATGGGCTCCTAAACTACTGAACCGATTTTGAATTTGTTTTGCACTCCGTGTGTAGTTTGATCTAACTTGAAATATAGGATAGGTTAAATTTCAGTTTATAGTCGTAATATTATTATTTTATTGGAAATTTTTTTTATTTGTTTATACGTAAGAATAAAATGTTACGTATACGCAGTGGTGCACCTCTTTTCAGTTGGTATGGATATATTTGTGCACGTGCTTATTTAACTTTACATACATATAATATATATATATATATATATATATATAGCACATAACCAGGGCCAGCGAGAGGGGGCCCGGGATTTCTGAGGGGGCCCGCGATTTGAGGTACTAAGAAATTTGTTTTAATTCAGGAGAGTCTTTAGTTGTTCTATGTGCAATTTTTAAGCCGAATTCCAAAAGCAACGAATATCTGCATTTCGTTTTAATATTATAGTGAAGTGTGAAAAATAAAAATCTATATATATTAAACTGACTCGGAGTGGGACTGGGACTGGAATAAAATACATACCACCCTCTGGGACAGGCAATAAGGGATGCAGAAGAATGAGAAGGAATTGAGAGAAGAGGAAAAAGAGAAGGAGAAGGAGATTGAGAAAGAGATAGAATGAGACAAAGATGGATATAGATCAAGCGAAAAAGACGGAGGGAGGAGTGAATAAAAGGATTAGGAAAAAGTGAAGAGGGGGAGGGCTAAGTCAGACGCAAAAAGCTTATTAAAATGTATGCAGTTAGGCCAAATTTAGGGCAGGACAACGTCTGCCGGGTCTTCTAGTTTAGTATAAACAGCTTTATATGTCTTGTTGTATATAACCGATGTATATTGTATAGCCCAAAGTGGAGCTCAAAGGAAAAAATAAAATAAAGTAAAGTAAAGTTAAATTACATATATTATAATACAATAAAAAAAAAAATAAAAAAATAAACAGAACAAAATAAAAAGAAATGAAATAAAATAAAATAAAATAAAGTAAAATAAAATAAAAGCAAATTAAATATAATATAACACAATAAAACTATAAATAAATAAATAAAATAAAAGGAAATGAAATGAAATAAAATAAATAAAAAAAAAAATAAATAATAAAATAAAATAAAAATAAAATAGGTAAAATAAAAAAATAAAATAAAAAAATATTAAATAAGTGCGCTTTGTTGCGCCGAGTTCACAGTTCGTGAGAAGGAAATACCGCAGGTATGTTTTGAAGGAAGTTCAGAAGAAGTATAAATTGATTTTTAAGTGAAACACTTTCTCCTACCCCAAATCATCAGCTCATCATAGTAACTTTCGACGATGCCGTGAACGCTTACAACTAACCTGACTATCAGAAACTCTTCAATGGGTTGGTGAATCCAGATAATTTCACCGTACGTGGCACTTTCTTGGTCTCACACGAGTACACTGATTATGCGCTCCTGAATTCACTCTATCAACAAGGTCATGAGATCGCCTTCCATTCAGTATCACATGGCACTGGCACCGATCACTGGCGTGAAGCGAATGTTGATCGTATAGTGGCTGAGTTTGGTGAACAAATTCTAATGTTGGAAAGATTTGCAAAAATCAATCGTACGGATATACGTGGCATACGTTTACCTTTTATGCAATTAGCTGGAAATAATAGCTTTGTTGCTGCTAAGCATTTAGGTTTGCGCTACGATAGTTCATGGCTAACGCAACGTTATCGCAATCCCGCAATGTGGCCGTATACACTGGATTATCGTGCGGTACAAGATTGTCAAATTTGGCCGTGTCTAGAAGCAGCAATACCGGGCTTTTGGGTAAATCCAATGGTTACATGGACTGATACGTTGGGTTATGCTTGCGCTATGCTAGATGGTTGAGTATTTCCCCCAAAAGATGATGTTAAGGCTCTGTTCAATTGGATGTTGCAAAACTTTAATAGACATTATCAAGGTAACCGCGCACAATTTGGTGTGTATCTGCATGCATCTTGGTTCCAGCGTGGACGACACCACTTTGAGGTGCTACGGAAGTGAGTAAAAAATATACAAAGGTCAGTGTAGGGTGAGCTAGGATGCAATATGTCAAGCATTTATATATAACGACGATATTTTGATTGGCGGTTTTCGGCTATTTTCAATTATATCTATTTAGAAGGGATGCCATTTGTCCTAGTTTAACTCCCCGTCCGCACTGAACACTCATGAACCAATCGTTTCTGTGACACATTTAGTTTCCTCCTTTTTATTATTACAGAAAATAGTAAGTCTAGTTGACACAATGCGATCATTGGCTTCTTACCTTCTAAAAGTGTAAGAATCTCACTATTTTTGCATAATCTAGATCCATTTAGACTGACTGAAATGAAATCAAGGCAAGAACTATACTGGGATAGATTACAGATAATGTCTGTCCAAATGCCCAGATCTGCTTAGATCCCGTCTAAACCCTTTAAGGAAGCCCTTGCAGGAAATTTTGGGACGTTTGCCTGAAAAACCGATTGAAAATATGTCTAACTTCATTAAGAGCTTCTTGGTACAGCACAGTACCAGCACCTCCAATTCACCTTTGTAGGTTAAGACAACTTTTGTGGTATCCACACGGCCCCTTAACAGATGCTTGTGTGACGTGGGTCGCAGCTAGTCTGCCCACATCTGCCCTTAAGAAGATTTTGGACAAAATTTACGGAAAGAGCGGACAGCCACTGATTGCAATTGAAGGGATGTCATCCAAATAGATCTTTAGAATAGATTCGAAAATGATGCCGTAATTTTCACGGCAGTGATTTCCCATGGTTTAGGAAAAACCGCGTATCTCGACGTGCCTTCACCCTAACCTGTTATCGCAAAAAAAAAAAAAATTGGGTAGGAAACGAGTAGAAAGGAGTCATTTCTTCTAGCTAAATGATTGAGTTACCAATCTGTTCAGACTACTGTGGTTGTTTCTTCGTATGTAATGGTGTTTGGGGCGTTATTATGTCAGAGAAGTGGTAAAATTCTGTTATTGGACTGTTGCGTTAACTCCGCCACATAACTATACTGACATCATCCAAGATGACTTTTCCACCAAGTATTGAGGAGCTTAGTGTAACTTAAACAGACCGACGAACCTCCGTTAGGCCAAAAGTACTTCTCTTCTTGTACCATTAAAGTACTATCCGAAGGTTTTGCGGAGTATTACCGGTGATGATAATCCTTTGCCTGATACCGATCCGGTATGTTCCGGCGAATGGTCCTATTAATATACCAGCCCGACCAACTCGGGAACTATTCTGTTCGAACTTTGAACCTTCCTGGCATGTGCATTTTAGATGCTTCTTGCTATGGGCATGCCTTCCGCGTGAATATTCCAAACTCGAAACCACCTGGTGATCCCAAATTCTCTTAACCTCAAAATATCACACGATATTTACCGGCCGGAATTGACCTCAGTCATACTATATATTATCAGCTTTTCAAAATGCCTCTTAGTGAAGTTCAGTTACTGTAAACAGCCTTTGTCTAGTCAAAAATCTTGAGAGCTTTTTAGCTAACACTCGTAGAATATACGACTCCGTATTGAGTTTAGAGAAGAGCTTCCCAGCAGTTTCACTTCTTTTACGGTTTGCCAGCGATTTTTCCTTCGAGTCTATCTCTCTGTAAAGAAAAATGTATCCCCTTGATTAGGATGCAAATCTAATATTCAGCTACCACAGCTTCAAGTTCAATATGAATTTGAGACGCATTCGATCTCTTAAACTTTATACAAGCATAAGAAATTCATCTACTCCC